>NC_058384.1:39409683-40076766 GCF_018350175.1 Felis catus
AATCATCCTTAAGAGGAAAAAATTAGTTTGATGAAAAAATTATTACATTTTCTCAGTACATATTTTAATAAAACATAATAGACTAGTATTCAGGAACCCCTGAGAACCACTACAGTATTAAGGAGATCAACTTTCCGTTTTTTATTCCCATATAAGCTAGTTACGTTATATTGATCTGTTCCACGGGTCTAGAATGTGTGTTAATATGTATTTTTTTTTTTTGTCTGTTAATTCACTGATTCTTTCAACTATTCAACAAATACTGTGTGTGCTCTATTATATATTAGGCACTGAAGGAGATTATAAAGCAGAATAAGATTGTCTCTTCTCTTACGGTACACAGAAAAAGTTTTAATTCGAGCCCGAACATACCATAACAGAGCACAAATAGATCAGGGAAACCTAGGGACAGAGGGCAGGGAAAGCTACATGGCACAGGTGGCATTTAAGGTTTAATTGTAAGATGAGATTTTGATGGCTTATGTTGGTCTGGTGGAGGGCATTACGGAGGAAGGTGAAAATTATCCAAACCGATAAGGCTTGGAAAGGATCAAATATGTTGAAGATCTTGAGAGTAATTTGGCTTGCTATGAATAGGAGAGTACTGGGGAAACACGGATAGGCTATTTTGCAGAGAATCTTCGAAGTCAAGGCAAAGGTTTAGACTACGTCTAGGAAGCAAGGCATTGCCACCAAGCAGATGAATGGGGATGGAAAGACTACTGAACTTGAGATCCGGAGCTGTGTGACTTTCAGTGTTAGCTGTATTCTTCCCACGGAGGCTTGAGAAATTCTTTTAACTTCTCGGAGCCCCAATTTCCCATCTGTAAAATGAGATTAATCCCTATGTTACATGCTATTTTACATGCTAATGAAATTAAATATGATACAGTATTTGAAAGGTCTAGGACAGCACTGGACGTGCAGTCTGAAACCATTAAAGTGAATATTGTTGAATCATCAAAATTCAGGTTTAGGAAGATGATGGGTTTGAACGTGTGGGTTCAAAAAGAGAAACAACAGAACAAACTGATGGTTGCCAGAGGGGCGAGGGTGGGAGATGGGAAAAATGGGAGAAGGAGAGTGGGAGGTACAGGCCTCCAGTTATGGAATGAATAAGTCACAGGGATGAAAGTATAGCGTAGGGAATCTAGTCAAGGGTATTGTAGCAGTGACCAGTGGTGACATACGGTAGTTACACTTGTGGTGAGCACAGGGTAACATACAGACTTACTGAATCACTATGTGGTATACCTGACGTAATGTAACATTGTGTGTCATCTATGCTTCCATAAAAACAGTAAAGAGAGAGAGAGAGAGAGAGAGAGAGAGAGAGAGAGAGACTGAATGGGAGTGAAAGAGAGGGGATGAGAAATTTGGGGGAAGAGAAATGAGTAAATGCAAGTGAGAGCTATTTGGATGGCTTGCATGGATGAGATGCGAGAGGAGAGCTTCAGGATGATGACGTTTAAGCATGGAATGGTGCTCTTTGCAGAATTTGGGAGACTGGGGCCAGAAGCCCTGTGAGAGGGCAGTGTGGGGAGTTTGTTTTTGATTGTTCAATTTGAGGTCCGAGGGCTGTATCTGGGTGGAAATGGCCAGCAGGGTTAGGAAGTTAGGAGAGGAGTGAGAAGTTGAGACATAGATTAGGGAGTCACCTGCATAAGGATGAGTGAGAATTGAAGCCATAAAGACACCATTGCAATGGCAAGAGCGGAGTGTTGAGGAAGGTGGGGACCAAGGACTGAGTTTTGAGTAGCTCCTCTACTGGCTGGGTGAGCAAACAGAGAAGGTGCGAAAGGCAGCAGAGAGGTGAATAGGAAAGAAAGACCAGGGTGAGAAAGGCCAGGTGTTCCCAGGAAGGCCATGGGGCCTGAGGGAAGGTAGATTTAAGAACAAAGGAGCACTCATAAGTGCCACATGCCGTGGAGGCCAAAGACACAAGAGCAGAAGGATCAAAACAAGGAGCTCATCGAGGACTTTTGTGAGAGCAGTTCAGTAGTGTGGTAGGAGCAGAAGTTACACTGCAGGAACAAGTGAAGAAGTTAGCTAAAAATATATGCTAATTTATATTTTGAATAAGTAATAATGCTTATGAATCAAAAGCTACCAAAGCATAAAAACAGAAAACTAGGTCTCTCGACTACTCCTCAGTTTCTTGGGCATTCTTCTAGGAATATCCAGGGTAATTCCATGAATACATATGACTTTTATTTTTTTATTAAAAAATTTTTTAATGTTTTTTTTTTTAATTTTTGAGAGAGAGAGAGAGAGAGAGAGAGAGAGAGAGAGAGATGTCTTGGAAATCTCTCCATTTGTTGCAATGGATCCTTACGTGAAGGGTCGCTCCCTTCCTCTACTGATGGGCATTCACATTTTTTCCATCAAGAAGTTGATAACCCAACCCCAAATCTTCCTGGTTGACTAGGTGATACTCTACAACTCTAGATCTTGATGACTTAAGTGGTAGGACTCCTGTATTTACTAACAAACAGCTACACCCATCCTCTTCTCTCATCCCAGTGTTGATTTGGTTCTTGCCTTCACGGAAGGATTCCATTTCCTGCTCTGTAACCCCTCCTAGCTTTTCCCAATAGTCTCATCATAAAGCTTTCTGGAAATAAAAAAGTCACCCCTGCTCAAAAGATTTAAATCCTGAATGCGAGGCATCTGATCGATTTAGCCTTTAGTTATGATCTCGTGAGGTATATCAATGCCAGCCTCCCACCGAAGACTGTTGGCCCGGGAAGTATCTCAGAAGTTGCCCAAACCCACCTCTTTGTTTTACAGCAGTGGGAACCAGAGAGCAGAGAAGTGACATATGTTCCCCCGAATCATATGGCAGAACAGTAACGGAACCCAGGGTCTTTACTCCCAAACCAGTGTTTGACCCCGAGCCAGACCTTGGTTTAAGTAGGGGATACATAAAGGAAAAATGTCTTTGGGATCTGGGAAAATATAATGCTGTGCCTGGGAACATGAGAGCCAGCATTCACTTTCCAGTTTGGACTGATTCACAGTACTGATTTGGGGAAGTCATGAGTTTCAGTTGCTCAGTTACACATTTGGCCTCATACCACATGGGCCATGCAGAAACTGTTGTGAAGGTTGATGAGGTAATCCTTATAAAATTCTGTTAGCTATTCAGATGGAAGCCACAACTGTGTCCAGAAATGATAGAATGCTGGATATACAGCGTAAACTTTTCAATCCCATATTGGTTTATCAGAAGCTGCAAAACTTCAGCCAACCAAACATCTTATTGTCATCAGCTTAATCTTTTCTCCCCCTCTATTTGGTCATTCATATATATATGTTTATTTACTTATTTTGAGACAGAGATAGAGAAAGTGGGAGAGGGGCAGAGGGGCAGAGAGAGAGAGAGAGAGAGAGAGAGAGAGAGAGAGAGAGAGAACTCCAAGCACTCCAAGCAGGCTCTACACTGCCAGCTCAGAGCCCAATGCAGGGCTTGAACTCATGAACCATGAGATCATGACCTGAACCGAAGTCAGATGCTTAGCCGACTGAGCCACCCAGGTGCCCCTCTTTGGTCATTAACCTGGTTGATTGTGCACCTGGGTGCTAAGAATGCAATGGTGAATAAGACAGCCGAGGAAGCAAATTTTAAATGAGAAAATGTGGGGATCTCAGGGCCAAGCAGCCCAGCTCTCCTTCATTGTCCTGTCTCTATCTCTACAGGCTAGAAGCCTTGTTTCTTCACTTATAGAAATCTTCAGTGTGTCCCCTCAAAAACAAAGAAACAAAGTACTACAAAGTTATTATTATTATTTTTTTTACTTATTCTAATTCCTTGAGTTTCAAAATCACACAAGGTCCTCACCATTTACTTAAATCCTCTGCACCTTGGTTTCTCCATTTGCCAAATGAAGATATGTAGATTGTGGTGAGGATTACACAAATGTAAAAGTGGGCCTGATACAAAGTACTCAGTAAGAGTTACCCTCTATCGCTGTAACCATTTGAAAGCGGATGATAGTATATGTAAACATGCATTCAATTAAAAAATAACTTTGTAGTGCTTAATGGTTTCTTTGTTTCTTTGTTTTTGAGGGGATACACTGAAGATTTCTTTTTCTTCAAAAAAATTTTTTTTACATTTACTTATTTTTGAGAGACCGAGAGACAGAGCACACGTGGGGGAGGGGCAGAGGGAGAGAGAATCTGGAGCAGGTTCCAGGCTCTGAGCTGACAGCGCAGAGCCCAATACGGGGCTCGAACTCACAAACCGTGAGATCATGACCTGAGCCGAAGCCGGACGCTCAACCGACGGAGCCACCCAGGCGCCCCTGAAGGTTTCTGTAAGTGAAGAAACAAGGCTTCTAGCCTATAGAGATAGAGAGAAGACAACGAAGGAGAGCTGGACTGCTTGGCCCTGAGATCCCCATGTTTTCTCATTAAAATTTTGCTTCCTCGGCTGTCTTGTTCAACATTGCTTTCTCAGCACCCAGGTATGCAATCGATATTAGCTAATGAATGAATGAATACATTTATGAAATCTGTCTAAAGCCAGAGAAACGGAGGATGGCCACAAAGAAGAAAGTCTGGCTCACATCATAGATTTTTCCAGGAGAAAGGAAATAGAGAGAAAGAGAATTATATATGTAGGAATAGTGTAACTTGCCTAATGGATAAAGAGTCAATTGCTGGAGATAAAAAAAAAAAAAATAGCTGTGCAGTTGGACATGCTGGCCCAAAGAATCATTGGGTTTTGTTTTTGTTTTTAGTGAGGTCAGGTATCTTAAGAAGGTAGTGGAGAGCACTCGATTTTGACAGTGGTATTCTGCAGAGATTTCCAATTTTTAAAAGAGATCATTCTGCAGGTGTCACAAAGAACACCCTATTAGACTGTCTGTCTCCCTGAAAATGAATCCTTCTTCTTTGTACTCAGGGTGTTTCTCTGTTAATAATAGCTTCCTACGATGACCCCAAGTTTCACAGCCTCCCTGAAAGTAAAAGCTGCTCTTTGTGTAGGCTGCCCCCCCCCCCCCTTCCTAAACACACTCCTCCCCAACTGGGGTCATGGTAATGCCATTGCTACTAAATGTATCACCACTGAATCAAAGGACAAGTCAGAGCAACTGTCTTTGTTTCCTTCTCTTCCTCATCATGTTTATTTAAGTTGAAATGGTTTTCAATAAAATTTGACAAGCATTTACCCAGCACCCATTGTGAACAAAGCACTGTGCTAGGTCACATATGCAACATAAAGTCAATTAGGCATGGTTTCTGGCCTTGAGAATCTTGTATTGACTTGCAGATTATTATGACTGGCAAAATGTTTCAGTATCTCTCTTCAACATGTCCAGGTTATAGGTTTCTCTTAATTTGATTTGTTGCTCTAGAATTCAGTTGAAGGTGAATTTGACTACATTGGATTTAACAGAAGTCTTGAAAAAAACCTTCTTGATCCCTCAGCTAGATGTTCTCTCTGCACTTTATAACTCTTATAGCACTTACCTCTTTTACATTGTATTATATTTATCTATGTACATGTCAGCCTTCATAATCTAGGGAGAGAACAGGAACCGGGAAAGGTGCCCAAGGAGTGGAGCCAGAAGACTGGTGCTTGTTTGGGAAGGCAGACCCAGATATGAATCAGCCATGAAATCTTAACCTCTATGACCCTCATTCCTGCATCTAGAATTGCAAGATAATAATAATTCCTATTTCACAGAATGGATATGAAAATTAAGGTAGTTAATGGGAATGTGCTTTGTAAACTAGTATTCACATGTTAATTTTCTTATCCCCTATGGGACCTAGCAAAAGGCCTTGCCTATGAGGAATATGTTTTTAATATTCATTAACTTATTACAAAATGACATCAACCACCTTATGGTGGATTCTCCTTCTTACATTCATTTCCTAGTCCACATTATTAGCAAGACTTATCGGTAGTGCTCTAGTAGGTTTAGGGTGGGGTAATTGCAGGGATTAAATGGGATCAAAAGGGCCTGCTTGCTGGCGGAGCTACCCTTTTGGATTGTGGGGTCCAACGCCCTTCCCCTCATGCTTTATATGTCTTGTTTCTATCTTAAGGGCAGGTAATGTCAGGGAGGCCCTAGTAGTTAAAACACGGGCTTTGCAGAAGGACAGTCCTGGGTTCAAATCTTGGATCTGCCAGTTTACTAGTTGTGCGTTATTGGCTAATTTTTAAATTTTTCTGAGCTTTGGTTTTCTCACCTGAAAAATGAAGAACACAGGATTTTTCAGTAATTAAAATTAGATAATGTTTTAAATGCAAAATGAGGAGGAATTAGTGAGTCACATCACCTTAAGCGTTAACTGCAAAGACATCCATCCTTAGTCCCTAAATGTTAATTGAGCAACTACTATGGGGGCTGAGCAATGTACAGGTGCTGGCGAAAACCCCTGTCACCAGTAGGAAAGACAGCTCATGAGAACAGGGTGCTCTGGGAACAGTAGGGGAACCGATGTGACAGCCCTGACTGGGATGTGTCAGGAACTGTCTGGGAAGGCTTCTTGGAGGAAGTGATCACTGTGAAGAGGCTTGTCAAGTAGGAGTAAGCCAGGTGGACAGAGGGACCACACCGAGGACACGGAGACCTGAGAACACGTGCCCTTCTGGGAAAATGGAGAGCAGCTCTGACAAAATGAAGCCATACAGGTTTGTCGATGCCAGATCACGGTGGGTGGCAGTTTGCCGTGTGAAAGAATTTATGCTTTATTTGGAGGAAACAGAGAGGCATTGGCAGATGCGCTCCCTCACCTAGAGAGAACGCTTAAACGGAGAGCATCGAGTCAAGAAGACTATCCTGATGTAATGAAATTAACACAGGTGTGGAGCCTCGCAGGTTCTCAATCCTGGCGAAGCCCCGTCCGGGTGTGCCTGCATCAACGCAGCCAACGCCACTCATCTCTATAATTTCGTGGTCAACCAGCGAGGACACCTAACCCTGTAGGGTCCCCTCGAGCTCTAAGCGGGCTTCACGCACCTCAGCTTCGCAGCAGGCTGTGTGACCCTTAACAAGCATTTTAACAAATGTCAGCGCTCTTTGCGTCGCCACTGGGTCGCTAAAGTACGAGAGCTGTTGCTAGGCCTTTCCCTCCCCTCCCTTCCTTCCCTTTCCTCTTTCAGCAGTGTAAGCAGCAGCCGCAGCAGCCGAACGCCAGGGACGAGGAGGATGTCCACTCAGGCGAGCGCTCCGAAGCGATGATTAAAAAACAGCCGCACCGCAGCCGGGGCGCGGGCGGGAGCGAGGCTGGGCATGCTCAGAGCGCCGGGCTGGCGCGCGGCCGGGATCTCGGCGGCCGGAGGGAAGCGGGGCGGGGGCGCAGGCCGGAGCGGCGCCGGCGCGCATGCTCAGTGCCCGCATCTGCTCGCTCCATCCAGTGCGGCAGCCGGAAAACCGCAGCGGCGGCGGCGGCGGCGGCGGCTGACGGGGAGCGACCGAGCCGGGCGGCAGAAGGGGGGGAAAAAAAATACGAGGGGGCATAGCGGAGAAGGCAGGACTGAGAGCCCGGGATTCACGGCCTCTCGCGGGCCGCCGCCTTCGCCGTCCGCAGGGAGGAAGGCCCGGGAGGCGGCGGCGGCAGAGACGGCGGCCGGAGAAGGAGGAGACGGCGACGGGAGGGGAGCGCAGAGGAGGGGCCGCGCCGCCGGCGGCCTGGGAGCCGCAGTGATTTTGACGTTTTCCTCCGCTCGGTCTCCGGCGGCCCCCGACCGGGCTGCGCTGCGGGGGGGCGGAGGGGGCGCCCACCCCGTCCCGCGCGCCCGGCTCGTCCCTCCGCCCGCCGGGGCCTGAGGGGTCTCCGCGCTCCGCGGGAAGGGAAGGGGGAGGCGGGGGCGTGCGGGCACCGCGATGGCGGGGACATTTTCCACAACGTGATTGTTAAAGCCTCCCCCCCCCCTCCTTAAAATTCCGGGCCCTTCCAGCCTCCCCCCTCCCCCCCAGCCCGTGTGACTAAACGGAGACAAAGGGGAGGCGGCCTCGCTCACACGCGCGCTCGCGGGGCGGGTGGCTCGGCGGGGCGCCGGCGCGGGGCGGGCGGACGGACCGACGGACGGACGCTGCGCCGTCACATTCCTATGCCCGGGAGGAGCGGCGGCGGCGGCGGCTCCCGCGGGAGGCGGCAGGCTCGCGGCGCGGACAGCTGAGCTTCTCCTCCCCCGTCGCCGCCCGGGCGGGCCTCGCCCCGGCCCCGATGGTTTGAGCCCTTCCCTCGTCCGCTCCCGACCCCCGCGGCGGCGCGGCCACACCATGTGAAGGTTGGAGCCCGGACCTCCCGACGAGCCGCCGTGAAAGATGGGGGATGCTGCAGACCCCAGGGAGATGCGAAAGACGTTCATTGTTCCAGCCATCAAGCCCTTTGACCACTATGATTTCTCCAGGGCCAAAATCGCCTGCAATCTGGCCTGGCTGGTGGCCAAAGCCTTTGGGACAGGTAAGTGGCGTCTTCCCTTCCGTCTTTCTCCTTAGGATGTACACATCCCGGTTTTTTTTTTGTTTTTTTTTGTTTTTTTTTTTTTTGTTTGTTTGTTTGTTTGTTTTTTTGTTTCCGACCATCGGATGCCCCCTCGGTGCGTGTGTTCTCGCACAGGTTCAGGGAGATGATGCGGGACTGGGAAGACAAGAAAGAAAGGAGAAATTAGGCAGGTTTGGTCTCCAGCCAGGTGCTCCTGAATGGGCAGGTGGGATTTTACCCAGATTTCCTTTATTGGGTAGCAGAGGTGTTTTGTTGTGTTCAGTAAGCTGTTTTGTCTTGTTTTTACTTGGGGCGGTTTTGTGGTTATTTGCCTCGTCGTGCTGCGTGCATTCCCCCCTCGGTCATAATTGTGATTACACCACCAAGAAATTTGAGCTGGTTTCTTTGATTATTGAAGGACGTGGACGGCACATAGTACTATATTGATTTTGACATTTGTAATGATGGCTGCTGTTCAGGCTTCCTAGAATGTAAGGTGCCCTGTGTCGAAGTGCAGTGTTGATTTTTGTTGTCATTCTCAAAGCCTGTATCATCCTTCCCTACACATTCCAGGCTCTATTAAACCAGTTACTTAAAACCAGTATTCAGCTTGCTGATGGTGGGATGCTATTTTCATTTCCTGTTATCAGTGAGATATATTCCTTTTACCAACGGTGTATCTTGGTTTCATAAATTAAGAGAAACAAACACTCCCTACTATGGGATTTTTTTTTTTTTAATAGTCGAGTTTCTTTGAGGGCATGTGCTGTTGACACAGATTGTACAGTGGGGTAGCAATTAAACATTCTCTCCGTTACCCAGTCTTTGCAAAATAACAGGAAAAGGGCCTCCTGTTGTAATTCCTTAGCTGTTGCTTCAGGAGCCCATGTTGTAGAGCCCTGAAAAAATTAGAGAGCTTTTCATAGGAAGATGCTCGTGTAAGGAAATTTCCTCTGATAACTTCAGGAATCATTTTGTAAGGTTTCTCTGCCCTAGTTAATAAAGTTTGGATGTGTAAAATATTGGTTGGAAAGTTTCTCAGTTTTTGCAGATATTTCTCCAGATGTTAAATAAATCTAAGTTTGGGTTTTTTTTTTTTTTTTTAATTTTTTGTGGGAGGAGAATGACTTATTTCCACTCTGAAGGCTGTGAAAATATGGGAGTTAATGCTTTTGTTCATTCTTCTTAAACATCATCCATAGCTGGATGTTTTCAGAGCTGCACATTTTAGTTAACTAGCAAAGGAATCTCAGTGTTTGGGAAATTATTTTAATTCGTTTTGAAGGAAACTTTAACGTGATTTTATGTTTATGACAACTTTGTTTTATTTAAATTCTCATATTTTGATATTGAAGTAGAAAGATGTTAAGGTTTTAAAACTGGCATCAGGAGTAAGTGTAATTGAAACTCATCTTGAAATAATTTACATTTTAAAGGTTTATTTGGAACTAGATGTGTAGAGTAACACATAGGAAGGAAGAAGCACAAAGTGTCCGTGTATTTTATTTTCTGGCACCATTGATATCAGCAATGAGAGTAATAGATGTATTTTGGTTTTAACGTAAGCAGCATGCTGAAGCTGATATCCGTTTGGAGGAGAAATGAAAGCTATTAAGTATTTTGGAAAGACAGAGGGAAATTTACGTGGCGACCTATGTGGAAAAGCAATGTGTATGAAATGGAAGGTAGGGGAATAACACGGATACTTTCTTTCCTTCTGAAACTGAGAGGATGCTTATAGTACAGATGTCAGAATGTTGCCCTCGATTCACAAAGGCTACTAACCAGAAAATGGCCTACTTTCGGGATATATGTCAGGCAAGTTTGCCAGATTCTGGACCGCTTGAGGAACACATTGAACACACTTAAAAAGAAAGGAAGTGAAAGGAATCTAATATCAGTGGAATCTGTTGTGTGCCAGGCACTCTGCTAGATGCTTTGCATGAAATTATACATTAGGGATTCACAGCAAGTCTGTGATGTAGGTAGTTTGTTCCCCATTTTTAAAAAATGAGGATGCCAGTGCACAGGGTGGTTAAACAACTTTCCTACTATCACGCTTTTAGTGAGGGTGGAGATACGTTTTCATTTGACTGACTCCCAAGGGTATGGCATTGGTGGGGGCAGGGTATACCTGCTGTATGCCTAGTACTTTAAGTACATTGCTTCATTTACTCCTACAGCAACCCTCGAGGTAGATACTGTTCTCATTTTACAGATGAGGGAACAGGTTCAGAGCTTTTAATTTGTTTGAGATGAAACATCTGGCAGGTGGTGGATTTTGCATGCCAGCTCAGGTCTTTCTGACTCTGAAGTCTTTGCTCTTTATACCACTGTGCAGAGTGTGAAAAATGTGCACATAGTACATGTTAGAAGTCTTATTTATTTTTTTATTTTCTTTAAAGAGTGGGCAACTCTTAACATACTCTCTGAAGGCTTAGATGAATATTATTGGTACTTGGTTACATTTGCCTTGGCAACAGTTGGAATGGATAAAAAGATCATACTCAAAATGGAATGAGAACCAAAGTTAGAAGACCTTAAGAGGGTGACTTAGTAACAGAATTTAATACGTTATTGAGAATGTTATGTTTGTACATTTTGTTTATTCTTTAATGAACAGACTTTCAAAGTGTACATTTATATGGAGTGAACAGAAGAAAAGTCACTTCATTTTTTTTATGTAATTTTTTTTCTTCATTTTCTGCAAACATTTAAGCGGCAAATGTTAACAGACAACGTATTCCAAAGGTATTACCTAAGGGTATTCAGTTAATCTTTCAAAAATATTAGCCCAACTTGAAGTTGTGATTTACCAAATTGCTTCTTTAACGATGATATAAGAATCTTCAGTTATTAATTTAGTTTTTTTCTATGAGAAACTTTCTAACTTTTGATATATTAAAAAGTAGTCAATTTTAGAATCATATGTGTTGGAAAAGTCATTTAAAATGATAGCTAGAAATCAATGATGGACATAGAATGAAGTTATTGAACCATACAAAATAAATAAAGCACTAGTATTGTAATACCTAGAAAGCAGTTGGAGTTTTTACTTCATTTGAAGTCTTATTTCTGAAGCTTTGAATTATATTCTTCTCATTACATTGAAAATAGTCCAAATAGCCCAAATCTTAATAGCTTATTTTGTAGAATAACACAGATACAGTTTTGATCAAATGAAGAATAAGTTTGTGTAGATGAATTTTAATAAACAGATGCTCATTACTTGAAGCAAATTCCAAAAGGGCAAGTTAAGCTGTACTATCTCTGCTGTATTTGAACAGCTTAACCCATTTAAGCAATGATATTGCTGAGTTTGCTTTAAATGTTCTGCTCCTCTAAATCTTTTAGGGAAAATGGTGGGTACAAAACCTCTTTATGAAATTCTTGAATTTGAAATTCTTAACATGGAATTTAAGGCCCACTTCCTAGTGTTAACATATCATTTCAACTTTATCAACTATCATTCTCCCTTTTTAAAAAATTTTTTTTAATGTTTATTTGTTTTTGAGAGAAGAGAGAGAGAGCGCGCGCGAGAGAGAGCACAAGCAGGGGAGGGGCAGAGAGAGAGGGAGACACAGAATCCGAAGCAGGCTGTAGGCTCTGAGCTGTCAGCACAGATCCGATGAGGGGCTTGAACTCAGGAACCGCGAGGTCATGACCTGAGCTGAAGTTGGACACTTAACCAACTGAGCCACCCAGGTGCCCCTTATTCTCTCTTTTTTAAAAAAATCATTCTCCTTTTCATACTGTTTAGTTTAATAGTATAAAATCATTTGTCCAAACACATTTTGCTGTCAAAATCCTATGTAAGCTCTAATTTATATACATGTGTAGGTTGTGATGACAATGGGTGGCATTGTGGTTAAGAAAGACTAATAGCAGAGAGGCCAGTTAGGGAAGTTATTGCAGGAGAGTTAAGGCAAGATATCAAGAAAGCTTATAGTAGAGTGGAAATGATAAAGCTGCTAATATTTATTAAGTACTTGCTGTGTATCAGGCACTTGGCATGTATTACATAATTTTAATTCTCATAACAGCTTTTAAGAGATGGAAACTATTAATCATTCCAATTTTACTGATGAGGAGAATGAAGCTCAGAGGTTTAGGGAACTCATCCAGAGCCATTCGGTTTATAGAGATGGGGAGGGACAAAGAGAGAGACGGAGACAGAATCTCAAGCAGGTTCCAGGCTGTCAGTGCAGAGCCCAACTTGGGGCTTGATCCCACGAACCATGAGATCATGACCTGAGCTGAAATCAAGAGTCTGGACAGACTGACTGAGTCACCCAGGCAGCCCCATGTTTCCCAAATACCTTATCTGAGAAATCCAATAAAGTATGTAGCTAATAATGTAGATATGGAGTATGATTGGTAAGTTGAGGATAGAAATAATAATTTCAGGGTCTTCTGTGCATAAAATGTAACTGAAATTGTAGTAGATGTGAGGGTGATGGAATGTAGGGTAGTGAACACTTTACTTTGAGAGGGGCTGCTGAAGAAAAGGAGGCAGAATTAAAGCAATCAGAGAGTTAGAAAGAGAATTAATAAAGTATAATAATATTGAGGCCCTGGAAGGAAAAATTTCAAGGGGGTGGTCTCATTAACAGTGTCAAATGCTGTAGATTTTTATTTTGTTTTTATTTTTTTAAAGAGTTTATTTTATTTTTATTTCTTTTTTCTTTTTTTTTAAGTACGCTTCATGCCCAGTGTGGAGCCCAATGCGGGACTTGAACTCATGACCCTGAGATCAAGACCTGAGCTGAGATCGAGTCGGATGCTTATCCGACTGAGCCCCCCAGGCACTCCTAAAGATTTTATTATTTTAAATAATCTCTACACCCAGTGTGGGGCTTGAACTCACAGGCCCAAGATCAAGAGTCACATGCTCTACTGACTGAGCCAGCCAGGTGCACCTGTAGGTTTTTAAACCATGCATGCCGTTCTGATAAGGGAGATGTGATACAGGTTGTGACTGTAGTAGAGTTCAGGAAATATATAAGGGCCATGTAACTGGAATGGTGACATTCAGAGGGAGGGAGAGGTAGGGAGGGGGAAAGGGTACCACCAGCGTCAGTGATCTGTGAAGGAAGACCTCTGAAGTGGAGGTGGTAGTTAGACTTGATCCTGAGATGAGTCAGGCTGAATGGAAAGTAGGCATTGTAGATGGAGGAGATAGTTTGTGCAGGCATGGAGTTCTGAAACCAACATAGATCAGTAGGATTGGGGAGGTTTATGTAATGAAGTGTAGTAGGAGATCCAGCTTGAAAGGTAGATTGGAACAGAATTGTTTGAAGAGCCAGGTTAAGGAACTTGGTATTTATTTTGTAGATAAATTATTCTAAGCATATTGGATTGAAAAAGTGCTATGACTAATTTGTTAAACACATACTTTGTGCTAAGTACAATTTTGAACATTTTATATTTATTATTTCTTTTAATTCTGAGAATGACCCTATTAAGTGGAAACCATTTTATTTCTTCTATAACTCTAAAGCAAGGTTTCCCAACCACAGAACTATGGGCTGGGTAATTCTTTTTTGTGGAGGGCCGTCCTATGCATTGTAGGATTTTAGCAGCATCCTTGGCCTAGTTGACAGTAGTATTCTCCACCATCATTTCCAGTTGTGACAACCAAAAATGTCTCCAGACTTTCTCAATGTCTCCTGGGAGGCCAAATGACCCCAGCTTGAGAACCATTGCCGTAACGATTTTAAGGTATACATGCAATTTAAAAAGGGGGTTTGTACACTAAAGTCCAAATTAATTGTAAGACATCCTGATTTCAGAAGTATTCAAATGGAACATAAGAATTTAGGAAATTGGATAGTTTGCCCTTTTTGTTAATGAGCAAACAGGTTTAGAGGGCTTAAATAACTTGCCTTTGATCAACTTGTAAGTGGTGGAACCAGAATTATAGTCTAAGCCTTTATGATACTAAAATTTGTATTTTAACCTCTATGTTATATATGCTTTCTGTAGTTCATCACAATTTTATTTTTTTAATGTTTATTTTTGAGAGAGAGAGAGAGAGAGAGAGAGAGAGAGATTGAGTGCAAGCAGGGGAGGGGCAGAGAGAGAGGGAGACACAGAATGCGAAGCAGGCTCCAGGCTCTGAGCTGTCAACACAGAGCACGATGCAGGGCTCGAACCCATGAACCACGAGATCATGACCTGAGCCAAAGTCAGATGCTTAACTGACCAAGCCACCCAGGAACTCCAGTAGTTCATTACAATTGTATAGTATTGGAAGTGAAGGCATGAATGCATGAAAACCTTTCAAATATAAGTGTTAAATTTGTTTTGCAGAATTGAAAGTTTATTTAATCTGGGGCACCTTGGTGGCTCAGTCCCTGAAGCGTCTGACTTTGGTTCAGGTCATGATCTTGCGGTTTGTGGGTTTGAGCCCTGTGTTGGACTCTGTGCCGACAGCTCAGAGCCTGGAGCCTGTTTCCCATTCTGTGTCTCATTCGCTCTCTGCCCCTCCCCCACCGTGCTCTGTCTTTGTCTCTCAAAAATAAATAAATGTAAAAAAATTTTTTAAAGTTTATTTAATCTTCAACAAACCTGGTATTTGATAAATTAGTACAGAAATATAAAATATATTTAGCATTGGTCTGTCATTTCAGAGTCTCCTCCCCCTCCCTAATTTAGTGCAGAGATGAATACTTATTTCGATTAACGGAAATTCCATCTCTTTATCTAGTTTTCCATGTATACTAGTTTATGGACCTTTTCCATTGGTACATTACAAATAATAATACTTTATTTTTAATTTTATTTTTTTAATTTACATCCAAATTAGTTAGCGTATAGTGCAACAATGATTTCAGGAGTAGATTCCTTAATGCCCCTTACCCATTTAGCCCATCCCGCCTCCCACATTCCCTCCAGTAACCCTCTGTTTGTTCTCCATATTTATGAGTCTCTTATGCTTTGTCCCCCTCCCTGTTTGTATATTTTTGTTTCCCTTTCCTTATGTTCATCTGTTTTGTCTCTTAAAGACCTCATATGAGTGAAGTCATATGATATTTGTCTTTCTCTGACTAATTTCACTTAGCATAATAAATACCCTCCAGTTCCATCCACGTAGTTGCAAATGGCAAGATTTCATTCTTTTTGGTTGCCAAGTAATACCCCATTGTATATATATACCACATCTTCTTTATTCATCGATGGACAACAAATAATAATACTTAAATGTTACATATTTATTGTAGTGACAAGCTTGGTTCTTTAGCTGAGATAAAAGTTGTTTTCATTTATGACATTGATCACTTTCCATCCTGTGCCTTGCACAGTTTTTCCTTTCCTTCTTTAACATTGATTCTTCATCAACATAACATTTTAGATTAAAGGCCTGTACAGTAGTATCTTTGCAGTTCTCATACTACCACTTATTCCCTTTTTTTTTCTGGGGCATTTTCCTGAAGTACTCTTTGTCTTGGTTTCCCTACTTGCTGCATAGTCATGGTAATAAGCATGTGTATGCTGCTTTGAGATCACTAGAAGAAAAAATTGGGAAGTGTTAGAATTTATCAGTCTCACACTTAGGCTACCTTTACATATTCTGTGCGCAGTGTGGAATGGGATTATATTTCTTATAGTAACTTCAGAGAATTATTTTTATTGAAAGTATTTTTCACTACAAACTAGACAAACTAGAGGCTGGGCATATAGCAGTAGGGAGGCCACTGAGCTCGTTCTGTAATCCTTACAGCTGTACTCCGCGGTATTATGCCTAGTAATGTTTGTGGAGTATTCTATTTTCTTAAGATAAAGAGATGGAATTTCCGTTAACCGGAATAAGTGTTCATCTCTGCACTCCATATTTCATAAACATAGGTTCCTGGGAGTGTGCGTGTATGATCTTAAAAAGGTATTTTGGAAGTGCCATATTCACCAATTCCCAGCTCTCTCCTTCACACCATTTTTCTTTTTTCTTTTTTAAAATGTTTCTTTCTTTTTGAGAGAGAGAGAGAGAGAAAGAAAGAGGGAGTGAGCAGGAGAGGGGCAGAGAGAGAGGGGAACAGAGGATCTGAAGCAGGCTGTGTGCTGACAACAGCAAGCCTGATGCAGGCTCGAACTCATGTGACCTGAGCTGAAGTTGGACGCCTAACTGACTGAGCCACCCAGGTGCCCCTTCTTTTTTCTTTTTCTTTTTCTTTTTCTTTTTCTTTTTCTTTTTCTTTTTCTTTTTCTTTCTTTTTCTTTCTTTCTTTTTTAAATTTTAGAGAGAGTGGAAGCAGGGGAGAGGGGCAGAGGGAGGGAGGGAGAGAGAAAGAGAATTTTAAGCAGGCTTCATTCACCCTCTTGTGTGGAGCCCAGTGTGGGACTCCTTCCCACAAGCTGGGATCATGACCTGAGCCACCCAGGTGCCCCCACACCATTTTCTGTCTCTAAAATGGGAATTGTCTCTCTCACTCTCTCTCTGCCTTTCCCCTGCTCTCTCTCTCTCTTTCAACATAAACAAATAAACTTAAAAAAAGTAAACATTAAAAAACACCCAAAAATCTTTTCAAATGGGAATTGCATGCAGATTCTGAGTACTTTAGGCTCTTGGATAAAAGACATTTGATGAAACATTTGAAATATTTTAAAAGATGTTTGTCATCAACCACGGTAAGTTTCAAAGTACAGTTGACCCTTGAACAACATGGATTAGAGCTGCGTGGGGATCCACGTATATATAGATTATTCTCAATAAACATATAGGAAAACTTTTTGGAGATTTGTGACAGTTTGAAAAAACTTGTAGATGAACTGCATAGTCTAGAAATACTGAAAAAAATTAAGAAAAGTTAGGTATTATGAGAATCCAGTATATAATACAACATGTAAAATGTGTTATTAACTGTTTATATTACTGGTGTGGCTTCTGGTTGGCGGTAGGCTCTTAGTAATTAGTTTTTTGGGGAGTCAAAAGTGATATGCAGATTTTTGACTACATGGCGGGGGGGGGGGGGGGGGGTCGAGTTGGTACCCTTAACCCCCTGGGTTGTTCGAGGGTCAAATGTAGATGGTTTCATTTTTTTCTGCTGGCATTTTCTACTGCTCTCCAGATTCTCTTTTTCAGCTGTCTTCTTGTTTTCCCTTCTCTTTTTTGATGACATTCAAATAAAGGGGTTGCTGACCTTGTTAATTTTTCTCTAATTTATAGTTTTGTAGAACTTTGTAACGTAACAGATTTTGAAATAGCAGAAATTTGTCTTTTTTTCCAGCCACCTCCATTTTTTAAAAATACATACTAAAGATTGTGATGATATCTTGAAAATTTACTTTTTGACCCCAAAATATTTTCTGAACAGATGAGACAGGCACAGATTGAAAACTCAAAAGGTATGTCAGGGTAGTTCTAGTGAAAAGTCTCCTTTCCATCTGGACCCAGAGTCACTGCCATTTATTTAAAGCTAGGTGCCATCATCAGAAGTCTGCTTTTTAAAAGATCTCTTAAAGTACACTTAAAATGATTAAAATGATAAATTTTATGTTATGTGTATTTTACCACATTAAAAAAAAGATCTCTTAAAAACAGTAGAAAATGTATTGAAAAGAGACTAAGATTTGCAAAGGGGAAATAAGTAGGAAGTCATAGTCCAAGTGAGAGATGATGACAACTTGAATTTGGATTGCAGCAGTGGATATGGAAAGAAGTGGGTGAATGTAAAAGATAAGACTTGGTGATTGGGCATGTGGGAACAAAGATGAGATTGTGGGGAGTGTTAAGATTGCTTCTGTTTACTGAGAAAGGGAATAATGGAAGAGAGCCAGGTTGTGTGTATGTGCAAAGAACAGCATGGAGTTTGAGGAATATCTAAAATGGTGGTGTGTGCATTAGGCCTTAAAAATTCATATGTGGAATTTAGAAGATCTTTGGGATGAGACACATACATGGTTGTAAAAAGAGTAACTGTCAGTCACTTTGAAGGAAAGTACAGAGGAGAGACAAGGGGACCTAACACAGGAGAGCCAGCAAAGGAGCCAGATGTAGAGTAACCAGAGAAGAGGAAAACAAGGCAGGGAAGTATGGAATCTCAAGCATAGGGAAGAGAACACTGAAGATGAGGGAGGTATAAGGTACTGCTGAGACAGATTAAGCAAGAAGTCTCATAAAATTCCATTGAGTTAACACCGATGAAGTTTTTGATGACTTGGCTGAGGACATGTTGAGGGCAATGTAGAAGCAAAACTGTGACCGTAGTAGGTTGAAAGTTAATGAGAGTATCTTCACTTGTGGTAACAGAAAATCCAACTCAAATTGGCTTGCAATACAGAGGATTTATTGGCTCATATAACCAAAAAAATTCTGAGATAAGTTGGACTTTTGATCAGGTCCCATTTCCATTTCTTTGTGATTCCCCTAGCTATGCCCTTTATGTGTGAGTTTCATTCTCCAGCTGTCTTCTCTCATGGTAGCAAATGGCTGTAGTAGTTCCAGGCCTCACATCCATCCACGTCCATATATCACACTACTCAGAGCTCTTTCTTAATCATTGAAAGTTGTGTACTCTTCTTTTTTTTCTTTCTCTTGAAATAAACAAAGCCATTTGATTTTAGAAAATATCAAATATGTCCAGTAACAGTAAACTGCCATGTACTTTTCACCCAACCTCCATGATCATCAACTCATAGCCAATGTTGATTTATCATTTACATTGATTTTTCTGGCCACACTGATTATTTGAAGCAAGTCCCAGACATTGTATCATTTCATCTATAAATATATTAGTGTGTATCTCTAGTCAGGGGAATACTCTTTTTAAATATAACCATGGTACTGGCATCATCACAGCACTGTCTGTCATACCACTCCGTATCCTTAGTATTAAGATTTCTCTGATTGTCTCATAAATCGTCTTTATTTTTTTGTTTTGCACTTCATTTGTTCCAATCTATATGCAAATAAGGGTCATATTTTGCAATTGGTTGGTATGTCTCTTTAAGGTTTTTTTTTGAAGGTTTTTTTTTTTTGAAATTTTTTTAATATATGGGCTCTTCCTCTGTGTCATTTTGTCTTTCTTCCATTTATTTACTGGAGGAACCAGAGTGTTTGCCCTTTAAAATTTCCCAATTCTAGGGGCGCCTGGGTGGCTCAGTTGGTTAAGCGTCTGACTTTGGCTCAGGTCATAATCCGACAGCTCGTGAGTTCAAGCCCTGTGTCAGGCTCTGTGCTAACGGCTCAGGCCTGGAGCCTGCTTCCAATTGTGTGTCTTCCTTTCTGCCCCTTCCCCATGTTTGCACTCGTGCGCACGCACGCTCTCTCTCTCTTTCAAAAATAAAATAAACATTCAAAAAAAATTTTTTTTAATTTCCCAAGTCTGGATCTCCATGGTATTATTTAATAGGTTTCCATAAATTGGCAGTTAGATCTAAAGAATTCTGTAGATTCAAGTTTATTTTTTGGCATACTTCACAGGTGGTGTGTATTTTTACCAGGAGGTGCTTAATGTCTAGTTGTCTCTTTTTCTATCATGATTTCATATATTAGTGAGAAAGGTCTTTTAAATAGAAACTTCTCTTGGGGCGCCTGAGTGGCTCAGTCGGTTAAACGTCTGACTCTTGATGTCAGGGTCGTGAATTCCAGCTCCACATTGTGGTCTGTGTGGGGCATTAAGATTACTTAAAAATTAATAAATAAATAAATAAAAAGAAAAAGAAACTTTTAGTATATGGTTACCCTTTGTGGGAAATTACCTTCATAAATGATAGCCTCCAAGTAAATTACCAGGCAAACTACTCCAGAGGTCACAGAAAAGAAGAGCTCACAGACCTAATTAAAATGGTTAAATCCTATGGTTTGTCAAATCAATTTACAATGAGAAGCAAGGAGAAAGAGATCAGGTAAGTTAACACATTTAAGATAGAGTGCAAGCAGGGAGAAAGAACCATACTCTGAATCCTGCAATTGTTATGCCCAGAATTCGTGATCCCCAAAGACCACTAGGGAGCCGAGTCCGATGCAAAAGCAAAGAGCCTTTATTCGAGCTAGCTCGAGCTCAATCCCCTACCTGCACCGACGCAGCGGTGAGATACCAGGGAAAGAGCGCGAGTTTCAAAAGGACAAAGGTTTTATTGGGGCCTGGGGGCAGTTGGTGAGGTAATGGCTATGGCCTCAGCCGATTGGCTGGGGAGGGGTCCTGGGGATGGGTCCGGCAGGTGAGGGAGGGTTTACTCGAGGGGAGGAGGTGTGGTCAAGGTGAAGGACACAGAACAAGATGGAGTCAAGGGGAGGAGGTGTGGTCAAGGTGAAGGACACAGAACAAGATGGAGTCAAGGGGAGGAGGTGTGGTCAAGGTGAAGGACACAGAACAAGATGGAGTCAAGGGGAGGAGGTGTGGTCAAGGTGAAGGACACAGAACAAGATGGAGTCGGCTGGCGTAGGCCCGCCCTTTCATAATATACAGTGTTTATATGTCCATCTCTTTCTGCTACATTAGCCTTCCCTAATGATGATGGTATGGTCACAGGACCAGAGTTGAAGTTTCAACAAGGAGGCTCACAGTGACACATAGGCCAGTGATACACACTTGCTCTATCAGACAGACACAGGGAACAAGCATGCCAACAAGCATGCCGGGCACAGCTGTGGGTTACCAATAAGCCTGATGAATAGCCTTGGACTTTGTGTTACTTGGTCAGAGGACAAGTAGGCCAGAATGGGTGTTACCAGTAGGTGGCCAAATTAAGGACTCGTGGATATTAAGTATTCATGTATATTTAGTGTTCATCGTCTCTTGTTCGTTTGTCTCATGCATATTCAATATAGCATGAGTATTTAGGGCTTTACATATATGTTTAGTATATCATGAATATTTAGTGTCTAGATACCTCATGAATATTTGGTATCTTTTGGGGTTTTTTCATTCTTTTTTTCTTTTTAAACATACATGATACAATCCACTTACCTTTATTTAACATATTTGAATTCTATGTTTAACAAACTTTTTGCTTACTAGTGCTTATCTATACTTAAAAGCTTTCACCTATATTTTACAAACTACAAACATTTTCTTTTGTAGAATTGAAGAGTCTAGAAAGTGAAAGTACATTACACTGAGGTACAGAGAAGGCAGAATAAATGCTACTTCCTTCCCTTAACTGGGGGGAATTTGCACCAAACTGTGTGGGTCACTGGCCCCCAAGAATCTGAAAGGGTAAAGAATAGGGAGAAAGAGCATTCTAAATAGTGACCAGAATATGCAAAGGCAAAGGCTCTGAAGTGTAAGAAAGTGTGATTGTTGGGAACTGAATGTGGCTAGCAGGGATGCATAATACAAGGTGGTGGGTGGAGACAGGGATCTTCCTTCTAAGGTCGGAGGGAGGATTTTAATCCTTAAAGAAGTTGGAAATCATTGAAAACCCTAGAATTCGTGGTGGCATGTGCGACATGATCAAATTTGCTTATTGCCTATAAGCAATGGGTGGAGAATGCTTTGACAAGAGTAGGGACAAGAGTAGATGTGTGAATACAATTAGGAGTAAATGAAGTAATTCACATGAGAAGCACTGATTGCCTGGGCCCAAGAGATGTGAGTTGAGACTGTGAGAAGGGGATGGATTTTATTTGGGAGTTGAAGGAGAAGGAGGCATTAATGATGACTCCTAGGTTTCTGGCTTAGGCAACTAGATGGATTGTGGTATAGTTTTTCGATGTGGGGAATGCTGGAAGATGAAGAAATGTGGAGGAAAAGACTGATTTGGGACATTTTGAGGTTTCATAGTGTTTTCAGCATAATTTCAAACATGTAAGAATAGTACAAGGAACTCCTGAGTACCCTTTAGCCAGATTTATCAGTTGTGAACATTTTGTCCCATTTATCATTCTCTTTCTCCCTCCCACACAAATGTGTGTATATATATACACATAATATTTTCTGAACTGTTTGAGAATGCATGAGAGACATTGTGTCCCTTACCCCCAAATACTTTATCCCCTAAAATGAAGGATGTTTCTTATATATAATCTCAGTAAAATTATAACAATAAGGAAACTTAACTTTGATACAATATTATCTAATCCACAGTCCAAATTCTAATTTGCCAATTATCTTAATGTCATTATTGCATTTTTTTTTTTCCCATTCCAAGATCCAGTCCAGAATCATGCATTGCAGTTAGTTGACTTGTCTCTTTGGTCTCCTTTAACCTGAAATAGTTCTTCAGTCTGTCTTCATCTTTCATGATGTTGACACTTTTATAGACTGAGCACCCTGAGCTGCATGCTGAGCTGGGGCTCAAGCCCCTTCCTTGGGCACTGTCTTAGCTCTTGCCAAACCTCCTTTGGCCTGTGGTACAGGCAGCCAGTTCTCTGCAAGGGCCACCTGGGCTGCCTCCCCTCTTTAGGTTCTTATACCCTCCTTTCGAGTGTGGGCCCCTATTTAGCAGATATCCCCTCTGCCTTTGGTCTGGATGACTGGGATGATGGCTGCTGGTGCTGGCAGTGTCCCAAGAATACCCAGACAGTATGAAGAAAAACAAAGTGCACAGAGACGTACCTTCTCCCAGGCAAAAACTGATGGAGATCCAGGAACTAGAGACCATTTCCCAATCCATTCCTCCTCCTGCCATCTTCTTTGGCTTTCTTTTTTCTTGTCCTTTTCTCTTCTCTCCCTTGGCTGACCCACCCTTGTACCCTCTCTCATCACTGCTGCCACCGCCACCTGTCTTTCCACCAACAGATGTACCCTCTTGCCCCCTTGCATGGAACCATCTCTGCACTGCCCATAGGATTTGGGCAAGAGTGCCCGGGAGGCACCCAGAAACCAGTTGGCATCTAGGTAGCCCCCAAGGACAGATGTTTAGCCAGAGGGACATTTCCTTAACCAAGATATAGGTGCTAGGCTGATTGCTACTGGAGTTTAGCAGACAGAGCTAGGAAACACACATATGCATACATAGCATAAAGTAAATATATTTCTTTTTCTGTATATAGATGGATACATAACACCATGTGTTCATACTGACACTTGGCATTTTAGTCCCAACACCACAGAGTTCGTTCTAGTCTTTCTAGTTCATTTCTAGTCCCTTCCTATATTAGTAGCTCCCCTTGTCAGTGAGAAACTTGGCACCCATTTTGAATTTGGGGTTTCTTTGTGACATCCAAGTGAAGAGTTGGGTAGGGTAGTTGGCTTATAAGGATCTGGGGCTTGGAAGAGGTGCTTTAGTCTCACAGGGTAGTGGGAGGAGTGGAGGAGGTAATTTAAGCTCAGGAATGCTGAACAGCACTTAACACGTCATTTGGTAAGTGGAAGGGTAGAGGGAGTTCACTTTTAATTGGCATCTCATTTGAAGGCAAAGCTCAGTGTTTAGGTACTTACTTGTCATTCTTTTAGTAAACATTTGAGTGCCTGCTGTGTTCCAGGCACTATTATTCTAGGCACTAGTGACACAGGACAAAGAAGTATCCTGCTCTCCTTGAGGTTACGTTGTAGTGGAAAGAGGCAGAAATAAACAAACATATATTATAGGATAGTAATAGCTGTTATATGGAGAATTAAAATAGGATGACTGATTGGGTGGTCAGGGAGGGTATATCTGAGGAAGTGACATTTAGCTGTCATCTGAATAGAATGAGCTATCTATGTGAAGGTTAGATTGAGGAATGTTAGAAGCAGAGGGAATAGCGAGCACATAGACCCAAAGGCGTGAACTTGGCATGCTGTAGCAACAGAAAGACTTGGGTGTCTGGAGCATAGTGGGCTGGGGGAGGGAGAGGAAGTTGAAGCCGGAGGAGGAGGAGCTGGTATGTGTGCAAAATATGGAGAAACTTGAACTCAGAGAAGTTAATTAGTGCACTCAAAATCCCCTAGCAAGTAACTGCTAAAATTCAGACTCACCTTTTAAACTCCATTGCCGATACTTTTCCCAAAGCCCCAATTTTCCCCACTATATCATGCTGCCCCACCCCCCCCCTTTTTTTTAAATTTCAAAGAGCAGGGGAAAAGAGCAAGGGGAGGAGAGAGAGAGAGAAAGAAAGAAAGAATCTTAAGCAGGCTCCATGCTCAGTGCGGAGCCCCAGATGGAGCCCTCGACATGGGGCTCAATCCCCACCCAGCCCTGGGATCATGACCTGAGCCGAAATTAAGAGTTGGTTGCTCAACCGACTGAGCGACCCAGGTACCCCATATCGTGCTGCCTCCTAATGGTAGTGAATGTAGGTTAACTGAAAACAGGTTTGGTTTTGAGCGTTTTACTTCTTTGCAGAAGTAAAGCGTGGCCTAGGAGATAACTTTAAAGTTTTCCAAGCAGGTGCAAGGAATGAATTATGATTATTAGCACAGAATCTGGGAGTTGAGGGGAGTTTTGAAATATTAGAGTTGTTTTCGGACAAGACTAATGACTAATATTTTTTAAAGAATAACATTTTCATTCATTTGTCAGGTATGTATTGAGCGCTTACCATGTACCAGGCATTATGTTAGGTGCTGGGGATTTATATCCTGGTGAATAAGATAGACCTGGTCCTTGCCTTCTGGTCATGTATAAGGGTACTCATTTTAGCACATCTTTGTCAATAGTGGGTTTTAAAAATAATTTTCCATTTTTGTAGGTAAAAAATGACTCATTGTAACTTTCTCTGATTACTGGTAGTGTCGGTTTTTTTTTTTCCATGTTATTGATCATTTTTAGGTCTTGGTTAATTTCAAGTTCAAGGTCTATGGATTATTTTCAGTTGGAGTTTTTGAAACTCACTAGTTCTCTCTCAGTAATTGTTTTAGAAATAATTTTTTAGGTTTGGAAAATAAGGCAATATTCACATAACCGAGCATTATGGTAATTTCTGAAATGCATTCCCCTCTTACCTCTCTACTCTTCATTGTTTTAAAGAAATCTGTATCATTTGCTGGCATATGTATGCAACTAGTAACTAGCCCATCTTTATAGAAAATTGCCTTGAGTAAATTACTGTCTACTCCCTTTACTTGTACTTCAAGCATTTCAGGTGATTGTTAATTTCAAAACTTACATCTAGTTAGGATTTATGATACGATTAAGGTAAGTTCTGCTTAAGTCCTGGCACACAAGAAAAACTTGTCTCTTATCCTTTGCAATTCTAGGAGTGGTGATTCGCTCATCCATTCCTTAAGCATTAATTTCTTACCTTTTGTGTTCTGGAGGTGAGGGAGAGGGTGAAACCTTTTATCTTTGATTTTGTCTGTTTCCTAAAATGCTGTTTCAGTTCATTTGTTTCACAATGTGCTACAGTTCCAAACTTAAAAAAATCAGTTTTGTATAGTTAGCAAAATGATAGATATTTTTGAAGTCGTCTTTTAAGCATGTTTAGTTCTTTAAGACTTGTTTTTGAAAGTGACCTATTTTATATTACTCAATATGCAGTTTTGCATTCTTTTGGGGGGGTGGGAAAATGTTTTTGTCATATTTTTGAAATATTCTTTGGCTTGCTGTGGATCTTTTCCCTTTTTCTTGTGTCGGGATCTTTTTAAACTTTTTTTTTTTAAAGTTTATTATTGATTTTGAGAGAGAGAGAGAGAGAGAGTGAGCACACATGTGCATGAGTGGGGGAGGGGCAGAGAGCGAGGGGGAGAGAGAGAATTCCAAGCAGGCTCTGCAACATCAGTGCAGATCTTGTTGTGGGGCTCGAGCTCATGAATTGTGAGATCATGACCTGAGCCGAAGTTGGATGCTTAACCAACTGAGCCACCCAGGCACCCTGCCTTGGGATCTTTTTAAAACTTACACCTTCATAACTTGGGTTTGTGGGTATGCCATAATAAAATGGAAGTAGCCCCTAGCTGCACGTCTTCTACCTTCTAGCCTTGTGATGTTGGCCAACCATTGTTATTTAAAAAAAAAAAAAAATATATATATATATATATATATATATATATATTTTTTTTTTTTTGTGAGAGAGAGCTAGTGGCGGAGGGGCAGAGAGACAGAGGGAGACAGAGGATCTTAAAGCGGGCTCTTGATGGACAGCAGAGAGCCCATTGTGGGGCTTGAATTCAGGAACCTTGAGTTCTTGACCTGAGCTGAAGTCTGACCCTTAACTGATTGAGCCACCCAGGTGCCCAACCATTGTTACTTTTTAAGCTATTTAGCTAGATGGCTTAGAGCTAGGACTGCATTTATCAGCTGTGTGCCCTTGGCAAGATAACCTTTCTTGGGTTCCTTATCTATAAAATAGGGGTAAGAGAATTGTTAATATTGAATGACAGAAGGCATGTTTAGGACAGTGTCTTGACACACAAAGGTCCTTAGTGTTACTATATTCTAAATATATATCTGCATATTGTCTGATTTGCCGCTTTCACCAAGTTGTTAGAAAGATTAGTAAAAGCAATAGATGAATGTTAGGTAGATGTACAGGTATGGTAGAGAAACTTGTAATCCTGATGATGTTAGTAGTCACTTTTCTTTGCACACCTAATGTTTAGATACCAAGTCACCTATATAAGTCGTTTTCTTTATTGTGACAGTAAATAAAAATCTACTAGGCCTACATTTTATAATAATTACCTTAAATAAATTCTTTTTTAGAGTTGTACTATTAAATAGCTTCTTTTTAGTTCCTATGATACTAAATTTAATTTACCAGTACTGTATTCTGTAGTTTATACTGGGCTTATGTATCATGCTGAGGCAGCTATTAAGGCTGGCTCACTACTGGTTAATGTGGCTGTGAAGGAAGAAGTGTTTTCAATTATTAAATGAGGATGATATTTTTAGATGTCACCAAAATCCCAAATTCATACATCTACTCTTGACCTCTTTCCAGAGTCCTATATCCCCAGCTGCTTTTTGGATATTTTTGCTGTCGTTTCTAATCAGCATGTCTAAAACCGAGTTTATGATCTTGCTTCCAGAATTAGTGCTTCCTGATTTTCTTTTTTCTATTAATGATACCACTGTTTCCCAGGTAACCCAGGCCTAATGGTTTTTGCCATCTTCACCCCTTCCCTTTGCTTTATTCCTGAGTCCTTTTTGGGTTTGTTTTATAAGCAGTTTAAAAAAAAAAATTTTAACATTTATTTATTTTTGAGAGAGAGTGAGAAAGAGCCGAGAAGGAGCAGAGAGAGAGGGAGACACAGAATCTGAAGCAGGCTCCAGGCTCTGAGCTGTCAGCACAGAGCCTGATGCGGTGCTCGAACCCAAGAACCATGAGCTGAGATCATGATGTGAGCCGAAGTCTGGTGCTCAACCGACTGAGCCACCCAGGCGCACCCCTAAGCAGTCTTTCATGTCTTTTATTCTTGTCTTCATTTCCTTATTTATGTCTGATATTTACCTCCATCAGTATTGAAGACCAGATTATTTGTCCCCAAACGTCATATCACTCTTCTTTAAAACTAAAAGTAATTCCTTGTTAGCTATTAAATAAATGTTTGGCTATTATATATGTGTTTAAAAGAGATATTACTTTTGTCTTATCTGAACCTCCCATCACAGCTTTCCTGCTTACTCCTATCCTACATGAATGCCTTTCTCCACCCAAATTGTTCAGTTTGGTATCTCTTCACATCATTTCTTTCTTCCTTCCTTCCTTCCTTCCTTCCTTCCTTCCTTCCTTCCTTCCTTCCTTCCACTCTCTCCTTGCTCTTCCCTTTGTTTAGATAGACTTTTGTTTTTTGACTAAGCAAATTCTGCCTATTTTTCCTATCCTATTTCTTTAAGATGAAGTCAAGTCAGCCCAGTATGATGCTTCCTGCTTTGAACTTTAAGCACTTAATTGTTCATTTAGAACAATTGTTCATTTAGCACTTAGTTTCTTTCAGTTGGTGCTCAATCATTCATTGTTTCTGAATTGCTTAACTTTATTTGTCTGTCTAGTCTTTTTGTACATTATTGGCTTCTTGAAGGTATGGATTATTTCTAATTCCTTGGATTTCCTCAGAACCATGCTGGTATATAAAATGAACATGCAATCATTACTATAATATTTGATGAAAATATTTTTCTTCTTCTTTTCTTTATTTTAGAGAGAGAGAGTATGAGCAGGGTAGAGGGGCAGAGGGGGAGGGAGGGAGGGAGGGAGGGAGAGAGAATCTCAAGCAGGCTCCATGCTCAGTGTGGAGCCCAATGAGGGGCTCAATCCCATGACCCTGGTATTATGACCTGAGTTGAAACCAAGAGTCATATGCTCTACTGATTAAGCCACTCAGGCACCCCATGATGAAAATATTTTTCTAAATAATAGGAACTCTTCAAAAACTTTAGGATGAAAATTGCTAAGAAGTATACTAATACTTTGTGAATACATTTAAAAAATGTTCACTTTGATTAGTACTATGGCTTATTTTGAGCTTATATTAAAGCTGCCTATTCAGAAGACTCCTAAAATCAGTGATGGGGGGGCGCCTGGGTGGCGCAGTCGGTTAAGCGTCCGACTTGAGCCAGGTCACGATCTCACGGTCCGTGAGTTCGAGCCCCACGTCGGGCTCTGGGCTGATGGCTCAGAGCCTGGAGCCTGTTTCCGATTCTGTGTCTCCCTCTCTCTCTGCCCCTCCCCCGTTCATGCTCTGTCTCTCTCTGTCCCAAAAATAAATAAACGTTGAAAAAAAAATTTTAAAAAAAATAAAATAAAATCAGTGATGGGGGATGGTTGGCCTCAAAACCTCACTTTTCAAAGAGAAGGCAGGCAAGGAAATGGCTAAGTGTCATGCCAGACTAGCCAGAGCTATCAGGTTCTGTGATTGTAGCTCCATGTTAACTTTTAACTTAGATGCCTGCCTTTACTTTTGGAAGACAAACCTCATTCTTGTGTTGGCTTTGATTAAGAGCACAGCTCATAGGTAAGGAGTGGGAAGAGGAAGGCAAGATACCTTGTTAAACAGTAAGAAGTGCTTTGTTTGTCTTGCTTTTTTAGTGATCTGGCTGCCGTCAGATGCAAAAGCAGCTCCTGAGGTTGATTTAGAAGTAGATGTTGGGAGAGTGGGACTTGACATTCTTCAAGGGAAATGGCTAGCAGAAAAGAAACTCAGACGAATTTGGTTTCCTTCTCATGTCCCATTTGTAGACTCTCCTTTCTGTGTCTTCACTGAATGTGTTAGTTGGGTGTCCAGGAGGGATTTTTGGGGTAAGGCGGAGAGAACAGTGATTTACTAGGTTAAGGGATTTAAAAAAAAAAAAAATGTTTGTTTATTTTTGAGAGTCGGGCAGGGGGGTGGGGGGAAGGGCAAAGAGAAGGGAGAGAGAATCCCAAGCAGACTCCACACTGCCTGCCAGTGCAGAAGCTGACGTGGGGCTCGAATTTGTGAACTGTGAGATCATGACCTGAGCTGAAGTCCAGAGTTGGACACTTAACTGACTGAGTCACCTAGGTGCCTCTAGGTTAAGGGATTTAAAAAAAAGGTTTTTTTTAACGTTTAAAAATTTATTTTTGAGAGAGAGGGAGACAGAGCATGAGCCAGGGATGGGCAGAGAGAGGGAGACACAGAATCTGAAGCAGCTACAGTCTCTGAGCTGTTAGCACAGAGCCCAATGCAGGGCTCAAACCCACAAGCTATGAGATCATGACCTGAGTCGAAGTTGGATGCTTGACCAACTGAGCCACTCAGGCACCCTTAGTTTAAGGTATTTTTGAGAGTAGTTCTCCCTTAAACTATAGCTGTAACTGCCCCTCAATAGATTCATCAGGCTAAGCAAGAAGGGTGAGAGACCAGAGAGCCTGAGATAGAGGGAGAGAATAAGTTAGGCAGCTTCTGCTTTGCAAGTGATTAGCTATACAACTTCAGTTAAGTGATTTTATGCTGTCAGTTGGCAAGGCCTAGCTTCCCCTGTAATAGCCGTTAGAGTGCGTTTTCTGGTTGACTGCTTGTATGTGAGAGTATTCGCTGAAATTAGTTTTTAGGAATCTTTTATCACATTCTATGGATTTGAGTGTGCATGTGGGAATACTTTCCCCAGAGTCATTAGACTTAGAAAACTTTTTCTTTGCTTTGTAATCTTGTTTTAGAGTATACTCGGAACAATATTTTCTGTAAAGCAAATTTCTCCTTTCCATTCCAGATTAGCTGCCAAGCTCTAATAAATTACCTTTTCAGTTAAAGGGTATTGTTATTTTTGGAAGGAATCTTCTGTGACATAATAATTATTAAATTGTGTTTCTTTATAAACATATTGTAAGAATTTCCCCCCCTCCCCTTAATCTTTATAGAAAATGTGCCAGAGGAACTTCGAGAACCATTTTACACAGATCAGTATGACCAGGAACACATCAAACCACCCGTGGTTAATTTACTTCTTTCGGCTGAACTATACTGTCGTGCTGGGAGTCTCATTCTCAAGAGTGATGCTGCGAAACCCCTTCTGGGCCATGATGCTGTAATCCAGGCTTTAGCGCAGAAAGGTCTTTATGTAACTGACCAAGAAAAACTGGTAACTGAACGAGATCTGCACAAGAAACCCATACAGATGGTGAGTCTTTGTATACCCAAGGTTACTTAGCTTGAAGTGTATACTTTTGAGTGTGAATTGTATTGTAAAATGGAGGAAATTATGTTTTGAGATTGGATTGTCCTCTCTGCCTAGAGTTTAAAAACTTAACATTTTCTTATAAACCTCGTTTCCAAATGAAGGAAGATTTTAATAAATTATTTTGGAATGTTTGGTGCCATTCTGATACCCAGGAGAAACAATTAAATTCTTTCCAGCTACTTTAAAGTGATTTTTATGTAATTTAAAAATTTAATTTTCCCATCATAAAGACTATTTAGAGGAGATAGAAAATGTATCCTTGATTTTATTCTTGTTAAGAAAGAGATGAGATTTGTGAGTGTTCATTTGCATGCTTGAATGACCTCTTGGTGAATTTCTGCATATCATATATATTTTAGTTTATTTAATGACTAGTAATACATTCTTGTGGACAACATACAGAATGACGCTCTCTAAGCTGGCCTGGGACAAGCATGCAGGAGCTTTGTCATGAGTCTCTGGAGACAAATTCAAAGTTTAGGTTCATTGTATGTTGCTTCAGTTTGGTGTGCTACTTTCGCCTAAGTTCACAAAACGCTGAGCACCATCAAGCAGGGTATTAGAAGGAAAAACACATTTGATTAAATCATGCTCTTATATGAGACTAATAGAAAGGGAAGGATATATGTAGAAGAATATATTTAGAAATATATGAAATTATGAAGTTGAAGAAGGATGAACAAAAATTAGTTTACCAAATCTAGTACTAAATGAGGTGGTGACCTACTTTCTGCCTATTTTCCTTCTTTAAAAAAAAAACAAAACTGTTTTGTTACTTAAGAGGAATAGCGAATAATGTCCTAAGAAAAATTTAGTTAATAAATTTATGGATTCATAATAGAATTATTAAGGATAACTAAGAATGTTTATTAGCTGATATGAGATTTTCAACTTGCATTGATGACTCTACATTCACCTCGTGGGTTACCCTCTGATTTTTATATTGTGCTTTGTGTCCATATCACATATGTGAATGGTTTGCCAGCACTAGGGGTGAGCAGAATTCCACTTAGTGTCCTCGCAGTACCTCATGTTTGACCTCTCCAGAATCACTGCACGGATTGGATGCTCCTGCTATGATTGTTTCCGCTTCCATTATTTCAAGGCCAAGTAGATCATTTTAAAGCACATCAATGACTTTGTGAATCTGTGTTTGCTTAGTAGCTGCCCTTTCAGACACCATTTGATCTATCAGGTAACTTAGTTGTCCTTAGGATAGATTCTGTATTTTAGGTCCTCTTTAATGAGAAAGAAACAAACTTAACATTTTCTACATTATTTTCTTAGTGTAGTTTGTGCATGTGAAGATAAAATATGAAGGTATTTGTACAATCTATTAAAAAATGAGGGGTTCGGAAGACTGCCAGTTGCATTACCATCAGGTTTATTTCACACTATATTGATCCTGGTGATAGCTCTGAACACATTTAAATTTGATTGCAAGAAATAGTGTTTAAGGAATGTGACTTAAGTGATACAGAATTGCTGTTTGTCTGCTTTTAACTTCTCTCCGTGGGTTTTTAGGACACTTCATATTTGACTGCATCATCTTGACTCTTTACGGTGTCACCTTTATTGACCTGTGTTTTAGGTGTATACTTTCAGCTTTTCTCACAATTTGATTTAAAGCTTCTCCGGTGCTGTGAAATTTTGATTGATGACAGTGTAATATTATATTACCATTTTTTAAAATGTATGTGAGAAAGCGTCTCTGAGTACTGTTAAAGACTGTTCTTTAAGAAACTTTTGTTTTGTTTTAGAGTGATGAGAGCAGTAAGTTTGTTTTCCTTCTTTGTCCTGCCTTTTGGGAAGTATAATGAAAAATGGTGTGTTTAATTGCACTGGGTGTATTGACTGCCAGTTCTGCCCCCCACTTTCATCTCCAAATTATCTTAGTGCTTTTGGGGTCTTTTTATCGCTGTATGTTGCTTTGCAGACTTTTGTGAAAAGAGTTGCGTGGTGGTGGCAAAAGTATCAACGTAACTAGAAGGCAAGTTTGACTAAGCAGTTTTTATTAATTTTGGGTAGGTGAAGATTGAGAAAAATGCCTTTTTTTTTTTTTTTTTTGAAAAATGAGAACACATGTTGGAGAACATGTTTTGTTTTTTTTTCTTTATCACAGTGCTTTTATAGACCTGTTTTGAGAGTATAACCTTTAAAGTGTTTTCTTCTATATTTACATCAATGGGAAAGTATTTCAGAACTGCTTTAAAGCCAGTTAATAATTATAATGTATTAAAATTCATTCAGCACATAATCATCATCTGTAGGATTGTTAGAAGGGATTGTAGTTATGATTTGCCTGTTGAATGTTATAAATACTGTAAGACACAAATGAAAAGAATATACACAGTGTTAGAATGCATACTGTTCTGAGAACTGCCCTTAATGTGTGTTTGAATTAGCATTAAGTGTATGACTGAATAGTTACCAGAGGAGGAGTTGTATACACTAAAATCATAGGGGAATATCCTTCAACCAAAAGTATTGTAGCCCAAATCATGTTATCTGTCAAATTATTTGCCAAAATAAATACTGGTATTTAGGATAATGTGAAAATTGAGGGATTATAACAAATGGAGCCAAATGCTGAAAAAGACAACTTAAGAGTACAGAGAAGATTTTGAACTTTCTTCCATAGCAAAATGAATTTGCATGTGAATTGCATTCAGTCAGGTTGGGCTGGGGGATTTGATCAGTGTCATAAAATCTTAAATTCACAGAATTTTATAGCCAGAAAGAATGTTAGAAATCAGAAACCAGTATATGTATAAAACATATTCCCAATTGTATATGTATATGTATATGTATATGTATATGTATATGTATATGTATGTACAGTATATGTATAAAAAATTCCCAATGATGAGGAACGTGAGTACCTGGGAACTTTGACTAAGTTCTCCAGTCCTCTTGTCAGAACTGCGAAATTAGGACGTTTAGAAGAGGATTTGGGATATGTATTTTTAAACAGGTGGTGTGGGTGATTTTTATGATCAAGAATGTATGTGAAATTTTATCTAACCCAGGGTCATTTTGTATATGTGATACTTAGAATTTAGAGAGGTTAAGTAATTTGCCTAAGGTAGAACTGTTATGTAGTAGCAAAACTAAGAATCTGCATGAACTAGAATTGTGACTTTATAATTTACAGTGCTGTAATCTGAAGTAAGTTTGTACAATTAAGTATCTGAAGTCATGTTTACCTAGCTGTCTAGCCTGGTTACAAATCAAACTCTTGATTGTGAATCAGTTTTCCAACCATTCCTGCATATGTGGGAAATAAGAGTTGATATTTGCAAAAGTCAATTAAGTAAATCTGTATATAGTATGTGTGGTATGAAATAATGAGATTGATTTTCATATGACTTGCAAAATAACATTAGTCAAATCTTGTTTTGGAACAATCATTATATAAACAAAATTTCTTTTGAACTGCTTTCTTTTAAATTTTTTTTAATGTTTATTTATTTTTGAGACAGAGACAGAGCATGAATGGGGGAGGGGCAGAGAGAGGGGGAGACACAGAATCCGAAGCAGGCTCCAGGCTCTGAGCCTGACTCGGGGCTTGAACCCACGAACCGTGAGATCATGACCTGAGCCGAAGTTGGACACTCAACTGACTGAGCCACCCAGGCGCCCCTGAACTGCTTTCTTTTAATGATTACCAAAAAAAGATTGAATATTTCATTTGCCTAATGGAGATTAGAGTGGGCTGTTAGGCCACTTGATAAGTAAGGCACAAAATGTTCTCTCATGAAGTGTCAGTATTGTTATAATGGATATTTTTGGATATTTAGAAAATATAAGCTAAAAAGTTGTACATTTGTGCTACTAGCCATTAAATTGCTTTATTGTAATGGGAAGGGCAGTGAAGCTGTGGTTAAAACATAGAAAGATGATAGAAATATTTTTTTACCCTAAAGAAGGATATTCCTGTATGTTAAGAGGTGTTATTTCATTTTATCACATTTTGTGGTCTGTATTCAGCTGACCATTAATGTCTCCCTTGAATGACACTGAGAAAGAAGCCTGCAGGAAAACTTCATTAGCATGAAGTAGGTGCTGTAAATGTAAGTTTAAGCAACAGGGAACTGAGAGGTGGATGTGATGACTTCTGCTAGGGAGGATCTGGGAGGGCATCTTGGGACAGAATGACTAATAGGGTTTCAGTGGGTAGGAAAAGGGATGGGGTAAGAATGGTAACTGGGTTGAAGGAGTTGTTTGACTCAGGTTTGAAGTGTGAAATTAGGTTCTGTATTGCAAGTTACGGTGTTGACTGCATGGAGACATAAAAGTGAGATGAGGCTAAAAAATAGGTTGGGGTTAGATCATGAAGAGGCTATGAGCTGAAGTTAAGGACTTTTAAATTTTCTTTTTGGTTACAAATCAGGATGTAAGTTTTCATATTTTTTTCTTTGGTTTTTGTTGATGGTGGTGGTGATGGTAGTGGTGCTTTGTTGATTTGTTTTTTCTCTGCCTGTAGTAAATAAATAAAACGTTGCAAAACACTGTGGAATACTTTGTGAGCTCTTATAGTTTCAACTTAGTGTAAAATATTGCAGTTTATTAATTCTCAGATCTTTCTGATTTGTTTACATCTGTCTGTATACTTGTTCACTTCTCAGACTTTCTGGTGGTTCTTTTTATTTAGTTTATTGTGTCAGGCAGTGTGATTACACTTTATATACTGATCTCACATAATTTAATTCTTAGGATAACCCTTACAGGAAAATATATTGTCTCTGTTCTACTGATGAAGAAACTGAGGCTTTGAGAACCTAAGTAAGGTCACAGAGCAATCTTAGTAACCAGTGAAGGCAGTCTTCAGACCATCTCTGTTTTAACTATAAATCCTAGTTCTTAAGTACTACGTGGTGTGTGTGTGTGTGTGTGTGTGTGTGTGTGTGTGTGTGTGTGTATGTATTTTATTGGTTGATTGTCTTTGCCTGGGTAAAGGGGAGGTAATTAGAATACGATAGTAGGAATAGGAAATAGGAAAGTAGAAAGTGGAGAGGAAGAAGGAAGTAGAAATGGTGTGCTACCAGGAAATCTGACTGGTGGTTTAAATCTTGGTTATTTGTCCATGCTTCTTTTCAAAGTAACTTACCCATTCTGTTCCTGTCTTGAAGGTTATATTAATTTCCTCTGGTAGGGAGTAACTGTAGCCTTTGACTTGTTTGACTGTTAGTAGATGATGAGGCAGAGTTACGACAGAGCCTGTCTGGGTGGATATGAGTATCTTGATTTTAAGAATGTGGAAGTTACCTAGTTACCATTATTTTTGCTGGACATATGAAAGATGTTGAGAACAGAGAAGCTGATCTCAGGAACATTGTGTTGTTCTTTTTTTCTTTGTCTTCCTTTCTGCCTTTCTCCCTTCCAACATATTGAACCTGTTTGGGAGCTATTCTTATGGATTTCCATGGTGGCATCATTTGTTGGAACCCAGTGTAATTTACTCACGCAGAGGCTTAAAAAAAAAATTCCTCCTATTTAAGAAGATTAAAAATTGTGCTTTAGAGGAAGAGGATTATATAAATGTAACATTGCAATAGTAGTTGAGATATTAATTTCTAGTCACCCTTGTATAATGCTTTGCAAAGTTATGAGCAGAACTTGTCTGTGAAAAATTATTTTAAATGCTCCTAGTTGTTGGTGAAGAGGGTTTTTAAAATTCACCTGTGGTGCTGGGTCTCAATTTTCTCTTTCCCAAAAATCATGTACCTAATTTGGATTCCATTATTTCTAGGTAACATATTATATACACCTTAGTTACCAATTCATGTTATCTTTTGATATTTTATAACCATGTTTATTATGTTTGAATTAGTGTTTATTTGTAGTAATTTATTTAGAACTCCAGGTTTACTTTCTTGTAGGAATAACTTGATGACTGGTGTTTATTTTGCCAAATGATCTCACAAAAACCTTTTTTTTTTTTTTTTAATTTTTTTTTAACATTTATTTATTTTTGAGACAGAGAGAGACAGAGCATGAACGGGGGAGGAGCAGAGAGAGAGGGAGACACAGAATCAGAAGCAGGCTCCAGGCTCTGAGCCATCAGCCCAGAGCCCGATGCAGGGCTCGAACTCACGGACCGCGAGATCGTGACCTGAGCCGAAGTCGGACGCTCAACCGACTGAGCCACCCAGGCGCCCCAACAAAAACCTTTTATATTCATAATAAAACTAAAGTCATTCAGGCCTTTTATTAACTTATTTAGTTTATTTATGGAGCTTCTGCTATGTACTGTGTATTATCTACTGTGATTAAAAAGAGTTTCTGTCCTCTAGGGTCTTACTTTCTACTGGGAATTACAGAAAAATAATCAAATTATAATACATATATTTTAGGAGTATAGAGGCAGCAAACTTGGTCCTACTCTTAATGCTGAGTTTTGAAGGAATTTACTAGGTAGGCACATGAAGGGCATGTTATAAGGTTGTATATATGAAAATATAACAGGATGTTAAAAGGAAATGTGAGAGCATCATGATATGCTTAGGGAAAAGCAAGGAGTTTGTTTGATTGTAGCTTTAGAAATTGGGTACGTATTAGAGAATGATGAGAAATGAGACCAGAGAGTTAGATGGGGACAGGGCATGAATGACCTTTTATGTCATGCCAAGTGTGTACTTTATCCTGGAAATGATAGGGAGCTACCAGTATAAGGTTTTAAACCAGAAGGGATACCATCAGGTTTGTGTTACAGAATTTCACTCTGGTGGTATTGTGAAAGAGATAGCACTTATGAGGCTGTTAAAATAACCAGAGACCTGAACTAAAGCAGAGGCCTTTGAGATGCAGAAGACAGTTTGATTGGGAGAAGCATTTTTAAGGTAGAGAAGATTTTTGACTCATCAGAGCTGGCTGGGAAATGAAGGAAAAGAGAAGCTAGAATAGGACCAGCAGAAAGATTTTATCCTTTGTATCAACTCTAATTAATTGGTGATTAACTATTAGAAGCTGAGAAAAAATAGGTTCTTGGTTTCACTCTCTTCTGGGAGGCTAAGGGTCTAGATGTTAGTTAGCTTCTCCATCCTCTGTTGCTCCTGGTGCTTTTTAACCCTGATATTTTCATATAATGATGGTAAAAACAAACAAGTAAAGGGACAGCTTTGTAGTTTAGAAATCTTAAATCTCTTATTTTTGATGAGAAAGATAGAGGTGACTCTGTTTTGTCCTGTTTCTTTTTTCTTCTTAGTGACCATTGGGGAAAAAAAAAGGTTGTACAGCAATGAAAGTGAGTCTTTGTATATACAGAAAATGAAATAAGATTGATATGCATTTTGTTAGAATATCTTGCTGTTTTTTTAGTTTATGTTATATATTTACCATGAGGACAGATAGGAATTCATTTATTTAACAGATACTTAGTTCCTACTGTGTATACTAGGTTAGACACTGGTGAAGAAGTTGGATGATCTCTGCCCTAGGGGTTATGTGGGATTGAAAGAGCTGCAGTGTGGAACTGGGATGGGACCGAAGGTGCAGATTTGTGAGGATGGAATGAGGGATTAGCAGAATTGAGCATATTTGACAAATGTCAGTTGTTAATGCAACATGTGAGAGAAGTGGCTACAAGTTGTCTAGGTGAGGAAACTAACACCCTTAAGGTGCATTAACTTGCCCAAGGCCAAATAGGTGATAAAGCATGATGGTAGGATTTAAACCTTGTGTCTGCTGCCTCCAAAGCCATGTTTATAACATTTATACCACATGGCCTTTCAAAAAGTCCAGCCAGGCTAACAAGTAGGAAAACAAGTGAGATTGTATATAGAATCTAAAAAAGCGAAAAGCAAAACAAAGAAGCTCATAGATACAGAGGACAGATTGGTGGTTACCAGAGGTGGCAGGTAGGGTGTAGGCAAAAGGGGCAAAGGGGATCAAAAGGTACAAATTTAGAGTTATAAAATAAGTAAGACATGGGGAAGTAATGCACAGCATGGTGTCTCCAGTTAATAATACTATATTATGTATTTGAAAGTTGCTGAGTTAGTAAATCTTAAAAGTTCTCGCAAGAAAAAAAAATTCCACATAACTGTGTATGGTGACAGTTGTTAACTGAACTTATTGTGATCATTTCACAATATACACAAATACTGAGTCATTATGTTGTACACCTCACCTGAAACTAATATACTATTATATGTCACTTAGACCTCAGGTAAAAAAAGCTACTGTTTCTATGGTGCTTAATAGTTTATAATTCATTTACATTTTTGTTTTTTCTGTAACGGAAAAGATAGGGCAGTTACTATCACCTCCTTTTGACAAGTGAGGAAACTTTATGGATGGATTTGTTTAATAGATCTTTTTTAAAAAAATTTTTGTAATGTTTATTTTTGAGAGACAGAGAGAGACAGCATGAGCAGGGGAAGGGCAGAGAAAGAGGGAGACACAGAATCCAAAGCAGGCTCCAGGTTCTGAGCTTTCAGCACAGAGCCTGATGTGGGGCTTGAACTCACGAACCACGAGATCATGACCTGAGCTGAAGCCGGACACTTAACTGACTGAGCAACGCAGGCACCCCTAATCGATTCTTATTTAGTTCCTTCTGAAAGAGGTATAGAAAGAGGAAGTGAACAGATCATGATCAAATAGCTAGTTAGTGACAGAGCAGAGATAGTTCCCAGGTCTTCCTGACTCCTAACCCAATACTTGTTCTTTTTTTTTAAATTTTTTTTTCAACGTTTTTTATTTATTTTTGGGACAGAGAGAGACAGAGCATGAACGGGGGAGGGGCAGAGAGAGAGGGAGACACAGAATCGGAAACAGGCTCCAGGCTCCGAGCCATCAGCCCAGAGCCTGACGTGGGGCTCGAACTCACGGACCGTGAGATCGTGACCTGGCTGAAGTCGGACGCTTAACCGACTGCGCCACCCAGGCGCCCCACCCAATACTTGTTCTACAGATAAATTGTGCTGCCATACTTTTCCTTGTCCTTGTCGATTATAATGTGCACTGATTCTGGGGAAGTCTGCAGAGAATGTCAGCATGAAGTACAATGTCATAACAGTGAGAGACTGTGCAGCAATGAAGGGGAATCCCAAGAATAGGAGTAGTAGGGGGAAAAGGAGATTGTTTTGGTCACTAAGGGGACTGTCTTAGTCTGTTCAGGCTGCTGTAACAAAAATACCACAGATTGAGTAATTTAAGAACAAACTAATTTTTCTCAGTTCTGGAGGCTCTAGAGTCCAAGATCAAGGATCAGCAGGTTGGGTTCTGGTGAAGGCCTCCTGGGTTGTAGACTGCCAATTTCTCATTGTGTCCTCATGTGGTGGAAAGGGCAGGGATTTCTCTGGGACCTCTTTTATATGGGTATTAATCCCATTCATGAAGGCTCTGCCCTCATGACCTAATCACCTGCCAGAGGCCTTATCGTTTAATACCATTCCCGTGGGCATTAGGATCCAACTTAAGAATTTGGGGAGAATACAAACATCTAGACCATAGCAGGTACTCTTTTCTTATATAAGTGGTGTATCTCATTTAGTGACCATTGGCATATAAAGTTACATATTTTAAGAAATAGAGTGATTCACTTTGCAAAATACTGTTTTTATTTTAAAAATATTTTAGGATTCGTTTTCATAATGCTGGTTTAGAAAAATAGAAGTTACAATATCTAAGTTTTTAAAAACACGTGAAATGAAAAATATTGTAACGTTCAGTATATTTTCATTATATTTCAAGTTTTGTTCTTATATCAAATCCATTTTCTTCTTTATATATTGAAACATATTTTATAGTTCCCCTTTTTTATCTAGCTTTATTGACAAAAACTGCATATATTTAAGGTGAACAACTTAATGTTTTAGTATACATATTGTATATATTTATCATATTGACCCAAGTATTGTGTCAGGTTCATAAGGGCTCAATAAATGAAGTGCTGGGGCGCCTGGGTGGCGCAGTCGGTTAAGCGTCCGACTTCAGCCAGGTCACGATCTCGCGGTCCGTGAGTTCGAGCCCCGTGTCGGGCTCTGGGCTGATGGCTCGGAGCCTGGAGCCTGTTTCCGATTCTGTGTCTCCCTCTCTCTCTGCCCCTTCCCCGTTCATGCTCTGTCTTTCTCTGTCCCAAAAATAAATAAAAACGTTGAAAAAAAAAATTTAGATGAAGTGCTAATTTCTGGCCACAAAGAACAGATGTTTTAGACGAATGGGATGGTGGACAACTTCTTAATTCTCCAGAGACCATGTATATACTTCTGACCCTGCTCCTGGCCATTGCTGATTTATCTAAGGGTGAAGATACCTGGTGTATGGTGGGCTGATTGGATTGTTTACTGAGAATCTCTGAAACCCTAAATGGAGAGCACATCACGGCACAGTGATAGTAGGTAGTTGGAACTACCCCATCATACCAAGGCAGTGCCCTAGGCAGAGAAGTCTGTGAGCCCCTGCTGCTGAGTTCCTTGGAACTGCTCAGTGTCTGTCGTTCTGAGCTTAGTGGTTCAGCTCTTCTGTAGGTTCTATGAACTATTCTAGTGTCCTCTCAGTAAGTCTCAATTTTTGTTTAAATTAGCATAGTTAATTCAACATTTATATTTGGTTGCTTGCTATTAGAACTGTAGCTATACGTTAAGTAAAGAAAAAGCCATTCACTGATTTTTTTCCCCAGTTGAAGACTGATTTTAGCTATAGGGGTAAAATTAATTTTTTTTTTTTTAATGTTTATTTTGAGAGAGAAGGAGAGACAGAGCGTAAGCAGGGGAGGGGCAGAGAAAGAGGGAGACACAGAATATGAAGCAGGCTCCAAGCTCTGAGCTATTAGCACAGAGCCTGACGCGGGGCTTGAATTCATGAACAGTGAGATCATGACCTGAGCTGAAGTCAGATACTTAACCAACTGAGCCACCCAGTTGCCCCTAAAATTTTAGAGCCGAAAGACCCTAGCAATCATTTGGTCTGGAGTTTTGAAATTGTTTTGGCTGTGACTCACAGAAGTACATTTTACTGCAAATGTATTTACCATAGTCTAGTTAGTTACATGTATATTACAGAAACAAAAGTATTTATACTTGTGACTTGATTTTTGTTCAGTTTAGTTGGAAAAAATATTAGTTGTGACTAACTGAATTGACTTCATGTTATGACCCATGAATGGGTTATAAACCCACGTTAAAAAGCCAATTTAGGGGCACCTGGGTGGCTCAGTAGGTTGGGCGGCTGATTTCAGCTCAGGTCATGATCTCACCATTTTTGAGTTCTAGCCCCGCATGGGGCTCTGTGCTGACAGCTCAGAGCCTGGATCCTGCTTCAGATTCTGTGTCTCCCTTTCTCTTTGCCCCTCCCCTGCTTGCCATCTGTCTGTCTCTCTCTCAAAAATAAACATTAAAAAATTTTTTTTAAAAATTAAAAAAAAACAACTCAGTAATTCCTTTATTATTCTAGAGAAGAGCAATAAATGACAGTCTTGGTATTGAAAACTAAATAACATTCCCATGTTTTTCTTAAAAATGTATTTTGGGGCTCTTGGATGGCTCAGTCGGTTGAGCATCTGACTTCGGTGCATGTCGTGATCTCACTGTTTGTGGGTTTGAGCCCCTTGTCGGGCTCTGTGCTGACAGCTTGCTCAGAGCCTGAAGCCTGCTTTTGATTGTGTCTCCCTCTGTCTCTGTCCCTACCCCACTCATGCTCTGTCTCTCTCTGTCTCTCAAAAATAAATAAATGTAAACAAAAATTTTTAATTGTATTTTAATATGCCGTTGTCAATGGCTTCTGTTTTAATGAGAGAAAATATGGGAATAGAGTTTGTATGTAGACTTGCCTTCTTAAGATTTATTTTATCTAATCTCTATGGTATACTGCTGCCAGATTAATTTTCGTGAAATGACACTTGATATCTATCTTATTTCTCAATTCAAAAACTAATCATTCCTTTTTTTTTTTTAATATGTTTGCCTTTTCATAGTTAGCCTCTAAAGATGATGGAAAACTTTTTAAAATATTTTTTTGTTTTTTTATTGAATTATTTATTACATAATTGATATGTAATATTATATTAGTTTCAGTTGTGCAGCGTAATGATTTGATATTTGTATGTATTGTGAGACAACCACAGTAAGTCTAGTTAACAGGCATTATCCTACATTGTTACAAAATTTTCTTTTCCTTGTGATGAGGACTTTTAAGATTTACTCTCTTAGCGGGGCGCCTGGGTGGCTCCGTCGGTTGAGCACCTGGCTTTGGCTGAGGTCATGATCTCATGGTCTGTGGGTTCAAGGCCCACATCGGAATCTGTGCTGACAGCTCAGAGTCTGGAGCCTGTTTCGGATTCTGTGTCTCCCTCTCTTTCTGCCCCTCCCCAGCTCACACTCTGTCTCTCAAAAATAAATAAACAAACAAAAAAAGATTTACTCTCAGCAACTTTTAAATATACAATACAGTATTATTAACTGTAGATACCATGTTATACATTATATCCTCATAACTTAAGTCATGTAAGTTTGAACATACGTTTTGACCCCCTTCACCCATTTTGCCCACTCGCCACCCTCCACCTCTGGTAACCACCAGTCTGTTATCTATATCTGTGAGCTTGTTTTTTTGTTGTTGTTTTTTAGGTGTCACATACAAGTAAGATCATATGATATTTGTTCTCTGATTGACTGATTTCACTTAGCGTATGCCCTCTAAATCCATCCATGTTCTCACAGTTGGCAAGATTTCATTCTTTTTTATGGTTAAATAATGTGTGTGTGTGTGTGTGTGTGTGTGTGTGTGTGTGTGTGTGTGTGTTCACATTTCACATTTTCTTTATCCATTGATGGACATGCAGGTTGTTTCTGTATCTTGGTATTTACAATATTAATTCTCTAATAAACATGGGAGTACATATATCTTTTCCAGTTAATGTTTTGATAATTCAGTCTGCAATAATGAAAGTTTTATATTCTTTTTGTTTATAATTAATGCCATCTTCGTAACTCATTCGAAGTAGCAAAAGCTAAGATACTTAGGACGTTGTCTGATATTACAGACCTGCCAGCAATAATTTTTAATGTTTATTGAAGGTTAATTAAACATATATTAGCTAGGACTTTTCATCTTTTGAAACAAGAAGAAAGATAAGTATATATTCGCTGTTGGTTACTAAGCTTCAGTAGATGGTACAGTAGAAGATAGTTTATATATGATACATAATCATTACTATGTAATTATACATATACATATATAATTGGAGCACAGAGATTGAGATGTTTCAGCAGGTTTGATATAGAAATGTAGATTTTTTCTAATTTGCACAATTATAGTCCATTGCTATAGAGCAGTGGGTGTTCATAGCAGTTGTCTGTAGGTGTCCCTCTCCCCCCTCCCCCGTGTGTTGAACAGAGGGATCTCCCACCTCAACCCTGTGATACCAATCCATTTTTGCAGCTTGGTGGATTATAGCAGTTTAACAAATTGTTTTTAATTCATGTCAGTGATGTGGATTTAAAAAGAATAGATGATCATTAAAAAAAAAAAACTTTAACAACTGTGCCATTTGGATGCTTGCTTGTGTTCAGACACCTGGATAAATGAGCTTCTGTAATAAAAAAACAATCTTTGTAATACTCAGATTCCTTCCGAGTCTGTACTGTTTTGTGGCTGAAGAGGGTTACAGTGAACTATGTTACAAAGTGAGATATGTTACAAAGCTGTCCCAGAGATCTTTCTTTTCAGGAAGTTCTTCTGATAAACTTGCAGGAATGTAAGAATGCTGATTATTTTTTGCCTGAATCTGTACATTTTACTTTATGGTTAAGCTGTCAAACAAGTAAACAAAACAAGGTATAACTTTAGAGAATGGTAAGGACTATGAAGAAAGTAAAAACAGGATAATGTGATCTGAGGGAATTGTATGCTATTCTCTTTAATTAGAATAGTTAGGGGCACCCTTAAATGGAATGTATTCAAGCAGAGGTCTAGATGAGGATCCGGTTAGGCAAAAATAAGGGGAAGGAGCATTGCTGACAGAAGGAACAAATTCAAAGGCCCTGAATTGATAGGTTGTCCAAAAAATAAATAAACTTCATGTCTGGGTGATAAGATTCCTAACTGAGAATTTCCTGGAGGAAACATTTTCAGGAATTGAAGTTTTAGGGTTGCATTTATTTACCATAAGCTTATATAATTTGTATAATATGAAGTATATGTTTCAGTAAGCATTTGTTGAAAATTTCTCGGCGTGGGCAATGGGATGTAGTAATGAGAAGACAGACTAAGCCCTTGCTTTCACAGAGCTGATATTTTAGTAGCAAAGACAAGCAGTAAAAAGCTAAACAAATCGCAACAATTTCAGATAGTTAAAATGCTGTGAAGAAAATAAATCCAGAAGAAGGGGCTAGAAGAAGCGGAACACGATATTTTCATAGGAGGTAGTTAGAGAAGTCCTGTCTGGAAAGTTGACATTTGAACTGAGACCTGAATACCAGAGGGAATGGGCATGTGACAGTCTGGGAAAAGAACATTCCAGGCAAAAAAGGAATAGAGTAAGGTTAATGGCCTTGATGTAGGAGTGAGTTTGGTGTGTTTTAGGAACAGAAGGCCAGTGAGGTTAGTCATGAGCAGGATTGATAGGGAGAGTGGTATGAGGCCTGGTTAAAGATTGTAGCCAAAGCAGGTCTACAGGTAGAGCCCTGTAGACCACGATAAGAAGTTTGAATTTTATTCTGAGTGTACATGGAAATCATTGGAGGATTTTAAGTAGGACGATGAGTTTGATCTTGTTTACTTTTTAAAAAGTGCTTTCAGGTTGCTTTGTAGACAATAGGTGTAGAAGGTGAGGTTGGGGGCAGCGAGAAGACTGGGGTGAAGCGTGGGGTGACGCGTCTGGAGAATCAGGAATTGTATTTTAGACATGTTAAGTTCTCAGTGCCTTTTGGCTGTCAGTACTTGAATATGTGAGTCTGAAGTTCAGAAGTCCTGGGTGGAGATTTAAATTTGAGAGTCATGAGCATTAGAAGTCCATGGGACTGAATGAAAGCACTTAGGAAAAGAAGGTGAATAGAGAATCATTAAAAGCCATTATAGTAATTATAGCAGAGAAGCTTCCTTTCTCAGGATTGTCAGTATTTTAATATAGTAACATTATAGTAAGACAAAATAATTTGAGAAAAGACTGGAAAGAAAAGACACGTGTGTGAGAACTTTAGTAAGTACATAGTACTATGTGCTAATATAAAATCACTATTTCTTATGTGATGAACCAGTGAGTTAACAGGTAAGAACATTCAAAAGCTTCTTCCTCCTATCATAAAGTTCTCCCAAGCATATTCTTTTGAAAAAATTAGTCTTAAGTGTTGAAAATGCAAGGAGTTGGGTGCTGTTATCTTAGTATTTGGTCAGGGAGCTGAGGAACATTCATGTTGTCCTTTGAGTAAGACTTCAGATTGCTTTGTAGAGAAATACTTGAAAGAAAAGGCAGAAAAAGCAAAGCAAGGCAGAGAAAACATTTAAAATGTGTTAGCTCAGGTTTGGTTCTGGCCCCCAGTACACAATTCTGGTGCTACACTGGCCCAAGTGAAAGGGCTCTTGTCCTTAGTTATGTTGGCCTAGAACCAAGTAATAATAAGATGTCCTTTATTTTCCTGTCACAACCAAACGTTGGACTGATTACTCCAGTAGGGCAGTGGCTATCCTGCCTGTTTCAGAGGAAAAAGAACCTGAGAATAGGAGAGAGAAGCCTGGGCAAGGGTGCAGGGAGGGCAAGAAAAAGTAGAGAACTGTTCGGTGGTGGAAGGAGTGGGAGAACTTGAGTGAGGAGCAGGAGGAGGGACAGGCAGTGAGGACTGAAGGTGGGGAAAGGAGCTGGAGTGGGGAGAAGCTAGCATCCAGGCAGGTGCTGCCTCTAGCTCTCTCGGAAAATCTCTAAAGAAGAGGGAGAGAACTTGGTTTTTCTCACAGATCTTCTTCGTATCTTACTGGTCATAGAGAAGAGAGAACAAGAGAAGGACGACTGGCCTTTCCTTTACAGGGAGCAGGTCCTGAGCTCATGAGTGCTGCTGACACATGGGCAGCCAACAGAGAAGAGGCAGTGCATGACCTAGTGGTGACATTGATATTTAAATACACCATCCCTGCAAAATGTGGGGGCCTAGTCAGTGTTTTGGAGTGTATTTCTTACTAGTATTTCTTTCTTGGGTATGGAGTAAAGGAAAGGATGGGGTTGCTCAGAAGAGAAAGAATATTTCCTTCTCCTTAAGTCAACTTTATGATTAAAAGGATTCAGATTTTATTTTTTTTTATTTAAAAAAAAATTTTTTTTTTCAACATTTTTATTTATTTTTGGGACAGAGAGAGACAAAGCATGAACGGGGGAGGGGCAGAGAGAGAGGGAGACACAGAATCGGAAACAGGCTCCAGGCTCCGAGCCATCAGCCCGGAGCCTGACGCGGGGCTCGAACTCACGGACCGCGAGATCGTGACCTGGCTGAAGTCGGACGCTTAACCGACTGCGCCACCCAGGCGCCCCAAAAGGATTCAGATTTTAAATTTTTTGTCTATATGATAAAGCTACTTCAAAAAAACACTTAAAATTAGTTGGAGGAGACATGGTGAAACATCTTGTGTAATAATCTGAAAGGGTATAGAATATTGCATTTATCTCCGCTTTTTCTTTTAGTGTCTTGTTTTTATTGAGATGTAATTGATATATACCACTGTATTAGTTTTAGGTATACAACATAATGATTTGATATATGTATATAAGCAAAACCTTGGATTGCGAGTAATTTGTTCTGTGAGTGTTCTGCAAGACAAGCAAACATTTCTAATAAATTTTAACTTGACAAATGAGCGATGTCTTGCAACATGAGTAGTACATGATGGCGAATGTCACATGATCACAACTGAGCCAGTGGTTATTCTCTCTCTCTTTCTCTCTGAGGGATTGTGGGTGATCCTCTGCCATGCTCGGATGCTTGGTCTCAGACTGCAGCGTTTGGCAGAAATCAGTGATTTTTCAGAGCATTGGAAGGTGCCCACAACTGGCAATAGTGTATTTTTTGTCACTTCAAAGCACCTATGGACAGTTATTTGTTTCACCATGCAAGAGTAAGCTTCATTCTAGGTCATTCTGGCTACCTGCAGACAGAGACCCTTTCCTCTGCTGCCTTATTGCCAGTTACATTAAATACAGTATATGACAAGAGTGTATTAATACTGTACTGTAGTCAACATCTGTGCAAGTGTATACAATGGCCCCCATGCAGAAAGATTTCCATTGAACCAATAGATATCAGTGATTCTGTTAGTGAAAGTGAAAGTCGTCCTACACAATAACCCCCTTCTCTCCTGTCTCTCTTACACCAGCCACGAAGGTTTACAAAGGTAAGTGCAGGTTAATTTGTTTATTTTTCTTTATATTTTCTTTATTATTTTGTGTTACATTACAGTATTGTAATCATTTTATATGAATATTTTTGGGTTGTGGAAGGAATCATCTGAATTCCCATTATTTCCTGTGGGAAAATTTGCCTTGATATACAAGTGCTTTGGATTACAAGCATGTTCCCAGAATGAATTATGCTTGCAAACCAAGGTTTTACTATATTGTGAAATGATTACCACATTTGTTATTTCTCCATTATTGAGACTTGTTTCTGTGATAAATGAAGAAAGATGGTACTGATGCACTATAAGTACTAAAAAACTTTATCTGTTAAAGCCCGTTTTTGTAAACTTCTAGAAGTCATTTTTAGGAAAGGTGTATTATAGATTTCAGTTTATTTATATGTGTTCGAGCCAAGGTGCAGTTCCTCAAATCAAGTTCTTAATAGGGAAAAATGTTTACTACTTTACAGTTGTTCCACCCAAGCAAGGCTAATAGAAAGTATGGTTTTTATACAGAATCAGCTTCACAAAGACAGGGCCATGTTGATCATTTTTTCCTATTTCCAGTACCTGGGGAATCAGTGAAGGAATAAGAGATGTTAGTGAACATTTAAATGAAGAGTTAAGTATATTTTGAAAGAGAAGTCATTTAGAATTACCACTAAGAGAGCAGTGGAGATGTGGTTTTGGTTTTCCTGCAGATTTGAATAGAGCGAACTGTAATTATTTCTAAAGTGCGTATTTATTGAGTTTCCAGCATTAGGTGTTCTGGGGGAGGCTCCTGAACTCAGGGAGTTTATAATAGAATTTGATTAAGTGATTAGATTGTTAGCTTTCTGCTTTATCGTTTTAACATAATAAGTGTCTATCCACTTTCAGATAATCATCGGTAAAAGAGTATAGACTTTTGGTTTCAGTAGCCCCTCTCTACCTTTGCTTTTTGTGTTCAGCTGTGTTGTTAGAATATAACAATTAATATGGGTGTATCAAATCACCACAATGTACACTTTAAGTTTCTTACACTTTTATATGTCAGTTATTCTTCAATGAAGGTGAAATTAAAAAAAAAATTAACAATTCTGTTTCATATGTAACACCTGTATTTTTACCAATTTGTTTTCATGAAGTGAAGCATGCATGAGATATAATTAGGTCTATTAATACTAAGGATGTATTTTAGGAACTAAATCCAGTTACAATATAGTTTAAATTTTTGCTCATATTCTTTCATTATGTAGTTGCATTGTATTGATCTAGAAATATTTTAATTATAAAAGCTGATACAGAGTTTTATTTTTTTGGCCAGAGCCATTTTTTGTAAGCATAGATAAAATTTAAAGAGTAGTAAGTGACCTGTGGCTTCTGCTCAGTTGCCCTGCATAAGATGATGAGTGCAGCGATCAGATTCTTTACCTCAGAAATCTGAACAAATCATGGAAGGAATTTATTTGTTAGCAAATTAGGAAATTAAGCAGAGTCCTGAGGTAGAGTTAGGGCTGGAGGAGCCATGGCAAACCATGTTGTTAGGGATAGGGAGAGTGCCTAGAAAGGCTTCATAACCATCTTTCCATATTGGTGAATATAGATTCATACACTCATTTTTGAAGGCTTCCCAATACTCTGTGGCATGAAAATACCATAATTTAGTTGCCTAATCCTTTGTTGATGATGTTTTGGACTTCTTCACACCAAAAGGTTTTTAAGCAAAACAATGACATGATCAGAGTTCAATTTTTAAAAGATAGAAATAATGAGGCTATGTTACCTAGCTAAGCAGGCTGAGTATATATTGTAGTGACCTTTATTGAAATAGGGAAAAGAGGAGAGGAAGGAATTGAAATGGGGGAGATAGCTATGGTAGAGTGAATAATTGATCATGGATTTAGTTTTGGACAGATTTAAGTTTAAAATGCCTTCAGGACTTCCACTAAGAAGACATGCCCTATGAGGTGTGGGCTGAAGACAGAGATTTGGGAACCACCTGAGTAGTAATGGTTAGTTGAAGCCATGGGGTTAAAATTCCCAGGGAGGGGATATTTCAGAATGAAAAGAAGGCCATGGATAGAAGCACAAATATTTAAGTAATGCACAGAATAGAAGATACTGTGGAGAAGAGTCAAAAGTGTAGAATAAAAATTGAACAACCCTGAGTTGTATCAGAGTCTTCTTGATCTATATGATACCTACTTCTGATTTTTTCCCCCAGTTTGCTAATCATTTTTTGGTCTTTTTATCTCAGATAGGGAAAATATTTTAGCAACCTGTTTAATAAATACAGAACATCAGGATATATGTATAGTAATCTTACAGATTTTTCTAAAGTAGTTTTGAAATAAAAACTAACAGTACTGTTTTTTTTTTTAATTAAAAATTTTTGCGGCACATAGGTTCAGAAATTCGGGGGATATTTTGACATTTTATCACCTGCAATACTGTCTTGGTACCACTTGTGTATAATAAGCTTTTCCTCCTCATCTTTAACAAAGTTTATGTCATACCACTAGCTTCCCTATAGTTATAAGAAGAAGGCCTTGGAGAAGGCCTGAAAATGCAAGGAAAACTAATTTTTAATTTTTTATTAAATAACATTATTAAATAATAGCATCATTTGTTGAATTTTAATGATCTAAATTAGAATTTAAGTTTAATAATGTCAATATTTAATGATTCATTACAAATTAATGTTTTAATGGATTTGTATATATCTTGGTCTACCCAAATTATGAAGGTGACATTTTATATGGGCAGTACTTGTCCACTTTTTGAAGCCGTGCTAGTCATGTGTTGCCATCCAAGAGGGTAAAACAAAACTTGAGACTTTTGATCTCTTTGCATTTTTCTTCACCTTAGAGTTCACAGAGTAAAGATTTGACAGTTCTGTTGTAGGTAGGAGCATTTCTTGAGAATTATGTCATCAGGTTATGGGGGGGGGGCAAGGAAAATAGCTTTGTAGCTGACTAGCATCCATTTTAAGCACACTGGTTCATGTATTTGAACTTCTTTCAAGTGAGCATCCCTGCAACTTAGCTGGTGAGGTACCTCCCAGATCTGTAGCTCTTTGCTTTTTCTGACAGCTGTTGCTCTGTGGGCTCTGGTCAGTGTCTGTGTGTAGACGCCATGAGACTGGCTTAGGTAAAATGTAATCATTTAGTCCCACCACTATGCCATGTTAGTCTGGGCACTGCTTGCCAACGGGCATTCATCTAGAAGGAAGTGGGTGACCTCTAGATACTTGGTAGGTTGGAGGAAAGGTATTTGTGCTTTTACTATGCTGTTTGAGTTTCTGCCAGAGCTATGTTCAAATGTGGTGAAACTTCCCCTTTTGTTTCTCTGTCTTAAATTGTCTTTGCATTTTCTTAAACCTAGGATTGGTAGTTACCAAGGAAGACATCGTGACCTTCCTTTTTGTCTTTCTCATAGGTAGTGTTGGGAAATGAAGCCTGACTGGGTGGTAGGGCCAAATTAGAGACAGCTATGATTGTGTTGTGTTTCTTTTTTTTCTGGTAAAGTGAGTACTGTCGGGAGCATTTTTCATACACTCCCAGCTGAAAGAAATCTGCTGACAGACTTCCTTTCAGGCAGTTTTTTCAGGGTTAAGTGGAGCTTTTATTGATGCTTATTTTCATATGATAAAGCATATTTCAGTGTATTTTATGTAGCTTGTTTTAGATTTGAGATTTGAAGCAGTTTTTGACTCAGCATCACATATGCCTGGGAAACTTTCAAATCTGGAAAGCTGTAAAGCACAAACATACTTTGAAGTACACCACATGTGACTGGTTAAAATATACTAGGAATGTCATCTTGGTTAGCAAATGAAAGAACATAGCTGTCATTTTACATTGTTGGCATAAGGTGGCAGTAATTATGTTGAGTGGTGGTGGACAGGCCTGAGCTGCCATGTATAAACTATCATAAAAATAAATCTTGCCCAGGTCACTATGGTTAGGACATTTGGAAAATACATATATTCTGTACTTAAATCTGCATCTGTTGGATATAATAATCTATTCTGGTGTTTTTTTCATAAAGACAGGGTTTTATTATCTTGGTGCTGGTTGTTTCTTTCCTGCTTACATGTCTTTGATGGCTCAGTGGCAACTCCTTTATTAATGGACTAGGCACGTGAAGGTGATGTTACAGAAATCTCCTAATTTAATTCCTTAAACTATTAATGGATAATACTGTTTGTTTGGGAAAACATAAAAATAAATGATTACAATGAAGTTAGAAGATTATCTTTAAATAATAGACTATTCTGTAGGTTAATTCCGTAGTCATATACTGACTAATACCTTAAGTAATAAAAACACTGTAAATCTTTATATCACTTAGAACTTTTTTGACTACTTTGGTACACATCTCAAGTGATGTTGTGAGGGGATAAATCAGGTATTATCCACATTTAACAGAGGAAGGTGAAACTCCATGAGGTCTAAATGACTTCCTAAGGTCAGATCTTTCCTTTTAAAAACAAACCTTGTTGAAGCATAGTTTAAATAAAATAAAATATACCTGTTTGAAGTAAATAGTTTTGAGTTTTGACAAATGTATGCATTCCTGTAACTACTATTCCAGTTAAGATATAAAATGTTTTTATCATCCTCCAAATTCCTTTGTATCTCTTTGCCTTCGGACCATCACCCTACTCCAGGATCCCATTAATCTCCTTTCTGTCACTGTAGGTTATTTTTGCCTGTTCTAGAATATCATACAGATGAAAGCATAATGTATGAATTCTTTTAAAATTGGATTCTTTTGCTCATATTTTTGAAATTCATCCATATTCTGTGTAGATTGTTCCTTTTATTGCTTAGTATTATTCCATTGTGTGAATATCACAATTTGTTTATTCACCTGTTGTTGTTGGACATTGATGTTTCCAAGTTTTTCACCTATTATAAGTAGGTGAGCGAACATTTGTGTTTCTCTTAGGTAAATACCTGGGAGTTGAATTGGTGGGCCATATTTATGTAAGTGTATATTTTACTTTTAAGTAGCTGCTGAGCAGTTTTCCGAAGTGGTTATGCTTTTTATATTGCCACTAGCAGTGTATGAAAGTTCCATTTGCTCCAGATCCTTGCCAACAGTTTTGGTATCATCATTTTACTTTTAGCCAGTCTGGTGTGAATTAGTGTCTTCTTGTGAATTAATTTGCATTTCCCTGTTAACTAATGTAATTTAGTATTTTTTTTTATGTGCTTATTGGGTCATTCATAAATCTCCTTTGTGAAGTGTCTGTTTAAATCTTTTTCTGATTTTCTTATTGGGCTTTTTATTTTCTTATTACTCTGAGAGTTCTTTATATATTCTGACTACAAGTCTTCTGTCAAATACTGTACATCTATTGCAAATATTTTCTCCTAATCTGTGATTTACCTTTTCATTTTCTTTAAAAAAATTTTTTTTAAATGTTTATTTATTTTTGAGAGAGAGAGAGACACATGAGTGTGAGCAGGGTAGGGGCAGAGAGAGAGGGAGACACAGAATCTGAAGCAGGCTCCAGGCTCTGAGCTAAAACTCACAGACTGTGAGATCAAGACCTGAGCCAAAGTTGGATGCTCAACCAACTGAGCCACCCAGGCGTCCCTACCTTTTCATTTTCTTAATGGTGTCTTCTTTCAGGGAATTTTAAATTTTGATGGAGGCCAATTAGTTTTTTCTTTTTTCTTTTTGTTGAGAGCGTATGTTCACATGCACATGTGGGGTGGGGAGAGGCAGAGAGGAAGGGGGGAGAGAGAGAGTTTCCACAAGGTGCAGAGAGCAGTGGGGGTGTGGGGGGGAAGCAGGGCTCACCCAAAGCGGGGTTTGTGCTCACCCAATACAGGGGCTCGAACTCACAAATCATGAGATCATGACCTGAGCTGAAGTCAGATGCTTTAACTGACTGAGCCATCCAGGAACCCCTCTGTTTTGTCCTTTGTATGAGATTTGTACAGGTTTTATAAACCTTAGAATTTTTTTCTTTTTTGGCAAGAGTTTTAAAAAACTAGAGAAGCAAAATCTTTCATATTTGTGTGTATATAAACTTTTTTGGTGCCTTCATTTCTTTGATTAGATTTTAGTTTCCATCTGGTATTATTTTCCTTCAGCTTGAAGAACTTCCTTTAACATTTTTTGTAGTGCATATCTGCTGATGTCATCTTTTCTCAGTGTTTCCTTATCTAAAGATGTCTTTATTCTTCCTCCATTTTTGAAGGATATTTTTGCTAGTTATAGAATTTTAGATTGGCAACTTTTAATCTTTTAGAACAATAAAGATGGCATTCTACTTCCTGGCTTGCCTTGTTTCTGAGAGAAGTCAGATGTTATTCTTATCACCATTCTTCTGTATGTATGTGCCATTTTCTTTAGCTACTTTTAGATTTCTTTCTTTATTATTATACAGTTTGGTTATGATATGCCTTAATGAGATTTTCTGTTTGGGATTTTTTTTTTTTAACTACTTGAATCTGTGAGTTTGTAGTTTTCACCAAAATTGGAAGAATTTCAACCATTATTTCTTTGAATATATCTGTCTCCCCCCCCCCCCCCCCTTTTTGTACTACATTTACATAGCTGTTGTCCCCTGGGTCACTAAGGCTCTGTTCTTTTTTGTTATTTCATGCTTTTTTTTTTTCTTTTGGTGCTTTATTTGGGATAATTTCTCTTGATGTGTCTTCAAGTTTACTTCAGTGCTTCCTCTGCTGTTAAGCTCATCCAGGAATCTTTCATTTTTTGTACATTTTTTACACCCTTAAAGGTTTGTTTATTCTATTATGAGAGAGAGAACAAGCGAGCAGGGGAGGGACAGAGAAGGAGGGGAGAATCCCAAGCGGGCTCTGCACTGTCAGTGCAGAGTCCAACATGGGGCTCGATCCCACAACTGTGAGACCATGACCTGAGACAAAATCAAGAGTTGGACACTTAACTGACTGAGCCACCCAGGTGCCCCTCCTCTAAAGTTCTTAACATTCCAGTCTACATGGTAAGTGAATGTTAGACTGAAAAATGACTTGGTTCTAGAGGATTTAGGTATAGTGGTGTTTACTCTTTTTATAATAGTAATTATTTTTCAAGCATAGCATTATATCTTAAGGTGTCTGATTTAAAAATAATTAATAATAGTCTCCAGCAAGGGGTGCCTGGGTGGTTCAGTCAGTTAAGCATCTGACTCTTGATTTGGTTCAGGTCATGATTTCACAGTTGTGAGATCAAGCCCCATATTGGGCTCTGTGCTGGGCATGGAGTGTGCTTGGCATATTCCCTCCCTCTCTCTCTCTCTCCCTCTCCCTCCCTCCCTCCCTCTCCCCCTCTCCCCCTCTCCCCGTCACTCACTCTCTCTCTGCCCCTCCCCCACTTGTGCTCACTTTCTCTCAAAATAAAGAAGTAAAGTGTATATATATATATATATATATATATATATATATGTACATATACATGTATGTATGTATAAAATAATTGCCTTTGTCAAAATGGGTACCATGGACAAGCACATTGTATTCAATGTCATGGAAGAACTAGTTTCTAAGTCTTCTAGTCATTACTATAATATGTGTTTCATGCATATTCATTCAGCAAATGTGATCACTAATGTGTGTTAAATGTGGAGCTTCATCATGGGAACACATTCCTTGCTTTTAGGACACTTAGAATCTGGAAGGGGAAGCAGACAAGAAACTAGGCAGTTACTTTATGGAAACTGCTACTGTTAAGTGCTGTGGAACCTATCAGAGGGCACCTAATCCTAATCTAGTCAGAGGTAGGGATTAGTGGTGAGAGGGAACTTTCTGGATACTGTGGTATTTTGTCTAAAAACTAAAGAAATGCATAGAAATTAGCTTAAAATTTTCTCATGGGTAAAAGGAATAGTTGATGATTCCATTTAAAAGCACAGAAAAGAAGATGTGTATTTTATTCATTGCCACATAAGTACTTGTGAAATTTTTAAAAACATTTTTAGACTTTTATGGTTTGGCAGTTCTGTGTGTGTGTGTACATGCATGCATGTGTATTTGTGCTTATATGAGTATCTCTGAGTAGGCTGCCTCATATTACAACTTCTTTGATAATTTGAAATATTACTGCAAGTTGAAAACAAGAAAGGCTTATATTTCTGGTCTTATTCCTGTGTTCTCCTTCAAAGGTATATTCTGGGGCAGCTGCCTCCTGTGATTATTTCATTTCCTGAAAGACCCTCACAGGCGTTTACTTTGTGTATGAACTAGTTAGGTTAAAAATTAAATTAATACTGACCAAAAATAAACTATTTTAAGTAGGATCCACACCTGATGTGGGGCTTGAACTCATGACCCTGCGATCAAGAGTCGCACACGCCATGGATTGAACCAGCCAGGTGCCCCACTATTTTTTTAATTTTAACTGTGCCTATAACTAGGGGCTCTTCTTTTTGAGAGTGAAAACTTTAATTCAGTTAAAACTTTAAACAAGAAAGGTAAATTGGGAAAATTGAGCTACCCATTATATTAAATAATTTAGTACTTCAGTTTACTATATTTAGCAGTCTTCTAAAGGTATAAGTGAGATAGTTTGTGTTGCATGTTAATGTGTAGTTCAAGCTGATGTGTTCACATTTATAAAAGTATTGATTATTGTAATTTCAAAACAGTGTTTTAAGAGGCTTATTGGAATACTACTCAGCAGTAAAAAAGGAATGAAACTATGGATATATACAATAGCTTACATGAATCTCCATAGAATTATGCTGTTTTAAAAAGACACCCCAGAAATTTCATAGTGGATAATTCCATTTATGTAACATTCTTTAAATGACAAAACTGTAGAAGTGAAGAACAGATTAATGGTTGTTAGGGTTTAAGGAGAGGGAAGGGCAGGAGGGAAGTACATGTGGCTAGCAAAGGGCAGCAGGGAGAGATCCTGGTGATGGAAGGTTCTGTAGTTTCATTGTATCATTGTCAGTATCTTGATTGTGATACTGTACTATGGACTTGGAAGTTGTTACCACTGAGGAAGCTGGGTAAAGGGTCCATGGAATCTCTGTGTTGTTTCTTACAATTGCATGTTTTCTCAAAATAAAAAGTTAATCACAAAAATGTTTTTGAAGAATAGATGTTTAAGATTAAAAAGAAATGCCACAGTTTGGAGCAGAAATAATTTCAGTGACTTTTGGCAAATGCTTCACTGCCAGCGAGGCTGAATTGTAGTGATTGAGTATTTTGTTTCTACAGTAGGACAGATTAGGGTTTGCACAATTAGCTGTTTGACTTTGGACTAGTTCTAAAACTGGAGCTATGGTTTTTTTATTGGTATTGAAGAATGAAAATATTGTCTACCTTCTGTGACTGTGAAGATTAAATAGAATAGTGCTTGTGAAGCATCTAATGTACTTGACCTATAATAAGAGATCAGTAAACTTTAGTAATTATGATGGGTTTTTATTGCCCGACTTCTATTCCTAGGGTTTTTAAAAAGTTGAATTTATTTCTATACAAATTAATTCAAAATAACATAGCTTTGTATTGTTTTTAAGGTTATTTATTTTGAGAGAGAGAAAAAACGAGAGAGAGCATGTGCGTGAGTGGGGGAGGAGCAGAAAGCAAGAGAGAGAATTGCAAGCAGGCTCCACAGAGCCTGTGGTGGGGCTCGATCCCATGAACCATGAGATCATGACCTGAGCCGAGATTAAGAGTCAGACACTTAACAGACTGAACCACCTAGGCACCCCTCTATGTATTGATATAAGAAATGGTTACTTAAACAAAAGTCCAGGGTGAGATGGCTTTATAAGTGAATTCTATTGAACATTTAAAGAAGAGTTAATAGCTATCCTTCTCAAACTGTTCCAAAAAAAAAAAAAGAAGTGGAAGAATTGCTTCCACATTCATTCAGTGAAGCCAGCATTACTCTGATACCAAAACCAAAGACACTACCAAAAAAAAAAAAAAAAAAAAAAGACCCATATCCTTGATGAACATAGATGTTAAAATCCTCAACTAAATATCAGCAAACTGAATTAAAAAATACATTAAAAGGATCATTCACCATGATCAAGTGGGATTTATTCCCAGGAAGCAAGGATGGCTCAATATATGGAAATCAATCAATGTGATATATTACATTAACAAAATGGATAAAAATCATATAATTATCTCATTACATGCAAAAACATTTGACAAAATTAAACATCCATTCATGATAAAAACTCTGAACAGAGTGGGCATAGAAGGAACATATCTCAGCATAGTGAAGGCCATATATGACAAACCCATAGCTAACATTATACTAATTTAATGTTTTATGTCAATTATACTTTAAAAAAATATTGTGTTTTATATTTGAAAGTTGCTGAGAGTAATTCTGTCTTCTCACAAAAAATGATTACTTGTATATGATGAAACAAAATAATAGCTAAAAGGAATACAGTTTATTTTCACTTCAGATCTAAAATTGCGCAAGAATAAAATTGGTCTTGGAAGGATTCCTGGAAAGAAACCTGATTCATTTGGATGTTACTGATGCCAGGACAGTGTTGTGACCTAAAAACATTTGTGTCTTGCTTTCCATATTTATGGTATCAGTAAAGTGGCTTGAATTTTTTTTTTTTTTTAAGTTTTATGTTGAGATATATAGAGAGAGGCGAGTGGGAGAGAGGATCCCAAGCAGGCTCTGCATTGCCAGCGTGGAGCCCGATGTGGAGCTTGAACTCACAAACCGTGATTTCAAGACCCGAGCCGAAGTCAGATGCTTAATTCAGGTGCTGCAGTAAAGTGGCTTCTATTTGTTTTGAAACCCCAATTGAAGGCATTTCATTCTTAAAGCTGTTTTTCTTGATTTTTTAATCTTTTTTTTCTTTTTTTTTTTGGCTTATTGAAACTTTCTCAGGTACTATATCTGATGGTAGCGACAAGACTGACACGTATTGCTTAATTGGAACTACATTAAGGTTTTGTATTTTCCTGTACCCATCTAATCACTTCGTTTTTGAACAAATAAACATTTGAAATACATTCCTTATGAGGTATAGTTTGGGAAGAAAGCCACCAATAACCTAGGAATTAAAGAAGTAAACAGAAACACTTATTCTGTGGATGTATTAGCTCCAGTTTTAGCCAGATATCACTCAGACAGAGCTTGCTCTATAAACATAATGTTTGGGGATAAGAATATCAGTACAAGATCTGTAAATTCATCTTTAGACCTTACCTGACTTAGGTATAGCATATATAAGGATGTATGTATAAAATGTACTTAACTGATTTCTGTGAAAAATGAATATGAGTTTTATGTTTAGCAAAACTTTGTTTTGCTAAAAAGTTAAAAAATAGTTGACACCAACATTCTGCCATATTTGCTTTTATCTTCTCTCCTCTTTCCTTCCCTTCCTCTCTCTTTCTAGAGTCTCTGCTAGTGTGTGTGAGTGCACACACACAATCATTCCAGAATCTTACGAAAACAAGAACATTTTTCTGCATAATCACAGGGCCGTAATTACACCAAGAAATTAAATGTTACAATAATATTATCTAACACATAGTCCATATTTTTATTTATGCAATTATCATGCCTAAAATGTTCTTTATAGCTTTTTCTTTTCCTTTTTCAAGCCAGGGACCAATCAAAGATCATCTATTACTTTTTGCTGTCATGTTTTTGTTCTCTTTAAGTCTAGAACAGTTGTCTCCCCCCACCTTGTTTTATTATTTCAAGACATTCATAGTCCATAGAATGGAAGCAAGTTAGTTTGTAGACTATACCCTAATCCTGACTTGTCTGATTGTTTCCTCCTAATTAGATTCAGATTGAGATTTTTGGGCATGAATGCTACATAGGTCATGTTGTATACTTTCAGTTGAATCTCATCAGGAGGCATATCATGTCAATTGGTCCCATTATTGGTGATACTAAGTTTGACCATATTTTCTTTTGTAATTGGGAAGCGTTATGTGGAGTTGATTGCATATTGTTCCCAGTAATGCTCCACCTAGTAGTTTCATAGTCTGTTGATGATCTGTGCCAAATTAATTACAGCATTGGTGGTTGCAATATGGGGATTTTTAAAATACTGTCATTCCTTTTACATTTCTTACTTGGCATTATTCTGTAAAGAAGAGCTTTGTCTTTCTTTCTCCCTAAATGATTATCATCATGAACTCATGGATGCTTTTTGTTTTTAATTCCTTGTATTATAATTCATTATTGTCATTTATCTTTTATTTTAAATATTTATTTTTGAGAGAGAGAGAGAGAACGAGCGAGCGAGCGAGCATGTGCCGGGTAGGGGCAGGGGGTGGGGGGAGACAGAGGATCCAAAGCGGGCTCTGCGCTGACAGCACAAAGACCAATGTGGGGCTCCAACCCACGAACTGTGAGATCATGACCTGGCCGAAGCCTGATGCTCAACTGACTGAGCCACCAAGGTGCCCTTGTCATGAATCTTTTTTATACCCATGTGGGCCCATATTTGGCCAGTGGGAGCCCCATGCAAGCTGGCTTGTATAATCTTTTGACATCTCCCCATCAGTCTTTGAATATTTTTTTCTCTTTGACACGCCTGTATATTCCAAGATCACTTTGTATTTTTTTTTCTTTTTTTTTGCCTCTGACTTGGAATCAGCCATTTTCTAAAGAGCTTTAGTTTTATTTTAATGGGGAACTGTTATTTAGATACCAAGATCTGGGCACAAACGTATTTATTGCTACTTTAGTAGTTATTGCTTCTAGGCCCTTTATTCAAGTTAAGGCTAGGAAAAATAGATGTATATAATCATGAGTTCTTTATTGGTTATAATTCAAAACCGAAACCATAGGGTTCTTCCATATTTGAATCTTAAAATAACTACCTTCCCCCAGGACTCCTTCCCAGAGAGGTGCACCCCCAGCCTGATGCAGCTCTTGCCTGGGGACAGTTGCATTGCCACCTGGGCCCACCTTAATACAGCTTTACCAGCTGAGATCTACCTCCATCAGCACTATTTCACCGTCCACCAGCCATGCTCTAGTTAGAGTGCCGGAAGCATTTCTACAGTTGTTTTTGTGCATTTTTCAATGTATACTGCAGCTACTTCCAGCCAGGATGAGCTGTCTGCTTGGACAATCCAGGGTACCTCCTGGTTACAAAATGGCATGGCTTTTGAGTAGTCCACCCCAACCCTATTCTTAACATAAAACGATGTTCTTTCTAGAGCATGAAATGCCTTGTACTATTGTTATCCCATTTTCCAGATGAGGATAATTGAAGCACAGAGAAATTGAGGACTTTGCCCCAAACCATATGGTAGGTGGCAGAGTCCAGGTTGAACCCAGGCACTCTACTTAAATAGCTCTTGCTCTTCTTAATTTATGCTATTAGACCATAGGGTTTAAATAAGATGTAGTAGAAGATGAGACCTGACGAGTGGTTATTTTAAGATCATGAAGAACTTCATTAATCAAGTAATTTTGGATGTTTCTGGTAGGCTCTAGGAAGTCACGGAAGGCTTTTGCTTATAGAATGTTGTGATTAGAGATGCGCTGTAGAAGGTTAATTTCTTGTGGCTGTGGAGACTGTTGGAGGCAAGATTCCAGTTAAGATGTTATTCTGGGGCCTCTTTGGGGATCTAAAGAATCACCATCTCTAAGGTTTGGGCTAGGGAATTTGTAATTTTTTGATGATAAGCCAGATTTGGAGCCACTGCTATAAACTATTTCCTTTGTTTACCATATTTATTTGACTACTGGTATGCCGTTCCTTTATATGTCCACCCAGCAGAACCTCATTTAAAGTACACTTGCTGTTAGACGTTAAACATATTCCAGATGAAGTTGATGGAACTCCTCAGGACACATAATATCTTTCATTGGTCAGGGTCTTTTAATAGATGTTTGAGCTGTACTGTTTTTTTGTATATATTCTTTTTCAGTAAAGATTAGTATCAGTTTGCTTCAAGTGATCTTGAAAATAGTTCACCATGGGTACTGTGATTGTCAAATTCACCAAATGTAAATGACAGAATATAAACCAGATGCTCATACTACCCTTGTAGAAACAGATTAAAGAGAACTCTCAGCTGTTTTGCTGTGTGCTCTATTTGTTAAATTTGGGCAGAACTAATGTTGAATCCCATGAGAGGGGTATTTTTGAATCCCATGGACATCGTCTCCTTTGGCATAGCTGCCGTTTTCACCATTCCATCTGGTGATAGCAGAGCAACAGTGGCACTTTTGATCCTGACCATGTTTAATACAGCTTGGGTACAACATCAGTATGTCAGGAACAACAGTGCCCTAACTCTCCTGTAGGTAACAACTAAAATCTTTGTTGGTCAACGTATATTCCTGACTTTGTGTTTAAAGCTAGTGCTTTTTGCTCTTTGGATCAACTCACTTTTGATAGGCCGGATTTTTGATATGTAAAGATTTCCTTATACCAGAGGACAGACCTTATGATTTAGAAGCATAAATTTTTGGGCGCCTCAGTCAGTTAAGCATCTGACTTCCGCTCAGGTCATGATCTCCAACAATTAGTGAGTTCAGGCTCCACATTGGGCTCTGTGCTGACAGCTCAGAGCCTGGAGCCTGTTTCAGATTCTGTGTCTCTCTTTCTCTGTCTGCCCCTCCCCCACTCATACTCTGTCTCTGTCTCTCTTTCAAAACTAAACATTAAGACAATTAAAAGGCATACATTTTTTTCTTGAAAATTTCAATTTTCATATCAACTATAGACATCTATCTCTAAGATTCTGGCTACTTCAAGGTTGAAGGGTGATTTATTTTTCTAAACAATGAGTTATTTTAGATATTATTAAAAATAACATTTGCTTATTTCCATAAGTTTGCATTCTGCATATCTTTAAGCAGGAAATATCTATATATTGATGATAAAAAGAAAAATAAATAAATATGCTAAATTCTATTTTCCTTTTGCAGTTTTTTATTTTCAATTTCTTATGGCTCCAACTAATCTAGATAAAATATATATGGTTTATTTTTAAAGATCTTTTATGATCTTTCTTAGACATTCCTTAAAATACTAAAATACTTCACTACCTAGAAAAATAAATCACCTTTCACCTTGAAATATTTATAAAGATACTTGGCAAACATATGGAATGGATTACTTAAAGCCATAAATGGTGATTTATGGGGTATTTATACTGAAAGCGTGGGAGGAGAGCATCAGAAATTAATCTGATTTTTTATTTTGGCAATAGCTTGTGTTATATAATTGACGTACCATATAATTCACTCATTTGAAGTGTATAGTGCAGTGGGTTTTAGTATATTCAGATGTGTGCAGGCATTTCCACAATTGAAAAAAATTTGTATCACCCTGAAAAGAGACCCAAGCATCTACTTAACACCCTTTACTGTCACCCATCCTATCTCCCCACCCACCCACCCCCCCAACCCTAAGTAAGCATCTACTTAACTACTTTCTATCTCTATATATTTGTCTATTCTGGACATTTCATATAAATGGAATAATATGATATGTATTTTTGTGTGTATGTGATTGGCATCTTTTACTTAGCATATTATTTTTAGGTTTCATCTGTGTTCTATATATCACTCTTTATTGCTGAATTATATTCCATTGTATAGAATGTATATATTTTGTATATCCATTCATCAGTTGATGGACATTTGGGTTGTTTCTACCTTTTTGGCTATTGTGATATTTGTGAACAGTTTTTGTGTGGACACATAGTTTCATTTCTCTTGGATATATAGGCCTAAAAGAATAACAGGATCAAATGGTAACCTTTGTTTCACTTTTTGAAGAACGCCAAACTGTTTGCACAGGGGCTACATCATTTACATTTTCACACAGTGTATAGGAGTTCTGATTTCTCCACATTCTTGCCAGCAATTGTTATTATCTGATTTTTAAATTATAGCCTTCCTAATGGATATGTAGTGGTATCTCAGTAGGGTTATAAGTGCTGTTTTACTTTTATCTCCATGTTAATTAAAGATAAATGAAGCTTACAGTAAGCTTGTTTTATAAATAAATGATAAAGTATAATTTTCTGAATTGGAATTAACTCTGACAAACCCCAGTCTGATATGTATATGCTGTGCATATCACTTTAGCAGAACGATTCAAATACTTCATGTTCATGATTGATTTAAGTCTTGGCTCCTTCTTATACCCTTCTAGGACTACTTGAACATGGGCACTTAGAGCTACTATACCACAGTAGGCCAAGACCTGGATTCTTCTTAGGAATTTTTTTTTTTTAAGGTCCATGTCTAAATCTGATATAAGAATAATAAAAGACATGCAATACTAGGACTTACATCTTACTAATTTTTGAGACTAATAAATTTCTCACCTATAACACTTAAATGCTTCTCCTTATTTAATAGCTATTTTTATATTAAAAAAACTTTTCTGTCTCTCAAAAAGTAAATAAACGTTAAAAGAAATATATTTAAAAAAAAAAAAAAACCTTTATTTTTGAGAGAGAGCAGGGAAGGAGCAGAGAGAGAGGGAGAGAGAGAATCCCAAGCAGGCACTGTGCCGTCAGCACAGAGTCTGAGGCAGGGCTCAATCTCCCCAAAATATGAAATCACAACCTGAGCTGCTGGCAAGAGTTGGGTGCTTAACCGACTGAACCACCCAGGTGCCCCTTTAATTTTTTTTTTAATTTTTTTTTTAATTTTTTTTTTTTTTTTTTTGGGAGAGTGAGAGAGCATGTGATGAGTAGGGAAGAGGGGCAGAGGGAGAGAGAGAGAATCCCAAGCAGGCTCCACACGGGGCTCTGTCTCATGACCTGGGACCATGACTGGAAGTGGAAATCAAATGGTGGATGTTCAACCAAGTGAACCACCCAGCTGCCTCTGTGTAATAGCATTAACTTTAATTTCTAATACATAAATGTAACTTGTTTTGTGTAGAGTCCACTGATTGGAGGTAACAAAAATACAATTTTTGTAACACAGATACAGAACCTAATACTGGCCTTTGTATGATACTTTAAGCTCTATTCAATAAATTCAGTGGAATTCTGTAGCCTTTCCTTTTTCATTGGAACTGCTTTTTATTCCGTAAGCAGTCTTTATACTGCTGATCCTAGCATATTCTGCTCTGCCCCCCGGTGGCCTCAGTGCACAACTGTTGCTTCTGCCACGGCTGTTGGAACTGCAAGATTCTGTCTTGCCTCCTGCTGCAGTATGCAGCCCCATAGAGTGGGGCACTGGGAGGAGTCTGCAGTGTGGATGTGAGATGGTTATGGGCTCTAGAGCCAGACCTCTGGGTTTGAATCCCTACATCACTACCTCCTTGCTGAGTAACCCTGAACAGGTTACATGATTTTCTCATCCAGAAAACAGGTGTGATAATAGTCCCTCTCACAGGGTTGTTGTATTAAATGAGTTTAATACAAGTGCTGAAAACATTGCATGCTGAAAATATTACATGGCACATAGTATCTGTGTTAGCTGTAGTTGTTGTTATTCTGATCTTAACTCTTTAGGTAAGAAATTAAATATGTGTGCTTTATCTAGAGATATAAATTACTGTATATTGATTGTGACCTAGAGCTTATTATTTTTTTCTTACTACTGATCTTTTCTAGATTCATTATATACTTGGTTTTATATAATTTTTAATTTATCTGTACCTCATATTGTAAAATTAAAGGGTAAAAAAAGTCATATTAAAATTTGAAAGTTTAAAGAAGTGGGTGATTATCATATAGACATAAGTATAAGGACAATATGAGAAAATTTTATTTTGAAAATGTATTACTAATTATACTTAGTGTTTACCATCCTAATTTTTGAAGTAAACTATAGATTTTATATGTATGTTTTGCATACTATAACAAGGTAATTTCTAAGTAAGTTTTTTATTTGCACTTTTTCCTTTCCTCTTTTTATATATATTATATGTATATATCCATACCTGTATGTATATACATATATGTATGTGTATGTATAGGGGTGTGTGTGTGTGTGTGTGTGTGTGTATCTTGAATATTATTATGGTACGGTGTTTTTTCCACTCAGTATTGTATTGTGCATATCCCTATTGTTAAATAGTTGAGGATACCATAAATAGCTCATTATGGTTGTAACATTGTTTCCTTCCTTTTTGTTATATATAATACTGTAATGGTCACTTTCATTCTGTTTTTTCCTCTCAAATTATGTCTGTAGAATAAATTGCCAAGAAAAAATCTTGGTAAAGAGTACATGAATAGTTTTGTGGCTCTTGAAATGTTTTCCCACCTTTTTGTTCAAATTATGCTTTTTAATGCTATCAAATACTGATTTCTGAGAACTTTCTTCCTTAAATCATTGTGCTAGGAACAAAGATGAGAAAGACAGTCTGCTCACTAGGGCCAGAAGAGTTGAATGGAGAGGACACATACAAATAAATGACTTGAGTGAAAGGAGGTGCTAGAAGTGATAACTTCGACTCTGAAGGAATAACTGGGCTACCTGGGCAGTAGCAGTCTGGAAAAGACTTACTGGATAGAGTAGAACATGAAAATATCTGAATTTGAAACAATTATTTATGTTTATTTTTCTTTCGTGCATATGTTTATTTAGAATTTCCAAAACATATTTCTTGCCTAACTAAATAACTTAATTTCTGCCAACTGCATGATACAATAGAAAGAGCCCATTAGATTTGGACAAACTATTTAATTGTCTGAACTTCAGCTTCCTCACATATAAAATGTGTAAGTGATATTTCCTTTAGAGAGTTGTGAGGGTTGTAGAAAGTATATTATCTCCGGCTTTATTTCAGAAGAGATTTGACATGAAAGAACTAATATATTAATGACATACTTAGTACAGTATCTGGTACATAAGTTAGACTTAATAAGTAGGAGTCACCATTGGTTGTATGATTGTTGTTATTAAGATAAAGTATCTGCCTTTCTATAAATAGTGCTAAATTTTTGATAGGCTAGTCTACTACCTCCTGGTCAAAACCACTTTCTTAAGCTCCAGTGTAAAGCTAGCTCCCCATTCCTTATGGTGACCCCCCAGACTAGCTTCTTCCCTTCCAACTTTCTTCAGTTCTTGCTAGTTGCCAGGTACCATGTTAGGTGTAGGAAGTATGAATATAACTAAGATAATGTCCTTGCCTTCAAGAGTCTTACTGTCTAACGAGGGAAACAGGGTTGTATACAGGTAACTGTACTATGATGAGAGAAGTCAGTGATTCTCAGCCCTGGCTTCTGGGGAACTTTTTAAAAGTACCAGTGCTCATGCCCTACTTGAGATAAGTCAGAATTTAATGCAGGTATAAACACTCTTTTGTAGGAACCTGTACTCATTCTATAGGAAAAATGAGTCATTTTGATTGGAAAGTGAATCGGAAAAAGCCTTTAGAATGAAGATAACAATCAGGCCAATGTCAGGACTTAGTCTAGATTATAAGGAGGACAGCAACAGCAAGGGCATGGAAACTTGAAAATTGGTGACAGATTTGGGGAATGGCAGTCTTCTCTGGCTGTTTTGAAAGGAGTGTGATTTGGGGGAAGGAAATGGTAAGTTAAAAGGCTGGAGTAATAGGTAGGGACCAGCTGTTAAAGTACTTTACCTCTGTTTGAGGAGTATAGACTTTAATATAAAGTAAATAAGGTAGACTTCATGAGAGAATGTGATATGATGAAATCTCTGATTTGGAAAAATAACTAGTCCCTAGTTTATAATATCTTCAAAAGCAAATTCTAGATAGATTTAAAGCAATAGAAAAAAATAGAGGAAAATATTTCTGTATTTGTGGGGTGGGGAAACCTTTTGCAAACGTGAGATAAGTTCTGTGTCATAAAGGAGAATAGCAAGATTGACAGCTTTTACCAAGTATCTATTTAGAACTTCTCTGTAGCTAACTATACTCCAAATAAAGTTGAAAATCCAAAGGCACACTAGGAAGATGTATTTGCTATCTGAATGACACAGAGCTAATATACCTAATATGTAAAGAGCTCTTACAAATCAAGAAATAAAAACAGATGGAACATCTCAAAGAGAAAAATAGGCAAAAGATATGAACAGGCAGTTTTCCAAGGGACAAAATACAAGTTGGTTGCCTAACATGTAAAAAGATGCTCATTATTATTCAGCGTAATGCAAAGTCAAATGAGGGTGTGTGTGTTTCTTTTTTTTAACCTTTCAGACTGACACATATGATAAAAAGTGAATGGTACCAAATGTTGACAAAGAAAAAAATGTGGGGAAACAGGCACAGTGATAACATTCTTGGTGGGAGATAAAGGTTGCTTCAGACTTTCTAGGGAGCAGATTAATGGTTATTTATGAAAACTTAAAATGTGATTGCTCTTGGGTCCAGTAGCCCCACAGTGAAGAATTATCCCTGGGGAAATACAGTGTTGTAGAATTGTTTATAATGCCAGCGAATAGGAAACGATGTAAATGTTTATCTATTTGGTGTGCATTAAACTTTTTTTGTAAGAATACTTACCAAACTGTTCACATTGCTAGGGGAGGAGGACCGGGAGGGGTAGTTTCTACTTTATGTATTTTGTAATGTTTGGAACTTTTAAGCGTCAGGGTGTAACAACACTTTTGTATTTAAAAACAAGCAAACACGCACAACACAAAAAGGCAAAGGAAAGACTGGAGGTCCTGGGTTGCTGGATGAATAGGATAAGGAAAAAGCTGGAGCCAGGAGAATCAGAGAGTCCTTTGCCTTGTTCAAGCGTGAGAAATGTTGATGGTCTGCGCGGGAACTGTGGCAGTCAGAAGGAGGAAGACGGCAGATTTGAGAGACATTTTAGAAGCAGGATCTATAAACTTTTTCTACTATGTGGTTATGAAGCTTGAGGAAAGAGCGTAGTCAAAGATGCTCTGAAGTTTGTAAATTGTATTATGGGTAAATGATTACAACATTATCAAAAATAGGAAAAACAGGAAAAGGAACATTCCCTGAATAGAAGAGAATGAGTGTCTTAAAGATCCTCACTAATTATTTCAGTGATAAGTTTGTTTGGTTCAGTTAGCGTATCTCTCATTTGTGCTTTCTTGTTAAGGCTTATCTTCTGTAGTCTTTAGTTCTGTTACTTTTTGTTAGGAATTGTTTCTAATATTGTAAAATATATAAATAGCAGTTTCTAAGTGTAATTTTTAAACTCTGTTCTTGTTTTATATTTTCAGAGTGCTCATTTGGCCATGATAGATACCCTAATGATGGCTTATACCGTAGAAATGGTCAGTATAGAGAAAGTAATTGCCTGTGCTCAACAGTACTCAGCTTTTTTTCAAGCCACGGATTTGCCCTATGATATTGAGGATGCTGTCATGTACTGGATAAACAAGGTAGGAATATGCTCTCTTGAGTAAAAGTAAGTCTCCTAACCAGAAAAAGTACAATCTTTAATCATATATTGCCACTCTGCTATAGATTGCAGGTTTTGTCTGCTCCAAATTCTTATTCTCAAATATATTTTTTAATGTTTATTCATTTTTGAGAGAGAGAATGTGAGCGGGGGAGGGATGGGAAGGGGGGACAGAGGGTCTGAAGTGGGCTCTGCACCGACAGCTCCAAGCGTGATATGCTGCTCGAACTCATGAACCATGAGATCATGACCTGAGCCGAAGTTGGATGCTCAACTGACTGAGCCACTGAGACACCCCTCTTATGTTGAAATCAACCCCTGATGTGATGGTGTTAGGAAGTGGGGTTCTGGGAGGTGATTAGGTCATAGCCCTCATTAATGGGATTAATGCCCACATGAAAGAGGCCCCAGCAAGCTCCCTTGCTCCTTCTGCCATGTGAGGTCACAGCAAGAAGATGGCCGGGAAGCAGGCCCTCCCCAAACACCAGACCTGCTCGTCCCTTGATCTTGGAATTGCCTGCATCTAGAACTATGAGAAATACATTTCTGTTTATAAGCCACCTATTCTGTGATTATTGCTGTTACAGCCGTCTGAACAGACTAAGGCACACTCGTTGTTTTTGTTTTAAATCAAAATGAAAGCTAAAGTTGTTTAAATTACTTAAAATTTCCCATTACCTTTTGATTAAAAAAAAATCTGTTAAAATGATGAAAATAGATTTCTGTATATTCTACAATATCTGTAATTACATTTAATAATGATTTAGTTCATATCAGATTATTAGAAAATTTCCAGTACTCAGAGTAGGGTGTTATATACACTGTGGGTGTTCAGTGAGTATTTTTTGAATCTAATAATGAAGTAATTCCTATTTCCTATTCTCTGATTCTTAGGTTTGCTTGACTGGGTTGCATAAGACTGTATTGATTGTAGATTTCTCTTGGAAATTTTTATGGAACTGTGATTAGTTATTTATGCTCTGAAGGTGCTTAAATTGTCAGCTTATTACTCCCTTTGCCAAATTGAGTAGTTAATTCCTCCTGATTTGCATTTGTTTGTAACTATCACTCCAGAAAAAAATGAAACCTTACCCATGAGCAAGACCTGAGCAGATCTAAAAGAAATTGTACCTTCAGGTATCCTTCCTTGAATGCTTGCATAACGAGAAGCTAAATGTAAAAAACTTCATTTATCATCGTTATCAGCATCAAGGTAGAAAGCCCATTTAATACTCTGTTCCTGGAGTTCCTTGATTTCTTCCTCCTTAGCTCTGGACAATCATCAGGATGTAACCTTCACATCTTATTGCAAACATCTCATTCTTTTTTTTTTTTTTTAATTAATTATTATTATTATTTTGTTTAAATTTTAGACACAGTGTGAGCAGGGGAGGGGGGCAGAGAGAGAGAATCTTAAGCAGGCTCTGCACTGAGCATGGAGGGGCTTGATCTAATGGCCGTGAGATCAAGACCTGAGCTGAAATTAAGAGTTGAACACTCAACTGACTGAGCCACCCAGGCACCCCACAAACATCTCATTCTTAAATAATTCCTTCACTTAGTCAAATATGCCTACTGTTAACAGTGTTCAGCTTCATCATGAGTTCCAAACCATTGCGGCTGTTAATTCGTACAGTCTCAGTTAAGATTTCTTTTTTGAACTAGATTCTTGCAAGTACTGTCAGTTACTTTGCCTCCTTTTCTCTCCCTGTGATTTATGTGACACAACCCTGGTTGAGCTCAGTTACCTGCTTTCTCTCTAGGGTGCAGCTATGGATATAAAGGAGAAATTTACACAAGGAAGCTAGTTTCGCTTTAAATTTATAAACACAGACTTCAAATAAACACTCAGTGCTTACTGCCAGGCCAACAAGTGTGTCCCTAAGAAGTTCACTTTCCCACACTTGAAAATTATTTCATCCTTTCTTCTCTAATCCTCAGACCTTCCATAGCCCATCCCTTGTTAACTGTCAGTTGAGGACCTTGCCTCATCCTTTTTTTGAGACCAGAGATGGGAAGTCATCAGGTGGGAATTTTTTTGCTACCAAATCTGTAAACCTTTCCACATCAGTATTCATTGTCTTTCTTTCTTTCCTGCTTTTAAAGTGGAGAAAGTGACCCCTCCCCCTTCCTGTCAAAGACCAGTTTCTCATTACTTATTACTCTAGAACTCTGCTTTCTTCCCTTGTCTTTGTCATTGGTCCTCTGTTCAGTTCTTGTCATGCTTCCATGTGCGTTAGAGTCCCCAGGGAACTTGTTAAAATGCAGGGTCTGACTTTATGGGGTTGGGGTTGGGGTGGAGAGTCTGCATTTCTAAGAAGCTCCAGTGATGCTAATGCTACTGGTCTGTGGACCACACTGTGATTCCCTCACTCTCCTGCATCATGCAGTTCTCCCTCTCTATTGGACCATTCTTACAAGAATACAGACTTACACTAGTGTTTCCCATTCTGATAAAACTTCCCCAACCCAATTCCTCCATACACAGAACTTCTCCAAAGAGTTATTTCCTCATTCACTGGCCTTCTCTGCATTCTCTCCCATCCCCACCCCTATACTGAGTTGGTTTGGGAGTTGGCTTTCATCTTGACAAATCGAGTGAATACTTCTCTGTACTCCTCTTAAATTCAGCCTTTACTTCTAAATCATGTGTGACCCTTCTAAAGTTTTGGTGGAGAACCCAAGGTGTTTACCTTGGTGGGGGACTCAAGTGCCACACCAGCTCCCCCGTAGCAGGCAGCTTCTTCAGCCTCTCAGCAGTTGTTCCCCCCCCCACTTCCTCCCCTCTACCCCACCACCCCCTTGACTCTTTTGAGTCTTTCCTACACGTGCATAGTTCAGGGCTCAGCCAAGGATTTGAGGACAGTTTAGATGTGCAACTGGGGTGTCCCTCCACCGTGATTCCTTCTTTTCCAGGATCTTCCTCAATATCCAGCCATTCTGACAGTCTCCCATTTCTCCCTCAGTTCTTCAATCCAACACAACTAGTTTTCTGCTTGGTTCTATCCACTGTGCATTGTGTGAATTGAGGAGAAAGCCCTTGAAAAACATAGATTTCACTCAGCATATTGCCTCCTTTCAAAGGTCACATCCTTTCCCATTTCTGTCTGCTTTTGATTGCTCTCCAATACCTTCAGCAGTTGCTTTTTTTGTACTTTGTCCAGTTTACATCTGCTGTTCTGGGGAGCTTAGTGTGATACATGCTATTCCACTGTTATCAGAACAAAATCTCAGAATGTCTTTTTAACAGTGTAACTTGAATCATGTCATTCCTTTATTAAAACTTTTAGGGGCTTCATTTTACACTTAAAATGCAGAATGCACCATGGCCTACATCCTGTGCATTTCTCCATTCTCAGCTTGGGGCCACTGTTCTCCTCTCACACTTCACTCACTTCATTCTAGCTGTCTGCCTCCCCACAGGGCCTTTGATCATGATGTGTCCTGTTCCTGGGCAGCTCATCTCCCGGTTTTTGCACGGCTTCCATTCCATTGTTTCTTTCTTTGTTGATAAATATTTTTTTTTATTTATTTTGAGAGAGAGAGAGAGAGAGAGAGAGAGAGAGAGAGTGCAGGGGAGGGGTAGAGAGAGAAGGAGAGAGAATCCCAAGCAGGCTCCACACTGTCAGCACAGAGCCCAGTGTGGGGCTCAAACTCACAAACTGTAAGATCATGACCTGAGCCAAAATCAGGAGTCAGACACTTAACTGACTGAGCCACCCAGCTGCCCCATCTCAGTGTATTTATGTTTTTAGTGTTTATTTATTTTGAGAGAGAGAGAGAGAGTAAGCAGGGGAGGGGCAGAGAGAGAGGGAGAGAGAGGATCCCAAGCATGCTGCATGCTCTCCATGCAGAGCCCAATGTGGGGCTTGGTCTCTCAAACCTTGAGATCATAACCTGAGCCAAAATCAGGAGTCAGACGCTTAACTAACTGAGCCACCCAGGCACCCCATGTCATTTCTCAATTTAGACAGCACTTTTTCCTCACAACCTTGTCTGAAGTGGGCACCTGTCAAGTCTTATTTTCTGCTGCAACACGTCTTCTTTGCATCATAGCACTTCCAAGAGTTTGTAATTATTTTGCTTAATTGCTTAAACAAACTAGGATGATCTTGGGGCACCTGGGTGGCTCAGTTGGTTAAGTGTCCGACTTCAGCTCAGGTCATGATCTCACGTTCATAGGTTCAGGCCCCACTTCGGGCTCTGTGCTGACAGCTTGGAGCCTGGAGCTTACTTCAGATTCTGTGTCTCCCTCACTGTCTGCCCCTCCCCTGCTTGTGCGCGCACAATGTCTCTGTCTCTGTCTGTCTGTCTGTCTCTCTCTCTCTCTCTCTCTCTCTCTCTCTCTCTGTCTCCCCAGAATGAATAAATACACATTCAAAAAAGAGAACACTAAAAAGAAATCTGAGTAATCTTTGTGAGGATAGGTACAATGCCCATCTTTCTTTTTTTAGTCTTGGTGCCTAGACTAGTGCAGTGTTTGGCAGAGAGATGATGTATAATAAATAAAAGAGGTAGGTTAAGCTACAGAATTAAGCTAGGCCTTTTAGAACTTTGGGAATTTATAGAAGGATAAAGAAATCACTTAATTAAGAATGTTCAGCACCTTTATGCGGCCATATCCATCCTATTCAGTTTTTAGATAGAGGTTGAAAACATTTGATTCAACCTGAACCTCCTAGTGTACTTTTTCTTGCTCCAATCTACGAACACCAGCTTTGTTACTTATTTTCTCATCATGACTTCACTCTGGCCTCTCAGATTTAGTATGTCCTTGTTCCTTTTGGCTCTTATTTTGGGTTACCCTAACCCAGTTGCCATTTTTTCTGGATAATACACCCATAGGTATAAAAAACCTACCATAGAAAAGTGAGAATAACATGGCTAAAATAGCATGATTGGCAGAAAATGAATTTGAATTTAAAAATAAGCAAAATCACAGAAGACAAGATTGTACTAAATGACTGACTCATGCAGGGGTACCCACAAGTTGTGAATACATGAACCTTAACATTATTTGGTTCTACCTCTCTTTCCGGTTTCATCTTGTAACCCCTCCTTTCCTCGCCATGTTTCAGCCATACTGTTTTTTCAGTTCCTCAAACATACCAGATTTTCCCCACCACAACGCCTTTGCTTATATTGTTTATTCTTTGTCTGGAATACTCTTTTTTCTATTTTTATCATGGCCAGCTTCTCATTTTTAGGTCCCAGCTTAAGTTACCTCTCATGGAGGCCTTCTCCGACACACCCAGCCTTCCTAAAATAGGTCCTCCCTCTCACCCCCATTATTTTCTTCTTATCTCTCTATTTACAGCTCTCCTAATAAATTGCCTTTTTGGTGGGGTGGAGTTGGGGGTCTCTTGCCCCCCCCCCTTTTTTTTTTTGGTCCTATGAGGATAGGGACCATTCTGGATTTATATATATCACTGTGTCCCTAGCCTCTTAATACAATGTCTGTTACATAACTAGCATTCAGTAAATAGCTGTTGAATGTGTGAATAAATGAATGAATAATGGTTTAAAGTATCAATATATGACTGATTTGTTTTTTGAACAGAATTTAGATAAAAACTTTTTAAAAAATCATGAAGACATTTCCAAACTGATAGATCAGTTGTGACTACATAGCAGTGAATTAGAAAGTATTTCTTTTTTAACCTAAAAAAAAAAAAAAAAGACACACACCACCCCCCAAAAACAACAGAATAACTTATAAACTTTCCCAGGTTTTAGTCCCATCACCTCTTTCTGCCTAACTGTCCCCACCACACAATTGGTAAATTGATCAAAATATGTCAAGATGCATGTAAATTATAAAGCTGCTTTGTAGCACATAAATTACCAAGACAGAAAATGTTAGTGATTTTGGCAACATGTTGGATTAAGACTACAACCTCCTGCTTATAAACACCTAGACATATATTTGATAAACTGTAATTAGAAAAGTTTATATTACAGAGGTGAGCTTTAAAGAAGGAAAGGAAGTTCTCAGGTGCCAGGAAAAGTGGGGCCTGGAAGTTTTGGTGGCTCTCCCACTGGGCTGTCAAGCATATGCTAGAGTTTTAAAGTCATTTGGACACAAGGAAAGGCCTTGGTTTTGCCTGCTGTGGGAAGTAGGAACTGCAACCTCTATTTAGACCCACAAAAGATGCACAGAAAGCTGGACCCTCAGTGAAAGGGAGCACATCAGCCATGCTTTTAACTGCCAGAAGATCCAAATACAAGTAGCTTAAAGGATTTATTATCTCACATGGCAACATATCTGAAGGTGGGACATATTCAGGGTTAGTTAATTTAGGGACTCAACAGCAGCAACAAGAATATAGGGGCTTTCCTTCTTTTCTATTCTGTTATTCTTTTTTTTAATCGTTTTTATTTTGTTTTTTGAGAGACAGAGACAGAGTGCTAGTTGGGGAGGGGCAGAGAGAGAGGGGGACACAGAATCCGAAGCAGGCTCCAGGCTCTGAGCTGTCAGCACAGAGCCTGATGCGGGGCTTGAACCCACAGACTGCGAGATCATGACCTGAGCTGAAGTCAGACGCTTAACCGACTGAGCCACCCAGGCGCCCCTCTATTCTGTTATTCTTAATTCTATACAGTGTTTCCATTTGTGGTTGTATAATGGCACCAGTGATTCCAGGGATCATACCCAGTCACAATAATGTCCTGCAAAGATGAGAGGGTCTTCTGGACTCTTTGGTTTACAAAGAAAACTTGCCCTCAGATTGTCCTCCCACCAGGAGGTCCTGTTGTCTAAGATAGATTCTTTTGCCTGTACCTAAACCATCTTTTAGCAAGAAGAATGAGGCTATCATGATTTTCTTAGGCTGATTATGAGTTTCCCTCTAGGTCTGGGAAAGAGACCTCTTTAACTGAACATGCAGGAAGATGAGCACTCAGCTGATGATCAAGGAAAATGGGAGAAGGCAACAAATTAACAAAATACTAGTACTAGGCCAGTAATAATCTTTCTGGCACCTGTCAGAGAAGCAAATGTAAAAATACTCTGAAAGTTCACTTCCACACCCAAAGGCAGCGGGGGAGGGAGAGTCTTTGCTGCAAATTCAAAAGTACTGGCAATCAAAAATTATGAAACACATGGAGAAGTGAGGGTTACATTGCAAGAATCTCAGAGAGTAAGGACAGTCTGAAAAAGACTATAAAAATAAATGTGTGGGCTTTTTTTTTTTTTTTTACATTTTATTTATTTATGTTTGAGAGAGAGAGAGAGAGCGAGCAAGCACAAGTGGGGGAGAGGCAGAGAAAGTGGGAGACACAGAATCTGAAGCAAGCTCCAGGCTCTGAGCTGTCAGCACAGAGCCCGATGCGGGGCTTGAACTCACAAACTGTGAGATCATGACCTGAGCCGAAGTTGGCCTCTTAACTGACTGAGCCACCCAGGGGCCCCAAAAATAAATGGTTAAATGACTGGAAATAAAACATGGAATAAAAACTATAGGAAAGAATAAGGCCCCATGGGGACATAACAGAAAAATAACCAAAATGACTTCAGAAATCAAAAATGTTGTTCATTAAAAATCAAAAGTTTAAAATAGAAGATTAGATGTAAAGAGGGAATTACTTGCCGAAAGGAAGTTACCCAGAATGAAGCCCAGAGAGATGAGATGGAATATATGAAATCAAGATTAATGGAATTCCTAATTGGAATTCCAAAAAGAGATTACCAGAGACAAGCGGGGAAGAGAGAATATATTTGAAGAAATACAAAATTTTCTACAAGCATTGAAAGATACAAACTTTCAAGTTCAGGAATCACAATGAGTTCCAACCAGGATAAATTAATACAGATCCATACCGATACATATCATAAATCTGAAGAACTCCAAAATACAAGACAGAGCCTCTGAAAAGAATGGCAGTTAGACTGTAGTAGCCTTCTCAGTAGTAATATTTGCGCGCAGAAGACAATGTAGCAAAGTCTTCAAAGTGCTGAAGAAAAATAATAATGAACTTAGGGTTCTAGACCTTTTATTCAAGATTAAAGGTGATACTAAGATTTGTTCAAACAAAGAAAGGCAGTTCATTACTCACCTTTGCAGAACTACTAAAAGATTGTACTTCAGTAAGAAAGAAATTGAACCTAGAAAAAAGAGGTGGGATGTAGGAAGCGATGATAAAAAGCAGAATTGTTACACATTTGTGTAAATCTCAATAAGTATTATGAAAAATCATAATATCTCATTTTGAGGCCCATTAAAAAGCAAACTATAATTCTGAATGAAAAAGCATGGAGATGAAAGGGTATGATTTGATTTAAAGGCTTTCTGAGGTTTTTGTATTGTTCACGAGGAAGGTAAAATACTGAATAACTTTAGACTTGTACTAAGGCAAGGATACACATTACTATTTGTATTTTAAATAAAAAAAAAATGTTTAAAGTAATCTATACACCCATCGTGGGGGTGGATCTCACAACGCCCAGATCAAGAGTCACATGCTGTATAGATTGAGTCAGGCTTCCCGACAGAACAAACTGAGGGTTGCTGGAGGGGAGATGGGTGGGGGATGGGTTAAATGGGTGATGGGCATTAAAGAGGGCACTTTTTGGGATGAGCACTGGGTGTCATATGTAAGAGATGAATCACTGGGTTCTACCTCTGAAACCAAGACTACACTGTATATTAACTCACTTGAAATAAAATTAAAAATAAATAAATAAATAAATAAAATGAAAAAAATTAAAAGCTAATGTATATTTTTAAATTAATAGATATTTAAAATCTAATATATCATTTTAACAAATTTATTTTTACCTAATTCATACTACTAAAGCCAAATATTGTTTTTTGTTCTCTAGTTCACTAGTCCTCAGCACTTGTTCAGATGGTGACCTCCCTGAGTCATGATGAGCTCTCTAATACATCACATCCCTTTAATTTTTTTCCTTGAGATGTACAAAAAAATATCATGATTCAACTTCAGTAGTAGAACTTTCTAACCAGCATTTGGGAACTAATTATTAATAATTATTAATAAGCTGATTATTATATTCATAAAGCTAATTATTATAATAATAAGCTAATTATTTTACTTCACTGTTTTGGGTACCCAAGTAGGTTAAGTAGCATGTCATGTCTTGTCATGTCTGCAACATGTCTTGTAGTTTTCTTTTATTCTATTGAAAGTTAATGAATTATCAACATGTAAAATTTTCTTATAATCATGATTTTGGTATTTAAGATGACTTATACCATTACATCACCTTAAAGTATTTTATTAAGGTTTGTTAAAGCCCTTATAGAGATTTAACTATCTGGTATAACTTTGAGGATATATTGTTTATAAGGATCTATGGAACATGTGCTATGTATCATGTACTTGGTATATTTTATATATTATTTCTGTTGTCCTCTGTGTTTTCTCAGTTGCTTATTTATTTAATTACCTATTTATTCTAATTATTTCAGTATTATCAGTTTCTGTGGGTCACAGATCCAGGCCCTGCTTCCTTGCATTCTCTCTGAGTCCGGCCAGGTTGCAGTCAAGGCATTGGCCAGACCTGTAGTGTTATCTCAACGTATGACTACAGAATGATCCACTTCCAAGTTCATGTGGTTGTTGGCAGTGTCCATTGCAGGCAGTTGGACCGAGGGCCCCAGTTTCTTACTGTCGCTGGGCTGAAGGCAAGGTTGGCAGGTTCTTGCCATGTGGGCCTCTCCACAGGGCAGCTAACAGTTTGGCAGCGTGCTTCATCAAAGCCAGCCAGAGTTGGCTAGCAAGATGGAAATTAGAATGTTATGTAACTTGATCTCTGAAGTGATATCCCATCACCTTAGTTGTGTCCTGTTGGTTAGAAATATAGGTCCAGCCCACACCCCAGGGGATCAGTGGGGACCATTTTAGAGCCATAATATCCCAACTGCTTTATGAAATAGCTTTTATTAAAAAGTATCTAAGGCTCAGAAGTATCAAGAAATTATTGAGGTCACAGCTTGTAAGTACAGGTTTTGAATCTAACCTAGGTCTTTTCTTTTTTTTTTTTTTTTTTAAATTTTTTTTTTAACATTTATTTATTTTTGAGACAGAGAGAGACAGAGCATGAACAGGGGAGGGTCAGAGAGAGGGAGACACAGAATCTGAAACAGGCTCCAGGCTCTGAGCTGTCAGCACAGAGCCCGACGTGGGGCTCGAACTCACAGATTGCGAGATCATGACCTGAGCCGAAGTCGGCCGCTTAACCAACTGAGCCACCCAGGCGCCCCCTAACCTAGGTCTTTTCTAATTCTGCTGTCTCTTCTATTTTGTTTAACCAAACCGATGATCTAAGTAAGAGAGCAACTAGGAAATCTTAGAACGCTGCAGATTCACGTACCAAAATAAATTTGTTGATTAAATTCCTTACAACCCCTTAGAAATATCATGAGTATAGAAGACTCTTAGTGACTATTGTTCATTAAATTTATCATAAATGAAAATTCTCTGTTTGTTTTTAGCCACTGAACTGAATTTTAGGCAATAGAAGAGTTCAGAAAATTATTGATTTAGTTTAGAGTTATAGTGGTTGATAATGGCATAATGTTTTCCAGAGTGCCAGAATTAATAAATTTGAACTTTATTATTATTAGAGTGACCTTAAAATTATTAGCTCAAAATCCAGAATTGTTTAAACTATTCTTAAGAAATATTTTATGCAGTACATAGACTGTTTCTTAACCTTTTTGGATTATGGACTGTTTGAATAATCTTTGGGAGATAAATTAAACCTTCTCCCAGAAAAGTTCTCATACAGAAATTTTTTCATCTAATTTAGCTGTGGCATTATGACTGCACTAAAACCCGCTCATGGTTCAAGGACATATCTATGAAATTACAGATTAAGAACTTGATTCAAAGGGTTTTATATATATATATATATATATATATATATATATATATATTATATATATATACATACATATATATATAATATATATATACACACACAATAAAATATTATTCAGTCACTAAAAAAAAGGAAATCTTGCCATTCGCAACAGCATGGATAGATCTAGAGAGTATAATGCTAAGTGAAATAAGTCGGAGAAAATACCATATGATTTCACTCACATGTGGAATTTAAGAAACAGAATAAACAAAGGAAAAAAGGAGACAAACCAAAAAACAGACTCTTAACTATAGAGAACAAACAGATTACTATCAGGGGGGAGAGGAGAATGGGTGAAATAAGTGAAGGGGATTAAGAATATACTTATTTTAGGGTGCCTGGGTGGCTCATTCAGTTAAATGACTCTTGATTTCGGCTCAGGTCATGATCTCACGGTTCTGAGCCTTGGCTCTGTGCTCACTGTGCAGACCCTGCTTGGGATTCTCCCTCCCTCCCCCGCCCCCCCCTCAAAAAAAAAAAAGTTTGTCTTGATGAGCACAGAGTAATGTATAGAATTGGTGAATCACTGTATTGTACATTTGAAACTAGTATAACTATAATGCTGTATGTTAACTACACTGGAATTGAAAATAAAATAAAATAATGCTTTGTGCCATTTGAAAAAAAACCCTAAAGTGTTTTTTTTCTTTTCTTTTCTTTTTTTCTTTCTTAGTGCAGCGGGGGAGAGGGGCAGAGGGAGAAAGAGAGGGGGCGGGGGGAAAGAGAGGATCTTAAAGAGACTCCATGCTGTCCATGCAGAGCCCGATACGGGACTTGATCCCGAGACCCTGGGATCATGACCTGAGCTGAAATCAAGAGTTGGACACTCAACTGACTGAGCCACCCAGGCACCCTTCCTAAAGTGTTTTCTAACGATAAGAAAACATTAATTTTAGGGAAAGTAATTTTTTTTGCTAATCTCTTTTATAAGAGATTAGAAAAAAATTATTAAAAAATAAAGTTTTATTGTTTCCTAAGCATTAAAATTAGAAGTTGTTGAGTACCCTTTTTTCTCTAGCACTCTAAGCAATTCTTGACATATAGTAGGTACTCAACAAATATTTAATAAATTAATGAATTTCAGAATATCAAATGAAACACTTGTAAAATACTTTTTTCTGGTTGGGAAAATGAAACTTTCTCATTTGAATAGTACTGATATTTGACATCAGAGATCTGACCACAGGCCTTTCAAGGTGCCTGTTATTTTATCATCATATTTGAATATAAATTCAAATCAGTGTTTTTATATTTTAAGGTAAATGAGCATTTGAAAGACATTATGGAACAAGAACAGAAATTGAAAGAACATCACACAGTTGAAGCTCCAGGAGGTCAAAAGGTATATATTTCAAAGAAAATAAGGTGTCTTTATGAGACTATGTATGTTCACATGTATGTGTTGTTTGGGAAATACATATATTAATTAATAGATATGTTCATTAAATTGTTTTTTGGTGGTGTTGTGTGCCCTAGAAAGCAGGTCATAAATACCAAGTGAGTAGAAGTGCAAAATGAAGGTTAATCGGGTGGAGGTATTTAGGAAAAATTGTTAATGATTAGAACTCAATTTGTGGAGTACTTGGCAGAAATAATGACTTTGCCTTTGGCAAAATGTATGAAACAACAGAAAACATTTTCAGTGTACCAGCCTTACAATGACTTCTCTTAAGACCAGCCTTTTAAATATATTCCAGTAATTGTAAGTTGTACATATGGTTATTCTGTGAAGAAAGAAGCAACATTAATATGGATTCATTCTTTAAAAATTCGTGTGGCTTTTAGAGCTTCCTTCTTTGAAAATTTGTGTTTTTGTTATAATGAGAGCTCTTTAATCACGTTGTGTAGCATTTGAATTGAGGTGTAAGAAATTATAATTATTCAGCGACCTTATTTTCCAATTTGGATTATTTAAAGTTTATTATTATACAGTTTTTCTATTCATTTTGGGCTAATGCTCCTGGTCACTGATAACCTCTGTAAGAAGAGAAAGAGAAAAAAGGAAGGAAAGGGAAAGCTGTTTTGTGTATTATCAACTTCAACAGAAAACTTTGTGGGAGACCACCTAAAATTTTGTCAGAACTTGATGTTTCGGCATCACAGTGAATTCCCTCATTTAGCTTACTGACTAGCTCCTGAAAATACTATCCATACTTGATTCTTCATCCTAACTTTGTTGATGTCCTTTCCCCCTAAAGGTACATGAGAATGGAAATCTTTTTTTTCATCACCCAGATCACATACTCCATTTCCCTGCCTTCTACCAGCTTCTGCCTCTCTCTTCCCTCCTGCTTCCTCACCCTCCCCCACCTCCCGCCATTGCCGTCCTTTCCTATTAGTTTCCCTCCTTTTCTCTTTCTCATCCTGTAGGAGTTGAAACCTCTGCCCCCAGTTTTGTGCCTGGAACTAATTGGGAGTAAGTTAGATGGCATCATCCTAAATTATAATACTAATGGACTTTTTCCATGATTATTTAAATGATTAAATCCTATAGTATTGCATACACATCATGAACTAAATAGGGATTTTATATGCTGGCCTAGGACCCAATAAACATTATTTCTGTTGGGGGAAAAATGCCATTTGTATTCCGAACAGAGTAAGTAAGCTTTACTTTTCTTAAAAGCTATATGGAATCTGGACACTACTTGTATTATACCTCTTTGACTTTTTTAAAACTATTTTTTAAGTTTACTTATTTATTTTGAGAGAGAGAGAGAGCATGAGTAGGGGAGGGGCAGAGAGATGGAGAGAGAGAGAGAGAGAGAGAGAATCCCAAGCAGGCTCTGCACTGTCAGCACAGAGCCTGACGAGGGGCTTGAACCCACGAACCATGAGATTGTGACCTGAGCCGAAACCAAGAGTTGGATGCTCAACCAACTGAGCCACCCGGACGCCACTACCACTTTGGTGTTATAATAGCACTTCCCCATGCAATTTCACATATTAACCTCACAACCAATATTTGTTAAGTAAATGACTGAGTAAATGAAGGAATGAATGTGATTCATTTTTAAATATGTGGATTAATACATATTTTTATCTTAGCACAACACGTTTTTATTTTCAAATGAATTTTCTTTTTTTTCCCATTGATAGAATCTCTGTGAAATCTATGTGAAATTGACAATGTCAATTTTACATAGTCTTACTGCAAAGTAGGTGTCATCATCATGAAGAATCACTCTGTGACAGCATAAACTAGGGAAAGCAGTCTCTATTACCTAACAGTGAGATTTTTGGCATTTGAACTAGTTGATTTGGCTGGAAATTTAATCATTTCATTCTTGATTTTTATTCCTACAAAAGCAACATTCTTGACCCTGTCCTCTTTTTAGGGATGAGAGAATGACTTGCTCTTCCTTATTGCTATGCGATTGGTAGGAAGTTGCCATGCCTTCCACCTACTTAAGCTAGCTTGCCTAGTGACCCAGATGCTAGCCATGTTTTCTATGATTTATCCAGCTATAGACAGAGCCCATGGTGTTGGATGATATTTCTTACTTTTTGTCCTTGCCCACCTATTCCCAACTTAGATGTTCAATAAAATTTATTTTATGAAACTTTTTTTTTACAACCATCTTCTTGGTAAAATACATACATACATTGAGGGATACTTGCACTGTATATTGTTAATGCTGGATGAAAAGTAGAATTCCAAAGCTATTTCTTTAGATTGTTAAATCTGCTAATGGTCTATTTCTGACTGTTGGATTGGTTGGTGTCCTTAAAAGGAAGGCATTTTAAGTAGTGGCATGTTTTAGGAAAATGTTTTGTTTAAAAAGTTTACTAATGTTATTTTCTGTTTGTTTGTTTTTTTTCAAGTTGCTCTTTTGCTTCTAATATTCATTTTTATTCTAAAGAGGATGCCTAGTTAAATGTGAATTTCAGATAAACACCAAAAATTTTTTGGTGTAGTTGCATGAACATCTCATATTTTTATTTGCTAAATCTGGCAACCCTACGTAAAAGATCTCTAAAGTTTATAGCCATGGCATTAAGCCCAACATTCATTCTCTTAAGGGGTTTGTACAGAGTGCTATGGCAAAATGAGTATAGACAAAGTAGAATAGTTCTGCCACTGATTAAATTCATGACTTTTACCAAGGCACTTGACCTCTCTGGGCCTCATTTTCTTTATCTGCAAAAATTTTAAAGTTGAATTAAATGGCTTCTAAATTCTGTGACTAAAATGATTTTCAAATTTTTCCTTCTCAGTATATTAGTAAAAGTAAGGAATTCAAAGCAAAAGGTTAGTGAAAATATTAAGCAGTTGGTTATCATAAAGTTTCATATATGTATATGTTACTTGTATTTTTATGATAACTGTGGAATACCTAAGAAGGTTTTCTAGAAGATGTGGGACTTGAACATGGCCTTAGTAGGTTTTATGATATTTGCATAGGAGGACACTAGGTCATAGGGAATAACATAAGTTACAAGTAAAATGTATATTTAGGAATTGGTAAGTAGACCATTTGGATATTCATGGGTTTATATTCCTAAATTTACAGTAGTAGCTCTATAGAGAGTAAAGTTTGTTTCTCACAGTATTAAAAGATACATGTCTACTCGGTGCAACATTCTTCACTTTTAAAACAGAAATACTGGTGAAATATTTTATAGAAGGGTGGGAATTGGATTAAGGAATTGCCTTTGGAGAAAAGAAAGAAATTAACTGAGTTCTAGTTGCTTTTCATTTAAAGGTATAGTCTCAAAATAGACCACACTTTCCCCAGTGAGACAGTAGGTGAATGCTTCTACATCTTTGCTTGATTACCTCAGCCTATGTGAATTTCCACTTTGACCCAAGTTCCTTAGCAATTAAAAACTATGACCAACTTTTAAAATTCTTTTTATTCAAACAGTACTTTAGATACTATTGGAAAGAAATTTTTTAAAATAACATCAACTTTTTAAAAGTTTTGTTAAATCCAGTTGTTTTTGTTGTTTGTTTTTTAAGTAAGCTCTAAAGCTCTGTGTCCAATGTGGGGCTTGAACTCACAACCCCAAGATCAAGCAAGAGTCACATGCTTTACTGACTGAGCCAGCCAGGCACCCCAGAAGAAAGAGTCTAAAGTCAAATACATTTGGGAAATGCTGTCTTGTCTGTGCCCCTTTAAAAATGTTACAACCCATTTTAGTACATTGAAGGCCTACATAAGAAGCCTGTTTCTCAAATATATTTAATCTTTGACCTCTCCTGTGAATGACTTCTACTAACATCCTGTGGAATTACTGTTATTTGCAGCATGCTTTGGGGAACATTGATTTGTAACCTATAATTTTGTAATTGATGAAGTTGCCTATTTCGTATATAAATATATAAAACATTTAAAGTTCTAATATAGTAGTACATCATTCTCAGATACATCATTTGATTTGATTCTTAGACTTATTTACCTGGTTTCTTTTTCATACCATTATTTCAGTCAAATAATTTTGAAGACTTCACCTGCCTAACTTAGATCATTTTTAAGGAATTCTACCCCTAAGATTCTATTCTATAATCATAGTTTATTCTTGTGTGGACTTCTGTGGTCAATGCTGATTCTTTCTTTATACCTATTGCCAATATACTATTTTTCCTTCATAGTCATTTACTTGTGGTTACTGGTAAAGCGACTTCCCAATCTAGAATATGCCTCTGTTGTATTATCAACCTATTTAGTATAGTTAAATGAGGAACTTAGCATTTTAAACATATTTAAAATTCAGAGATGGTACCGTGATATTTTTTCTCCAAGCAATATTTTACAAAGATGGCTTGCCCTAGAGAGATGTAAATATGAGTTAGGTATGCTAGCACTATGATTTTCATCTTTGCCTAAGAACATTGTAGAACAGATTTCTTTAACAGATATATAGGTGTTGTTAGATAATTTGGATACAGACTCAACAAAGATTTGGACTGGTATAGACTTAATATAACATTTTTTTTAATGTTTATTTTTGAGAGAGAGAGAGAGAGAGGGAGAGAAAGAGAGAGAGAGAGAGAGAGAGAGAGAGAGAGACAGACACGAGTGTGGGCAGAGGAGGGACAGAGAGAGAGAGGAGACACAGAATCCAAAGCAGACTTCAGGCTGTCTGCGCAGAGCTTGACATGGAGCTCAAACTCTCTAACCGTGAGATCATGACCTGAGCCGAAGTTAGGTGCTTAACTGACTGAGCCACCCAGGTGCCCCCTTAATGTAGCTTTTTAAGAACATTTATTTTGAAATATTTCAGACTTCTGAAAGGTTTCAAGATAGAAAAGAACCCTGTATACTCTTGACCCAGATTCATCAGTCTAACATTTTGCCGCATTAATTTTCTCTCTATATATGTGTGTGTATGCAGGTATGTATGTGTGTATATACACACACACACATATACATCATACACAAACACATATGTATGTAAATGTTTCTGAAACATTTGAAAGAGGGTTGCACACATCATATCCCATTACCCCTTTGTACTTCAAGGTGTATTTCTTAAGAACAAGGCTGTTTGTTTATATAATCAAAGTACAAGTGATTTAATGTCAGTATCATACTTTGATCAGACTTAGAGCCTATATTCCACTTTCGTCACTTGTCCCAGTTGCATTCAATTGTACATTATAATTTTTTTTCAGTACAAGGTCATGTCATGTATTTAGTTGTCATATCTATAGTCTTTAAACAGGACTAGTTCTTTAGCTATTCTTTTTTGCTCGTGACCTTGACATTTTTAAAGAAATCCCTCCATTTGTTTTCTTCTGATATTTCCTCATAATTAAATTGAGGGGTTTTTTTTTTAGACTGGAATGCTATATAAGTTGTGTCCTTCTCACAGTATTATATCAAGAGGCACATGATACCCATTTGCCCCTACTAGGTGATGTTGATTTTCATTAGTTGGTTAAGATATTGTCTGGTTTCTTAACTTCATGGTTATTATTTTTACTTTTACAGTAAGTAATTTGAGATGACATACTTTGATATTTACATTTGACCCTTGAAAAATGCAGGATCTTAGGGGTGCCAACCACCCATGCAGTCAGAAATCAGATTATAACTTTTGACTGCCCAGAAATTTGGCCACTAATAGCCTACTCTTGACTGGAAGCCTTACTGATAACATGAACAGTTCATTAACACAATATTTTGTATGTTATATGTGTTTTATACTGAATACTTATGATAAAGTAAGCTAGAGAAAAAAATGTTATTAAGAAAATCATAAGGAAGAGAAAATACATTTCCAAGATGGTACTGTATTTATTAGAAAAACCCATGTGTGGGGCGCCTGGGTGGCGCAGTCGGTTAAGCGTCCGACTTCAGCCAGGTCACGATCTCACGGTCCGTGAGTTCGAGCCCCGCGTCAGGCTCTGGGCTGATGGCTCAGAGCCTGGAGCCTGTTTCCGATTCTGTGTCTCCCTCTCTCTCTGCCCCTCCCCCGTTCATGCTCTGTCTCTCTCTGTCCCAAAAATAAATAAACATTGAAAAAAAATTTTTTTAAATAAAAAATAAAAAAAAGAAAAACCCATGTGGAAGTGACCTGTGCAGTTTCAAGCCTGTATTGTTCAAGGTCAACTGTACTAATTTTAATTTGCTCAATACTACAATATGTATATAATAGTTTCAGAGTCTCTATGTGTATACCAATGTGAAAAAGAAACCCACTAAGGAGTTTAAGATTTGTTTGCAATTCTTTTTTCTTCTTCTTTTTTGGTTTGTTTTACCCTTATAATGCTTTTATATGTTTCCCAGTTTTATTGAAATATAATTGACATATGGCACTGCATATTGGTTAACATCCGTCATCTCATGTAGTATAATATAATTCTTCTTTCTTTAGATTGATAATATATGGTCAAAATACTGTGTTCTGAAGTTGCTTGGGTTATTCCTTTGAAATATATTTGAGTTTATTGGTTTCTGTTTTCATTTAGTTGTAGTGACTTTTTTGCACCATCCTTGTTGATTTAATTTTGTTTTTTTGAATATATAGAACATTATATGATTTCCAAATTATATTAATTCCAAAAGTCAAAACTCGACAAAAGTGATAATCAGAAAGGTATTACTCCCTCCCTGTATCTCTTCTACCTCTTTCCTACCCCTCACTCCCTGCTAACCCTTGTAGGTAACCAGTTGGTTTATCCTCATTTTTGTTTATTTATATATATATATATACATATATATATATATGTATATATATATGTATATGTATATATATATCACAGTATTATGTATTTTATATATAGGTAACAGATATATAACAGATATATATACTGTTTTATATATATATATATGTTTTTTCTCCTCTAACAAAATATATTTAATCTTTTGCAATTTGTGTTGTTCATTAACAGTATATCCTGGAAATTACTCCATACAGTCCCTAGATACCTTCCTCATCCTTTTTTTGCAGCAGCACAGTACCCTGTTGTGTGTATGTACCATAGTTTATTCTACCACTTTCCTATGGGCATTTAAGTGTTTTCTAGTATCTTGCAATTACAAATAATACTACAAAGAATAATGTCCTTCTGTATTCTTGGATTTTCAGGGTAAATACCCTAGGACTTGGATTGCTAGATTGGAAGGTAAATGCATTTGTAGTCTTGGTAGCTAGTGCCAAAGTCTCCAAGGGGGTTGTACCATTTTACACTCCTGTTGGCAGTGCAGCATAGCTCTCAGACCTACAAAAGAGAAGACATTTCGGTCTCACTAGTCGTGAGGTGACAGGTCACAGCTCTAACTCCTTAAAGAATTCCAACTTTGTGAGGTCTCCAGGAAAGGCCCGGTCAAACCAGCATCCTCCCAAAGTGGCTTGAGAACACCTAGAAGAAGTTCAGGAATTATCCCAAATCCCAGAGAGCCTATAGATACCCGGAGGATGACATAGAGATATTTGGGGAGTATTAATGGCAAGTCCTAAAACAACTAACCAGAATTTACGATGAGTCATACATATGTGTGTTGAAGACAGTGCAAAGGAATGCTGGAAATGGGAACTATTCCAGAAAATCTGAACTGCCCAGGTTGGCCCCTGTCATCAGTAAGGACTTAATAAAAATAAGAAAATTTTCACTTATTGTCTGTGGCCTTTTAAAATGTTTTGGTCTCATAATTACATCTTAAAACAGGATTTGAAGTTGCTGTTTGCCTAGTTCTCTGAAAAGTAAAAGGAGGGGAAGTTGCTATTCACTTCAGAAATACAGTTGTCCTTCAGCAAGGAAATTTTGCTGTATATTTGAACTTACTGAAGTATGAGTTTATAACCATGAATAGCATAGATATTTATTTGTTCTTTTAGTATATTTACTTTTTTTTTTAGTCATGTTTCCTTCAAATAGCCAATCTATATGGTTTTCCTGTTCCCTTGAATATGATCGCTATCACTAAATTAGGTCAGTGGAGAGGTGGGAAGAAGGCCAGAGCAGTCTGAATTAGTGAAAAGTCACATTGAATATTTTACAAGATATATGGAGTAACTTGAACCTTTACACCTCTCCTGTTTTGAATAACTGGCATATAAATTGCTTTTTATCAGTTTCCATATAATGGATTTTTCTAGTCTCAAAAAGAAGAAAACCCGTTTTTGAAGTTCTGTTATCCGTTGGAATCCTGACACATTCTCAGTGGCTTCCTTCTTTTTGCTTCTGCTCTTATACTTTTTATGGTTATCATAACTGCAGTTGCCAAAGACTTCTGGTGAAATGACAGATTAAAATATATGCAACAAAATTGTTAAGGTTATTCTTCCTGATGCAATAAGAAAAACTTACTGGACATGTTCTCTCTTTATGGAAAGTTGGAATTTTTCTGAGTCTTGAGATGACATTTTTTCTGATTCTTGAAGTTCTTGAAAATACTTTATTCATATTATTTTCCAAACAGTCTTGTTTTTACAGTTAATTTTGTGTAGGAAAAACTTTTTTTTTTTAATTTTATTTTTAAGTAATCTCTACATCTAGTGTGGGGCCTGAACTCACAGTCCCGAGATCAAGAGTCACACTGACTGAGCCAGCCAGGAGCCCCTGTAGGATAAACTTTCTACATAAAAGTTGAATATGAATTTTAATTCAGACCCCATTTAGTTTGGTTCATTCAACAAATGTTTATTCAGGGCTGTTAGAAATTGTGCTAGGAAATACAGAGTTAAACAATCACAAATTATTAATTCATATTAACTGAAATTATGGGTTTATTGTATTTATCATTTTGAAGAAATAAAATTATATTCTTTGGGATACCTCCGGGTAGTAAAATTAATAACATTTATATTCTCTTTATGTAAGTAGCTACTTGCCCTAGAGACTCTGTAAAAATCTTAGTAAGAATTGCCAACTAGTCTTCCGTCCATTAATTAAATGAAATTGTCATATAGTTGAAAGAAATTATGTTTTTCAAGTCTGCAATGCGGTTTGCTTTATTCGTGTATTTACTGATACAGTCTTTCTTCTTTTCCCTTGGGAAAGAAACACTGCCTGATCAGACTTGGCTTTACTAATGTTTAAGAATGATAATGATTGCAAATCTAGCTCTAGAATCTTTCTACTTGCCTTTTTGTGATACAGTTTTATTTTTTATTTTTATTTTATTTTTAATGTTTATTTATTTACTGAGACAGAGAGAGAGAAGAAGGAGGAGGAGGAGAGAGAATCCCAAGCAGACTCTGCACTGTCAGTACAGAGCCCGATGCAGGGCTCAAACTCATGAACTGTGAGATCATGACCTAAGCCAAAATCAGAAGTCAGATGCTTAACTGACTGAGCCACCCACGTGCCCCTGGATTTATTTTTTAATATGATGTGTGATTCTAGAACTCAGAAGTAAAATTCTTTGCTGCCAAAGTATACAGAATATCCTGAATATCTGAAAAATGAATTTTTGTATTGGGAGAGGAGATGAGGGGAGGAGAAGGTGGAGGTCTTTATTAGTAGGAACCTGTATAATTAAAGTATTAATTAACATTTAAAAAATACTATGAGAACTATAACTTGGAACTCCACTTTCAGAAACTTTACTGTCACTTGTTAATTAAAAACCATTCTGATGAATTTTCCCTTTACCTTTTGCTTTCCCTTTTTTCCCTGCTGCTTCCTCTGAAGTCTCCTTCCAAATGGTTTTGGAAACTGGTTCCAGTAAGTTTGCCCAACTACTTCAACTTGCTCTCCAGAAGTGTAATTACAGAATGGTATTGTTTATGTCTTGCTGGTATAATCATTTCCTGTAATTCTGTTAGTTGCTGCATAGAGATTGGATTTTATGGTATTTGATCATAATGTAAAATAAAGAGATAAAAAAATCTGGCCAAAATTTGGATTAGAAGCTTTAAAAATAGTTTAAGGTAACCATTATTTTGCTAGTCCTGCTGATATTTACAGACTTCGGTAAATAGGTGTAAAAAAATGTATGGATAGAGATTCTCATTAGTTTTAATAACTTTAGGAGAAAAGTGAGTATGAATTGTATATGTAAATTTTTTGTATTTTAAATATTTTTGAAGGGATCATTTACTTTCAGCCTGAGTTGTAGGGTACATTTTTTGTTTGATAAAAAGTGACATATTCCCTGTGGTCCTACCAGTATTGGACCTAAACTGTATTTATTCAGTTCTGATTTGACCTGAAGGGTGATTCTTTCAGGATTAAATCTGGGTGGATAGACCACGTAAGAAGTATTTTATGCCCTCAGAAATAAAAATATAACTTAGAAATACAATATAATGTTGAAAGAGAAAATATGATGCCCTTTTAAATGCTAAATTTCTCAGTTTGTAGAAAGAATACAGAATGTCTCCATGCAGTAACTTTATAAAGCCATATAGTAAGATAAAGTGCAGAAGACTCTATAATTCTCATGAACTGCAAATGGGAGTTGTACAGGACTTGAGGATTAAGTTGATTTACCTGATACATCTTCTAGGATATAAGCTTCAGGAAAATGTTTTAGCATACCACTCATAAATCCCTGATAGTCTATTCTAAACCATTGGCATTTAGTGCTAAAGCCTCACAAGGCTTTGTGTGTGTGCCTTGTACAGAAGTGCTACTTGGCAGCAAGCAGTAGGACAAGTTACACAATTCAGTTCTTTGTTTCATGACCCTGAGCGCTCGACTCAGTCCAGTTCAGACTGTAGGCTGAAAACAAGCTACTCCTAGAGATCTGGGAAGTTTGGGAATGAGCCCAGCCAGTTTGGAGGATTTCTGAGAGGGAGACTATTTTGTTTCTAGCTGGCCAGAGAAAGGGGTGTAAGGATCTGGAACTGTGGCTTACTTACCAAATGTGAGAAGGGTAGCTTAAGGCTAGAAGATGCTACTGGTTGATTTCTTTCTTTCTTTCTCTCCTCTCCCTTCACCTCCTCTCTCCTCTTTTTTCATGGTTGAATTTTAAACTGTCTACTAGCAGCAAAGTAAGGGAGTTTTCTAAGGATATTAAAATCAATAATCCATTGAAGAATTTATATAATGCATGTATGTAAATTTTTTCTGAATATAGGTACTCTGAGTTTGGAACATACCATTCAGTGTGGATGCCTGGTGTGCACTGATTAAAAAGAACAAGCTCTCTGAAAATCTTCAAAAGGAAAAAATGTTCCATGAATCTTGGGTAGACAGAAATAGGAATAAATAATTCTTCATTAATGCATATACTTTCTGAGGGATATCACTTCACCACCTAATAGTAAATATTCTTTTTCAGTAAATTATTTTTCTGTTCTTATTCTCACAAAAGTATTTTATTTCATAATTATATTTGAATTATAAAATGTAGAGATGACCAGTTCAGATGGAGTTAGAAGAAAAGTTAGTTTTGGTTACTTTTTAAAAAACTTAAAATGTCAGTAACCAATATAATCATACATTTTCCTAATAAAGCACTTCGGTATGCATCCTCAAGTCATCAGCATTATTCTCTTGGCTTTAGGAGAGCTAATAGCTAGTAGCAGGCCAGCCTTTCGTGATTGCTGGCTATGTGCCCAGCAGTGTGCATGGCACTTTACGGGCGTCACCGTACTTCCTCCTTCAGTGATCCTGTGAAATAGGTACTATTATTATCCCCATTTTACCTATGGGGAAACTGAGAAATGAGAGTTTAAATGATTTGTCCAAGATCACAGAGCCAGTAAATGTCAGAAACAGGATTTGAACCTAGGTCATCTGACTCAAGGGCTTGTTCTTGTCACCACTGAGTTCTACAGCACATCTCGGTTTTTAGAAAGCTCTTGTAAAGTTGTATCTGGTCACACCAGGCAGTCTTTGGAAAACAAAGATTTCTTCTGTTTTTCTGAGGGGGAACAGAAATTCTTACACTTGCTCTGTCATTGAAGAAAACCTCACTTGGGAGGGTTTTTTCAGTTCCACAGTTACTACACTTCATTTATGTTATCTTAACATTCAGATACCAAGCCAGAATATCTTGGTGATATTCCAGTTCCTCAAAGTGATATTTCTTATTGCCAAATTTCCTGTAGGAATAGTATCATATTCTTAGACCTGCTCCCCAATTTTGAAAATTCTTACAATTCTGCTCAAGTGGCACTCTTGCTCTTCCCATAAAATAACTTGTGGTCTAAATTCTAGCATTAAAATAAATGCATATTATTATCTGCAAAAGGACAGAACTGACAATTTGGATACAAAGTGTTCAGAATCTATTTTGTGATGCTTTTATATTTAAATGTTTAGGCTAAATGTCATTTCATATAAATTGGCAATATCATGTTAAGTACTTTGGAACTATAATGCTGTTGCTCTGTATTTTACTTTGGTAATATTTGGTATTATTTAGAAAAGAAGGATGTTGGTGAGTAGTTTTTATTTCTCTTGATTTGTATTACTGATATAATCTACAATACTGGTTTTTTTTTCCTGTATGTTGGCTGCTAGTTACTGATTTTCATCTCTCTCTCTTTTTTTTTTTTTTTTTTTATTGTAGGCTCGTTATAGGAAGGAGCAAACATTGCTCAAGCAATTGCCTTGCATTCCATTGGTAGAAAATTTGTTGAAAGATGGTACAGATGGCTGTGCTTTAGCTGCTCTTATTCATTTTTATTGTCCCGGTGTGGTCAGATTAGAGGGTAAGTGTTCCAGTGAAATATTGCTGGACTACAGAAAGATGGTAACAGATATTAAGACAACAGTAACAGTATTTAGTAAGTAATGAAGGCTCTTAAAGAACCTTCTTACGTATCACCCTGAGGAAGATAGTTGAGTAGGTGTGGTAGTGCTAAGTCTTTTTGTGGAGTGACCACTATGTTTGTATGAGTGTGTAAACCAGATTCCACATAATTGTGTGTTTGTTCTAAGCCACTAGTTACAAAATGAATATGAAATGTATATTATCAAATTAACCCCAAGTCATCACCTTGCTCTTTTCCTATTTGAAGATATTTGTTTGAAAGAAACCATGTCTTTGGCCGATAGCCTGTATAATCTGCAGCTGATTCAAGAATTTTGCCAAGAATATTTGAACCAGTGTTGCCATTTTACCCTGGAAGACATGCTGTATGCTGCTTCATCCATAAAGGTAATTTGTTCTTGGGTTTTTTGGGTGTTTTGCTTTAAGTTTTTGGAAAAAAAATATAACTAGATATATAAATGGCATAGTAAGGTTAGAAATTAACTGTAATATTAGTCAAAAGAGCTTTTGAAAAAAGTTTTATTTTTCTGCTTATTTTATGTCTGTGTGTGTGTGTGTGTGTGTGTGTGTGTGTGTGTGTGTGTGTGTGTTTAAATACACTGTTAGCTATAGGTTTCTTTTACAATATAAAGCTAAACTTAAAGTTATAGTACAAAATTGATCTATTGCCCTAATGTTAGCACAATGGAGGATAAGCCACTACATGTTTCTGAGTCTTAGGTAGATGCTAATACAGCATAAAGGAGGGAGCATAAAGGAGGTTCTGGTCACTTTCACCGTCAACAGGACCATGGAATATGTCCAGAAGCAGGAATCGTTCAGGTCCCAGGACTTGAGACAAAACCTAGGGAAAGAAAGAAGGGAAGGAAATGTGAAAATAGTCTGGAAATGAACCTTTTAAAAAGGACTTCAATTTCATGAGTGTGTGCTTTGCTTCAGAATATCATACACACACTGCCTGTGAGTCTTAGGCCACTGCTTACGGCCATTCTTTCAAGAACTATTTAGTGAGCACCTAGTAGTATTCTGGGTGCTTGGGATAATTAAGTGGACAAAACAAAGATCCCTGTTCCGGTGGAACTTGCTTTGTAGTAGTGAAGAGAGATGTGTGTCAGGCATAACTGCTTCTAAGTGAGTTAAAAAGCAGCCAGAATTTCATGATGTGACACAATACCTCATTATTCCCAGCAGCCCATAGCTACAAAGTTCTTCTATGTCTTTTATAGACCTAAATTGACCACTTCTGTTTCAGGATTTTAGGAATAAATCATCTGATAATAGATTTTTTTAAGTCTGGCTGAGAGGAACAGCTTTTTTATCATTCCAATCACAGTGTCAGCCTTAACAGAAACTGCTAATGGACCCCTCTTACCATAAGATTAGTGCCTTGGGGTTCTTTAAATTCTTACTCTCTGATACCTATTTTTTCTTTCACTCATTTCTGGATCACCACAGGTAGAAGATAGAGCCAATGGTAAAGGCATTTCCAAAATAAGCCACTATTTCTATTGACCAAAAATAGTGCCCACTCCCCACTATCTGATGCATCAGAATAGAAACGTTAATTTATTTTGATCAAGATGGAAGTTGGGGAATAACTATTTCCATATATATTTTGTTAATGCCTTTTCTTAAACTTGTCTGTTAAAAAATTTAAATACTACCCCTGTAATCACAAAGAAAAGAAATCATATCATTAGATACATGGTGACATAAGATCAAGAACATTTGTTTAAGTTGTTTACCTTGGACTGCCAACAAATAACATGTAGCCCTGATGTTTAAATCAACTTGGGCATGATCCAGATATAAAGACATTTTCTTACATCAGGCATATTTAAAATATATCACTGACAGATACACCTGGCTAGAATCAAAAAGACAAGAAATAAGTGTTGGAGAGAATGTGGAGGAAATGGAACCCTTGTGCACTGTCGGTGGGAATGCAAATTGCAGCCACAGTGGAAAACAGTATAGAGGTTCCTCAAACAATAGATCTACCATACAATTCAGTAATTCCACTACTGGGTATTTACCCAAAGAAAATGAAAACACTCTGGGGCGCCTGGGTGGCTCAGTCAGTTGAGCATCCGACTTCGGCTCAGGTCATTATCTCACGGTTCATGGGTTTGAGCCTCACATCAGGCTCTGTGCTGACAGCCCAGAGCCTGGAGTCTGCTTCAGATTCTGTGTCTCCCCCTCTCTCTGCCCCTCCCCAGCTCATGTTCTGTCTCTCTCTGTCTCTCGAAAACATTAAACATTAAACATTAATGTTTAACATTAAACATTAAACATTAAAAAAAAATTGTTAAGGGGCACCTGGGTGGCTCAGTCGGTTGAGTATCCAACTTCAGCTCAGGTCATCTCACAGTTCGTGAGTTCGAGCCCCGTGTCGGGCTCTGTGCTGACAGCTCAGAGCCTGGAGCCGGCTTCGGATTCTGTGTCTCCCTCCCTCTCTGCCCCATCCCCACTCACGCTCTGTCTCTCTCTGTATTAAAAAAAATTGTTAAAAAAGAAAATGAAAACCCTAATCCAAAAAGAAATATGCACCTTATATTTATTGCAGCATTATTTACAATAGCCAAGATTTGGAAGCAGCCCAAATGTCTGTCGATAGATGACTGGATAAAGATGAGGTGTGTACACACACACACACACACACACACACACACACACACACACACACACGTTACTCAGCCATAAAAATTAATGAGATCTTGCCATTTGCAACAACATGGATAGACCCAGAGGGTATAGTGCTAAATGAAATAAAAAAGAGAAACACAAGTACCGTATGGCCTCACTCATATGTGGAAGTTAAGAAACAAAACAAATGAACAAAGAAAAAAAGAGACAAAAAACCCCAGACTCTTAGATACAGAGAAAAAACTAGTGGTTGCCAGAGGGAAGGTAGGTGGAAGGATGGGTAAAATAAAGGGGCTTAAAAAAAAAAAAAAGTAACCGCAGAGAAGGCTTTGGTCACTTTCCGTATTCTTTGGTAAATTATTAGAATCACAACTTTGACTTCCATTGAATATTTGAAGACTTCAAACCTTTAAGGGATTGCTTGGTCTGTGATACTGGGCACCTTGTTACTTGGTTAACTTTAATAACAAGTGTTTATGAGAATAAAGGGAGTGAGCACTCTCTTCCCCTCTTGGTAGATGTATAAACTGGTATGGTCCTTTTAGACACCAGTGTGCCATTGTCTAATCAAATTTGAAATGCACAGAAGTCATGTATGAGGATTGTTTATGGTGAATAGTTAGAAACAATTCATCTTAGGAAGGACATAATTAAAATATTTTGTCATATAGCCGAGCTGGTTGAAAGGAAGGAGGTGTAGGTATTTTTTATTGATTCAGAAAGCCCTCCAAGATGTTATTAAAGTACCAAACATAGTATGATGTAATTTATATATTAAAAACAATTTTTTTTGTATTTGTATGCAAATCAATGCATGGAAAAAGGTCAATTAGAAAGATAAACACAAAACTGTTAACAGTGATTTCTTCTGAGTGTGATTAGAATTTAGGGGAGAGTAGTTAAAGCATAATTTAAATTCTGTGTTTTTTGTATCTTAATTTTTTAGCATTGTTTACATTGTTTAAGAATGTTAATATACAGTTGTCTGTCTTTTTTTTCTTAATTTTTTTTTAACGTTTATTTTATTTTTGAGACAGAGAGAGACAGAGCATGAACGGGAGAGGGTCAAGGAGAGGGAGACACAGAATCTGAAACAGGCTCCAGGCTCTGAGCTGTCAGCACAGAGCCCGACGCGGGGCTCGAACTCACGGACCGTGAGATCATGACCCGAGCCAAAGTTGGCTGCTTAACCGACTGAGCCACCCAGGCGCCCCTACAGTTGTCTGTCTTAACTAAAAGGAAAGAAAAGCTTTTAAGTGAAATTAATTTGGTATCATGCCTGGAATATGGTAACAGATTTATTGCTGTTTAATTATCATAAATCCAGAAAGAAATGATTTTTTTTAAGCTTTAGTTACTGGGAAAACTGTCTCTTACTATGCTGACATCTTGTGGTCAAACATGGTATCTTCCAAAAAAAATACCAAAGTATTTTTTCCCCTGAGCTTTATTGAATATAATTGACATACAATATTGTATAAGTTTAAAGTGTGCAAAATGATTACCGCTGAGGATTAGTTAACACCTCCACCATGTAACATAATTACCGTTTCTTTTTTGTGGTGATCTACTCTTTCAGCAACTTTTGAGTATACAATATAGTATCATTAACTATAATCATTAGATTCCCAGTTATTCACTTAGAGTTGGAAGTTTTTACCCTTTGACCAAAATTTCCCCGTTTCCCCAACCGCCCAGTCCCTGGTAAATACCACTCTACTCTCTGTTTCTGAGTTCAGGTTTTTTAGATTCTACAGATAAGTGAAATCATACAGAATATGTCTTTCTTTGTCTGACTTATTTACTTAGCATAATGCCCTCACGGTACATCAGTGTTGTTGCAAATGGCAGGATTTCCTTCTTTCTCATGGCTGAATTATATCCCACTGTATATATGCATCACATTCTCTCTACCCATTGATCTGATATTGACAGACATTTAGGCTGTTTCCATATGTATGTATGTATGTATGTATGTATGTATGTATGTATGTATCTTGGCTATTGTGAATAATGCTGCAGTGAACACAGGAATACAGATTTTCTCTTCAAGATCCTGGTTTCCGTTTCTTCAGATTAATACTCAAAAGTAGAATTGCTAGACCCATATGGTAGTTCTATTTTTAATTTTTTGAGGAATTGCCACACTGCATCCCATAGTGGCTGTACCAGTTTACATTCCCACCAACAATGTACAAGGGTTCCCTTTCCTCCACATCCTTGCCAACACATCCTTGCCAAGATAAGATTATTCTTATCTTTTTGATGATAGCCATTCTAACAAGTGTGAGGTAGTTATCTCCTTGTGGCTTTGATTTGCATTTCTCCCATGTTTAGTGATACTGAACACCAGAGTCATTAAAATATTAATTTCTTATCAATTGACAATTTAGTTGAACACTTAGTGTTTTTCCAAAAGATCTAGACAGCTTTTAGTTAACTATACACTAGTAGAGTGGAACCTAGGACCAATACTTTAAATATAATTTTGTACTTTGGCTTTAGAAAATACCCTGTGGAGATAAGTGTAAAGAAAAACTGTAAATCATGGTGATCTTATTCGCAGAGAGATTGCCTGTCAACAGTTTGGTATTTTGCCAGGTGACCTTTTGTTATATATTTATTCATTCAATAAATATTTATTGGCCATCTATTATGTACCAGGCACTGGTTTTGTTTGTTGGTTGGTTTTTATTGTTTTTGTTTTGTTTTGTTTTGTTTTGTTTTGTTTTGTTTTGTTTTGGGGAGAGAGAGCACATGATCAGGGGAAGGGCATGGAGAGAATCCCGAGCAGGCTTCATGTTCAGAGTGAAGCCTGATGTGGGGCTCCATCTCACAACCATGAGATCATGACCTGAGCCAAAATCAAGAGTCCTAAGCCTAACTAGCTGAGCCCCCAGGCGCCCCCCAGGCACTGTTTTAAAAACTGAAGATGTAATGATGAACATGAACTTTGTCCTTCTAGACTTTATAGTCTGATAGTCTGAGGAACCCTGGAAAGTACGGTATTAGATGAAGCTGGAGAAATTAAAAAGGGACCCAATCAAGTACCTTCTTAAAGCCCATAACCAGTTTCCCAAGAGCAGTGGAAGTAGAGGAAGGGGTGTTATACTTTGAAAAGTTTGTTTGGCTTAATAGTCAGAAAGCTAGTGTGTTCTAAACAAGAGGTGGAAACAGTTTGAATCAGAGTAATTATGAATATGGAGAGGAGTAGGTGGATTCCAAAAATATTTAGGATATGCAAAATTTGCAGGCTTTGGTGATGAACTGGATATGTGGAGGGAGAAAGAAGGAGGCATCAAGGAGGACTCCTAGATTTCTCGCTTGCATACTGGGATAGTGATGCCATTCAGTGAGATAAGACTGGAATAAGGTCAGATTTGTGGGGAAGATCATTAGTTCAGTTCTGGACATTTGAGGTGCCTTTGGAATATCCAAGAGAATGCTCTGTAGACCACTGCATATGCAAGTACAGATGGGAGTTATTTGGTAGCTGACGGGCGTGGATGGCAGTTTACAAAGAGGGGAGACATCAGGAATATCAGATGCTGCTGAGAGGTCAAGTAAGATGAAGACTGAAAAATCTGTTTGATTTAGCAACATATGTAAATCATTGGTGACTTGAGCAAATGCTGTTTTGGAGGAATGATGCACCTGAAAGCCAGACTGGAGTGGATTAGGGAGCAGGAAGGATGAAAGGAGATCGTTAGCACAGGCCTACCATAGAGAAGTGTGTGAAGAGGTAAGAAGGTGGGAGTAAGGAAAAACCGGAGAATGGGGAGTTACTGAGTGAAGGGTTTTCTTTTGTTTTTCATGTGGGAGATTTGAGCATGTTTAAAAGCCAAGTAGGAAGGATTCAGTTGAGGGGAAGGATAAATATATAGGAGAAAAAAATATAATTAAGAATGTAAAGTTTCTGAGGAGGTAAGCAGGGATGGGATCCAACACATAGCCTTAGGGATTATGAGCATTCTCATTTCCTTTCTAAAAATATCAAATTTTAATGACTGCTTAAAATAGTATATATTGTATATGTTTGAATATTCTGGGAATTTATAGTTCAAAGCAAATGCTGAAAGTAGGAAACTTACCAAATTCTCTTCACCAATCATGCCTGATATTGTGTAACACTCCAAACTCCTGCATTCAACCACCTACCTGACAAGTCCACTTAAATGTCTAATGAACATCTAAGAGTATTAACTCAGAATTCCTTCCACTACCTATTTATCCCAATCTTTCCCATTTCATTAAATGGGAAACTATAAGTTACTGAAGACAAAAACCTAAGTCACCCTTGACTCTTCTCTTTCTCTCACTTCCTACACACATAGTAGCCTTCTGGAACTGTCAGGTAAGAGATGAATATTTGAAAGTCACCAGCTTAAATATGAGAAAACAGAGAATGGATGAACTCTAAATGACAGTATATAGAACTCTGAGGATTATTCATAATTAACAGGTAGGAGGGCAAGGCATTGGAAAACACTGATATTTCCAATGATAATTTTGAAAACTGAAATTTAATATGAAATAAGATCTCATTAAATATTAATCAGTAGTAACAATAAGATGCCAAATACCCACAATTTAAAGGCATACTATTTTAAGTATTATAAAAACAGATTTTGTATAGTGCTATATTTTAAACTTGCCAGATGCCTACAATTAAAATAACTTTTCATGGTTTATAGCTTTCAGGATATATACATCTTAAAATATAAGCTTGTAGTAGAAATGTGCTTTTGAGGACCCTCTTAGTCTTTTCTTGTATTTCTTATAATTTTAAGCTATTTTAAAGGTTATTCACGTTTTCAAATATAAATCATAAGAGGCAAATGACCTTGTTAACTTACTATTACCTTTTCAAAGTTAGGTAGATATATTATATAAATAATGTATTTCAAAATTAGTAATTTTAACAATCTAGAATCTTTTTGTTATTTAGTACCTGAATTACTGTTGAGTTTAGCATCATCAAGCCAATAGATAGCTGGTTAAGGTTTGGAGAAATTTCTAGGAATCTGGAAAGAGCTTAATTTTTTTTTTTTTTTTTAAATGATAGACACTCTTTGGTGTCAAAGGCTGTTTTTCTTTTTACCGACTTTGGATGAAGAGTATCTTACATATTAAAAGTTCTACACAGAGGTATCAATGCCTGCCACATAAATTGGACTGCAGTCCTGGAAATGTAGAGAAAAGCAGCAAAGAGGTTTTGAATAGCTGTGATAAATTTTACCTAAAAGTGTTAATACTCTGTCCCAGATTTAATAACCTAGAGTAAATATAGTCCAATGATGAATGAGATTTAAACCTGTGTTTTAATAAGTAAAACAATAAAATTATATTTATCGTTACTTTCTTGGTCAAGTTTTACTTATTTTTTTTTCTGATTTTCTTAACTCTCTTATGTAGAGTAATTATTTGGTGTTCATGGCAGAACTCTTCTGGTGGTTTGAAGTTGTGAAGCCATCATTTGTTCAGCCTCGTGTTGTTCGTCCACAAGGAGGTAGTAAGTGTTCCTGTAAACAAAGTTTATATAACTTCACCTGGTTATTCTATTTGAGAGAATCCTATTATTGTTATAAAACAGGTAAATTTTCTGAGATACAGGTGATGTAGGAGAGAACGGCTCTGAATTTGAAGCCTTGTGTGGTGGAACTTTTAGCTTCAGCTGTTTGCCTACTTCTTGTTGTATCTTTTATCCCCATCTCTAGCTTTTATTCCCCGTTAGATTCTGAATTTTTAATATTGTTCCCTAGAATCCACTTAAGTGATGGCTTGGCTTTAATCTAGAATTTGAATTTACCATTAAACCATAAAAAGGTTTATATATATATATATATATATATATATATATATTATATATAAAGCCTGGTATGTTTTATGATTATTACAGTATCATGCTGTATTGATTGCACATAAGGAAACTAATACGGAATAAGAGGGTCACCGTAAAGACCCCTAGAAATAAAGAACAAAAAAAATCATTTTTCTAAACAAACAGATTTTCTATTGGCTTCCATTATGAAACCAGAGGTTTATTTCTATTGGGAAAAAGGAATCCTAAATTATAAGTTTAGTTCCACTAAAGAATTTTCTTCCAGGGATGCCTGGGTGGTGTCTGACTTCAGTTCAGGTCATGATCTTCCAATTCATGAATTCAAGCCCCCCGTCAGGCTCTGTGCTCACAGCTCAGAGCCTAGAGCCTGCTTCACATTCTGTCTCCCTCTCTCTCTCTCTGCCCTTCCCCCCTGCTTGTGCTCGTCTCTCTGTCTCTCAAAAATACATAAACAAAAAACAAATAAAAAGAACTTTCTTCCAGCATAACTATGGGACCAGTTCTTTCTGCTGCCAGTGGGTGTCCTGCCAAACACAAAACATGATTACTGTGCATCCCAGCTACCTAGCTGCTTTCCTGGGCTCCAGATTTTGGTATTTTTCTCACCATTACCTTGTTTTCTTCCCTGTATCCTCCCTTCTAAGAACATTAAAAGAAGGAGATCAAGAAGAAGGAAAAAAGATGTAGTCAAAGGAGAGGCATGTAACTCCAGTGAGTAGAATGAGCTTGCTTCCAGCTTTCCATCTCAGGCAAAATTCTGTGAAATACGCAATGAAAAGAGTATTTCATCTGTTCCATCTCTAAGCTGCTTAAGGCAGACTCTGAATATTAAGCCATCCTGTATCAAAGAATACCTACAGATAAACTGAGATCTTCCCTAAAGCCATGAAGTGAAGTCAGGTGTCTTTAGTAATTATCATAACCAATATTTGTACAACTTTTCACAATTAATATAGATTTTCACATACACTGCTTTCTGTGATTTTTTTTTAATGTTTTATTTATTTTTGAGAGAGCACGCACAAGCAGGGGAGGGTCAGAGAGAGAGAGGGAGACACAGAATCCAAAGCCGGCTCCAGGCTTTAGGCAGTTGGTGCAGAGCCCAATGTGGGGCTCGAACTCACGAAATGTGAGATCATGACATTAAAGTGAACCGAAGTCAGATACTCAACCAACTGAGCCACCCAGGCCTGCGCCCCTGCTTTCTGTGATTTTTATCTGTGAAGCCCACTATTCAAAATACTCAACAGCCATTACATTAGGTTTCAAAGGCAAAAAGTAAATGGAGTCTTCCCCCGAGTTATTTACAAAAATGTAAACTCTACCAATGGGTTTAATTATTGACCAGTGAAATTCTGTCTCCTGATTACCAAAATACTAGCTATTTCATAAAGGGACAAAAATGACTGTATGTAACAGATTCTATAAGAGCTTCAGCAAAATTAGACATTCAGATTTATTTTTTAAATGTCTGTATTTATTTTATGTTAGGCCTCTTCCCTGCCCTACCCCCATCAGTTAGCCTTAATCAAGTGAATATTTTTTAAGCCAGAACAGTTTAGGAAGAGTTTTAAAATTTACCTTTGAAAATTATTTAAGAAGAAAATTTTAAATAAAGAAAAATTGGGATTAATTCATGAAATAATGTTGGAACATGCTAAGTACATAATTTTGAGGCTTTTATCTTTCGTTGTAGCTGAACCTATGAACGATATGCCTTCAGTTCCTGTCTTGAATGCTGCCAAAACAAACATTGTGGACGGTTCGTGTAGTTCTGACTTCACTTCAAGGTAGATTCCAGAGTGACTTTATTTTCACTATTTCCATTCTACTTGCTAATGAAATAAAAATAAAATTTTGTTACTTTTTAAAATTTCAGTTGCACTTTGAAATAAGTTTTAATTAACTTACGGAATTATAGCCTGTTTTAACTTAAATGTAATTGAAATTTACGCAGAAATGAGTGTTTCTTAAATAGGTTTTTATGAATCACACTGAAAAGTGGGAGAATACATTCTGAGTTCAGATAACCAGCTTAAAACCATACTTTCGCTGTAGAACTTGTTTATAATTGAGAACTGCTTAAATGTAGGCAACTTTCAGGCCTCAGGGAAATTTTAAAATTCTGTTTGTATTTAAAACTTTTTAATGATTTTTTCTTTTTATTTATTTATTTATTTATTTTTTAATTTTTTTTTCAACGTTTTTATTTATTTTTGGGACAGAGAGAGACAGAGCATGAACGGGGGAGGGGCAGAGAGAGAGGGAGACACAGAATCGGAAACAGGCTCCAGGCTCCGAGCCATCAGGCCAGAGCCTGACGCGGGGCTCGAACTCACGGACCGCGAGATCGTGACCTGGCTGAAGTCGGACGCTTAACCGACTGCGCCACCCAGGCGCCCCTTAATGATTTTTTAAAATCTTTGACATTAATTTTCTCTCTTGTTTTCTTTGCTGGTTACTATAGCTAATCAAAGATCACAATAAAATGTTTACTGTAATACTGAATCTTTATATGCAATGTTTTAGTTTTTAATATCAGGAACTGAATTCAAAGCAAAGTAAAAATTTACTATCAGGATAATCCTGATTTCTGACCCAAACATGTGGTAAAGACATTAGTTTGTTTAAAAATGTTTTTCAGCAGATCCTATAAGTAGCTTTTTATGTGTATTTATCAGAACCTAACATTTATATTGACTTTGGACTCCCTAATTTATCTGATTTTTTAAAGTTTTAAATCGAGGTATTTTGTGGTGTTTTAGAAATTCAAGCAAATCCATTAAAATACATTTTTAAAATGATGAGTAAGACATTGAAAATACTTTATGAATTCTTGGCTTAATGTAAAAATATGAGCTTGTACTGAGCTGTCACCCACTGCTCACACACTCTCTCAAGTGGGTGTAAATGAGTGTGAAACTGGGACCTTGACAGAACCCTCAGAACACCCTCATCCCTTTGTGAGGGCTTCTTACCTCTGAACTGGCTGATGTCTGTGAAGTACTTCCTACAAATTAAGAAAGCATTTTCCTTCCCTTACCCTCTGATTTACTACTATGAATTGTCTTACTACTTCCATTAAGTTTTCTATTCTGTAACTATGCCTGAGATTTTCCAGGAAGAGGTTAAGATATTGCTAATCTAGGAGCTTCTCTATGTTTTTTCCCATGGGAAACATTTTTCTACGTGTTAATTTCCTCATTGTTTTCCTAGGTTGGTTACATAGTGACATTTCCTTTCTTTGAAAATTTAGAAGGCGTTCAGTATTCTAGGTTCTAACTCTTGTACTATTAAATCTTTAAAATATTTATGGGGTGCCTGGGTGGCTCAGTCAGTTGAGCATCTGACTTCGGCTTAGGTCATGATCTCACAGTTTGTGAGTTTGAGCCACGTGTCAGGCTTCATGCTGACAGCACCAAAGCCTGCTTGGGATTCATTCACTCATATTTTCTCTCTCTCTCTCTCTCTCTCTCTTCCTCTCTCCCTGCCCCTTTCCTACTTTCTCTCTCTCTCTCTCTCTCTCTCTCTCAAAAAAAAATAAACATTAAAAAAATAAAATCTCTAAAACTTTCCACTTCAAGACTCGATTACCCCATAATTATTATTTCTAGGAATCTGAGTTGGACACTTTTCACATTTCTGATCCTGGAAAATGTCTTAAGACCCTCTGGAAAACTCTCTTTTCTGTTTCTCGGATAAGCTGAGTGGCTGTCCTTACTCATTTTCCCTACAGATGGATGTCTAAATTCTTTTCCTTGAAGAGATACTGTGTAGCTGTCAGTCTAGGATCCTAGTAATCCTCTCATTTCTGAAAGTCTCCATGCGGTTCACTGGAGTTCTCCCATTGTAGAATTTTTCAGGAAGGAGGGGCACCTGGGTGGCTCAGTTGGTTGTGTTTGACTCTTGATTTCAGCTCAGGTCATGATCCCAGAGTCGTGGCATAGAACCCCATGTTGCTTAAGATTCTCTCTCTCTGTCTCTCTCTCTCTCATTCACTCACTCACTCACTCACTCTGCCCCTCTCCCCTGCCTGTACGCTCACTCACTGTCTCTCTAAAAAAAAATAAACCGCTTTTCAGGAAGGAGTCAAGTTTCGACACTTTCTGATAATAATGCAGTCACATGTACAAACACGATTGCCTCTAAATAATGAAGTTATGAGGGGAAAAAAAAACAAAGGAAGACGGAAAAAGCAAAAGACATTTGTAGCAGCTACTCCACACACTTGGCTACTAAGTTGCTCAGCAGTTACACCAGATCAAAAGTCTCTATGCAGATGTGGAAGTGAAACAATTAATAGGAATTTAAAACGCTTTAGCCATTATTTGGAGAAGAAGAGAGTGAATATATTTTAATTACCAACTTGTATATTCAGGATCAGCCTCCCATCATAGATGTAAGGGAGAGTAGAAACTGGGTGATTTTAGAGGCAGGGTTAACAAACAAACATGACGGGGCAATTGAGTATTCCCTGATAGTCCCTAACAAACGATCACAGACAAAACTGAGAGAAAATATGATCTGCAGTTCAGGGAGGAAAGGCACAGGGAAGCAGATAAACATCTGCTTTGGAGAGAACAAAGGCACGCAAGTTCGTCAAGTGTTGTTGCCTTTAGTGAGCTTTTGCTCACTGATTGAGCATTCATTGTTGTTTACTTTTGAACTTTTTGGTTGACTAGTGCATCTTCTTAGTTTACAATAGCCAAAAGATAATGTGATTTGAGGGATCTACAGAGTCACTACATACAACCTGTTCCCCCAATTTATTCTCAACTCATTGGGGGTGGGGATGCTTAACTTGTGCACTTGACTACATGGTAGGCTACGACACACTTGAAACTTGGAGAAAAATTTAGGCCAAATGTCATTATTAATTGGAGAACTAGACTACCTAATCCCCTGCGTTAGTTTGAATAGGGTGGAATTAAATAGGAAGAAATAACAGGAAAGCTTCATATCTTTATAGGAATTGAAGTCTTCAAGGTGCAGCTCGCGATATTGATTTTGATGTAATTGTTAGAGATGTACAGACAGAGGTATGTGAGCAGGGAGGCTTCCAGGATCTATTGCAAGGGTTTTTATTACACTTGTATTTTCAAGAGATTTAAAGTTGACCAAGATATTTCAAACTGATGGATGACTTTCATTTAACTTCTTCATTTCTTGGTTTTTCTATTTGTAAAATGAAAATAATATGCCATATTTCACCTCACAAGGACACTGAGGTGTGTATGAAAATATTTCAGGCTCTTTGACTAAAAGACATAAAATATAGATACATATATGCACTGCTACTTTGGTTTAAACAGTATATTGTTTTCTTAATTTTTTTTATTTAGGATAAAGAATCAGAGGTGATAATGTTTCTAATTTCAGCCATTTTATGCAAAGTTTATATAAAAGAACTAAAACATGTTAAAACATTTTTAATTTATTTTACATTGCAGTGGGGAAGGAGCTGCATTTACACACTCTCATCATCATTTGCCTTCTAGACATTCACACCCCCAAGCTCATTCTTCAGCCTCAGGTAATATTTTTGAAAAAGCCTTGGTTAACTGGGAAATGATTGAGAATAAATGTAAATAAAAATATCCAGTCTTTTTTTTTTTTTGAAGTGTTACATACACACAAATAGGTTGATCTGTTTCTCTGTACTTGCTTTTTTTTATTTTTTTTTAATTTACATCCAAATTACTTAGCATATACTGTAACAATGATTTCAGGAGTATATTCCTTAGGGCCCCTTACCCATTTAGCCCATCCCCCCTCCCACACCCCCTCCACTAACCCTCAGTTTGTTCTCCATATTTACGAGTCTCTTATGCTTTGTCCCCCTCCCTGTTTTTATATTATTTTTGTTTCCCTTTCCTTATGTTCATCTGTTTTGTCTCTTAAAGTCCTCATATGAGTGAAGTCATATGATATTTGTCTTTCTCTGACTAATTTCACTTAGCATAATACCATCTAGTTCCATCCACGTAGTTGCAAATGGCAAGATTTCATTCTTTTTGATTGCCAAGTAATACTCCATTGTGTGTGTGTGTGTGTGTGTGTATCTTCTTTATCCGTTCATCCATCGATGGACATTTGGGCTCTTTCCATACTTGGGGTATTGTTGATAGTGCTGCTATAAACATGGGGGTGCGTGTGTCCTTTCAAAACAGCACACCTGTATCCCTTGGATGTACTTGCTTTTCTTAATAAAATGATTATCTGCTTCTCCATATATAACTACTTACTTTTTAGTGCTATTAATCTGCAAATATTTGAAATCTGTTAAGTTGCTGTAAGTTAAAATTTTTTACATACTTTCAATGACTTTTTCTTTTTTGCATTTGAAGGAGGAATTAGAAGGTCTTCATCTATGTCCTATGTTGATGGTTTCATAGGGACGTGGCCCAAAGAGAAAAGGTAAACAGAGGGAATTATTTTTAGTATATTCACATTATCAACAAGTGCAGTTTTTTGAATTGCTATATTGTATACCTGCAACTAATGTAACATTGTCAACTATACTTCAGTAATTAAAAAAAGAGAGAAAGAAATGCTAATTCTGTTGATAGCTGTTGTTGATAGCCAAGTTGCAGTAGACTTTTAATTAGTACCTAATTTTGAAAAGGGCAATACAGGCAAATGGGGCTAAATTTGTTAAAGGTCGCCTGGTAGCCCTATGCTTACCTTGAGGACAATAGGATTATGAGAAATGGGAAAAGAAAGGAAGTATCACTTCAAATAATTATTCAAGGATTACCAAATCATTTCTGGGAGTGTTTAAGGATTTTCTCTTTCAATGTTTTTTTTAGATCATCAGTGCATGGAGTTTCGTTTGATATTTCTTTTGATAAAGAAAATACTGTACACAGATCCACTCCAAACCGAGGAATCACTCGTTCTATTAGTAATGAAGGACTTACTCTGAACAATAATCGTGTATCTAAAAATATTAGGAAAAATTTGTCCTTCAAGCCAGTAAATGGAGAAGAGGAAGCAGAAAGCATTGAAGAAGAACTTAATACAGACTGTCACAGTGACCTCAAATCTTACATGCCGCTTAATACAAATGAACTAAATTCTAATGAGAATATTCATTATAAGCTTCCAAATGGAGCTTTACAAAACAGAGTACTTCTGGATGAGTTTGGCAATCAGATTGAGACACCAAGCATTGAAGAAGCATTACAAATAATTCATGATACTGAAAAATCTCCCCATACATCTCAGCCAGATCAGATTGCCAATGGCTTCTTTCTTCATAACCAGGAAATGAGTATCCTAAATTCAAACATCAAGCTAAATCAGTCTAGTCCTGATAACATAACTGATACAAAAGGTGCCTTGAGTCCCATAACTGACAATACTGAAGTAGACACTGGAATTCATGTTCCTTCTGAAGACATCCCTGAAACTATGGATGAAGATTCTTCTTTGAGAGATTATACTGTAAGCTTAGACTCTGACATGGACGATGCCTCTAAATTTCTTCAGGATTATGATATTCGAACCTGCAATCCCAGAGAAGCTTTGAGTCCTTGTCCAAGTACTGTAAGTACCAAGTCTCAGCCAGGTAGCAGTGCTTCTTCTAGTTCTGGAGTTAAAATGACCAGCTTTGCAGAACAGAAATTCAGGAAACTGAACCATACTGATGGGAAAAGTAGCGGAAGCAGTTCTCAGAAAACTACACCAGAGGGCTCTGAACTTAATATCCCTCACGTAGTTGCTTGGGGACAAATTCCAGAAGAAACAGGCCTTCCACAAGGACGGGACACTACCCAGCTGTTGGCCTCTGAAATGGTGCATCTCAGGATGAAACTTGAAGAAAAGAGACGTGCTATAGAAGCCCAGAAGAAGAAAATGGAAGCCGCTTTTACTAAACAGAGGCAGAAAATGGGAAGGACAGCATTTCTTACTGTTGTGAAAAAGAAAGGGGAAGGGATTTCCCCTCTTCGAGAGGAAGCAGCCGGTGCAGAAGATGAGAAAGTATATACTGATCGAGCAAAAGAAAAGGATTTGCAAAAGGCTAATGGACAGAGGAGTAAGTCTCTGGCAGATATCAAAGAAAGCATGGAGAATCCTCAAGCCAAATGGCTAAAGTCTCCAACCACACCCGTTGATCCAGAGAAGCAGTGGAACCTGGCAAGCCCCTCAGAGGAAACTTTAAACGAAAGCGAGATCTTAGAATATACAAAGTCCATTGAAAAGTTAAATTCATCTCTGCATTTCCTACAACAAGAAATGCAGCGCTTGTCCCTTCAGCAGGAGATGTTAATGCAGATGAGGGAGCAACAGTCCTGGGTGATTTCACCTCCTCAACCCTCTCCACAAAAACAGATTCGAGATTTTAAACCCTCCAGGCAGGCGGGCCTGTCGTCAACCATCGCACCCTTTTCGTCAGACTCCCCCCGTCCTACCCACCCATCTCCACAGTCTTCCAACAGGAAGAGCACATCTTTTTCTGTTAAGAATCAAAGGACTCCTAGGCCAAATGAATTAAAAATAACACCTTTGAATCGAACACTGACGCCCCCTCGGTCTGTGGATAGTCTTCCTCGGTTACGGAGGTTTTCACCAAGTCAAGTTCCTATTCAGACTAGGTCGTTTGTGTGTTTTGGGGATGATGGAGAACCTCAGTTAAAGGAATCCAAACCTAAGGAAGAAGTTAAAAAGGAGGAATTGGAACCCAGAGGGACTTTGGGAGAGCATGTACATAACCCAGAAGAAAAGGAGATCAAGCCTCTTGAGTCCACAGTTTCTGAAGTCCTGTCGCAGCCTATCACAGAGACAGTACGTCTGACACCAAATGAGGACCAGCTGAACCAACCCTCAGAGCCTCCTCCTAAACCTGTTTTCCCACCTGCTGCTCCAAAAAATGTTAATCTGATTGAAGTTTCCCTCTCGGATCTGAAACCTCCTGAAAAGACTGATGTATCCGTTGAAAAATATGATGGAGAAAGTGATAAGGAACAATTTGATGATGACCAGAAAGTATGCTGTGGGTTCTTTTTTAAGGTAATACTAATCTTCCCAGTTTTAGGCATTATCATTAGATGGGTGTAGCTTTTTTCGTTGTAGCCCCTTTTGTTACAAGCTGCCATTAACCCTGAAATACACTTTGGTGTTCCCCTTGGTGGACCATAGTAACATTAAAGCACAGCGAACAGGCCTCCTTTCACCACAGCCACCAGACGTGTGTAGATACACTGTTCTTGCTCCACTGCCTCTCTTGCTCACTTTCACAAAAGCCTTTTAAAAAATGTTCAGCTATTTGGATTTCTTCAAAGATTGCCAGTTTGTGAAAAGCACATAACCTGACATTGTATGTAAGCGTATTTTAGGTTTTGTTTTTTTCTTAATTTTCAACATCTTTCCTTATGTTTGTTTCTTAAAAATCTAAAAAAAAAAAAAAAAAAAAAAAAAAAAAAGATTTTAAATTGAAACAGCAAATCCTACTGGAATAAGAACCCAAGAATATTGAAGTGATTACAACTGCTAATTCTACTTTTGGTTATTTAATATTGGAAATTTGTAACTTATTTTAAAGTTGATCTCAGGGTGATTGCCCTTTATGCCTCTTTTAATGTTTAGAAATTTGAACATGAGTCATATTTTGTCTCCTAACCATGTAAAATGACTTTTTTAGTAGAATACGACTATAGACATGATTGGATACAGTTTACTAATTTTGGAGACCCTTGTTACCTCTGTTCCTTGCAGAGAAAGGAACACAGAGGGGAGGAAATGCTTTAATGTCCAACGGGCAAACACATCTACACCTTCATTTCCATTCCATCATTTATGTGATAGAACTGTGTAGGTAATTTTTTGGTGCTTTTACTTGAGTTTTCTTTGTTGAGTATATATTTTAAGCAAAATTTTAATGCCGTTTTTTTTTTTTTTTAAGATTTTTAAGTAATCACGCCCAACGTGGGACTGCTCAAACTCACTACCCTGAGATCAAGAGTCACATGCCCTTCTGACTGAGCCAGCCAGGCGCCCCAATTTTAATGCAATTTTAAAAACTGAGGGGAAACTCCCTACTTTTAAGTTATTTATTAGGGTCCAAAAAAATCTTTTCTTTATTTCCTTTTTATGGTTGTTCTTTGTGAACTTAATAGGTTTTGAAAACATGTAATTAAGTTTAATTCATTTCTTCCTCCATAATTTCTGCAATGTGTCCATGGGTGGGGTTGGAATAGGATAGTTAGTTCATATTTTCAGTTATAAATGTGACCACAATTGAAAATAAGAATACAGGTGCCTACAACATTTCATGTTTTTCAATGAATTCCTACTTAGGATGATCAAAAAGCAGAAAATGATATGGCAATGAAACGGGCAGCTTTGTTGGAGAAGCGACTACGGAGGGAGAAGGAGACTCAGCTTCGGAAGCAGCAGCTGGAAGCGGAAATGGAGCATAAGAAAGAAGAGACAAGGTAATAGACAACTGAATTAATGCTGATTTCTGGTGCTTTCTTTTCCCAGAGTATTGGTTGCTTGTACATTTTTATCCTCAGTTTGAGGCATTTCAAAGTAAAGTTCTCCAGAAACGTTGGTTTAAGATAACTTCACTGGTTTTTACACACAAACATATTTTTTTTAAAGCAGTCATTTACTAATGGTATGTTTATGTATATTTTAACATTCTAAATTATCTCAAGCATATTTTAACCAAACCATTTTTTCCCAAGGTGCTGAAATATAATAATTCTCCCTTCTCACACCACATACTCTCCAGTGTCTGGTTTCTTTAGTATACAGAATAAGAAATTTAACCATTTGGTTTCTTAGGCGTAAAACTGAGGAAGAGCGCCAGAAGAAGGAAGACGAGAGAGCACGCAGGGAATTTATCAGACAAGAATATATGAGGCGAAAACAACTGAAGCTGATGGAAGACATGGACACAGTAATTAAACCCCGTCCTCAAATAGCAAAACAAAAAAAACAGCGTCCCAAATCTATTCACAGAGACCATATCGAATCTCCCAAAACACCAATAAAAGGTCCTCCAGGTAACACAGCTTACCATGAAGAGTCTGTTCATAAAAAAAAAACACCAGCCTGCTCTGTCATACTAACTCAACTGTGCCTTGGTATGCTAAATTGGATCCGTTATTTGAGATGATGCATGCTCCTTATTTGGAAAACCAAAATGAGCAAAGCAAATGAGCACATTAATGACTTGATGTGTTATGTGTGCATGCATATATTCAATAGAACACATGTGAATGCTGAAACATGCAATTTAAATACTAACCTAGTAGGGAGCTCTGCCCTCAGATATAATCTCTCTGAATTATTAACTACCCTCTCTATACTCGTACATTTAAGGATAAACATTGTGTGCATGGAAATATGTAGAAACACACTGGTATAATAAGGAATATAAAAACAAGAGTTCATGAGTCCCTCCTTTAAGACAGAAATGGTCAAACGTCCAAATCTATAATTTTTGGAACTTAGAGAATGTGTCTTTTCTTAAAATTTAACATGCATAGACATTTAAAAAAATTTGCATTAAAACTAAACACTGTGGAGAATTTTAGAGTATTCCCATAGTGATTCTAAAACTGAGAGAAAATAACATAACATTGACTGTTTAAAGAGACCTCTTTTGTTAACTTTTTTCTTATGATTAAAGTATCAATGTATATTACCACTTTCCTTGTGGAATAAATCCTAACAACAGTTAGTTTTACTGTTATTTCTTAAAAGCTAATTTTATTTATTGCTAATTTTATTTATTTTTTAATGTTTGTTTATTTATTTTGAGAGAGAGTGCATGTGCACATAAGCAGGAGGGTTGGGCAGAGAGAGAATCCCAAGCAGGCTTCACACGGTCAGCTCAATGCCCAAGGCAGGGCTCCATCTCACAAACCGTGAGATCACGACCTGAGCTGAAATCAAGAGTCAGATGCTTAACTGACTGAGCCACCCAGGCGCCCCAGTTCATTGCTAATTTTAATTGTGTGTGTGCTAATTTAATATAAATTGTGTATATATGCATGCAGGCATATTATGTGTTTAGATTAAAAGAAAAAAAACTATAGAAGCTCAATTTTCATATGCTGGTGTTCTCTAATGAACAGACTCTTTTCTAGCTGCTCCTTTTAAATTTCTAATTTTGTTTTTATTCAGGATCACGAATTTATCGTGTTTTTTCAGTCTCTAGCCTTTCTTTGGCATCACTGAACACAGGTGATAACGAGAGTGTGCATTCAGGCAAGAGGACACCAAGGTAAATCCATAATGTGAACATTTTTCATAGAAAGAATATGTTCCCCACAGTTATATTTTATAATGAATGAATCATAGCACAAGTTTTTAGTTTTGCTGACTGGGACTATTTGTGTTTCTGTTAAAAGAAATTTACATATAAAGAGGTCTATTCATATTTGACTGTTTTTTATCTTTTAGATTTTTAGTTCCTGACATTGATAAGGTACTTTTTATAAACTGTAAAACATTGACAGTAATTGCTGATATGGTTGTGATAAAATCAGTGTGCAGAAATAGCACATGTTTTATGTCAGTGCCAGCCTCTCTAGTTTATTTCCCATGCAATATAGTTTTTTCCCCTTAGAATATTTCCGAAGTAGGTTGCCTGACTTAGGAAAGATCTCTTTTGTATTACTGTCTCTGTCAGATATAGATTAGAAACTAAAGGTCATATCTTACTACGTTATACTATAATACCCATATATAAAGAGAGTGTTAGTAGTGACAGGCATCAGCGTTGAGTTTTAATCTTTGCATTACCATCCTAAGCCAGTAACTGCCAATTTTCATATGGAAAACACTCATCCTTTCCGTCAGCAAGGACTTATGGAGCGCCTGCTGTGTCCAGACACTTGGATGTATAGCTATGAGTAAGACAGTTACAGCATCTTTTGACTTGTAAGCTTCCAGGATGATTTGGGTTGGCACTGTCACATATACCCTTCTGGCCCCCAAATGTTCTTCTTTTGTTTGAGACATAAAAAATATTTTATTTACCATTTAGATCCGAGTCTGTAGAAGGCTTCTTGTCTCCAAGTCGTTGTGGCAGTCGAAATGGGGAAAAGGACTGGGAAAATGCATCAACAACTTCTTCAGTGGCTTCTGGAACAGAATACACGGGTTAGTGTCTGTCCATTTTTAGAGAGACATTTTAATTTAACACAGTCATGAGAATAAATACAGGCTATACTACCGTTTCATGGGCTCATCTCTTGGTCTAGACATGGGAAAGTATGATCAAGAACACTGAGTGCAGATGGTCCCTTACAGGGAGTTCAGTTTCAATGATACAGTTGCACTTAGGGAGGTAGTGACTTGTCCCAGATGAATTGAGATCAATTTCTAAACAAAATTAGCAATAACATTTACACCTCATCCGTCTACTTCTTTAAAATGCTGGCCATTTCTGTGTTGTGGTTTGGGTCTGAAGAAGTTTGAGAGAGGTTCTATTCAGCAATACATAGGTCCTAAGTACCAAGAAAAGGCTAGAATCCACAAAGGCCTCTCTAACATCGGAATTTCAGGTATCTAGAGTTGTGCATCTTTAAAACATGTTAAGGGGGGGTGGGGCACCTGGCTGGCTCAGTCGGTAGAGCATGTGACTCTTGATCTAGGGGTTGTGAGTTTGAGACCCAAGTTGGGCAAAGAGCCTACTAAAAACAAAAAGTATTAAGGGGCTCTAAAAGAGAAGAAGAATGCATTGGATCCAGGAGATCATCCAGCCTCACATATCTCTATCAGGTCCTCTTCCAGCCTTTGGGTAGGCGTTATTGAAGCAAAAGCAAGTTGAGTAACAGAATGTAGGTAAGATGGTTTTAAAGAAGTGCAGCAGGAGGGAAAACGAGAAGAAATGTGAGCAGCCGTTGAGATCTGAAGTGTTAAAGGCACAGAAGGACATGCAGGGGTGGAGCAGGGGGCAGTGGAGAGTGCCTCCATCTGCTGGTGACCCACTGGAAATGGAAGCCCCATGAAGGTCTAAGGAGGCTAGAACTTGCCAACTTTCCATGTGTACTTCACTCTGTTACTTTCCCCCTCCCTATTCAGTGGCTTTTAATAGCCTCCTCCTGTGGCCTTTAATGCTTGGAATTGGACAGTATTTCCGTGGTTTTCCCCTCTGCTTCTATGTTAGGTTCACTTAACAATCATGTTTACCAGGTTTGCTGTTCCAAACTTAGAGCTACAGAGTAGCAGCGATGTGCCCGACCAGCTCCTGCTGTAGGGCTAAACTGTTAAATTTTCAGGAATTATGCAAGCTGTAAAACCATTGGCAGCTTGATATTAGCCATGGTAGGAATAATTTATATCCCAGAAATAGGTAAATGCTAATTTCCCCCCCCCCAAAAAAAAACTGGTTTCTCAGCTCACTACTGAGCGTAAGGCACAGTCCCTGCCTTCCAGGATAGAGTTTAGTTAGTATGAATCGAGGAGACTTCATAGTAGAAAGTTCCCTTCATAGTAGAAAGTTCCAGGAAAATGGCAGAAAGTGCTTCTGTGCTTTCCAGACCAAGGAGTATCATTGGTTAAAGAAAGCAAATGCTTAAAAAACTAATATATGTGGAAGAAGAAAAAGATGTAGCTTTTTCTTGTCTTTTTAAAAGGTATATTTGTTCACGGATCCATTCTCCTTGAAGTTCACCAGTAACCTTATCAGATCTGAGAAAGGTGACGCAGACAGTGTGACAATCCTAGCGATGTCTAATTTGCAGCACTACTCTCCCAGAGCAGCTTTGGGAATATCCTCAAGATACATCCCTGTGTGGATAAGACTTTACTAATGGAGTATACAGCCGGTCAGGAGAGGCCTTCAAACACAGAATTTGACTTCTTGTTATAGTGTTTCCTCAGTATAGAAACAGTTGTATCATTTAAACATCCTAGTATTTCTCACTTAGGAATGGTATTTTTATTTTGCTTCTAAATTCTTACTACAGGACCAAAGCTCTACAAAGAACCCAGTGCAAAATCCAATAAGCACATAATACAAAATGCTTTAGCTCATTGCTGTTTGGCTGGAAAAGTAAATGAAGGTCAGAAGAAAAAAATACTGGAGGTAAGCATGTTTGCATAAAAATTAAATTTGGCAACAACTGTAAAATTGTAATTAAGAATCTTTCCTATCAATCCAAGAGAAAATGCTCTTCATCCCCTGCTGGGATTTCGACAGCATATAAAAGATCTGTAACTACGTTTTAATTTTAGATTGAATTAGTTCACTTTTCTAGAAGACTGCAGGCTTCATTAAGATTGGGATGGACTTGGATGATAATGTAAAATTATAAATTCTTTTTTTTGTCCAGTCACTCATTCATGTTTCGTAAGTGTAAATAACATAATTTTCCTTTTTTAAAATGAGGCTTTATTGCAAAGGAGATCATCAGTGCCTGGTTTGTTAATGCTTGTTTGACTAAGATCAAGATTTGGCAGCTATTTCTACACCAGGGGTACCTGGGTGGCTGTCGGTTAAGCATCTGACTCTTGATATCAGCTCAGGTCACGAGCTCATGGGTCATAAGTTCAAGCCCCGCATCAGACTCCGCACAGACAGTGCAGAGCCTGCTCAGGATTCTCGCTTGCTCTGCCTCAAAATAAACAAACAAAAAGTTTCCTACATGATAATATTCACAGAAAGCCCACCGAACCTCAGTAGTGATGTGTTCACATACATTTTTAATTAGAATGTAGTTTGCTCTTATACATTGTATCTTGCCTATTCAGAATTAGTTATATAAATTTTATACAGCAAAATGTTTAAGAGTTTTTATTGTTGTTTTGTTTTGTTTCATTCTAAAGGAAATGGAGAAGTCAGATGCCAACAACTTTCTAATCTTGTTCCGGGATTCAGGCTGCCAATTCAGGTCTTTGTATACTTACTGCCCAGAAACTGAAGAAATTAATAAACTGACGGGGATAGGCCCTAAATCCATCACTAAAAAAATGATTGAGGGACTTTACAAATATAATTCTGACAGGAAACAGTTTAGCCACATACCTGCTAAAACTTTATCTGCCAGTGTCGATGCCATTACCATTCATAGTCATCTATGGCAGACCAAGAGACCAGTAACACCCAAGAAACTCCTACCCACTAAAGCATAGGACTTGGGAAATATCTGCTTCAGAACATTTACGGTAAATTTGCACTTCATCTTTCCTGCCTATAGAGAATCTTTCTAATTGCCAACAAGACTTTTATTAATTGAGACTGAACACTAAGCTCTGTTGTCATGAACAACTGGAATGTAAACCACAGTATTTTGGAGCGCAGAAGGTGCTGACGTAGGTGGTAAGTCCAAGTCCAGGTGATGAAGGACACGTTTTGATTCACAAATGGAGATTTGTGTCATCGGGTTTACCTGCTTGATATTAGACACACTGAAGCATTGAATTCTCACGGACACTAGTTGGACTTAGGGTTGAGATGTGGCTAAGATTACAAACTGTATGTTTTATTTGTTCCTTTTTTTTTTTTTTTAACCTTTTAATGTACATGCTTGTCTTCAGATAGTTGATTTTGCTTTTTTTTCTCTCCTGGAGGTTTATTCTAAGATACCTTTGTATTTTGTTTCATGTGGAGACCATGAGCGTAGGAAATGCGCCTTCAGAGGTAACTTGCACCTTTCTTACGATGCTAAGAGAAACACTAGTGTTTAGTTTCACAATAACCCTCATGTTTTAATGGTGTTAGAGCATTTGCAAGAATTATTCTAAGTATTTACAATTCTGTATTTATTATTCACTCAAGTATTAACATTTCTCTGTTAAATAAGAGGAGGTTTTGTCAAGAGCTGCTAGTAGGTTCGCTTTAAACCACATGAGCTTAACCAAGAATGTGTATAAGAAATTGCTGATTAAATCAGTGCTGTTTTTACACCACTTCTGGCCAACTCACAATAATTTAGATCGTTCTTTTAACAAAAAAGGCTTTCTATCTCTTTTAAAGTAAGTCACTTTATAAGCTGGCAGAAGTAAATGACACTTTGAGAGTAGTCTTTCAATCTGAAGATGTAGGGCCTCTGTCACAAGTTCTTGAGAGGTCTTTCCCTTATATTTATAACTGACATAAAAATTATATTTAGGATTTTTAAACATGTACAAAGGGCTACATTTTAATTTTAAAATAGCTTCACATTATTTTACTTATATTGAGTTTTTCTTTTTTTATTCTCTTCAAGTGGAACAGCCTAAAGTACACACTTGAAATCTTCTCTTCATGATCTTTGTTCCTTTAACAATGTATATCAGAGGGTTAGTTGGGGAAAAACTTCATTCTCAGGAAAAGACTTGAATGATCATGTGACCCTGTTATGTTTCAGTGTTGTGATAACTGTGTAAACGTAGAGGGGAGAGACAGTATTGTATCATAAATGAGATGCGGGGTTTGTTTTCTTTTGTGGGAAGTAGAGACTAAAATATATACATTTCTCTAATCGAGGTGTTTAGAGAAATAACTAATATCTCATATGATGTATTTACTTATTTTAAAAGAGAATAGGAATGAGATGTCCCTGAACTGTACTTTTCTATTATTATAAGGCCTTTAGGCATCAGTGCATCTGGGTTATCAACATTTTCTCAAACGCTGTCAATATTTTACTGTAATTTATGTTCTTATATTTATGTATATTTGTTAAAACTGTAAAGAAAATTTCAGATTTTTTTCCAATACCTGTGCAAGATATATGTGTAGCTCAAAACTATTTGTGATCTACTGTTTGCATGTAAGAGACCAGGATATGTAACTCTTATATTTTAAGTGTATACATATTGTGTATATAATATATGAATATTAAGAATGGGGAATTGCACATTTTACCTTTCAGACAACAGTTTCTATCACAGAAGGAAATGATTGTCAGATACATGTTTAGATTAAGACTAGTTTAAAAAATAGTAAATCTAATCAAAATATGGTAAATAATAGTCAAAAGGAGAATAAGCACTTTACATGACTAAATTTGTTCTTTTCAATCAGATTTCCCTTATCAAATCCATCTTCTTTGGGATATTACCTGGCCATTAAATTTTTAAAAATTGGATGGCAAGACAGTGGAGGGACTGTTTAAAACTAAGTAGGACCACCCTTTCTTAAATTTATGTGTGTTCAACAATGAATGTCCATAATGTCTAAAGGTAGAATGTGAACACTGCTACAAAAGTTCATTGCTCTCAGTATAATATTTTACTTTATTAATGCAGAAGGAATATGGATATATTTCTTTAAGTCTGCAGATTTTTTTTTATTATGGTGCAGCTTTTTAAAAAAAATTATGTTTTAAAAACTATACAAAGGAAAATTATGCCATTTCATAAAGTCTGGAGATTTCCATCAACCTTGTTGGAACACACTGGTGCTTTCATCATTAGAGGTCAAATTACTATGACGATTATTCGGTTAGGTCTTGCCACACACCTGTCATGGTTTCCAGTGCAGCCTGTCAAATTCTGCTATTTGACCCAGCTTTGGAAAGCTTTTCATTCCTCTTGACTTTTCAGTTTTGTTTTAGAATGACTGTTACAGTTTTTATTTGGCTGTTTAAAGCCAAACTCAGCTTTTTAATTGTGGTTTCATGGACACTGTTGGGCAATGTACGGCGTATGGTGTGCTTACCTGTCCACTCTAGAGCATTGCTTACAGGTTTTTTTAAGATGCTGTGCTGTAAGATACTGTCCTATTTGCTATTTCCTGGTACAGTGTAGTTTTTCCCCTTTCATTTGAATAAAAAGCATGGCACCAAATGACGCCTTTTCTGTTTCCTGAATAAACTGTGGTTTTTTTCCCCTAATGTTTGAACTCGGGTGAACTCATCGTATGGTTTATCTCTTAACCTATGTTTAAACGTAACAGTTTGAAGAGGCAACTTTTAATGATATTAGGCATTATCTGAATACTGACTTAGGCAGTGTTAAAAAGTCTATAACTTTCTGTGCTAGTGGCGTATAAATGCTTCTGTTCATCTTACGTTAATTCTGTCCATGTGAAATCACTTTCCTTTGGTGAATCATTAAATTGTACCACAGTTAACACTCTGTACCTTTGAAATTGAATGGCTGATGAACTCACCGTAGCCAAAACAGTTCCTGATTTACTCTGTAAGTTTCACTTTGATTTTGAGGATTCTGTTCATTCAGACCGGAGCAATTAAAAAAAAAAAAAAAGACCTGATAACAAAACGACAAAATCTCCATTAATAATTATATACCTGAAGAAATATCTGCCATTGCTAAACAGAAGCATGGCTCTCTACCTTGATCCTTTGACAGGGTACTCAAAGCTCAGAACAGAGCCGTGCTTCCACAATACTTTCTAATGTAATTTTCAGAAATAAAAATACTTAACCGTAAGACTCAGGCAGTATTGGAGAAGGACACAGAAACCAAGGTGCCTTAGAACCCACACATAATTTAAGAGGGTGCTCCACGATCTGGCTACTCGATAGTTCCTAACTAGGCAGAGGAAAATGTTCTGCAGTGCAGAGGAGCGTTTTTATTTTGTAACCTGTCCACACAGAGGTAATAAAGAATAACATCCAGTGAAAGAAACGTAGTTGTGATACTCTGACCTAAGAGTCAGGCATTGGAAAAGCACACGTATAAAATGAGTGTGAAGTTCTGTCATCCCTCGGAAGTGTAGAAGTGCTTAAAATACAAATCTGTATCTCGTTAAAGGACAGTTTTGCTTTCAAAAGAAGCAAATGAAAACTTCCGAGTCCTTTTGGGGGAGGGAGCGGTGTGTGTGTCTGGGCTGGGGCATCCCAGCTGCTCTTCCCGTGAGGCTATCTAGCCTCTAGCTTCGGTTGTGTGCTTCTGGCCCGTGTGGTATGCGGGCCTGCGAGCACCTCGGGATTCCAAGTCCAGACGCTCAGACAGCAAGTATTAGTCTGTGCTTCTGTCCCATGTCACTGTGCTATTTGCAACTAAACTCCTCTATCCACAGTGGCTTATTTTATGTCAGAAAAAGGAAAAAAAAATGACTTCTTTCACTTTCCATTGAAGAAGATACAAGCAAACAAGTTGACAAAAAAATGTTTTAAGACCCACTGAGGCTTTTTTTTTTTTTAACCATGTTAAGCAAAGTCACCACGGTACTTAAAAGCACTGACGTATTTTTTTCTGTTTAACCTCAATCCGTTATTTTAGGTGGCTATCTGTTCCTTTCTTCAGTAGCCTCTGTTGGCATCAGAAGCATCACAGGGCTCGACACACAGGATGGCATGTGTCGTTGGCTGTGCCACAGTTTACGATTATATTCAGCTGCAGTGATTCCTGACTCCACCCAGTTATTCATACTTTACAGTTTGCATGTTTACATGAGAAAGGAAGTGCGGCTCTCAAGCCTGAAGTAAATCGAAACTCTTCACGTTAATACTGCTTTAGGATTTAAAGTGTCTTATTATTTACTTATTTCTTTTGCTGTCTGTGAAGAGCCATTAACATCTCTATTTCACAGATGAGGTTGATGAAGCTTAAAAGGTCAGGAACTAGCAGGGACCCAGAGCTAGGAGGTGGCAGGCAGCATCACAGCTGGAGCCTAAATTCGATTTCACGTCCCCTTCACTGTGCCACACACTGCATGTTTTCCACTGCTGTAATAAAACTACTTAGAAGTCTGGGGGCGCCTGGGTGGCTCCGTCGGTTAAGCGTCCGACTTCGGCTCAGGTCATGATCTCGCGGTTCGTGGGTTCGAGCCCCGTGTCGGGCTCTGTGCTGACACTCAGAGCCTGGAGCCTGTTTCGGATTCTGTGTCTCCCTCTCTCTCTGCCCCTCCCCCCGCTCGTGCTCACTCGCTCACTCTCTCTCTCTCAAAAATAAGTAAACGTTAAAAAATTTCTAAGAAAAAAATACTTAAAAGCATGACAGTTGCACTGGTCACTAACGTATTTACCATTGAAGGAAAACTGAGAACTCGCCTAATAACTGTAACCAGCATCCACACAACAGCAGCCAATACCAGACTAGTGTTCCTGTGCTCTCAAACATCTCTTCTAAGGACAGAAGAATGGAGAAATTACAGGTGTGGTGGAAATAAATGAATGCTGCCAGCAGGCTGATCAGATGTATCCAGAAAACCGTAATTAGGTGCAAGAGACCGGGTCACAAAGACACGGGGGCTCCTCCATCAAGGAGCCCGCTGTCTGGGGGCGGATGCGGTTAGACCTTTACAAACATCTGATAAACTCTATGCGCTAATAGAGTGTGGACCCAAAGTAAAGGGCAGGTAAGCCAGTAAGATGCCACATCCTAGTGTTCTTTCGACTTGAGTTTTGAATTGCAGAGACCTCGGTTCTGGCAGCTGAGCCTCTTAGAGGCCTACTTTATGATCATCATCGCTTGACAATACTAGCTGATTGTCAACTGCGTCCTCTTTACTTCCTTAGCCAGAGGCACCTGTGTTGGCACTGTTTTCGCTCCTCTGTTGTCCCCTCCCACCGGACACAGAAAGGCCGGCTGTGCAGTCCCCTCAGAGGGCTGACCTTGAACACTTGAGAGAACCACGGACACATCTGCACGTGAGGCAGTTCATGCTTAGCTTCTTTATCCTTACAGTCGGTGCCTAAACACAACAGGTGTTCCGAAGTTATTTGTCAAATGAATAAATGAAAGAAGGCTGCCTCGTACTGTCTGGGTCAACTTCAAAATCACGCCCAAAGTTTAGTTTGATTTCTGCTAGGCCCCCACGAATTTCCTGCTATAGATACTCCTGCCCTAAAAATGGAAATTCGACGTTGACTTCCCTGCTCTCTCTCTCTGTGGTTCACACATACCATTTCAGGGGACCCAAGTGCAGCTTGAAAATTCAAACCACTGGTGGCTGTGACAGCGACGTTCCAATTCCCTACCTTCTCTCTTAGCTCCTCGTACTCTGCCCCTGCCCGAATTACGGCTCAGTTCTCCTCCGTGCCCTGCTCGTCCTCCTAGTCTCCGTCCAAGGCCACCAGTACCAGCTCCACCGACCCCTCGGCCCGCAATCTCCATTTCCAGCCCCGAAAGCGGCCTGTGGTCCCACTCGTGCATCCAACGTCCATCTTGGCCTTTCACCTGGAAATTCCGTTGTCTTCAACCTCAAAAAACGAATCAACCTCCTAGTAAAACCGACTCCCTCCTGGCGCACATGTAGCCACCGTGGCCGGAACCTTTCACGTTTTCTCTTACTCCTTCCTCTTTCCCACAGGGAAGGCGTCTTATGCCCGGACAACCACCAAATCCCGTCAGTCTTCACACTTTTAAACTGTTCCTCATTTTCACTGCCACCAGTCTTGCGTCCAGGCACTTCAACTTTGCAAGAGCGTCCAAGTAGTCCTTCCCTAGTTCTGTTGCCACCCGCCCCCCCCCACCCCCCGCCCCAAACAGTCCCGCCAACCAGTACTCAATTTTCCTCAAACACTGCTTTCACTTTGTCATCCTCACCGGTCACAAACTCCCACAGGGCCTTACGATCACAGTATAGAACTCAGACTCCTGAGAGCAGCATTTAAAGCCCTCACAGGCTTGCCCCAACTTGGCTTTTCAGCGACATCAGAACATCTCCTAGACACCCCAAGAGGCACACTAAAACTCAGAAAAAATTGACGTTTCAAGGTAACTCATCAAAGTAATCACGAGAAGTATCATGATGGGGGTGAGAGAGGAGGGGACTGGGGTGTTGTGATCTGTAACCCTTTGGCACTTGGGACTACTAACGGTCTCACTCGCCATGTTGTAAGTGCTCCTTCCTATAAACACACCTCTTCTTCAGAGAGGCTGACCTGCTCTGACCTTGATAGAAGGCAGGATATCACAGTCAGCCTCACGTCAAAGATATGTATAGTTCATTTTCTCGGGTAGTGTGTGAGCTGCTTGAGAGGAAGCACCATGTCGAAATCTTGGTATCCATAATGCTGCCTGACAGACACACAGTCCTTGGGGCGCCTGGGTGGCTCAGTTGATGAAGCGGCCGACTCTTATTTCACCTCAGGTCGTGGTCTGGCAGTTGCTGGGTTGGAGCCCTGCATTGGGCTCTGTGCTGCCACTGTGGAGCCTGCTTGGGATTCTCTCTCTCTCTCTCTCTCTCTCTCTCTCTCTCTCTCTCATTTCTCACAAATAAATTTTAAAAAATTAAAAAAAAGAAAGAAGGTGCTTGCCCCATGGTAGGAAGGGGCTGTTTACAGTCAGTCTGAATTGAAGGTGACCTTAGAAACTGGTTTCCCTGGTCAGTGGTGGAATCACAGCACTGGGGTGGGGCATCCCTATCCACGCACAGGGAACACTGCTGAATACCTGCTGCGAATGACTGGAAATGCACACTAACTTTCCCACTCCAACTTTCTGTGAAGTCACTGAAAAGTTAATGGCAAGTCCCAGTTTAGAAGCTTCTGTGGGCAGAATCATTGCAAAGAGAAAATGTTACTTCCTTTCCAAACAAATTCTGGGTCCATTTTTATATTAAGGGACTTCCCTGCTGCTGGTCTTTTAAGTTTCTGACGGGTTGGTTTTTTTGCCTTGAACCTTTGAGCTGTGGAAACCTGCGAGGGAGGGCAGATAGATGGGAGCCTTACTTTCCTTGAAAGCCACACTCTTCCCCTCACCCTCCACTTCCACCCTAACTCCTCCCCCAGGCCTCCTAAGGACCAATATGAAGTCTGGGGGATATCAGGCCGGGGGACCATTACACAGCTGTGGGCCACAAGGCTTTCACACTGAGTCACCCCTCAGCAGCGTGGGCTGGAACCCAAACACTCATGTCTAACTCAGACGCTGTCCTTTCCCGGCCACCCCAGATTTAGTATCTGAAAGTTTCGGAAAGAAACATCTGAAACATTCTGCGTGGCCTCCGGCATCCAGGGTGGGGTCCCTTCCCTGGTGTGTGCCCGCCATCCCTCAGGTGGTTAGGCTGCAGGGCAGGGGCAAGGACTGTCCTTGCCTTTTTTAATCTACTACCCCCGCCTGACATGCGCGCACGCGCGCGCGCGCGCGCACACACACACACACACACACACACACACACACACACACACAGCTTCTCCTGTGCGGCTCAAGGGGATGTGGTCTATGGGAAACCTCATCTTGGCAACCAGTCAGGAACAGTGAGTAAAACAGAGGACTACCCATTCCCAATTCAATAACTCAGCAAGAGAGGGTGTGGACGCCCAAGGAGACATGGCTTTCAAGGTCGCCCTCCCACTCAGCACGCGGAGTCGTCACCGTTAACCTCCCTGTCGGCCACAGCTGCGCTGGCGTAATGCCATCTGTCTGCGCTTTGGTCCCGTCAGCAGTTTGTCTGCAGCATTCTATCACTCTGTGAAATCCACCATCGGTGACGCCAGGCCCAGGGAGCTCTGGTTGTCTAAGGCTCAAAGACCCCCCTCCCCCATGGGGATTATCTCCTGGATTCCCAGTGCAATCCCAAAATTATTTGCTGATCACCCACTGTGTGCAAAGAAAGCATCATGTCCTGGAGGGGAGGAGAAGTGGTGTGAGGAGGCGAGTCTGGCATCAAGACAGGTGAACACAAGGGCGGTCTTCCGTGACGCGGTGCAGGCTGGAACACAGTGTGCTGGGAGTGCAGGTGCAGAGCCCATAGGGAGGGGAGGGCCTCTACCGGATCCCCCACTCGGGGACAGGGCCTTCATTCCGCTGGGGCTAGTATGACCTTCACGACACCCAATCAGGTACACAGAATCCCACCCATTTGAAGATGTAGAAACTGGAGCCCAAGATCGCCCCGCTGTCACATTATGAAGTGATGCAGAAGCCAGACTCGTGCCGCTAATAATCTGACCTGTTCTGTTTGCTCACTGACCACAAGCAGACACAATGACATATAAGATACGTATTTGATAAGTTTGACATCACAACACAGCAGGGTTTAAAACAATATTTTTAATTCAACAGTGTTGGGAAAATTGGACAGAAATCTAAAAAAAAAATTACACTTTAGGTAGATTAAAAAAGATGCTAGAGAATTATTTTTAACAAGAATTGAATGTTTTCAGATCAAAGAAAAAGTAACATTCTAAACTCTGAAGTTGCTAGGAGCAACACATTTGACCTTATGAAAATGTAAAACCAAAAAAAAAAAAAAAAAGAAAAACAGCTAAGAAAAAAGTCTGGAAAAATATTGGAATTAAATGGGATAATGCTTGGGGCGCCTGGGTGGCTCAGTCGGTTAAGCGTCCGACATCAACTCAGGTCATGATCTCACGGTTCGTGAGTTCGAGCCCCACATCGGGCTCTGTGCTGTCAGCTCAGAGCCTGGAGCCTGCTTCGGATTCTGTGTCTCCCTCTCTCTCTGCCCCTCCCTCACTTGTGCTCTCTCTCTCTCAAAAATAAATAAACATTATTGAGAACACAAGCTGGTGCAGCCACTCTGGCAAACAGTATGGAGGTTTCTCAAAAAATTAAAAATAGAACTACCCTTCGACCCAGCAATTGCACTACTAGGTATTTATCCAAGGAATACAGGGATGCTGTTCCAAAGGGACACATGCACCCCCATGTTTATAGCAGCACTATCAACAATAGCCAAAGTGTGGAAAGAGCCCAAATGCCCACTGATGGATGAATGGGCAAAGAAGATGTGGTATATATATACAATGGAGTATTACTCAGCAATCAAAAAGAATGAAATCTTGCCATTTACGACTACATGGATGGACTTATGCTAAGTGAAATTAGAGAAAGACAAATATCATATGACTCCACTCATAGGAGGACTTTAAGAGACAAAACAGATGAACGTAAGGGAAGGGAAACAAAAATAATATAAAAAACAGGGAGGGGGCCAAAACAGAAGAGACTCATAAATATGGAGAACAAACTGAGGGTTACTGGAGAGGTTGTGGGCAGGGGGATGGGCTAAATGGGTAAGGGGTATTAAGGAAACTACTCCTGAAACGTCGCACCATATGCTAACTAATTTGGATGTAAATTTAAAAAAAATTAAAATTAAAAACAACAGGGGGCGCCTGGGTGGCTCAGTCGATTAAGCATCTGACAGCTCCGGTCATGATCTCACAGTTTGTGAATTCGAGCCCCGCATCGGGCTCTGTGCTGACAGCTCAGAACCTGGAGCCTGCTTCGGATTCTGTGTCTCCCTCTCTCTGCCCACCCCCCACTTGTGCTCTCTGTCTCTCAAAAATGAATAAATGTAAAAAAATTTTTTTAAATAAAAAATAATAAAAATAAATAAATAAATAAAATGAATAAACATTAAAAAATAAATGGGATAATGCCGAATCCTAAATAGTTCATATACATAAAAAATATAAGATTATAGTAGATAAATGTATGAAGGACATGATTAGACAGTTCACATAAGAGGAATTAAGTACAGAAAGACTTTGAATCTTATTTATATTCAAGGGAATGTAAATTAAAATGGGGAACCACTTTTACCTCATTACCTATTAAAGTGGAAAAAGTATATTTTGCTGATGAATATTTCTGACACGACTATGTTGAACCTGTTACCCTTGTACAATGCCATACAATTACTGTCACTATAAGCATCTATATCAAGCCATTTTCAGACTTTTACCTTATATCATGAGAACGATGTGAAAGAAAAAGTTCATAAGTACAACTATTTGTTACAAATTTCTAGAATAGGAAAAAAAACCACTAGAAAAATCCAAAATATTCAAAATCAAAGTATTAGAAGCAGCCTAGAAAAATGTGGATTTATATGGCATTAATCAAAAAAAGCAGCCTATGAAAGTATGTACATTCTAATTACAAATGACTCTGAAGTAGCTGTGTAAAAAAATATGTGGAGAACCTCTGAAATGGAATGTGAAAAAAAAAATCTAAGAATATGGGATTACAAATAAATTCTCTCCTTCTCTGGTCGGAAAGAAATTCACCAAAGTGCAGTACCAGGCCTGAGTGGACTTGGCTTGTTTTATATTCTGCAATCTAGTTACATGGCTTTTATCATGAAAAAGGCAAATATAACGTTCAAAATTTTCCCTAAAGGTTAAAATTCTGTGTACGGAAAAATTAAAATTGGCGGGGGAGAAGATGTAAGAGCTTACACATATAGCTCATAAAAGGGCAGAAATTAAAGGAACCTACTCTTGAAAGTAACCTAGTTCAAAGCAATGGGTATTTTGTTACGTAGCTTGTTCTCAGGCTCGTACCAATCATGGTGATGGACAGAGAGAAGCTCTATGCGCAAGGCGAGGCTGACCCACATAACAAAGTCGGTCCAGAGAGAGGAAGGCCCATAAGGTACGGAGGCCAGGGCAAGATGGAGAACGAGGGAAGACCACTTCTGCTTTGCTTTGTTGACACCTGTCAGAGACTGGCCAAGATTCTCAGCTAAGCAGGAAGAATATTCTATTCGTTGGCTTGTTTCTAATCCTGTGGGGAGTCCCCCTGAGGAGGAGAAGAGAGAGAGTATCGTGGAGTTAGTTAGCCTTGGTCACTGCAAGTTGGATAGAAATCTATCCAGTCTTTGATGCCTCCTCCCCTCCAGACAGGTCCACAAAGGCCCACAGGACTTGGCCACGGCACAGAGAATCCACCACGTGCCCTAGGCCACAGACTTCCCTCGGGTATGAGACCACAGCCCCAGGAAGCCAGAATCTCTGTGTTTTTGCTAAACAACCTACTTCTCCTTCCCCCTCAACCCCCTGCCTAGGCTTCCCTCTCAGTCCCCTGCCCCATTCTTCTTTCTCACCTGGTGGTTTCCTGGCCCATTCATCTCTAGCTTTCACGGTCACTCATGCCTTCTCTGCCCCAGACTGACTATGCCTGAGGGAAGGTGAAGTCCAGCAGCACCGGGCCCGTCCCCGATTGTCCCCAGGCTCTGGCAAGCGAGTGCTGTCCTTGCCAGCCTTGTAGGGAAGGAGGCTGAGGCCCCCTAGGCCACCCAGCCTCAGTGCCACTCACCAGCAACCGTGGGACCAGACATTAGAAAAACCGCTCTGAGTCTCCAGCAGCCCACTGGCTCTCACCCTCTCTGGGTGGTCTTCAGAGGAAACTCAAGCCTGAGGTTTGGGATGCCCATGGAGGGACGGGCCAGAAACCAACGACTCCCTGGCCTCTTCTCCTGCGTGCCTGTCCCCCTCTTGTAATTGGCCGGGCAGAAACAGTCTTGACAAGAACAACCTAGACATAGACATGCCCAACTCTCCGTAATTTTTCCCACTCCCTGGGCATTCCCATGGGCCACAGGGACCTCAAGCTAGGGTGACCGTAGGTCCCAGTTTGCCCAGAACAGTCCTGGTTTGTGGCCTGAGTTAATTACCATAGATCCTTTTTCACTCTCAGAAGTGCTCCGGTTTGATCATACATGATTTCATCACCCGACCTCAAATCAACAAGAAACAGAATCCATACACACACAAGCCTCTCTGTATTCCCGGGCCCAAAGAACAGCATTCATACAGTTCCCAAACACAGCCACCCAGACCCATCTTTTGACTCCTCTCTGCTGAGATCCACAATGTTACAATGATCCCTTGAACAGATCCTCGTTTTTCTGTCCCCACTGCCAGTAATCTATTTCATATGCTCCCTATCCCCACACAAATAATCACAATAGTCCACTCGGGGGCCTGGGCCTCCACCCTGTCCAATCCATAGTTCTGCCAGTGATCCTTTCAAAACAGACGGATGTCATGCCCTACTCTCAAAGGTCCAGTGGCTCTCCACTACCTACAGAATGAAATCAAGATCACCCTGTGATCTGCTCCCTGCTTCCTCTCCTGCCACCCTCCTCCCACCTTGGGCTCTGGTCACACTGGGCCCATGTACTGCTGCTCTGTTCACGCTTCAGCTCCTTCCTGGACCTAAACTCCAGGACCGTCTCCTGGAAGACCTTTTCTGATACCCCCTCCCATCAGAAGTAACCGTTCTTTCCTCTAAGCTCCAAGAGAACTTTGCTTTTCACATTCACCAGTTTGACTTCTGGCAGGCTGGCCCCTGCACATACTGTATATGTATCTATCTCCCCTGCCTAAACAACGAACTTCCAAGGTCAAGGTGGCATCTCTCTCTCAATGCCTGAAAACAGTGCCTGCCACATGAAGGAGCTCACTGTTAAGTGAACTGAATCAAATAAAATTGATAATCCACCCAATGGGTCAGTCACTCGCTCCTGGTGACAGTGTGGTGGGGTCTGGGAGAGCACACATATTGAAACATGGGTTCCAGCACAGTATCTCATGGGAGGGATGTCTGCTAGGAAGAATTCGGACCCAGAACAAAAGCAAAGATAAACAAGCAGGACCACACCAAAATAAAGAGCTTTTGCACAGCAAAGGAAGCCATCAACAAAATGAAAAGGCAACCTACTGAATGGGAGCAGGTATTTGCAACTGATGTATCTGATATGGAGTTAATATCCAATATACACAAAGAACTTACAGCTCAACACCAGAAAACACAAATAATCCAATTTAAAAAAATTTTTAACATTTATTTATGAGAAACAGAGCATGAGCTGGGGGGTGGGGGGAGAGATACGGCATCTGAAGCAGGCTCCAGGCTCTGAGCTGTTTGTTAGCACAGAACCTGGGGCAGGGCTCAAACTCATGAACCATGAGACCATGACCTGAGCTGAAGTCAGACACTCAACCGACTGAGCCACCCAGGCGCTCCAAATAATCCAGTCTAAAAAATGGGCAGAGGACCTGAGCAAACATTTTTCTAAAGAAGATATACAGATGGCTAACAGACACATTAAAAGATACTCAACATCACTAATCGTCAAGGAATTGCAAATCAAAAACACCACGAGAGATCACCTCACACCAAAGCGGCTAATACCAAAAAGGCAAGAAATAACAAGTGTTGGCAAGGATGTGGAGGAAAGAGAACCTCCATGCACCTGCCGGTGGGAATGCGAACAGGTGCAACCACTATGGAAAACAGTATGAAGGTTCCTCAGTAAAAACAGAAATATCACACATTTGGGAATCTAACCAGAAAAAATGAAAACACTAATTTAAAAAGATACTTACATTCCTATGCTCATTACAGCATTATTTACAAAAGTCCAGATATGGAAGCAACCTGTGTCTATTGGTAGACAAATCAACAAAGGAAATGTGGTGTGTGTATATATACATACACATATATATATATGTATGTATATATACACACACACTGTCTATTCTATGTATACTCTAATTCTATGTAATGAAATATTTTTTTTAATTTTTTTTTTCAACGTTTATTTATTTTTGGGACTGAGAGAGACAGAGCATGAATGGGGGAGGGGCAGAGAGAGAGGGAGACACAGAATCGGAAACAGGCTCCAGGCTCTGAGCCATCAGCCCAGAGCCCGACGCGGGGCTCGAACTCACGGACCGCGAGATCGTGACCTGGCTGAAGTCGGACGCTTAACCGACTGCGCCACCCAGGCGCCCCTCTATGTAATGAAATATTAATCAGCCATAAAAAAAGACCAAGATCCTGCCAAGTAAAATATTCAGAGAAAAGCAAATGCCATTTGATTTCACTTATATGTGGAATCCAAAACAAAACAAAAAAACCCCACAAATAAACAACAGAAATAGACTCACAAATACAGAGAACTCGTGGTTGCCAGAGAGGAGGAAGGTTGGAGGGTGGGCAAATTAGGTAGGGGATTAAGAAGCACAAACTTCCAGTTATAAAGCAAATAAGTCACAGGCATGCAAAGTACCGCATAGGGAATATAGTCAGTAATATTGTAATAATGTTGCACGGTGACGTGGTAACTATACTCGTGGTAAGCACTATGCAATTGTCAAATCACTATGTTGTGCACCCGAAATTAATCTAATATTGTATGTCAACTATACTTTAAACACAAAACACAAATAATCCAATTAAAAATAATTTTTAAAATTATAAAAACTTTTTGAGAAGATAAAAAAGGACCCCGACCTAACTGGAGTTGCCCCAAACCCTGATGTAGAAAGGGCACACCATAATAGAAGGCTTCTGCACAACCAAGGAAATCATCAACAAAACAAAGTTGGGAGAAGAAAGGGCACCTTCTGGAGTAAGGGTGAGCTTTCTCTCACCCATCCTCTCCTGGGGCCACCATTCCTTTCAAAGTCAGGCATCATTCCTACCCTTTCATGAATCTTCCCCTGACTCCCTCAGTAGGTAAGGGATTTCATCCTCCTCTAAACTCCTGACTCCTAATTAAAGACAACTAATGTGCTGCGAAATTGGGTGACATCTTGAGTCATCTTTTGTACTGAGCTTACTTCTGTGTTTGGCTTAATACGGACGTTTGGCCAGATGAGGGCAGATAGAGAAGAGCTGGGATTAAAATCCCAGGCTCTGATCCTTTCTAGCTGGGTAGCTCTCCCTCTCTAGCTGAAAACCTTCCCACGTGGCTCCATGAAGACTTGATTTGGTCAGAAAAGCCACTGTTTGAGTTAAGACATTGAACCTACAACAGCTGAAGAGCTCTGATGGCCGATGCCTGCTTAGGAGGCAGGCCTGGAAGCCACAGGCTCCCCAGTTCACCCCGACCCCGTTGCACACCAGATAGCAGAACCCCTCTTTCCTAGAGGACGAGGGACCCGCAGCAGGCTGAGGCACCAGCCTTACAAAACCCTCAGCTGGGGTTCTAGGCCCTCGCCCCTAATAAAACTAGAGAAAGCAGCAGTGCGGAGCATGGGAAGGAGCTAAGTGGGGGACGAGAAGGGAGGCAGGCTCTCGGGCACCCGCCACCTGTTGCAACCTGACATCAGACTCCCCCTGGGGGGCAGAGCGGGTCTCCCAGCCCCGAGGCCTTGTCCTCGGAGGATCCAGCTGTGAAGCCCCCTCCGCCAGGTCCCCGTCTTTCCCCTGGGGCCAGCCCCAAATCGTCGGCCTCTACCCCCAGGAGCCTGCCCCTCCCACTCCACCCCCTCCTCCCCCACCTTCCTGCCCACGCATTTGCCTGGGTCGAGGGTGGCAGGAAGGGAGGTGCTGGGCACCGGCCGTGAAGAGCAACTCCCCACCTCTCCCTGGGAGAGCCCGCACCCAGGCTGCGTCCGGCACAGGCCCGACGGCCCCCGCCATGCACCCCACCGAGCCCAGGAGCCCCAGCCCCGAGACGGCGTCCTGGGACTACTTGGGGTCCGGCGCCCTGGAGGAGCTGGAGCCGTGCCTGGCCCCGGACCTGCCCTACGGCTACGCCTACATCCCCGCGCTCTACCTGGCGGCCTTCGTGGTGGGCCTGCTGGGCAACGCCTTCGTGGTGTGGCTGCTGGCCGCGCGGCCTGGCCCGCGGCGCCTCGTGGACACCTTCGTGCTGCACCTGGCGGCCGCCGACCTGGGCTTCGTGCTCACGCTGCCGCTGTGGGCGGCGGCGGCGGCGAGCGGCGGCCGCTGGCCCTTCGGCGAGGGCCTCTGCAAGCTCAGCGGCTTCGCGCTGGCCGGCACGCGCTGCGCAGGCGCGCTGCTGCTGGCGGGCCTGAGCGTGGACCGCTACCTGGCGGTGGTGAAGCTGCTCGACGCGCGGCCCCTGCGCACCCCGCGCTGCGCGCTGGCCGTCTGCTGCGGCGTGTGGGCCGTGGCGCTCCTGGCCGGCCTGCCCTCCCTGGCCTACCGGGGGCTGCAGCCCCTCCCCGGCGGCGGGGGCAGCCAGTGCGGGGAGGAGCCCTCCGACGCCTTCCAGGGCCTGAGCCTGCTGGTGCTGCTGCTCACCTGCGTGCTGCCCCTGGGCGTCACCCTGGTCTGCTACTGCCGCATCTCCTGCCGCCTGCGCCGGCCGCCGCACCTGGGCCGGGCCCGGAGGAACTCGCTGCGCATCATCTTCGCCGTCGAGAGCGCGTTCGTGGGCTCCTGGCTGCCCTTCGGCGCCCTGCGGGCCGTCTTCCACCTGGCGCGCCTGGGGGCGGTGCCGCTGCCCTGCGGCCTGCTGCTGGCGCTGCGCTGGGGCCTCAGCATCGCCACCTGCCTGGCCTTCGTCAACAGCTGCGCCAACCCGCTCATCTACCTGCTGCTGGACCGTTCGTTCCGCGCCCGGGCCTGGCGCGGAGTCTGCTTGCGCGCCGACCGCCCGGCGCGCAGGGGCAGCTCGGTGTCCTCGCTCTGCAGGGACGACAGCTCAGTGTTCCGGAGTCCGGCCGGCAGCTGGGAGCGAGCCCGGCCGGCGAACGCTGGCTCGGCAGTGCCGTAGCCGCCCCGGCCCGGTGGAGGTGGCGGCCCCGGAGCCCGCGGGGGGACGAGACCCGCGGGAGTGCGTGGGGGGTGGGGGTGGGGGTGGTGCCGGCTTCCCCAGACATGCCTTCTCTGCTGGCTGCGGGCCGCCCCAGCCGGCGCTGCCTGGACTCCCAGGGTCTCCTTCATTAGCTTTCTCAGAACCTCAGCGCCTTTTGAACTCTCTCCCACCCCCGCCCCCAAACCAGTCTGCTGAGACCAGCTGTTCTCTCAGCCCAGTGGGCGTGGGGGGGGGGCGTAATTTTCTCCAGTCCAATAAAGGTCCCCAAGAGTGACTGTTGTCTCCGGCTATGCTTTCTCTGAACCCCTACAAATAGCTACTACCTTCTGAGAAATACCTTCTCGAAGTCAGACTCTCTGGCCCTCTCATTCTCCAAAATTTCTATAGAATATGGGAATCGACAGCCCTTTCGTACTTAGTCATCTTTGTAGCTGTCCTTGCTGTATCATTAGTCACTATCCGTTGAGACTTTCATTTTCAAAGCTCACCAAAGCCATGGGAACCAGCCCCAGCGTGAGCTGCCCAGTTTATCCCTCCGGACAATTTCCCTACATGTGCTTGGCCTGCCCTGGTTTTGTATCTTCTCTCCATTCCCACGAAGCTGAAGGACTCACCCTGGAAAGTATCTCGGCCCTTCCCTCTGGACAGAAGATTCTGAAATCGTTCACCAGAGTCTCTGTCACTTGGCCAGGGACACCAGAACCTCTTGCATCAGTTCACCTTTCTCAATAAACACTGTCGCTAGCCTGAATCTGACAACCGTGTCTTTTTTTACTTGAGCAATGGGAGCGAAATGAGCATCGGGAGGCAAATCCAATACTGCGCCAGACAAAATTCAAGCCAGTAGCTGAGGCTGCCCTCAGGATGATCAGAATTTGGTGTGAGGTCAAAGACCTGTACCACCTGTGGGTGCAGTAATCCTACAGAAAGGCAGCAAATCATTTACTGTTATTATTTCAATTTTTTAAAAATGTTTACATTTATTTATTTTTGAGAGACAGTACAAGAGGGGGAGGGGCAGAGAGAGACGGAGACACAGAATCCAAAGCAGGATCCAGGCTCCGAGCTGTCAGCACAGAGCCCGACGTGGGGCTCGAACTCACAAACTGGGAGATCATGACCTGAGCCGAAGTCAGACGCTCAGCCGGCTGAGCCACCCAGGTGCCCATTTACTCTTATTAGTTTAAAGGACGTTTCACATTTTGAAGGTTACGGGGAGAATAAAAACAGATTTAAGAGCATCTGCCAGCCAGGTGTCACTTGAAAAAGGGTATCTGTCAATGTGATATTTTAAGTATGTATTGGGCATTTTTTCCTATCCTTTTTGGGCCTATCCATTTTCTGACTATAACTTACCCCTTGGGGTTTCTGGAGGGTTTGGAAATTCGGTGTGTATACTTTTGATTTAAGGGGATTTGGCCTAAAGAAACGTTAGTCGGGGCAGGGAAAGGAATGTAATTCTTGAAAACCACCTCCCAGCCAGATCCCCAGCAGGCCAATCATAAAGTTGTAGGCTCTGGGGGCAGTGTCCACTCAGATCGGCACGGCAGTGTGAGGTTGGGTCTGTATCCTGGGCATTCCTTCTCAAGCTTCTTAACCCCCTACCTAATACCTGCATTTGCGTTCAGCATTTGGGGCTGTTGGATTAGAGCGCATTGGATGTCACACTCCACCTTGACCCCGCCTGTCAGCTGCCCCTAGCAGGTGAGGCTGTTAAGAAACGTCAACCACATTCCTCCCACATACCCAGAGAGTCACGAGCCTTGCAGCCTGTGGGGTTGCTGGTGCCAGTGGGACAAATTTCAGACACACTAAGGTTTAAGAACCCAAGTATATCATGGCTCTTCTCATCCTCACCGTTCCTCTCTGGGCAAGAAATTATTCTGTGTCATACGGTGGGGCTGCAGGATGGGGAAGCCGGCTCTCATCTGGGTCTGCATGTGGCAAAACGTCCAACGACAAGTGTTCTGAGTGAGTCCCCACCTCCACTCCTGCCAATTTACTTCTCCTGATTTACCAGTTGAGCTCCCTGAAGGCAGGCAGGAAGAAGGCTTCTCCATGCCTGAGTGAGTTTTCATAGCCCCTCCTCCAGGAATTATTGAAACTCAATGTTTCTCTCCCACTGCAGAACTATGGCTGACGGGGAGAGAAAGTTCTCTCCCGTCGTTTGGGTAGGTCACCGAATTAGTCTGCCACGTGTCCCTTGGCAATTTTCTTCTATACTCAGTCAGGAATGAAAGGGGACCAGTAAGCTTCCAGTTGCTACTGAGACAGATGAGGCACAGGTTCAGGAAAGAACGGGTTAAATAAGTACTCCCACACAGATTGCTGGGAGGTGTGTAAGTGGCAGATTCTTTTAGAAAGTAATTTGTCAGTTGGGGGGCCTGGATGGCTCAGTCAGTTAAGACTCTGATTCTTAATTTTGGCTCAGATCACGAACTCTGGGTTCGTGAGATCGAGCCCCCGGATGGGCTCCACGCTAAGCGTGGAACCTGCTTGGGATTCTCTCTCTCTCCCTCTCTCTCCACTCCTCCCACACTTAGGTGCACGGACACACTCTCTCAAAAAAAAAAAAAAAATTAAGGGCAGTCCTACTTAAAAAAAGAAGTAAGCAATTTGTCAATCAATATCCCCAGCTTTAAAAATATTCATATCCCATCCCCCCAAAATGTTCATTCCTTTTACCCTGTGCTTTCTTGTCTGCCACTCTCTTCTAAGCCAGTACTCCTGAATAAAACAAGTTTGATGCACTGAGTTCTAAGACATTCTGAAAGACTTACGCCGGAAAGAAACAACCTGAATGTTCAACAGTGGTGTAATGCCCTCGTTAGTATATGGGACTGCTATGCAAATTTTAAGATGTTGCTTTAATGTCAGATTGGAAAATGTTGACAGTAAATGAAAAGAAGGTAACAGGTAACCTGGGTGGCTCAGTCAGTTGAACGTCCAGCTTCGTCATCATCACATGGTTCTCGGGGGTTTGAGCCCCGCATCAGACTCACTGCTGTCAGCGCAGAGCCCTCTTCAGATCCTCTGTCCCCATCTCTCTGCCCCTCCGTCCACCCCCCTCTCAAAAATAAATAAACATTAAAAAAAAAAAAGAAATTTAGGGGCACCTGGGTGGCTTAGTCACTTAAGCATCCAACTTGAGTTCAGGTCGTGATCTCGTGGTCCATGAGTTTAAGCCCCGCGTCGGGCTCTGTGCTGACAGCTCAGAACCTGGAGCCTGCTTCAGATTCTGTGTCTCCCTCTCTCTCTGCCCCTCCCCTGCTCGCGCTCTATCTCTCCTTCTCGAAAATAAATAAAAAACATTTAAAAATATATATTTAAAAAAAGGTGACAAAATTACTCGCGTTAAATACCCCCACACTTCAAGCTAAATAATTGTTAGCATTGGTTTTGTTGAAGCAAGACATTACGTGCCACAAAGTCCTCTGGATAAAAACTATCTTTCGCTTTTTTCTTTCTTTAGCACAAGTTTTAAGCATCATAGGTATGTTTCTTTCCTCTTGGTGCTAAGGTGAGAAATGTCATCTATTTTAATTTTTGGTTCATTGTTTGTCTCTCCCATCAGAATATGGGCTCCGTAGCGGAAGGAGTTTGTCTGCTTTATTTAGTGCTGTATCCCCAGTGCCTGGAACACCGCCGGGCATGCGGTAGGCGCTCATGAACTGCCTGTCGAAGGAATGCTCATCAGAACCACATCGCGGTATAAAATAATATGATGCACTGTGAAGAGGAAGAGGAAGCTTATTGCATTTTATGTATGTTTGAGAAAAGGGTACACAAGAAAGCGTAGAGAATTCAATAAATGTTAGCAGTGATTGTGTCAAAGTAAGGGAATTGCAGATTCTTTCTCTCCTCCCTCTCTTCATTCTTGAAATTTTCTATAACCTTTTTTTTAAGGGCAGTTGTCAAAGGGCTGTGAAACCGCTGATGCGCTGGGGCTAAAGTCAGCCTGGGTCCGGTCTCCCACTGTCCCAGCTGGCCGCCCGTCCTGAGGTATCTCTCCGCCTCAGGAGCCTCACTTTCTTCATCTGAAGGATGGAGATGATCATGTCTGCTTGGGCCGCCTGGTAGATTAAAGGAAATCATGTTCTTGACAGTACTTTGCAAGCTGTGGTGTTTTAGACAAACAAACCACAGGAGCCCCGCCCTTGGGATTGTCTTGTTCCAGGCCCGGCTGCCCCCTTCCCGTCCCCGTCCCCACCGCCCCCACCCAGGCCCTCGCTCTCGTCCTCTCTGTGGAGACAAGAAGGGTGGAGCTGCTCTGGGTTTTTAAAAGGTCAGCATCAACTATACTCACATGAAAAAAAATATATTAAAAAAAAAAAAGGTCAGCACCTGGTCAAAGCCTGGGCACATGGGCTGTGTGTGATTCTGATTTCATTCTTGTGACTAATTCTGGGCTTTTTTTTTTTTTTTTTTTTTTTGGTACCTCCTTTGACCCCAGGGTTCTTTCTCAGGGCACAGTGTGGGAACCCAGGGCCTCCCGGGGTGATGAGTGATCTGGGGAGTTCAGAAGAATGGCAGAGTTGGCAAAGCTGTACTTGGTGATATGACTCACCCCCGTGTCACCCCCCCCCATGTCACTCTGGGGGTAAAGAGAGGGCTCTGGACACTTGTGAGGACATCTCAGGTGGCAGAGTTTATCAGATCTAAATCCCTCCCTTACCCAGACTGAGTGGCCGGCAGGAAGCTCCCTACCACCCCTGCTGGGCATCGAGCCCTCCAGCCTCAGTCCAGTGGGGAGAATGACGGAAAGACCCACAGCCAAAGGAGCAGGGAATGTTTGGTAAGTGAGAGGAAAAGAGGAAGCAAAGACGTGAAATCACTCTTCCTCGTCATTATCATCAAAGTCAAAAAGTGTTTATTGGGTGTGTAATTAATCACATCTTCCACGAGAGTGGACTGTGCCTGAGATTCACATTTACTCCATCGCAGTAACTTAGAGCTAGAGACCCATTTTCTCCGTTCTAAGAAGACACTGAGGATCAGAGGTGAAAGTCACTTGCTTAAGGTAATAATAACACCACTTAGGTCTCTGTAACACATCATAAATTTTTAAAAAGCACAAACACATGATTTCATCAATTATTGTGACCCCGAAGCAAGCGGGAACGATTAGCTCCACTGTATCGATGATGAAACTGACAAGTAAAGAGGCTTGGTCAAGGTCACAGAGAAGCAAACATCGCAGCTCAAACCTTTGTTTAACTCTCCTGCCCTCTCTTCCCCTGCCATCCCGCCCGTGTGAGACCCAAAGAGATGATCTCTCCATTCTGAACCCAGTCATACTCAGTGACTCCCTGACCCAGGCTCTCTCTTAAAAATTTTAAGAGTTTCCAAGACAAACACCATTTGATTTCACTTAGATGGGGGATCGAAAAAATAAGGCAAATGAATAAGCAAACAAAAAGCAGACTCACGCCTAGAAATACACAGAACAAAATGGTGATTGCTCGAGGGACGGGGGGGTGCACAAAACAGGTGAAGGGGAGTGCGAGATACAGGCTTCCAGTTACAGAATGAATAAGTCACGAGAATAAAAAGTACAGTATAGGAAATATAGTCAATGATATTGTAATAGTGTTGTATGGTGACAGACGGTAGCTATACTCTTGGTGAGCACAGCATAACCTATAGAGTTTTTGAATCACTGTTGTGCACCCAAAATTAATGTAACATTGTGCATCAGCTATACTCAAATTTTTTTTTAATTTTTAAGAGTTTTCCTCTAATCGTCAAGTTTTCCCCTAATTTCCCTTGATTATTAATCACAGGTTCTTTATTAATAAAAATGGATATTACAGAAAACATAAAGGTAAAAATGAAAAACACCCATTATTACACCATGAAGAGACACCTTAGAATATTTTTCTATGCAGATGATAATACAGATGTGCCCCCTTTTTTTTTTTCAGCTAAATTGGGGACAATCTACATGAGACCAAAGATTACTGTGTTCCCAAGTGTATAATCAGTGCCTGGCACAAAATTGGGACTCAGTAACTATATGTGGAATGTATATCATATACATTATTTTGGTGTCAAAATGATGTATATGATATACATTTTTAATTTATAATATAAAATTTATAATATAATTTTTTTAATTGAGTAGGCTCTACACCCAATGTGGGGCTTAAACTTACGACCCTGAGATTAAGAGTCACAAGCTCTACCAACTGAGCCAGCCAAGCACCAATGTATACATTATTTTGTAGCCTGCTTTCTTCACTTAGCAATATGCTATATTTTATATCATTAGATATTTTTCTAAAACACGTTTTTAAGGTAACATTACATCAATATACGAAATAAAACCTCATTCGTGTAACCAAGCCCCTAATCTTTTTTTATTACGTTTATTTATTTGTTTAGTAGTCTCTATACCCAACATGGGGTTTGAACTCACGACCCCAAGATCAAGAATCACATGCTCTTCTTACTGAGTCAGCCGGGAGTCCCTAAGCCCCTAATCTTGTTTCAAGTTTTCACCCTTATAAATAATTCTATGATGAACATCCTTGTACAAAGATTTTTATAACAAACTTTTATTCATTTCTTAGGACAAATTCCTAGAAGTGAAAGTATTCATCAAAGATTATAAACAGTTTGAGACTTTTGGTACGTTGTGCCAAATTGTTGAAAAATTTATATTCTCTCTAGAGGTGTAGGCATTATTATTTTAAAAAATATTTTGTCAGTTTGGTTTCCACCAAACTTTGAAAGAATATGCCATCTTATTGTATTATTCCAAAGACTTTTTATACATAATGTGTGATCACAACATCCCTCTGAAGATGTTAAAATAACAGCTAATATTTACTGAGCACATACTATATGAGAGGCATCGAGCTAAAGGTTATATATATTGTCTTATTTATCCTCACAACAACTTTATGAGGTATAGAATCTTTTGTCCCTGTTCTACAGACTAAAGAGTTGAGTCTCGTTGAGTTTATGTAACTTGCGCAAGTATCTTCTCTAAAGAGCTTGTACTATTATCCCCATTTTACAGATGGAGGAACTAAAGTCCCAAGAGGTTTGATGACTTGCCGGGGTCACACACACACAGCAGAACACAAATCCCATGCATCCTGGACCACAGCTCAAGTCGGTTTCCATCTTCCACTACTCCTCCAGCACCTGCCTTGCCCTGTTTATCACTAATCAGTACTAAACCAAGGGCACACTGAGGTCAAGGCCACCATTACTGGCCCTGCAGAGAAATCACCCTGCTTCTGTTATCAAAGATCAGTGGTTAATTGATGGCTAATTTAATGTGTCAACTTGACTGGGCCACGAGGTGCCCAGACATTTGGTCAAATATTATTCTGAGTGTGTCCCTAGGTGTGTATGAGATTAATATTTGAATCAACAGACTCGGTACAGAGGGTTGCCCTCCCCGAGGTGGGGTGGGGGGGCCTCACCCAATCCATCGAAGGCCTGAAGAGAACCAAAAGACTGAGTAAGAGGGAATTTATTCTCTGCCGTCTGAGCTGCGACATCAGTCTTCTTCCTGCGGACTCAGACTGGGTTTGAACTTACATTATCGACTCTCTCGGGTCTCCAGCTTGCCAGCTGCAGATCTTGGGACTTCTCAGCCTCCACAGGGGTGTGGGCCAATTTCTTATAATAAATGTCTTTAGAGATAGATGGATAGATAGATGGGTGGATTTAGAGACAGATCTATAAATAGACATAGAACTATATCTCTTCTGTTGGTTCTGTCTCTTTGGAGAACCCAGACTACTATAATCAGGGTCCTCTCACTAGGGAGAACTTGGGCATCTGACTGAGAGGGTGAATGGGGCTCTTCACAGATGTGCTGAGGTAAGGGGTCCAAATGGGAGAAACAGTGCGAAAACCCACCATGTTGCCTGCATAGTCCTAACTGGCAAGCGAAAGTGGAGGGGCTTGGCCTTGGTGGGCAGCAAAGCCTGAAGTGCAGACCCGAGACAACGGCTGCCAGCGTCTGGTAGAGGCTGTGGTTTGCCCCAGGGAGATGTGCTAGACACAGGGTGATTAATCTCACTCACCCTGCTCTGAAAATGACTGTCTTCATGATGTGCATGCTCACATCCCCTCTCTAATCCAATATGTCTCTTCACTGCAGCCCCCGAACCCCCCAAAGCGAGAAGGTCATGCCTTATACTAGCCCCATACTGGGCCCTATGCACACAAAGACACAACATACTATGTAGGTCACAAGGCTTGCTGAATTTCTATCTTTTTAAACAAAATCTTGGAGGTTTTTTTTTTTTTTTATAACCTATAGCTCCAAATCTTCTCAGGTTTCATTTTTTAAGTTCTTATTACCATAAAGAGAGAAAATGTCATATTAAGAGTAAAATAACTCCAGACCCTCCACCCTAATCGCAGTAATTTTCTTGTTTGCACATTCTCTTCCCGAGCCCTTCTCTATCATGGTCACATTTTACATTGCTGTTACTCATGAGGCATTCTGGTGTTTGGGGGTTGTTGTCACTGTTGGGTGTTTTTTGTGTTTTGTTTTGTTTTTGCAGAATATACTGTAAACGTTTTTCTCTGCCCCTATGTAGATTTCATAATGGTCGTTTTTGAAGGTTTCCCTCTGTGGGTAAACCACCATGTAACACAACAATCCTCCATATTAGACATTCAACTTGCTCAAAAGCTTTCGCTTTGATAAATACATTGCAGTGAGCAGCTTTCCCATCTAGCTCAGGACTGGTTTTGAACGTCTGTTCCAAACCGAACGAAACTCCCTGACACCTGCTCCCCCTCCTTTAGCCTCTCTCCTTCGCTGCCTTCGTGGGATTCTATCACCTCTTCTGGTCTGTGAGGAGCAGAAACAGGGAAACCCCCTCACCTCAAGAACAGCGGCCATGGACTCATGAACAATGCATTTTGGAAGCACTTTGAAAAGTAGCACAACACATTAGTGGAATGAAGGGCATGTCAGTAGTTGTTTATTATTATTTTAGACCCTAATGAACCAACGGTGAAAGACAATATAACGTAGGGCTTTAGTCCGTAAACCAGTGCCACTGCCCGCGTTCAAGTTCCAGCTCTGCTTCTCACTTTCTTTGTTACCTGGGTAAGTTATTCAACCCTTTCCACTTCAAAATCCTCATCTGTAAAATGGGAACAATGCTTCTTATGTCATTGGGCATGTGAAGGAGTTAAATGTGTTCAAATAGGAAGCGCTTAGAACTATGTGACACATATTAAGCATCGTATGTTTGCTACGATTATTGGGAGTATAACAAACAATACAAACTATTGTTGACTGGAACTGCACTATACCATGGCTTTGGATTTCTCTTCTCAAATTCATGGACTCAACTCATTTTTATTTTGCATTTATGATGCGCCAGTTAGTAAGCGAGGCCATGGGGCTACAGAAATTAAAGACTTCCAGTCCCTCTACAGAACAACCACCGAAGCTCGAGTCTCTATCCTACACACACAAATAAGATGGGAAATGTGGGCTTACTGGCGTAAAAGAAGGAAATAAAAGCCATGTGGACCGTTAATTGGGGGCAAAATGTTATCTTTCTTCTTTCCTTTTTCTTGGAACTAAAAAGTACACAAAGACTTCTGTCCTATGAATAAGTCACTTTTGTAGATCATTGATTTCCAGAGAATTGGTTGATCACAGTGTCTCTTGAGTGAAAACCTGTGTATAGACCCAGGTTATTCTGTCTTTCAGGGCTGGGAATTTCCTGCTGAGCCCAAAGCATTCCCTGAAATGAGTGGGACTCAGAGACTTATACACAGCAACAGCCTTGCTGAACAACTGTGTCCAGCGGTGGGCAGTCAGCCCTGGATGGGGGTAGGATGAGGGGATCTCTCTGGTCCCTGTCAGACCAAAGATTCCATAGTCCCATGAATACAGGTCCAATCTGTTTTCCAGAGATATATCGAATTTATTACTTTCAAAAATATTTTAAATATTTTATAAAATGCACTCCTCAAAAGGCTGGAAACACATATCCATCATTTAAAAATTAAACAATCAGGGCACCTGGGTGGATCAGTCGGTTAAGTGTCCGACTCCGGCTCAGGTCATGATCTCATGGTTTGTGGATTTGAGCCCCATGTTAGCTGTGTTAACAGCTCGGAGCCTGGAGCCTGCTTCAGATTCTGTGTCTCCTTCTCTCTCTGCCCCTTCCCTACTCGTGCTCTCTCTGCCTCTCTCTCTTAAAAATAAATAAACATTAAAAAAAATTTTTTTAATTAAAGAATCAAAGCAAAACAATCCATACACACACACACACACACACACACACACATACACAAAGGCAACAACTCGATCATGCCATCCATTACCACAACCAATCCCATCAAAAGGAGATCAAGGCAAGACAAACAACTTACATTAGGTCTGAATGTAAAATTCACTTATCAGCCCACTTAATAAATGCTTTTTGACACTTGAAAACCTGTTTCTCTGTGGTCCTACACCAAGAGAAATCCATGCATACATACTCTGGGTACTCTCAGAGGTTCAAGACCTGAAAGACTCCTGACCAGAGCCTGCCAGGGGCTCCCCAGCAGACTGCATGTTATTTTAAACATGCAGTTTTTTTATTTTAAAATATAATATAATAAATTATATTTAAATATAATTAAATTATATTTATATAATTTATAAATATATATAATATATACAATAAATTATATAATATATAATAAATATATATATTTTAAATAAAATATATATAATATATATTATAAATAAAATATAAATATATAATAAATTAAATAAATATAAAATAATAAATATTTTAAAATATAATATAATAAATCACTACAGGCGTCTTTTGGGGGTTTTCTTATATCACAATCTGAATTTGGAAGGTAGGTCAATAAGAAGGTGATTGCTCACATCATAATGCAGTCTACTGGTTTTTAAGAAAAAAATTATTTTATTTCTTTCTTTTATTTTGTGTATTAAAAAATTTTTTTAACGTTTTTATTTATTTATTTTTTTTAAGTTTTTTTTTTAACGTTTATTTATTATTTTTGAGACAGAGGGAGACAGAGCATGAACAGGGGAGGGGCAGAGAGAGAGGGAGACACAGAATCTGAAACAGGCTCCAGGCTCTGAGCTGTCAGCACAGAGGCCAACGCGGGGCTCGAACTCATGGACTCTGAGATATGACCTGAGCCGAAGTCGTACGCTTAACTGACCGAGCCACCCAGGCACCCCACGTTTTTATTTATTTTTGAGAGAAAGAGAGAGAGAGAGAGAAAGAACGAGTAGGGGAGGGCCACAGAGAGGGAGACACAGAATCTGAAGCAGGCTCCAGGCTCTAAGCTGTCAGCACAGAGTCCGATGCAGGGCTCGAACCCATGAGCTGCGAGACTGTGACCTGGGCCAAAGTCGTATGTTCAACCTACTGAGCCACCCAGGTGCCCCACAAAAAAAATATTTTAAATAGAAACAGAAATCACCTTGTGCAACCTCTAAGAAAATGGTTCAGGCAACAATCATTGGTGGGTGCTAAAACCACGAGGCGAGAGCTGGACTATTACAAGATGCTGACGTGGCACCTCAGGGATTAGTTCTCAGTGATAAGAGAGACAACACGATGTGACAACCGAGGATGGTGAGGGTGAGGGTGGAGGATGACGAGGCGGATGGGATGCCCAGCACCACTTGTGAGGTGTTCTTGCCACAAATGATGAGCCGAAATCTATTTAAGCCTTTGCCGCTAATGTCCAGGTTACAGGAAATACGGGGGTCAGGAGTCAGTTAAATGACAATGCGAGGAGGCAAGCAGATAAAACACAGAATGTGGGGCATGAGACAACTGACCTGATTTCAACAAGGCACTGACGTGATAAGAAAAAAATCGGGTGGGGGAAGGGGACCTACACAGGATTAAAAGAGCCAAATGCAAAGTGTAGACCTTACTTGGATCCAGATACAAACGGACCAACTTGAAAAGACCGTGTTGGGACAACTGGGGAGCTTTGAATGTGACTCGGTGTCAGGTGATATTAAGGAGTTATTGTGGTAACAGTCATGTGATTATGTAAGAAAAGTGTCCAGTTTTTTTCATAGATGCGTTCTGAAACATCTACAAGTGATGTCACCATGATTAGGATTTTCTTTAAAATATTTTGCTAAAGGGGCACCTGGGTGGCTCGGTCGGTTAAGCATCGGACTTCGGCTCAGGTCATGGGTTTGAGCCCCACATCGGGGCTCCCCTACTCTGTGCTGACAGCTCAGAGCCTGAAGCCTGCTTCAGATTCTGTGTCTCCCTCTCTCTCTGCCCCTCCCTTGCTCATGCTCTGTGTGTATGTCTCTCTCTCAAAAATAAATAAACATTAAATTAAAAAAAATAAAACAAAATATTTTGCTAAAGAAAAGGTAAACTGAGGAAATATAGGGAAATGTTGATATCAGTAAGTCTAGGTGATAGATAAATGAGAGTTCACTATACTAGACTCTCACTTACGTTGGAAGGTATTCATAATAAAAAGTTTTAAACTATTAATTTTAATTACAGAAATTACACATGAATAAAGAATACATTTTCACAGCAAAAAGTCCACACAGAAATGATAAGTAAAGCTCAACTCCTCTTTGCCCCCCAGTCCCTAGGCCAGACTCCACCCCAGCATTTGGGTGTATAGAGACTATTTTTCAATTTCTTAGCTGCTCCTGCTAGAATCCCAGCTCTCAGCAGTAGGCAAGGATATAAAATAGACATCATCTACTTTCCAGCATCCAAGGCATTTTTGAAGCTTCTTGGACAAACTAACTGGTTTCTCCTCCCTGGTTTCAGCTTTAGGGGGCTTTTTGTCCATCATGAGCACCTAGCTAACCCTGGCTTCAGGATCCTCCATCAGACCCAGCATGGCGTCTTTCAACCATTCCATAGGACCAGCTCAGCCCTCTCTCTCCACCAACCTCCCACAGAGCTATCAAAGCACTGAGAACACATCAGTGCCTGTGTTTATGAACAAATAGATGGAAATGCACTGACCAGGTGCAGAGGGGTTGGGACAAGAACTTTGGGGTGGGAGGTGGGAAGAGGTCACACATCACCGGGCTTATGGACCATTTCAATTGATTTCAACAGCATCGTACCTCAAATTAAACCATCCTCCCTTTAAAATACACCCTTTTCTCTTCCTTTCTCATCATGTGGAGTATTTTAAGAGGAGACAGAGGCGTGAGGTACTAATTTGTTTCTAGTTAATCCATGCCAAGGCCCCAGGCCTGGGCCTGGTCACAGGAGGAAGGTGCCCTTTGAAGCCTCGAGCTGCAAAACCACAGGAAGTGAAACTTGGTCACCAGTAAACAGGTTTGGACCACTGAAGATGTAATTATCATGCAGAAGTTTCTTGCTTTCTTTTTTTTCCCTGAGAGTTGGGTGTGAGGACGAGGAACTTATTTTTCTTTTAAGACGAAGAATGTGGAAAAAAATGTCTCTTAAAAAAATCACTACCTTTCCTTAGGTGCCTACTATGGGCAAAGCATAATGCTAAAAAGCATCTTTAAAAAAATGTTTATTACTTAAAAAAAAAATGTTTAATGAGCCCCAGAGAGAGAAAGAGAGAGAGAGAGGGTGAGGGGCAGAGAGAGGGAGACAGAGGGTCCGAAGAAGGCTCCGCGCTGTCAGGGCAAAGCTCGATGTGGGGCTCAAACCCACGATCTGTGAGATCATGACCTGAGCTGAAGTCAGACGTTCAACCAACTGAGCCACCCAAGCGCTCTAAAAGGCATCTGATCTACACCCCCATTTTATATATGAAGAAACTGAGGCTGTCTGGCTCCAAAACATACTTTTTATGTCTCTCCTAAACTAGGTACCTGAGCTGGTTAATAACCACCTACCTGGCAAAGTGAGGAAAAGGCCCCATGTAGGTCAAGTGCTATTTTGGAGGGCACCTCTATCTCTAGGCCTTTGAGAAAAGCAACCGGTTATTAGAATTCTGATAATAATCCAGCCCCAATGACAGCCGCAGGCACCGCCACCCCACCCTCTACCTTTCCCGCCACGTCTCCTGTCAGCTGCCCAGTCTTCAGCCTTCCTGAGGTGCAGCTCAGACAGGGGCTGGGCGGCCAGGGGTCTGCTCCCAGGGGCCTGGGAATTCTCTACCACACATAACCCTGCCAGGGAAGAAATGCAGTGGAGACCAGGCTGACAAAGTGTCTTTACTATGTGCCATCTGACTACAAGCAAATATGAGCTTTCTTTGTGGGAACTGGAAGGGGGGGCCGGTGTGGAGAGCTTGGAGCAGAGGCGCCCTCGGGACCCAGGTGTCCTGTCTATCTGGATGCTGCCACATTTGAAAGCCCCCCAAAAGTCACTGCTCTCTCAGCTCTGGTATTTAGCTTTGTATCTTTGTAGTGGTGCTGTTTTTAACACAACTCACTATCTTTTCTTAGTTTCACGTTCTCTGTGGGTCTCTAGAAACAGAAGAGGGGATGGCTAGAGCCCAGGGCCTTCGGGCCTGCTGGGCAGTGGTCCCAGAAGGAAGAGAAAGTAGGCTGGGGACTTGGGGCTTGCAGTGAAGGAGGGGCCAGTCCTGCTCTCCGGAGAGGAAGGGTCCACGTCCTGCACCAGCTGGGCCATAAGAAGCATGGAAGAGTCTCGGGCCAGATTAGAGCCTACAGGCAACTCCACTCTGCCCTCCATCACTTTTGCTCTCAGGATTTTTTTTCTCCAGGGCGCAGGGAAGAAAGACCAGAACGTAGTTGGTCCAGACCCAAGAGCGCTCAACTCTCGCCCCCTGGTGGTCCCACCGGGGAGAGCAAGTTACAACAGGGGCTTGCAGAGTAAGGGACGGGGGAGGAAGGCGGCTCAGAGGCCAGTGCTCTGTACAGGTGCTCAGACATAATCCTGCGGTCCCTGGAATCCTGTGGAAGCCCTCATGGCTAGGAAGGAGAAGCTGGAGAGGAAGGAGTAGAAGGAACGAGAGAAGGCAGAGGAAAGATGAAAGAGAAGAGAGAGAGGAGGCGGGGAGGGTAAGGGGCAGGACCCTGAACACTGTGGAGAGGACCGGGCCGCGTTCAGAAACCAGCTGAGAATTGCTGGCCTGGAGGATGCTGGTGTGGCTTGGGGAAGTGGGTCCTTTCCCATCTCATGCAACTTGGGAGTCTGAGTCCCAGTGATAGGTCTGCCCTGCACTCCAAGCAGCTCCCTAGACTCCGTGTCCCCCAGCCCCAGTTTCTTAAGGGGGTGCTCTTCCCTTGAGGCAGTTAAGTACAGCCGCCTGGCTTGACCCCCGAAGTTGGTCATATGCATTTCCCATAGCTACTCACCTGCCTGCAGCCAGCCTGCGCCCCGTCGAGCGGGTTGTGGCCCACAGAGACAGAGGCAGACGGGCACTGCCCCTCCTGCACCTGCCCCCTGCTGCGAGCTGCAGGATGCGGTCAGGAGAGGAAACGGGGCCTCCGGCTCCGAGTCATTCTGGGGTTTCCAAAGAGCTCCTTGCTGAGGGCATCGACGGGGCACTGTCTGGGCCGCTGAGAATCGACTCATTCTCCTCATCCAGCCCATAGAGGAAGGAGAGGGGGAGGGGAGGATGGACAAGGTGAGCCTCATCCTCTGCTGGGCCTGCGGCCCCGAGGCTGCCTGAGTCAGCAGCACCCGTGGGCAGGGAGAGGTCTGGGGCGAGTCCCCATCCCAGTGTGTGTGGGAGGGCTGTGTGCAGTGCAGAAAGGCAGCCGCCCAGCCCCCGGGAGGCTTTTAGAAGCTACGCCACGGAGATTCCAGCTTGTTCCTCTTTCTCCTCTCCAGCAAGAGCTCAGAGAACTTTTCCCAAGACCCCTCCTCTACCATTTCTCAGGAATAACCACCTGACAGAGATGAACGGTTGCCCCTTCAGCCAAAGTGAGGAGAGGAACGTACTGGGGACTTGACAACCTCTCCCAACTTGCACCCCTTCCCTTCCTTCCATAGGATGAACCAGTCCGTTCCCAGTGAAGGCTCTGGTTTCTGCTTCCAGGACACTTGCTTCCCAAGCCCCGACTTCAGCAGACCCCGTTCAAATCAGCCCCAGGCCCTGTGCTCAGAGCTGTGCAGCAGCAACTCAAACTTCAGCCCAAGGAGGGCAGACACATTTTTCTTGACTCCTTCTGAATAAAAAAAATTTTTAAACGTTTATTTATACGTGAGAGAGACATAGAGACAGAGCAGGAGCAGGGGAGGGGGCGGTAGTGAGAGAGGGAGGCACAGAATGCGAAGCAGGCTCCAGGTTCCAAGCTGTCAGCACAGAGCCCGACGCGGGGCTCAAACCCACATACTGGGAGATCATGACCTGAGCCGAAGTTGGACGCTTAACCGACTGAGCCACCCAGACGCCCCTTGACTCCTTTTGATTTTTTAATAAAAAAGTCAAATGTGTACAAATCAGATTTCGCATAAACATTTGGATTTCCAGCATTTGTTTTTAAAATAGAAGCCCTTTGCTTGCGACATTTGCAGTGACAACCACCTTTGAGACAGAACCTCAGTGTTGGAATGTGCCATAGTCTCTACCACGCCTTTCCATGCTCCCCTCCAGCCACAACACATGCCAAGGCCAAGGTACAAATTGTAGTGGGACAAACTAAATATGGCCATGTTGGAATGCCAGAATTCTTCTACCTGACATACTTCATTCCTTCACTTTATCTGATAGGCCCTTTAGGTGTTTGATGTTTTCCAACCACTGGTTTAGGGCTATGGAATTAGAAAGATCTGTCTTCCAATCCTGCATCAGTCATTTACTGGTTGTGTGACTTCGGGGTGTGTGGGTGGCTCAGTCAGTAAGGCATCCGACTTCTGCTCAGGTCATGATCTCACGGTTCACGGGTTCGGGCCCTGTGTCAGGCTCTGTGCTGACAGCTTGGAGCCTGGAGCCTTCTTCAGGTTCTGTGTCTTCCTCTCTCTCTCTTCCTCCCCTGCTCATGCTCTGTCTTTCTCTCACTCAAAAATAAAATAAAAATTTTAAATGTAAGACAGGAAGCCATCAAAATCCTAGAGGAGGAAGCAGGCAAAAACCTCTTAGACCTCAGCCACGGCAACTTCTTACTCAACATGTCTCCAGAGGCAAGGGAAACAAAAGCCAAAATGAACTACTGGGACCTCATCAAAATAAAAAGCTTCTGCACAGCAAAGGAAACAATCAGCAAAATTGAAAGGCAACCGACAGAATGGGAGAAGATACTTGCAAGTGACGTGTCGGATAAAGAGTTAGTACCCAAAATCTATAAAGAACTTATCAAACTAAACACCCAAAAAAACAAATAATCCAGTGAAGAAATGGGCAAAAAACATGAACAGACACTTCTCCAAAGAAGACATCCAGATGGCCAACCGACACATGAAAAAATGCTCAACATCACTCATCATCAGGGAAATACAAATCAAAACCACAATGAGATACCACCTCGCACCTGTCAGAATGGCCAACATTAACAATTCAGGCAACAACAGATGCTGGCGAGGATGTGGAGAGAGAGGATCTCTTTCGCAATGCTGGTGGGAATGCAAACTGGTGCAACCACTCTGGAAAACAGTATGGAGGTTCCTCAAAAAACTAAAAATAGAACTACCCTACGACCCAGCAATTGCACTACTAGGCATTTATCCAAGGGATAGAGGTGTGCTATTTCGAAGGGGCACATGCACCCCCATGTTTATAGCAACACTATCAACAATAGCCAAATTATGCAAAGAGCCCAAAGGTCCATCGATGGATGAATGGATAATGAAGATGTGGCATATTTATACAACGGAGTATTACTTGGCAATCAAAAAGAATGAAATCTTGCCATTTGCAACTACGGGGATGGAACTGGAGGGTATTATGCTAAGTGAAATTGGTCAGAGAAAGACAAATACCATATGACTTCACTCATATGTGGAATTTAAGAGACAAAACAGGTGAACATAAGGGAAGGGAAGCAAAAATAATATAAAAGGGAAGGGGACAAAACATAAAAGACATATATAGAGAACAAACAGAGGGTTGCTGGAGGGGTTGTGGGTGGGGGAATGGGCGGAATGGGCAAGGGGCATTAAGGAGGACACTTGTCGGGATGAGCACTGGGTGTCATATGTAGGAGAGGAATCACTGGATTCTACTCCTGAAATCATTATTGCAGCATAGGCTAACTAACTTGGATGTAAATTAAAAAATAATAATTGGGGCGCCTGGGTGGCGCAGTCGGCTAAGCGTCCGACTTCAGCTCAGGTCACGATCTTGCGGTCTGTGAGTTCGAGCCCCGCGTCAGGCTCTGGGCTGATGGCTCGGAGCCTGGAGCCTGCTTCCGATTCTGTGTCTCCTTCTCTCTCTGCCCCTCCCCTCTTCATGCTCTGTGTCTATGTGTCTCTCTGTCTCAAAAATAAATAAACGTTAAAAAAAAATTAAAAAAAAAATAAACAAATTAATTAATTAAATTTAATTTAAATTTAAAAAAAAAGAGAGAGAGAGACTTAACTGGTTGTGTGGCTTTAACGCAATTACTTAGCTTCTCTAGGCGTCAGGTCCCTCATCTCTAAATGAAGATAATAGTACTGCTACAAATCCCCAGCTACAAATTCAGGTTTGCAAGGCACACAGGTCATTTCTTTTCTTTTAAATCAATTTGATTCTGTTCCGGGCCTGCTGGGATGGCAAAAACCGGCTACTTTCTGCAGCAGAATCCTGAAGGTTTAGGGGGATGCCAGAAAGCAGGGTAAGGGCGGACATCTAGATGCTGTAGCCCCCAGGGACCTCTTGTAGCCTGGGCTCCTGCTTCCTGGATGTGTGTGGTGCAAGAGTCTGTCGAGGCTAGAAACTTGGGGCCCAGCATCCCACCTCCCAGCCCTGCTGAGGTCTTGCCGCCTCTGAAGGGCATTGCATGAAGGTCCTTGCTGCTCAGGACACACACCATTTTCTTTCGCGCTCCCAGGCCATCGCACCTTTTTTTCCTGGCTCTCAAAAGCCACCTCGCTGCCCTTGTCCCTGGGGACCCCTGGCACTGTCTCAGCAGGCTTAGGGCTAAGGCCTTTGGGAAGCTTCCACTTTCCACCCAGACAAAAGAGAGGGGTGAATGGGAAGGGAAAAGGAATGCAAATCAATATTTCAGCAAATTGTCCCATTGCATGAGTAATAATAATAATAATGTTTACCTTCATTTTTTTTTAATGTTTATTTATTTTTTTTTTAATTTTTTTTTTCAACGTTTATTTATTTTTCAGACAGAGAGAGACAGAGCACGAACGGGGAGGGGCAGAGAGAGAGGGAGACACAGAATCGGAAACAGGCTCCAGGCTCTGAGCCATCAGCCCAGAGCCCGACGCGGGGCTCAAACTCACGGACCGCGAGATCGTGACCTGGCTGAAGTCGGACGCTTAACCGACTGCACCACCCAGGCGCCCCAATGTTTATTTATTTTTGAGAGAGACAGAGACAGAATGTGAGTGGGTTAGGGTGAGAGAGTGAGGGAGACACAGAACCAGAAGCAGGCTCCAGGCTCCGAGCTGTCAGCACAGAGCCCGACGTGGGGCTTGAACTCACAAGCTGTGAGATCATGACCTGAGCCGAAGTTGGACGCCGACTGAGCCACCCAGGTGCCCCAATAATGTTTACCTTCAAAGGCACTTTCCCCTCTGTCTACCCCTTAAACGTTCCCAGGATCCCACCCCCTTCCCTGTCCTGTTCTCATCGTCCACACCCTTCCTGGGTGATTTTACCTACTTCCAGAGCTGCAGCTCTGTAGTGGCTCTCAAGCCCCCTTCTCCAAACTTCCTGGGGCTTTAGAACCCCCAGCCAGGCTGCTCACTGGACATTACCTTCAATGTCCTCAGGTGAACACATCTTATGCTGAACCCTCAAGCTAAAAACCTGGGAACCCCTAGACTCTTCCCTCTTTTTCCCTGCCACGTCTGTAGCCGGTCAACTGTGAAGTCAGGCCAGGTCTACCTCCTAAAAAGCTGTTTCTGAATGCTCCCCACTCCATTCGCTCATTCATGAAAGTGATCTAAAACGGAGTCTGCCTAGGTTCCGGATCGACAGTTTTCAGTAGTGTGATGGATCATTTTAGGTGTCAACTTGGCTAGGCCCGTGGTACCCAGATATCCGGTCAACCATTATTCTAGATGTTTCTGTGAAGGTATATTTATTTTTCTATTTTTTTAAAGATTTTATTTTTAGGTAATCTCTACACCCAATGTGGGGCTTGAATTTACAAGCCCGAGATCAAGAGTTGCACACTCATCTATCAAATGAGCCAGCTAGGTGCCCCTCTGTGAAAGTATTTTTATTTTTAGTTTTTTTTAATGTATTTATTTTAAGAGAGAGATAGAGAGAGAGGCAGAGAGAGCTAGCACAAGTGGGGGAGGGGCAGAGAGAAGGAGAGACAGAATCCCAAGCCGACTCTACACCATCAGTGCAGAGCTGGATGTGGGGCTCCACTCGACTCTTGAACCGAGAGATCACGACCTGAGCCAAGATCAAAAGTCTGATGCTTAACCGACTGCGCGCCACCCAGGTGCCCCTGTGAGGGTACTTTTAAATGAGATTAATATTCAAACCACAGTCGACTGAGTAAAACAGATTATCCTCCATAATGTAGGTGGGCCTCATCCAATCAGTTGAAGGTCTTAACAGAAAAAAGACTGACCTCTGATGAAGAAGGAATTCTGCAAGCAGACTGCCTCTGGACTCGAACTGCTATCTTCTCTGGGTCTCCAGCACGTCAGGCCACCCTGTAGATTTTGGACTCGACGGCATTTCCAACAGAATGAAACAATTCCTTAAAATAAATCTCTTTCTCCATTTCTCTCTCTCTCATATGTATTATATACATATATCCTATTGATTCTGTGTCTCTAGAGAACCTTGACTAATACAATTAGCTTCTCTTCAGTTTCAGGATAAAAACCTTAAATCCTTACTTAGCCCACGAGGCTCTTCAGTCAATTTAGCTCATATAGTGCCTTATGTACAAATGAGAAAAAGCCACCACCTCTAGGCAGGGCACACAGCTTGGTGGGTGGAACACGGGTGCGCCCTCCCTCTTAGTATGGTGGAAACGTGGACGACCAGACAGAGCTGCCCTGCTTCCTGATGAACCTCTGCCTGCCACTTTAGCCTTGTCTTTGTGTTCATTCTTTTCCTCCCTCCTCATCCGACACCCTAAGGTCCGCGCAGCTCCTAGGTCCCCGTGCTTCTTTGCCACTATGCGTTTGTATATCCCGTCATAGCTGCCTCAAGGTCCTTCTTGCATTCTCCCGCCAGTTCCCCGGGCGCATGCCTTCTCCCGCCAGACTTTGCGACCCTCAGCCTGGCCCAGCCGCGCGCACGGCCTCTCTCTCTCTGCTCTGAGTTTCAGCCCTTGCTTCATTGATGCTATTGCTACTTGATTACTCGCCTAGGTTGGGGAATCATCCAGGGAAGAATTTGAACTTTGATCCACCGTGCTGGGCACTCGTAGGTGCTCCATAAACTTCTCGCACAAATGAAAACAGGGACGTGTGAGTGAGAGAGAGAGTGAGTGAACGGATGGAGGGAGGGAGGGCACCAGGCTAGCGGTAACAGCAGGAGGCGCTCACCGGGAGTGGGCTCCTTTCCTTGCGCGGCGGAGCCCGGCCAGCCGGCGCCCAGGAGGAGGACTGGGCTCGGGCCGGAGGAGGGGGAGGCGGTTGCGGCTGCGCCAGCGCGCGGTGGCTCGGCAGCACCGCGGAGCCCAGCGAAGGGGAAGCGGACTCGCGGGGAGGGGGACGGGGCCTGCGGGGGAGGGGCGCGGCGCCCTCTTGCCGGCTCCGCTCTTTCTTTCACCCCGGGGTCTCCAGGAATGGAAACGGCCCCCGGCCAGGCCGGAGCGCGCGGATGAAAGGCGGCCCTCGGCCGGAGAGAGGAGCCTCCTCCCGCCTGGGCGGAGGAAACTGGTAGTGCCGGGGGTGTCCCGCCACGCCGGCGTCCCAAAGCGGGAGAAGGGGGCAGTCCTGCCCCCCCGGGCCGGGGTCCCCAAAGGGTACCCATTCTCGCTGGCATCTTACCACCCCGCCATGGGGTCCCGCCCCGACTCTTGGATCGGAATCTCGAATCCCTTCTTGCGTCTTTCCCCTCTTTCCTCTGGGCCTTGGTATGCCCCAGGGGACAGATGTCTTGGGATCTTTAACATTTGGGATGCTGCAAATGCCGAAGTTAAATGAAATACCTCCCGGGAGGGAAGGCCGGGAGGAGGGTCGGGGAGAGAGAAGATGGCCTGGACAAACAGGTCCTGAAGCTTCGAGGCAGGAACGGGGGGCGCGGGGACAGGCGGGCGGCGCCAGAGCTCCATGGGACAGGTAAGGGGGAAAACTTAGGGGGACGCAGCGCGGGTGAACTGGGGGGCTCCAGCTCCTGAACCCGTGGTCCGTGGCCTGAGCAGAGCTGGCCCTACCAGGAACGGAGTGATTTACAAAGGGGGTGGGAATTTCAAGTTCCTACCCAAAGTGCACATTTCCGACTCCTCAACCCTTCTCCTTCGACCTTCCCCACGCCTGTGGATCCCCTGGCCAGGTTCCGGGAAGCCAGAAAGCAGCCAAACAAAAGGAGCAAAGTCTCGGGCCGCCTGGATGCGGAGGGGCGCGGTGGGGGAGGGGAGCAGGGTGGACCGGACAAAGGGGCTTTTTAAGGAAAGCCGAGAGGTCTGATTTCAGGGCGCATTCCTGGCTAGAACCCACTCCACCATCGCCTGCTGGAGGCGAACACCTTTCCCAGTGGGGACGGAGAGGAGTGGAGAAAGAAACCAGTTAAGGGACCCTCTTCCACCCTCCTTCGCCTTGAGGGTCCCGGGCTATTCCCCTTCTTTCTGCACTGCTGGCTCCGGCGGCTGACCATTGATCTGTGAATTCGTTAAGTGGGATCTTAGGAGTGCCTGAGACCGTTCTTTGCTGGGTGCTGGAGGCAATGTGAAGATGGTAGATGAGGCTCTTGCTTTCAAGAACTTCCAATCTCGTGCATCAGAAGAAACTCAAAGGGACTTTTTGAAACTGTGGGAGTGGATGGCCACAGTGTGGAAGTTTCCTGATGCAGCACTTCTCCTTGGGAAGTGAAAATCCTAAAGAGATGCAGTTTTTCTCCTTTGAACAATCAGATTCCAAGTACTCTGACTTTATTCAAGGACACTCCCCGTCCTCACCAACTTGTGCTCTGGGTGTTGATGCTCTGGGGGTTGGGGCAGGGCACTGATCTGAGAACCCTGATCCCTTAGGCCAGCGGGCAGCAGGGCACTGAACCCCAGCCAGCTCCTGGGGGTACTATCCACCTCCCTTTTGGTATTTTGCGTTGAGTGGCCTGGCAGACAGTGAGATCCAACCCATTGGATCTAGGGTTCTTGGGAGAATTGGTTGGCTAGTCGCATTCCAGACCTCACGTTCTGCTGGGTCAGGAAATGCTGCATGTGAGTTTGAGGGAGCAGGGGGTTTACAAAAATTCCAGAGGATCAATGCGGTGAGTTGATTATCTGCATTTCTCTCCTCTGAACTCAGAGAGGGGGGATTACCTGATAGTGGGGTTCTTCACTGGGTCCCGGGCACCAAAGCATCTGTGGATAGAATTCAGAGGGTTTGTGAACTTAGATGGGAAGAAATATCTTTATTTCACACCAACCTTTAACAAAAATTTAACATTGCCTTCAATCACGAAGGCAAGAAACCATTGGCAGTAGCTGTGGCTTTGCCGTTGATAGAATTCACAGATAGTTTACGGTCACATCGCAGTTGTTCTGTCTCGAAGCATCGTTTACATTCATCGCTTCTATGAAACTATCCACTGCCACATCCCGTTTAACATTAATAAAGAAGCATTATATATTACTATGTGTTTGTTTTTAGAACTGTATTTTAATATAATTCGTTCTCCTGGTGATTCTCTTCATTTCTTTTTTGTGCATTAAAAAACATGCCATGGGCTGGTTCCAGAGATTTCCAACACCCCCCACCTGGAGCTGGGGGATGGGCAAGGTGGAAGAAGGGGACTAGTTCCACTCAGAGTCAGTCTCTCTGTTTGTCTTCTTTGGAAGAATGTGACAAGCCAGTAGGGGGAGGGGAGGGCTGCAGGCTCTTTGGGACACCCAAAGCTGGCTCCACATCACGGGAAGGGTCTGCCCCCGGTTGGGGGGGCCCCCGTAGCCTCAGCCTGGGGAGAGGAGGAAGTGGTCAGCCTGGAGGACTCTGGGGCTAGCATTGTTTGGAAAGAGGGTGTGTATAGGATGTGAAGGTGAGCTGGGTATGTGTGTAGGGACTGTGGGGGATGCAGGTGAAGGGAAGGAGGCAGACAGGAACTCTGTCCGGTGACACAGCTCTGCTCTACAGGGGACACTTGGTGGAGCACACTTCTACCCGCCCAGCCACGGGGAAGGGGAAGGGGAAGGGGAAGGGGAAGGGGAGGGCGTTTGGAGATGGGGCTGGGAGAGGGGAGCGATCCAGAGAGATGCTGAGGTGCTGATACCCCCAGCGTGAAGGGACACAGTGGGAACATCAGAGTGGGAGAAAGGGAGGTGGTGCGATGTAAGCCTTGAGGGGTGTAGTCCTTAATCTGTATCACGTCTGTGTGTTTTCCACGTGGAGCCACAGGTAGCCTTGCTTCCCCCAAAGAAGTGGGCTGAATTCTAAACAGTTTTGGGTTTGTCTGAGGATCAGTGGGGTGGGAGACCTGGGGGCTTGTTTTCTGTAGAAAACAAGTTCCGTTTCGGTCCCTGGTCCCTCATGTTTGGGGAGTGGATTTAGAGCCTGGGGTCCAGTGGCTCTCCTGTGGCGTAGGGGCTAGGACTGGGGTTCAGCTTAGTGTGCTGTGGACCCTGTTGAGGGATGGATGTAAGAAATAAATAGGCCTTGATGATCCTGGGAGGAAATGAGTAGGATGAAAAGAGAGACCACTCTTGCTTTCTTGGGGACCCTAGAGCCTTCCCATACGGACTTCCATAGTTACTGCCTTGCCTGAAATTTCCTTAAACCTGATTTGGGAGAGACAAAACCCAGGCCTTGCTTTCCATGACTGTGTATGGAAAGAATCATGACCTATTCTTGTCATTCTGTCAACTTCTTGTTGGTATTCCCCATGGACGGTGGCCTTTCACCCTGCTTCTGGGGGTCTCGAATGCCTTGACCTCTCTCCTTGCTAAGGGTTAGCAAGGGTTAGGAGAGCAATTGTGTGCCCTAACCATTCACCACTTTTGCATTGGAGTCCCCTGAGGCCATGAAGACATGACCCCCCGTTGCCTTCTTCTGGGGTTCCTCCACGGGGAGCCCCTCTCTCCCTCCTCACCCCACCCCCGGAAGGCTAGAGGCCCAGGAGCTGCCTGCTGGCAACAGCCACGGCAGGATTAGTTCAGGGAAGGACTTGCTCACCTGCTCCTCCCCTCTGACTCAAGTCGTAACAAGTAACCTGGTTCCCCTGGCCCGGCAGGCAGCCTAGGAGGAAAGGCAGCCTACAAGGAAAGGGAGGCAGGCCAGCAGGCGGGACCAGAGGGAGGGGCGGCCATCGGCAGCGGCAAGTAGAGAGCTGGAGCCAGGTCAGAGGAGAGCACAAGGGAGACTGGCCTGTGGCCTGGGACACCCTGAGGCGACATGCGACACCCCTCGGCCCCCTGACCTGGGAACGGGGCTGTTTCCCGGAATCCTGGATTAAACCCCAGAAGCAGGTGAGAGCAGGGCAGGGTGGAACAGGTCTTTGGGGCTGGGGGGCAGGCCGGCCCGGGAGTGGGGGGAGCCCCTGTAGTAGCCCCCGTCACCAACTCCTCCTCCGCCTTGTGTCTGGGGCGTGGGATGATAGGGGGGTGTTGGGGGGCCCAGATGAGGAGCCCCTTGCTGTAGGTTTGCTACAGTTTTGCTGTAGTCCCCAGGCCTCAGTCTCCACAGGAAGAAGCGAGAGGCCCAGGACCTGGTTTCGGGGGCACACGGGTGATCGAGGAGGGTCCTCAGTGGCTCAGCCTGAGGGACGCTGCACCGGTGTTTCCCTTCCTTCCTCTATGCCTCTTCTTTCCTGTCTGCCTTTTCCTGGGGACATTGTTCAGTCAGGTGGACTGCTTCTTAGGACCCAGCCCTGGGGCTTGCCGCTTAGAGCTGAGGGTCTGGAGGGCAGGGAGAGATTCCTGCGTTGGGAAGGGGTTGGGCATGTTCCCTGAACTGCCTTTATCTGAAAGCAATGCCTTAAATATCTAAGGCTCAAGGGACTCCTGTGGTGCTGGTGGAGGCGGGAGCTGAGCTGATCCCTTGGGCTCCCGGGGCAGGGTCCCCACGGCCAGGAGGGCTGCCTTGGCAGGGCACATGAGGGCGACTGCTACATGGCTGTTTGGGGTTCCTGCTCAGCCCGGCATTGTCCAAGAGGTCCAGATTCTGAGCGGGGAGCTGGAAAGGGCCTTCCCTGGACACTGTCTAGTCTTTGCGTCCACGAGGAAAGGAGGCTGGCCGGGCCAGGTAACTTTCTCAGGACAACACAGGCAGTAGCCGAACTACAACTTGAAGCTCTCAACTTTGGGTCCTGTGCTCTTTGCTTCGCTTGGAGCCGTGAGTTAGCCCAGAGTGTGCCCAGCATCAGACCCTGGCAGCGTGTGCCCTTGACCCTGGCGGTGAACACTGGAGGAGAGGGGGTGTGCCAAGGGGGCTCTCCTCTCATACCCACCCCTCTGTCTGCGTAACCCTACACACCGCACCAGTCAAGGAGGAAAGCAGGGGCTGAGTTATCGTAACTTGCCAAGGCAACTCCTTCGTGGTTAATAATTAATTAGCAAGTGTGACTAATTCATGGCTTCTCTCCCACATTACCTCCTCCCTTGTGCAAAGCAGAACGCTCACCGTGCTAGCTGAGACACCCTTGCTTCCTAGTTCTGGCTGGGCCCGGGCCCTGGCTTCTGGGGAAGGTCAGAGGCTGCCCGCGGTGGGTGGGAGGTGGGTGAGCCGCCTGCCCCTCTGTCCTGCTCTCATCTCCAGGGGGCATGAAGGTTTGGGAGGGATGGGCCATGCAGAGGTAACTCTCACACTAATTACCCTGTTCTGGGTTTCTAGAACACGGGCTGGTCTCTTTGGCATGTTTACAAAGGCCCTACGTAAACATTTCTTTTTTCCCTTTCTTTCTTTCTTTCTTTCTTTCTTTCTTTCTTTCTTTCTTTCTTTCTTTCATCCTATCATCCATTGTCTGGACTTTCTGGGAAAAATGCAATTTCACAGTGCAGGTACATGTTGTTATCAAGGCTACCTTTTTATTGCTATTGCCCACGGTACTTCGCTGGCCTGTGCCATTTATGGAGGTCTATAAAAGCGCTCCATCGGTCCTGCTCTTCCAGTCTCGAGAGGCAGAGGTCCTACTGGGGACCTGCTGTTCGAAGTCCCTTCTCCCTCTCCTGGCCTTGTGTTGTGCTCGGCTTTCCCAGGGCTGACTTGCCTCTGCTGTTGGCTGGTGGCAGAGGGGTGGAGCCCACCTCCTCCACCCCGTGGCCCTGTGCCGTGGGGAGGCAGGATAAGCTCCAGACAGAAACTCAGGAGGACTTTTGGACTGTTGCTCAATGGGCTGACTCAGTGAGGAGGTGGCTGGGCTCTCCTTCCAGACCGCCTGCCTGGGCTCCTCCCGCCCCTCCCTACCCCTGCTCCAGCCAACAGCTACCAGGCCGCGGCCAGCTGAGACCCTGACCCAGGGATGCGGGCTCGGTGAGGAGCAGGTGTTGTTTTGGAGACTGGTACCCCTAGCTGGGCCGACACACGCTGAGACTGTACCTGTGCCACCCAAGTGCTCCAGGGAGATAGAGGAGTGGGTGGACTTCTTGTCCTCGGGTGGCTTCCACTCTAGTCACACAGCCCCTCCCCCTCCCCCGTGACCCTGACACACACACACACACACACACACACACACACACACACGCCAGGTCTCCTCTGGCTGTGGGGGATAGGGGATCTCAGCTGACTCCTCCTTGAGGGGTCTCCTAGACATAGTGGCTTGGGAATTATTTCAGAACTTTGGGACAGCTCTCTGGCACCTGCCTTTGGATGCATACCCTGGTCCAGAGGGCAGGGCAGCCTGGGCTTTGAGGACCCGAGAGCACAGGCTTGGGTGGGTACCCAGTGCCCAGCCAGGTTTGAAGTGTTGTCACCCACTGGGGCAGCAGGATGGGTCTCATGCCTCCTGGGTTCTCGGGCTGAGGACGGTCAGCCCATGGCGATCGACGGCTGTGCCCCAAGAAGACATCTTCCCCTTCCTGCTTTCCTTTCCTCCTTGCTTTGTCCTCCCACCCATTTTTTCTTATCTTTTCCTTTTCATTCTCTTTCTTGCTCTTTTCCTTGTCCTTGTCCCCAGTCTCAGTGGTCCCTGTGGCCACCGCTGCTGTTGACTCTCTTGGGCTGAGAGGCCCCTCTCAGAAGGAGGAGGCAGGAGGCTAGGGTGGGCCCAGAGAGCCCCCGAGAGCGGCTTTGCTGGTGAGGCCCACAGAGCCTTCTCGGTAGCACCCCCAGAGCTGAGAACCCCCCAGGCCAGACTGTTCCAGAAATATGGCCCTCACTTCCACTCCCCGTGCCCTCAGATATCTGATCCTTAGGCTCTGTTTGGAACTAAGGGGTTTCACATCTATCTTTTTGTTGTTGTTCTCTTAAAAGCTGGGGAAACTGCAGGCCACTGACACATCCTGGCTCAGCTTGGGAACGGTGTCACCCCTCCCTACTCTGTGCCCCCTCCTCCCAGAAATCCACCATGGAGAGTAAGGATGAGGTCAGCGACACTGACAGTGGCATCATCCTGCAGTCTGGTGAGTGGTTTGGGGAATCCCGCCACATGGGCCCCCTAGCCCTGCCTCTCTGAGGCTCCAGGCCCTAGGCCCCAGGCCCCAGGGCCGGCCAGGCTGAGAAGCTGGAAGACTGGAGTAGGGGGAGGGCAGGAGGGGTGGGAGAGGGCTCTGCTGGGGGCTAAATATGAGAGGGACTGCAGTTTTCCTGGATGGTCTGGCCTGGAGGTGTGATCCTATCTGGAACAGGTCTCTGCAACTCTGGCCCTAGTGATTACTAAGAAGTAGAAAAATCTTATCTGGCTGATGGAAAGGTCCTGTCTCTTTGGTTGGCCTGAGTCTGTGGGCCTGGTCTGGTCCTGACAGAAGAGAAGAAAGAAGCATGTGTGTGAATGAGAGAGAGAAAAAGAGAGAGGGAGAGGGAGAAAGGAAGAGGAGGAGGCAGCAGTGAATTGTGTGGGTGGAGGGTGGGAAGGGTGAGAACGGAGCCCTGACCAGGTAGCCCTCCCACCACCTGCAGATGGCCTGGTGAGGCGGCCCTTCCTTTTGAGCTGTCATGTTGCCACCTCGGACAGCCAGGAGATGTGGCGTTTGTGGTTATGACACAGGCCGCAGCACCTGAGATCTGCGATCAGCGGGCAGGCATGAGGCTGTGTGTGTGTGTGTGTGTGTGTGTACACGTGTGGGCCTGGGATAGCTAACGAGTGTCTGAGAGGGGCTTACCCACCTCGGCTTCCCTGAGCCAGTGCCCTGTGGCCCCCCCTAGGCCCTGACAGCCCGGTGTCCCCGGTGAAGGAGCTGACCCACGCGGTGCGCAAGCAGCAGAGGGCCCTGGAAGAGCGGCTGGAGGCACACCTGGAGGAGCTGAAGAGACTCTGCCTCAGGGAGGCGGTGAGAGCCTCGGCCGGCCCCTGGTTCCTCCCAATAACTTGGGGTTAACGGGGGGAGCCCTAGAGCCACATTTGGGGATGTTTGGGCTGAGGGAAGGGAACCCCGTTTGTGGGAGAGTTCTGGAAATCAGATGGGGGTGTGGTGCCTGGAGCCCCTGACCTGGGCCCTGAGCGGCCCTGAGCGAAGGAAGTAGCCAAGGTGGGGCCCCCAGACACGGGAGGGAAAGACAGAGGGGCTACAGAGGGAGTTGACAGAGGTGCCTGTGGGAATGTAACCAGGGCCAGAGTAGATCTCTGGCGGGGGTGAGCAGAAGGTAGAAGGGAAAGAGGAGGGAATGCGGAGGGTGCCCTGAAGAGGCCAGTGAGACAGGCCTGGGGGGCGGGATGGGGTGGGGAGTGGGCAGGGGCCTCTGGGGAAGGATGGGCACAGGCAAAGGGGGTACCGGCTATGCTTGGTTGGCCAAGGGCTGGGCAGTTGGAGCGGGGCCTGGCTGACGTTGCTTCCACTGCAGGAGCTGACGGGTGTCTTGCCGGCCGAGTATCCCCTCAAACCAGGGGAAAAGGCCCCCAAGGTCCGCCGCAGGATTGGAGCAGCTTATAAACTGGACGAGCGGGCCTTGCACAGAGAGGTGAGGCACCTCAGGGGGCTGTCTCTCAACCTACCCCCCCAAATGTTGATCCCTGAGCCAAGGCCTCACCGTCTGGAGGGGCAGCTTCTGAGGCACAGGGCCCTCTCCTGGTTTTTGGCAATCTCCACCACCCCCCGCCCCCCGCCATCACACCCAGTCAGGGTGCTCGGCTCCGTGTCGATGAGGGGCACCCACTCACATGTAGCCCAGTGGCCATGGGGAAGGTGTGCAAGAGCTGGGGACTCACGAGAGGACCCTGGGTTTGTCTGGGCCAGTAGGCAGAAGATCAGTTAAGAGCTCAACCACCAGCCCAGGGAGGCAATGGCCCATTTAAACAGGTTATTCTGGCCCCTAGGGCTGTCCTCTTTCTCAGCGGGGAAGGCAGGTGGTGAGGGGGCGGCTCGGGCCCCGGGGTTCCTTCCCCGTGGTGCGAAAGGTGGCAAGTGTCCCCTGGGCTCGCCTGCCCGGCCCTTGGGGTCAGGAGGGAGAGAGGCCCACGTTGGTGCCCGCTCTGCCCGGCTCAGTGGGCAGGTTGGCGGGTGGGTCCCCGTGCCGGCTTTTCGGGCCCACAGGTTTGCTCTCGGGCACCTCCCACCGCTCCACCTTCCGCCCCAGGGCCCCAGGGCCGCCTGTGCTGCCGTCTGCTTCCCGGGCTGGGGGTCCGTCGGGGCCCTTCCCTGGGTCCCCACGGCCACTGAGCCCCCTGCCTCTCCCACTCCTCAGGACCCCCTGAGCGGCCTGGAGCGGGAGCTAGCCCTGCAGCTACAGATCGCCGAAGCGGCCCGCCGCCTGTGCCGGGAGGGGAACCTCAGCAGGCAGGCCCGCCGGCAGCGGAAGCACGCCATGCTGCAGGAGGAGAAGAAGCTGAGGGAGCTGGAGCGCTGCCTGGGCGAGCAGCGGCGCACCAGTGGGCCCCCTCCCGCCGCTGCCCTGCCCCTGGGCCGAGGTGAGCCAGTCGCCCTGAGAGTCCCGTCCCGGGCCACGCGGGCCTCGTGTGAGCTTGGGTGGCATGGCCCCGGGGCCACTGCATTCGCCTTCGTGCCCAGCACTGTGTTTCATAGTCCAGATTGGCTTTAGCTGGGAAACCTGCTTCCTCGGTCCACCTCTACCCCATCCTGACCCTCTGCAACCCCAACAAGCTGTGGCCCAGGGCTTCTCCATCCCGTGAGGCCCTCTCCCCCAATCTCCTTAGGAAGCGTCCCATTCCTTCCACGTCCGCCTCAAAACCCACTGCCCTCAAGAAGGCCTTCTAGGCAGAAAGGTGCTCCCCAGGCTGACTTCGAGCTTCTTCCCAGGGTCTATGCAGCTGCGGTAGCCAGGTCCACCCTCCTGCCCTCCAGGCCCCAGGGGCTGGCTTATATGGTCAGGAAGCATGAGGCTGACGTGAGCCTGAGGCTCTGAGCTGACGTACTGTCCCCCGGCCTGAGCGAGGCTGCTCAGGGACCCAGGGCTACTCGTGGGATGTTTAGGTTGAAATCCAGCACCACCAGTGCCACACCCCACCATCCCTTAAGCATCTAGAACCACCCTGGTCAAGGGGAATCCCTCCACTTCTGCTCTTTGCTCTTACTGTGCCTCTAGTCTAGTCCCTGGGCCCCGTGGCCCAGAGACCTGGGGCTGTGGGGCACCTAGAAAGTCGTCCCTGCCCAGGACCTGCCATTATTGGACACCGGTGCACCCAGCCCGGGTTACCTTCCAACAAGTGGTTCTGAGCCCTCAGTTGTGTTGGCTTTGCCCTCTCCTGATGCAAACCCAGCTTGTCAAGTCCACTCGCAGCCCTACCTTCTACTTCTCACGGCATCATGCCCGTCGCTTGCCTCAACCCCTGGCCTCTCATGGGGCCCAGTTGTAGGGGAGGGACCTGGGGTGAAGAAGGGAGGGGTGGCCTGGGGCCATCCTTGGAACTGGAGACCAAGGCCTTGGTCTGGGCTTGGGGAATTGTTTACTTCTCCCACACCCTCCGGCTCCTACCCCTGCACCTTGGGTTGGCTTTTCACAGAGGCTGCTCTCCTCTTCTGGTTGGGGACGCTCATATTTAGAACCCCCCCGTGCCCCGTGGCCCATGCTGTGGGCAAGGGGATGCTCCTAGTACAGGTCTCCAGAGTCCCCGCTGCCGCACGTTGTCTCTGATGTAGGTGAGAAAGGGTGTGACCAGACACCTCCCAGGTCACCTCCAGCAGAAGTCGAGAATGAGCCGAGAATGTCACCTCCGTGTGACAGTTGACCCAGTAAACCCAGGAGACCGTGCACCTGACCCAGGCTCAGAGGGCCAGACTTCTCTGGGTCGACTGGCTCTGGCCTGGCTGCAAGACAATACTCTGGTCTCCCAGGCTCAGATGGAAAAGAAGTTCTCCATCCTCCCTCCACTCCGACAGGATCCCCAGGACTTGAGCCCCCCCCCCCTTGAAAGGCAGCCACTGACTTGGCTTGTGGAAGTCCCTGAGGGGCTTACCTGCGCTGTGCTGGTAGGGAGCCGGTGGGGGAGTGAGAAGTGCCCCTGTCCCAGTTTGCCTCAGCCCCTCCTGTGTCTTCTCCAGCCCCATACTGCTCAGCAGCCTGCAGATGTTGGGGTGGCAGAGGGTGTGGGGGGATATCACACTGCTGCTGCCATTGTAACCAGTGATGCTTCTCGTTGGGGGTATGAGCGGGTCAGGACGTGCCTGGAGCTTTCGTTAACCTTCCATGGGAGACAGGCGGTTCTGAAACCTCGGTGCACTCAGCTGTAGAGAAGAAACCTGGGGTAGCGGCCACCTTTCACCCTCCAGATCAGAGAAAAAGACGCTGCACCCTCCACCTTCAAACCCTGTCTTGCCGGTGGGCCTGAGGTCCTGGGTTCTAATGTCCTGCCTTGGGAGCGCAGGAGGAAGCAGCTCTAGACCAGTGATTCCTTCTCTGGCTCCTCTGCCCAGCTGTGCTTTCCCCAGAAGGAGGAAGTAGAAAGGGATTAATAATTAGTTAGGAGCTGAGAGGTGTTTTGAATTAAAAAGGAAAAAAAAGCAAACAGAAAAAAAAAAGAAAAGGAAAAGCCACCCTGCCCCCTTGGTCTCCACACAAGGCTTATTCAATTTAGGATAATTACTAATTATGCCAAGTGGGGGTAATTAGCTAGTACCTTGCAGGTGGCAGGGAGCAGTCAGGTGTTAAACTAATTCACCACAGTGAATTTGATGAGAAATCCCCCTACGCCCCCATGACACACACCTCTAATTTTAGTAGGTGCTCGGAATGCGTTTGTGGACTGACAATACCTTCCTTTAGCAATGCTATCTATTGGAATTTCTGCGGTGATGGAAATGTTCCATATCTGTGCTGTCTATAGTAGCCGCTAGAGCATATGAAATGTGCCTGGTTTGACCGAGGAACTGAATTTTTAATTTTATTTCATTTTAATTAACATAACCCCCATGCAGCTAGTGGCGACGCGTTGAACAGTGCGGCCTTTGAGAATGTGCAGAGTTGGTGGGTGTGACCTCTGTAGTTACCTCCTCACCTGGGGGGTCCAGCTGCCAGTGCTGGACTGAGGGCAGGGTGAGGTTGATCCGGGGCTGGGTTGGGGCAGTGTGGCTGAGACAGTGAGCGGCCCTCGGGAACGGCTGTGTTTGGCTGGCAGATAGATGTGCTCCCTCCATGTCTTAACTCTACAAAAGCAGCGGGTCTCCAGATCACCCTCTTTGCATTGCATTTGTTTGGCCAATGAGTCTCTGACATGCTTGTTTTTATGAAGATTAGGGATGATGGGAGATGATGTCTTTCTTCCCAGATCATAGAGTCAAACCAAACACATGACACTAACCCCAGCTGCATCACGGGACCATGATAGTAACAGTCCCACAAATTCTTCAACTTGACAGATCTGTAAAAAAGAATACTCTTTATTCTCCGAGGTTTTGTAAAAGATCAGAGGCAAAGAACCAGAATTCAGTAAAAGGGTGTAGCCTCACTTGAACCCCAAAGCAAAGGCTAGTACGAGCCAAGCACAGCATGGCCTAGCTGGCTACTTGGGAGTCGCCCAGCTCCTTGGGCAGAATGCCCTACGTGGTTTAAGAACTACTCTGGGTAGAGTTTTTTAATTCATTTAAGTTGTGGAGCAAAGGTTGACAAACTTCTATAGAGGCTCAGTAAATATTTTAGGCCTCATGGGCTATAAGGTCTCTGTCGCAACTACTCAACTCTGCCATTGTGGTGCAAAAGCAGCCAGACCTTATGTAAATAAATCTGTAGCTGTGTTTCGATAAAACTTTATTTATAAAAACAGTGAGTTAACTGTATTCGGCCCAAGGGCCCATAGTTTACCAGTCGTGGTACAAAGGATTTTAAGATGACTGGAATTGTTTAACTGTCTTAGAACTTTCTAGATAATGACTTGTGCATTAGATGCTAGCTAACAGGAGAACCCATAAATGGTAGGTAGCGGTGACAAGCCAGACTCTGGTCAGACTGTCTGGGTATGAATTCTGACTCAGTCACCTTTTGGTGGATTGGCCTAAGCCATGTTACTCAGTTCCTGCAAACTTTGGTTTTCTTAGCTGTTACATGATGATAATAGTGTTTACCTTACACGGTGGTTATGATGACATAAATTAATATACATAAAGTACTTAGAAAACTACTGGTACAACAGAAATATTGGCTATTGTTCATTTCCCCTCATCATTGTTATCAAACATAGTTGAAAATACTTTGTGAATTCCATCCAGGTCAGTAGAGTATTCTCAGGGTCTAAATGTTTCAGTTTGTTCAAGGGCAATGGCAAATGTAAGTTCCCTCTGATTTCCTGGGTCACAGCTGCTCTTGTGCCATGCAGAAATGTCACACTCCCATTTCATGCAAGTGACTTGCCGTATCACCAAGTGAAGAATCAGATCGCTGTGAGTTGATCCCACAACTCCACAACTCAAACTGCCACTTTGCGCTGCCCTTGGTACTGGTAATGCAGGGCTTCTCAGATTTGGGGTCTTTGAGTTGAGTTGTATTCATGATCTCAGAAGACTATAGAAACGTTAGGCAAATTATTTCCATCCCAAAGGCCTTCCAGAATGACACTTCACCTTTCCCTTCCACTGCTGAGAAACCCTGTCAGAAAAAGCCCTGGCTTTTTTTTTTTTCTTACAGACAGGGAAACTGAGGCCTAGAGCATTGAAATGGCTTATTCAAGGTTGTGTAGCTAATAGAAGAGCTAGGATTGAAATCAGGCTTCCCATTTCCTCCTAGCTTCTGATTTTTTTTTCCCACTTCCGAGTAATAAATTCATATCTAACATAGTATTTAGTACACAGTTGGTATTTCCTGATACGGGATGCTATCGGGAAGGGGGTGGGGTCAATACTGCCGGATAAGCCAGATCTAGGAGTTGATTTCCTCACCTCTTTCTCTCCTCTTTGACTTTTCCAGAGCTCAGCGCCTCAGATGACAGCTCTCTATCAGATGGGCTGCTCCTGGAGGAAGGTGAGAGGGGTAGTTTAGGCCTATTGTCAGGATTGGGCTCATAACAGAAGACAGTGGGGCTTTGGCAGACTTCACTGCTAAGGACTTCAAATGGGGAGTGGAGATTTACTGAACTAGTGAAGGCAGGAGTGCCGGGCTGGGCTCCAGGTCTCTGCTCCTACTTGATGCTAATTTCTATGTGCCCTTGCACACGTTCATTTGAGGGTGGGGATGTGCTGACCCTTTGCCATTCTAGAAGTTCAATCATTTTGACAGGGAAGGAAAAGGTGAATTCTAGCAGAGCCTATGGGCTCTGGGGTCCCTGCCTTTGCCCTGGGACCCTAAGAGCCATCTGGCCACAATCCTTGCCCTCTTTGAATAGAGGATGGCACTGGGGAAGGAAACACTGTCCATCGATTAAGAACCCTGTTTATAAACCTTAAGGATGCTGGGGGTCAAGGTGGACCAAGAGGGTAGCGCAGTCCTATGTAGGGGAGTGTCCAGGTCAATAAGGAAATAGTGCACCTGGGCACAGCATGAACAAGAAAATTAGGTAAGCGGAAAGGTAGCTGCAGATATAATACTAGGAGCAAAGGTTAGAAGGTGGAATGATGTGAACTAAAGGCAGTCAATCTGGGAAGGTTTCTTAAAGGAGGCAGGTGTAAAATAGAGCTATGGGTGAGGAAGTCCCAAAGGAGAACAAAACATTTTTGAGCATCTGGGCCTGGAGCCACAGCCTGGAACAGCCAGATAAGCAGCCGTGGGAGGAAGAGCAAGGCGTGGGCCACAGAGGTTCTTGTTGGGCCGATTTCCTGGCCACTGCCTTCACCAGGTTTCTTTTCACTCCCCGCAGAGGAATCCCAAGTGCCAAAACCTCCCCCAGAGTCCCCAGCTCCACCTTCCCGGCCTCTCCCACCCCAGAGCCTGGAGGGGCTGAAGCCAGCAGGACCTGAGACTGGGGGCCTGGAGCGGGCCCCCATCCAGAACAGTCCCTGGAAGGAGACCAGCCTGGACCATCCCTACGAGAAGCCCAGAAAATCTTCTGAACCCAACAGCGAGTCCAGGTCAGGACGGGGAGGAAGGGGAGGGCTGGAAGTGGGTGGGAGCTGTGCTTGGCCAGGGGGGTACAGGCAGGGCAAGGCGTGGGAGACTGCCCCTCTCCTTAACTGTGTGATGGTGAGAGATGTGAATTTTGGGGCCCCCTTCCACGGTGCCCCCTTCCTCTGCACAGCTTGACGCCCTGAATGGAGGCATTCTTGCCACTGACCTGTCCCTAATTCTTTTGCAGCAGCCCAGCCACCACGCCACAGGACGGGCCCGGTGCCTCCAGCCTATGGCTGCTGGAGCCTGCCTCCTACCATGTGGTTCCCATCCGCAGCGTTCCTGGCCAGCGGCAGGGCCGCACCAGTGCCCCCGCCACCCCTGAGATGCAGGGGAGGAGGGGCCAGGCGCAGTCTCTGAGGTAAGAGACAGGTCACCCCAGAGATGCAGGGGGAGGCGAGACCCACTATTGAGAGCTTACATTTGGAGGGTGGTGGCTTCCAGGATACAGGTGGGACTGGGTGACACATGGCTAGTACTGTGGCTTCTCCATCCCTTCTTGGGGCACCTCTCAATAGAGGCTTTGCCATAATCAGCAAAACCAGAGGCAAGTCACTTGTGAAGCAAGCTGTTTTCTGCACAACCCAATTCAAGTTCCAACCCCCCCCCCCCCAACCTATATTCTCCTATGGCACGAGAATATGTGCCTTGGTAGATACATACTTTTGCAACTGTTTAAGATTGTTGTATTACTGGTCGCTGACAGTGGATGATTCACTCTCTCAATTGATGTGCAGTCGATTCTCATTATTTGTGGGAGTCTGATGTCCTATAAAGTCACCACAGACAGTAAAGTAGCAATACTGAACCATTGCTCCTAGGGAAAGCACAGGGTGAGGCTCTCGAGAGCTTCTGGTCACAATATTTTTGTCAATCGATCAGTCCATAACCTTGTTTTATGTGTGTTTCTGTTGAAGACACCTTATTTAATATATGCTGTTGACCCATTAACATTGAACTGGCCAATGGCACTGTCACTCATGCCCGAATAAAACTCATCTCCTATGTATATTCTACTGAAGGCACCTTCACACATAGCCTTCCTGCCCTTAGGAATACCAGACAGCACTTCAGCACTATGCTTAGGGCCATTCTAAACAGTGAAGTCACCAAGAAAAAGTACAAGAATATGAAACGCGTGACACTAAATAGACTGTGGCAAGAATACTCGTTTATGGTACGAAAGCCGAAACAAGGAGTCAGAGCATTGCCTTGTTCGGTCTCGGCTGGGAATGTGCCTATTGGGCATGTCAAAGTCTTCACCATTCTGTGTGTGCGTCCACAAATGACCACAAAAGTATTGTGGGTGTTGACTTTGAGGCTACAAATGCATTTTGACTATGGGGGGGGGGGGGGGGGATTTGCAAATACAGAATCTGCAAATAATGAGAGTCAGTTGTATGTTATTTTCCAAGTGCTTTATCAGTATTCTTGGTGATAGTTTCAGTGACAGCGTTATGAAAGGCACTGTTAGCTACACCCCACGGAAAGCCCTGGGCACCACTGCTGGGCTCTTCTGTCAGTTTAAATTCACTCATCAGGCAGCACTGGACTGGGTGCAGCCTGGGACAACTGCTCTCAAGTCAGGCCATGAATTTTATATTTTACATACTCCCAGGGCTATTTTACAAACAGTGCCTTTGTGCAAACTGGGAAAAGGGGCTGGGTTTCAGCCCCTGCGGGTCTTGGGCTGCCCCCTTGTGGAGGGTCGACCTGCGTGCAGTCCCCCTATGGTAGTTTGGTGGCACCGCCAGAACAACATGCCACAGAGTGGGTGGCTTAATGACAGGGATTTATGGTCTCACCATTCGGGAGGCTGGAAGTTCAAGATCAGGGTGGGGTTGGTTTCTTCTAAGGCTTCTCCTTGCCTTGTGCATGGCCATCTACTTCCTTCACACGGTCTCTACCACATGACAGCTTTACAGGTCCAGCTTAGATACCTGACCACGGATTCTGTGGGTGTCATGTGGCTGAACACAGGGTCCCTAAAGCAGCTGAAAATAGCCCACGTGGCCGTGGCACGCTTTGCACAAAGCACAGAAGTGTGAATGCAGCAGGAGGGATACGTTGAATGGCACACCAGGCCAGGAGGGTGTCTGGATGCTTCCTGGAGGGGGGCGGGGGAGGTTCTGCCTCACCTGTTTATCTTCACCAACCCCCCCACCCCCACCCCAGGCCCAAAGGACTAGATTCGGCCTCCCCGACTCAGTGCGTCTCCCCTTCCCCCCTCAGGATGGATTCCTTCCGGGCGGGTCCCGAGGGCCGAGGCCGCAGCGCCTTCCCCCGCCGCCGCCCCACTCACTACACGGTGACGGTGCCCGACTCCTGCTTCCCCCCGACCAAGCCCCCGCTGCCCCACCCCGCCTACCACTCCTGCTCGGAGGACAGCGGCTCCGACGTCTCCAGCATCTCGCACCCCACGTCGCCGGGCAGCAGCAGCCCCGACATCTCCTTCCTGCGGCCCCTGTCTCCGCCCGAGCCGCCCCGTCCCCGCGGGGCCTGGGTCCCGGCCGGCGCGCACTACCCCAAGCTGCTGCCGCCGCCCGGGCGCTACGTGCTGGTGGCCGAGAGCCACCTGCCACCGCCCGGCGAGTGGGAGCTGGGCCGCGCCGCCCTGGGCCCCGCCTACGAGGAGGACGCGGCCGCGCTGCGCTGGCAGCGGCTGGTGGCCTCCCGCGGCCGCCTGGTGCGGACGCCCTCCCTGAAGGACAGCCCCGCGGGCCGCGCGCTCAGCAAGGCGGCCGTGTCCGAGGAGCTCAAGTCGTGGCACGAGCGCGCGCGCCTCCGGAGCGGCCGCCCGCACTCGCTGGACCGCCAGGGGGCTTTCCGCGTCCGGAGCCTGCCCCCCGGGAGAGAGGGCTTCGCGCGAGCCCCTGCTCCCCGGACACAGGTACGGGCGGCCCCGGGGTCACGGGGCCTTCCAGCTGGGGGAGGGCTGCGATTCTAGCGGGCCCCAGAGTAGAGAGGTTTGATGCCACTAGGCTGGGGGCCGCGCCGTCCCCAGCTGGGAAGGACAAGCCACAGAACCTTTCCTCTTGGCTTTGGAAGGCACTCGTGACCCCCCCCCTCCCCCCACGCACCTCCCAATTTTGCCTCTAGCTCAAGAGCGCTCACCCACGTGCACTGGTGGAGGTAATCCTGGAAGAGAGCGGGACTCTTTTCCTTATGGGCTCCACAGATGATCCGCAAAGCAGATAAGCCTGTATTCAGAAGCAGAAGTCCAATCCGAATTAACCCCCAAGTTTCCTGATGTGAAGGCCCAGGACAAAGGGAGAGTCTGGACACGTGTTTGCAGAAGCCAGGACCTGTGATTGCCTGTGGCGCCACGTCCCCTCCGGTGGCCCTCCTGGCTGCAGGGCTGAGAAGCAGGGTGGCTAATGGTTAAGTGCACAGGCTTATCAGCCTCTCAAGCCAGGCTACGGGGGGGGGGGGGGGGGGGGGGGGGGGGGGGGGGGGGGGGGGGGGTTCAAATCTCAGCCCTGCTCCCTGGAAGGGATATTAATGATTGGACAACTATCTCAGAGGGCCATGAACTTTAAATGAGTTATTATGTGTAAAATGATCAGAACAGTATAGAGTAAGTATAAGTAAGCGGTATTCTTATCCGCCAAGGACCAGATTGGTAAGGTAGACATGAGGTAAGGCTGCCCACTCTGGTTTCAGTGACCCAGTTTCTTCATTCTGGAAGTAGGGATAACACACATGCGTCTTGTCTCCTTTCTCCCTGGCATGGAGGGCTCTGCAGCCTCCAGAAGTTACCAACAGGCTGCTTCTTTGAGACCCAAGATCCCTACCAGGCCCAGCTGCACATCCCTCCCCCACCCACCAGGTCTCTGGGCTGCAGCTGGCATCCCGGCCTGGCAGCGGCCTGGCCTGGGTCCCAGGCCGCACCCTCCAGCTGACGTGCTTTTGCCTTCCTGCCAGCTTGGACCTGTCCTCAGCCCAGGCCCAGCCTATCCCAACCTGCCAGACAGGGAGGGTGACAAGAAGTGAGCCCAGGAAATGCGGGGAGGAGGAGGGCAGGGCGCCTGGCACACCCCAAAGAAAGTGGAGTGGAAAATGGATAAAGGGTGATCACTGGGGGACATAGAACCTCCTGGAAAGGCAGGGGCTGAGTGCCTGGGCCCCTGAAGCTGCCAGTCAGTGTCCTTAAGGCAAAGGGATGGTGTACCTGTGTTTGCTGTTTGACGTTTCTTCCTGGTTTGCTTACAGATCTCTCCTTTCTTCCTGACCCCGGCAGGTGACCACAGTGTATGTGCCCCGGAGATCGCCCGAAGGGGCCCCTGTGCAAGTCTTTGTGCCTGAGAACGGCGAGATCATCAGCCAGGTGTAACCAAGGCCGGGTGTCACCACCGTGTGCCCTGAATGCCTCAACCTGGCTGCCGGAAAAGACTGTTCCACAGCAGGGCTGGAGCCGAGACCTCCCTGCCTCGAGTGCCTTCTTCGGCTCCTTTACCCCATCGCGGGTCGATGACCTGGAGCTGAGCCTTTTTTTTTTTTTTTTTTTTTTTAAATGTCTTTTGTTCAGAAACCCTGGCCTTAGGATTTATATTGTGATTTGTCCTCAAGATCCCAATAATATGATGATGCTTTCTTCCCCAGAGCTTGGTCTACTGGACTTAAGGCATTGCCTGTCTGACTGACAGCATTTGTCTCCTTCTGCAAGACAAGTGGCAGGGGACACGTGGAGCAGAGAGGGCCACGTCGGGATTCCTCACAGACTATTCTCTGGCTCAGAGCACTTCCCCGGAGAACAGCTCCTGTCTCACTGCCGCTGGAGGCACACTAGTGCGCCTCACCACCCCCATTTCCCAGCTCTCTGGGTACTGTAGGGGTGCCTGACAGGGGGAGAATCTTCTTCCCCCTTTATAATGTGCTCTGTGATGCACACACGAAGTGGTAGGTTAAAGACCACACATCCTGGTGGAGTATTGTCTCCCTGGGCCCTATTTTCCTCACCCCATAACCCCCTCTGGAGGGCCCCCAGTCACTCACCATATGCTCTCTGTGCCGTGTGGGCTCCCACATCTACCCAGACCTCTGAGCCTTACGTTTGAGGCTTCACCGGACTGTAGCATTAGGAGGCCCGGGCTGGGGGCTGGCCCGTGGTGGTGTTTGGTGGAGAGCAGCCCACGCTTTGACCACCGTCTCTGGGCATCGTGAGAGCTTGCAACCCCACCCATTTCTCTGTCATCTTTTCATTATCGTCCTAAAAACGAAAACCTTCCAGATATCTTTGGAGAGGCACCACTGTTGTGGCATGTTCTCCTAGGAGGGGGTAGGGGTCCCTGCCCTTTTTACCCCTCACCCAGCTGTGCTTCTGCTTTTGAGACTGGATTTCCTTGAAAGAGAGCAAGTCCTTATTTTTACAAATATGGGAATACTCACTCTTAAGGGCGTTCATTAATCATCCCATCTGCTAAGACTTGAGCAGGCCTGGACACTTCCTGTGCTAAGACCATCCGATAGTCTCTGGGTTCTCGTCCCAGGGCCTTTTTGCTGCCTGGTCACATACTCAGATCTCCTGCCTCAAGGAGAAAGCACAGAGTTGAAGCTTGGTGGTGTTAGGAAGAACGGAGTTCTGATTCTGCCCATGCAGACCCCTTTCCCCTCTGAGTGGCCTGGACTTGGACAGAAACTACAAATACAACTTAAACCCCCAATCACTTTGATGCCTGACCCCAAAGAAACACAGTTCTCCCCACTGGACAGAAGGCAGTGTAGCCAACTGCACAAGGGTGCCGAGGGAGGAACTTAGGTGGCCTGTCAGGAATCCGGGGGAGGAGAGGAGAGCCTGAGGGGAAGCACCCACATTTCTGTCACTGACCTCTTACCACATCCTGCAGCTCCCTCCTTTTTGGGTGGACTCTGGCCCCATTATGTTAGAATGTCCTAGTTTGGATGCTGTTCTCTTCCATTTTATCTCTGAGCGCCTGTCCCTGGTGTAAAGCTATCTCCCCTCCCCGTGTCCTCCTGGGAGCCCAGAGCTCCTAGGCTGAGCCAGGAGACAGCCCACCACCGCCCCCCCCCCCCCCACACACACATGAGGGTCCTTTATGTTAACTTATTGGTCCTGTGTAATGCCTGGTGCAGTTGCGAAGTGGCTGCATACTTGGCTGCGGGGCTGGAACTGTGTGGGTTTTAGTGCCAAATATGTCAATAAAGTCTGTTCTTTGTGATTGGCCTGAGCTGATGAAGGGTTCTTTTGTGCCAAGTTTTCTGAGCAGAGGTTTTGCCCAGCCCTCAAGATGCCTGCCCAGGGAGGCAGAGTCGCCTGGTCTCCAGCGGGTCTGGCCTGGTCCCTGGGGAGCAGGGGGATGGCCGGGGTGGTAGAGGTTCTCTGCTCCCTGGCAGGATGGAATGAGGAACAGTCCCTGCCAGAGCTCCTTAGGTCCCCAGGGCCTGAGGAGATGGGCTCTGGGAGCCACTTTCTCAACGGCAGGGACTTCCGCTCCAGGAAGTCTGAAGGCTTCCCCCAGGCCAGGCTAGGCAGTGGACGGCGATGAGTGGGGCTGAGTCTCCTGTTCCTTGAAGCGGTTCTAGGAGCTCTGGCCTGCCCAGAGTGGAGGTTTCCATGAGAAATAGGAGCTTCTCCAAAGCTCTACAACGCAGGAGTTTCCTTGGGGTGGTGGGGAGAGGCGCTTTCCACAAGGTCTCCTCCCCCACTTCTGGGCAGGGTGGCCCACAGCCCCTCCCACCTGGGGACCTGTGCGGGGAGGGGGAGGGGAGGGGGAGGAAAGCTCCAATTCAGCCCACTTCCCTGCCGGCCCTGCAGGGGCCGCTATAGGACCCGGGGCACAGCGCCCCCTGGAGCCACGATGCCCGGGAGAAGCGCGTGCCCTGGATCTGAGGTGCCCGGTGTGTCAGGTAAAGGGGTCCCTGCCTGCCTGTCCCTCTCCACAGCACACACAGGGCCGATGGCTACGGGTAGGGGTGACTCCAGCCTGGCCCTGGGTGCTGAGCCCTGGGGGCCGGGGGAATCTGTGGGCTTCAGGGGCTTGGCTTTCTCAGGCTTGGGGGAGACTCCATTCTGGGTAGAGGTGCGTGGGTGGAGCAGGTCTCTAGGGGTCTCTGGAGGCGTGAGCGTCCTAATTGTGGACCTAAGGATCTTCAACTTAACGGAAGTGCTCATAACAGGGCGCTTGATTCTGTATTGTAGACAATTGGGATGAGTTAGGCCCAGGGAAAGCGACCAAGTGCTGGGGAGTTCCGAGGAGGCAACCAGTCAGAGGAGGAAGCTCCCCAGCCACAGGACTGACAGAGACCAGCTGACACATGGGGACACAAAAGAAGGCAGGGGCAGGCCCTCTGTCAAGGCTCTTCTAAGAACAGCCCATAATGGGATACACAAGTTTGGGGACCCCAAGGGCAGGGCAGTGAGAGAACTGGCTCAGGCAGTGGTCTCCTGGTCCAGGAGAAGATTTTCCTGGGCAGTGTCTGGGGGCGGGGACAGATATTTAGGGGCTCTTAGCTCCCCTACCACAGGGCAGAATGGGATTGATGAATTGGGGAAGGGGGACAGAAGTCTCTGGTATAAGGGAGATTTAGGATTTTATTCTATTTTTTTTTTTAATGTTTATTTTTGAGAGACAGCGAGAGGGGGAGGGGCAGAGAGAAGGGGAGACCGAAAACCCCGGACAGGCTCTGCAAAGTCAGTGCAGAGCCCAAGGTGGGGCTCCAACTCACAAACTGAACCTGTGAGATCATGACCTGAGCTGAAAACAGGAGTTGGACGCTTGACCCACTGAGCCACCCAGGCACCCTGGGAGCTTTAGGATTTTAGCAACAAGACTCCCAGAGTCAATTTGACCCAGAGGCAGAGGGACGGACATCATTGGTGCCTCATTCTGTATTTTAGACAGTAGTGATGAGGCCCCCAGGAGACCACGTCTGCAGCTGAAATTTGCCCGTGCAGGTCACGCCCTGAGTGGAAGACTCGTAGACAAGTCGGGATGAGTCAGGGCCCTTTCCGAGGGTCGCATATCTTCCCATGGGGGAGGGAAAGGGAGCTGACGGTGAGAAGCTGGCACTGGCATTGCTCAGCCAGTTCTTTTCTTGTAAATGTCCTGCCTCGCACAGCTTCACCCCTCGGTGGAGACGCTGTATCCCTAGGAAGGAGCATCTAACGCCTGACCTGGCTACAGTCCTCACAGGCTGCAGGCTGCTGCCCCAAGGATGCAGATGAATCCATATTCTCACAAGCACCAATTAGGCAGAGTCACCTTGTCGCGATCAACTCACCAAGTCTCTTGGAATCCTGACTTAACGGGTGAGCAGTTGGCCCCGGACCGGGCTGCGTTTCAACTCATTGTAGTTCCAGAGGTGAAGGTGATAGGCCCAGCCTTTGCTCGAGATGTCACCTGGTGGGCACGAGCCTACCCACTTCCGGCTGCCTCCTTCACAGCTCTGGGCTCGTGTCTGTCTTCAGAACTGCCTCCGTGAGGAGCCTGGAGCCAGGCGGGGAGCAGGACGCTGGGGCTTTGAATTAAAGCTCACCCAGCTCACAGCTGTTCAGGGAGCCAACTCCCATGCTCCCCCGCCGTGTGCATCTCTATGCCTGTCTCAGCTGAACAGCCAGACTGATCTTGTTAAACAAAAGTCAGACCATACCACTCTTTTACTCAAAGCCTATCCAGGGCTTCTGTCCCATTCAGGGCCAAAGCCCGAGTCCTTACAGTAGCCCTTTCCATAGGCCTTGAAAGGCCCTTGTGACGTGTCCCATTACCACTCTGCTTCTGTCACCTGCCATTCTCCTTGCTCCCTCCACTCCAGGCACATGGTCCTTGCTTTCCATGAGCATTCCAGGCATGATCCTGCCCCTGGGCCTTTGCATTTGCTGTTCCTTGGGCCTAGAATGCTCTTTCCCTAGATATCTGTATGGTTTGGTCCTCACGTAAAGGACCGGCCCTTCAAGACTGCTCAAATTGAGTCAGCGAGCTTTTCTCTGACCTCCATGTATGTATACAAACCTATATGAGCAAATACAAAAAGAATACCTTTAAAACAATAGTAGCCAGAGTTTCCGTGAAGGAGCCATTTGGCCTGTAAGCTCTACTTAGAAGAGGGCCTTTTCCCTAGAAGATGCTCAACAAACAGATGCCAAAGAATGAATTCATTGATTTCCCTGCTATGTGCCAGGGATTCTCCTAATATTTTACATGAATGAATGAATGAATTCAGACCTCATCACAATAACACATACCGTGATTATCATCCCCATGTGAAGATGACAGAACTGAAGCTGGGGACATTCAATTTGCTCTTTACATGCATTCATCCATTTAAGCCTTACAACGCTAATAGTTAACCATCATCTTTGCCATCGTATGGATGGGGACATACAAGTCGAGAGAGTTTGCTTTGCGGAAGCTCACGGAGCCAATAAAGTCGAAGAGCTGAGCTTTGAACTCAGGCAGTTTGGGGTTTGACTGCTGTGCTATGGCTTTAAGCCCCACCCTCAGTGCGCTCTGCTGGCCGGGCAATGTGACTTGGCCTGAACCCAGGTCTGGTTGCTTCTGTTGCTTCTCGCTCTAGAACTGCTACCATCTCCAGCCTCTTGATTCACCCCTCCTGACACCCTGGGGGTGCTCAGTCTGCGTTCTTAGCGTTGCCCCCCCCCCCCCAGCCTCTGGGGCCCTACTTGGGGAGGCTTTCCCAGAGGGCTCTACCAGCCCAATTGACAAGGGAGGTTCCAAGGCTCATTTGAGATTTCAAGTCCATTCACAGGATTTCAAAGCCTGTCTAGGAGAGCTCCAGTAGTTCGTGGCCACTGGGGGTGACTTAAAGATCTCTCTAATTACCCTTCTATATCTGGCCATTCGTGATGCAGACACCTGTCCATTGTCAGACCTGCCTCTGTGAGAAGCCAGGAGTCTTACCTGATTCCCCACATGATTGCTTTTCCACTTAGTCTTCAGAGATCCACACCAGGCCCTAGATCTGGAGAAGCTGGTTCTTGGAGCTGAGATACCCGCCCAGGCCCTGATGGTTTTGAACCTCTTGGCAGAGGATAGGGGGATAGGATGGCCCTGCTTTCTTGTTCCATCTGAGATAATCAGTCAGCCTCCTCCCAACCACATCCCTTTGCAGGATTGCGCCAGTCAGAAAGAGAAGCTTGTGAGTTCATTCAGGAATTTCTAGAAGAAGGACAACCGGTAAGGAAATTGTCTGGACCTTTTGAGAGCTGAGGAGAAAGTAGAAAAAAATGAGAACTCACGTTTCCTTGGGTTTTGGATACTAGCCCTGGTTTGAAAAGCACCTGAAATTCGGCCCATTTTTGCCTTCTGACCTGGACAATCTGACCTGAAAGAATCTTCCATGGGGACCCCTAGCTCCACTGTCCCCAGAGGGCTGTGAGGGGACCGGGACATTGATGAGTGTCAGTCTAGGGGATGGGGGAACTGTGTTGAGGAAATCAAGTGAGCTATCCATCCTGGCTGCTCTGAGGTCTGGGCTGGGTGTGTGGGGCAGGGTCTGGGGTACAGGTTTTGGGTGCAGCCTGTAGGAGAAGTGAAGGGCTGAGGCCTGGTTCACAGGCAAGAAATTTCTGTGGTTTTCTTCCCTAGTCAGAGTCGGAAAAACTGAAGTTCCTGAGGGCTGTGGAAACCTTGAGTGCCACCGTTCAGGCCCAGGCAAATGGCAATATGAATGATTACTTTCCCAAAACCATTCTGGCCAAGAAAATTGAGGTGAGAGAGACCCAAGCTCTTCTGGGAGTTGGTCATCCAGGGATGAGGATGACCAAGTCCCAGAGCCAAGGGCCGGCATCTCTCTCTGAGAGAGATTCTTGTTTCTTCCTGGCCCTTCTAGGTATTAATCCTCGAGGAATCCACCGAGGTCTTGGTCAGCAGTGTGCATCAGCGAGCCATGCTCTGCATCGTGGCCCTGAGGTTCCTTCCTTGCTGTTACCTCTTCTGAGCCCCTGGGCCTTTGATGCTGTGAACATTTGGGTTGGGAGGAAGGGCAAGGTTTGGGGACTTGAGTTTTGTGCTGTGGGTGGCAGGGCCCATTGATTGCTGCCTCATCTACCAGCATCCTGGGGTGGTGGACGTACCCCCAGTTTCACGATCAGAAGCCTATTAGGACATCCAGTGTAGGGAAGGCTCCCCAAGAGGCCAGGACCTCTTTTCCTGGCAAGTAGGTCATTGGAAGGTGTTTGGGAGCCCAGGTCCTTTCTGTTTGCTGTGCCTCAGAAGGGAGAGCAGAGAAGGTTCTGCCCCAGGGTCCTAGAAACATATCCCACCCTGCCACTGATATCCTCCAAAGCTCTCTTGTCATTCCTCCCCTCTCACCCCAGCCAGGTGAATCCACCATTCTACTTATCCCAGAAACTGGATCTGGTGAATGCTGGCCTCTCTAGCATATTCTCTCTGCCGCTCATCATGCCTAGTCTAGACAGAAAAGAGAGTGCTAGTCTCTACCTCCAGGTAATCCCCACCATCGCCTCCTGGTGGAGGTCTCCACAGGAGAGGATTTATCTTCAGAGGCTTCCTGGGTCCTCTTAGCTCCTAGACCCTCTTCCCCTCCTCTCTGACCTTCAGGAGCTCATAGTTCCATGGCCCTCGTGCTGCTCGAAGTAACCCCTCTGCCTCATCATCACCTGTCTCCCCGAGGACTGGCCCATGCTGCCACACTACCTGTGTCCTCTCTCGCTAAGTCTCCTATTTCTCTAGGAAGAGACAGTCTAATGATAAAACCCATAAATTTTATGGAATAACTTAACCGGCCAATGGACTGCCAAATCTTCTCAAGAGTTTTCAGTTTTAAAAATAGAACTTTCCTTAATCTACCAGAATGAATCTCTAATGGTGAGAATATCATGGGGGCTATATTTGTTGGGGAGAACTACCCAATGCCTACATTTTACTACTTGGTTTAGAATTTGGGCTGGCCTTGGCCCAGCCTTCAGTGAGGTCAAGAAAGGTCAGCACTTGGAAAGATGGGAGTGTGGCAGCAGGGCTAGCCCGGCCCCCACGTTCCTTCCTCCTGAGGTGGGACAGGGGGGAGTGCCCCAGGGAGCCAAGCTAGCACAGCGGCTGTCGGTCCACCTACGCTCCATGCTTCCTCACTTGTCAGACGGTCCAGGCCTTAGATGACATGTTACAAGCTCTTGTAATGGAAGATATGGACCCCGACATGTCCCTGCTGCAGAACTTCCTGGAGGTAAGTGGCTGGAGAAATCGGGGAAACGGAAGCCCTATTTTAAGTCTGATCTTTGGGAGGAAAGATAAGGAGTATGGGGATAGTCTGGGGGTCTTTTCAGCACAGAGGCCATCAGTTCTCAAGCCTCAGAGAGCAATCACAATGACTTGGAGACCACTTCCTGTCTCCTCGCTGTCTTTAGAGCCTTTCAAATATTCTTAGTTATGATACGTTGTCATCTCTCGGGGTTGAATTTGAATTGGGGAAGTAGCCCAGAGTCACACGAAACCTACTTTCATCAACAAGATGGTAATTAATGAGGATAATATAATTTTGGATAAAACATTATGTGTGACTACAAATGAATCGCCTGGATATCTTTAAAAAACTTTTTTGTGGGTGCTTGGAGGGCTCAATCGGTTAAGTGTCTGACTTTGGCTTAGGTCATGATCTCACAGCTCATGAGTTCGAATCCCGCGTCAGACTCTGTGCTGACAGCTCAGAGCCTGGATGGAGCCTGCTTCGGATTCTGTGTCTCCCTCTCTCTCTGCCCCTCCACCTGCTCGTGCTCACTCTGTCTCTCGCTCTCTCTCAAGAATAAATAAACATTATAAGAAATAATAAAAACAACTTTGATGAGGGCTGTGTCTAGAGAGGAAACTTATCCATATTGGGATTAGTGACGTGATTTTTTTGAAATGTATCCTTTCTGGTACATTTGTTGAGATGTGTTTCTGTGCTTTGTGGGTACCTTCACTGTAAGCAAACTAGTAAATGCACTGTTATAATTTGAGTTTATGGGGAATGGAGATGCTGAACTTTGGTTCTCCATCAGGGTGGAGTCCTCAGGAAATCCATTACTGGGGTCCTCATTATCCAAAGATAAATGGTGCCCCCCAAAGGCACTGCTTGATGTAGTTTCCAAAATTTCATTTATTGATTTATCTTGATAAATGAAATTTAAATGAGAAAAATAGATATTATTATATGCAACAACATTTGGATTATATTTGCTACTTCGAGGTAATTCTGAAAACAAAAAAATCAAGTGTGGCTATTTTAGACCTAATTTTTCCTACAAAATTATATGATTGCATGACGCTTCACTTATTTCATGTTTGACTTTGCACAGCAGGATCAGAAAGAATTTTAATTTTGAAAAAAAAAAAAAAAAACATTTAAGGCCTATTTAGTTTTCCAAAGGGCTCCTCTCTCTTTTTGTCTTTGTTTTATTTTTCATATTTTTGTTAAGGTGTAATTTACATATAGTATAACGCACCCTTCCTAGTGCATATAGTTCTATGGGTTTTGACAAACGCAGTCACGTAACCACAACGATAATCAAGCTACCGAGTAGATCTACCAACGCCAAAAATCCCCCCATGGCTCTGTAGTCAACCCCTGTGCCCACCCTGGCAATAGAGGATCTGTTTTCTGTCCCTATTGTTTTGCCTTTTCCAAAATGTCATATAAACAGAATCATATAGCCTCTTATGTCTGTCTTCTTTCATATAGCACAGTGTATCCGAGACTCACCCATGTTGTTATATATGTCACTAATCCATTCCTTTCTATTTTGTCATTGTCCCGATGGATCACAGCTGTGTACCCCTTCTCTAGTTGAGGAACATTTGGCTTGTTTCCAGTTTGGGGTGATTATGAATAAAGCTGCAATAAATATGTGCATTCAGGCTTTTGTACATACATAGATTTTTTTTTACTGTTCATATTTTAGAAGATTTTAATACATTTTTATTTATTTTATTTTATTTTATTTTTATTTACATCCAAATTAGTTCACATATAGTGCAATGGTGATTTCAGGCGTAGATTCCTTAATGCCCCTTACCCATTTAACCCCTCTGTTTACCTCCCACAACCCCTCCAGTAACCCTCTGTTTGTTCTCCATATTTAAGAGTCTCTTATGTTTTGTCCCCCTCCCTGTTTTTATATTATTTTTGCTTTCCTTATGTTCATCTGTTCTGTGTCTTCAAGTCCTCATATGAGTGAAGTCATATGATATTTGTCTTTCTCTGACTAATTTCGCTTAGCATAATACCCTCCAGTTCCATCCACGTAGTTGCAAATGGGTACATACATAGATTCTTTATTTCACTTGGGCAGATACCTAGGAGCGGGATTGCCGAATTGTATGTGCATATTTTACTGTTATAGGGAACTTCCAGAGTATTTGCCAGAGTAGCTGTATAATTTTGTGATCCCATCCACAATGTACCAGAACTGTAGCCAGCCTGCGTCCCTGCCAGCACGTGGTATTGTTAGTGTGTTTTATTAAAGATGGTCATTCTTATGGGTGCGTAGTGGTATCTCCTTGTGGTTTTAACTCACATTTCCTAATGACTAATGACGTCGAGCACCTTGCGTGGGTTTATTTTTTCTCTGTATATCTGCTTTGGTGAAGTGTCTATTCCTATCTTTTGCCCATTTTTAAGAATTGGGGTATTATTGGGGCACCTGGGTGGCTCAGTTGGCTAAGCATCTGACTTGTGGCTTTGACTCAGGTCAGGTCATGATCTCACAGTTCACGGGTTTGAGCCCTGTGTCAGGCTTTGAGCTGACAGAGCAGAGCCTGCTTGGGATCTCTCTCTCCTTCTTTCTCTGCCCCTTCCCAGCTTGCTCTCTCTCTCTCTCAAAAATAAATAAACATTACAGAATAAAAAATTGGTTTCTTATCTTATTTTTGAGTTTTGAGAGTTCTTTATTCTGGACATAAGGCTTTTGTCAGATATGTGAATTGCAGATGTTTTCTCCCATTCCGTGGCTTGTCTTTTATTCTCTTAACAGGGTCTTTCGAAAAGTAGGTATGCATTTTGATGAAGCCCAAATATTAAGTTTTTCTCTTATGGTTATACTTTTATTGTCTTACCTAAGAATTGTTTGCTTAACCTAAGATCTCAAATATTTTCTCCTATTTTCCTCCTAGAAGTTTATAGTTGTAGGTTTTAGATTTATGCCTGTGATCAATTCTGAATTAATATTTGGATTGGGTGTCAGGTACGTATGGGTGGTGGTTCATTCGTTTTTATTTTTATTTGTTTTTTGCCTCCGAATGTTCACGATAGGATTTAATGTTCTGGCAGAAAGGCCACCCTGAAGGGCATCTGTCCAGCTCCTATGCAAGCAGGACACACTTTTCCAAAGGTTTGTGCCGAACAGGACACAGGTCTCTCCCACCTGATGGTGTCTCAGCCTGTCTCATAGGGTTGTTGGGAGGATAAAGTGAATTATTATACACAGACAACTTATCTGTTTGGTCACTAGGAGTATTACTACTAGTAATAGAAGTTAATGCTTCCAAATCTCATCTCTCGGAGACTATTTCCACCTTGGCCTGGGCTTAGCGGGGAAGAGTTTGTGTGCATTTATGATGTGAACAGAACCCCCGCTCTCCCCGGCATCTCGTCCCTCCCAGCTCTTCTGCTTTGCAATTCCTCCTCCAAGTGCATCACTGTCTTTAACCATTTCTATAGGAAGAGTCTAAGGTAATAGGTGAAGGGCCAAAGACATCCTTGCTTTGCCAAGTTCATGGAGCCGTCACCTGCTGCGACTCCCTCCTTTTTGTCTTTTTGGTATATGCGCCGCCAGAGCGAGCAGCTGTTTGTCTTTTCGGCAGTTAGAGATGTAGACTCAAAACAAGGAGGGATGTTTCCCATCGAAGGCGTTATTGGTGTCTCTATGCTGCCTTTCCAGATCATCTTGCCTTGGCTAACACTGTCAGAGAAAGTGCATCAACAGGTCCGGGCCTTGGGCACCATTTCCCGGATGCTGAGATTTATTTGCAATTTCCCTAGACTGTCGGTGAGTGCCTGGGGTGGCAGGAAAGGCTGACCCGATGGGCCTTGCCTCTCTGGGGTGCCTGATTGAGCCTGAGGCTCTGCAAGGATTAACCAGGGCACCTTATTTATTTGTTTATTTAGCCTTCGTGCCTTTTCTGCTTCAATGGGATATTGCCCTCAGCCTAGTTAACTAACTGGCCAGACACATCTCAGTCTTGGTGGGGCAACTTCTCCTAGAGAGCTGGGATGGGTCCACAGCTTTGTATCGGCTAATGTATTTCAGGTGCCTGGCTGTCCCATTTCCCTGGGTGTCAGTTTGGAAGGTTCCCCACGCCAGGACAGAACATGGCACTGGTGGGGTGAGAGGCCACACACAAGCAAATAATTTAGTGATGTGGGAAGAAAGGGAAGGTTGGAGGTGGATGATGGTCATGGTGGGGAGGAGCTCCTTTGGGGACAGTGAGGAGGTAATGGTTTCCTCTTCCCAGCAGCACATGATGGAGTTCTCGATGACTGGGAAGATGATGGGCATTTTAGGTCTCTCCTGCATGAACGCCAACCATGAGATCAGCATAGAGGCATCGGAAGCATTGCATTACTTTTTTAAAATCCTTGTGCTTCATAGAAGTAAGTGATATGAGCCTGGACCATCATGTGGCTGCAGTTGGGGGACCCGCCGAGTAGCAGGAGCATACAAGCACCAGCCACTGAGTGCCTGCCTTGTGACAGGCACACCAAAGGGCAGTTCTCTCGTGCGGGGGTGCTGGAATAAATCTGCTTTATCTAAATGAACTCCAAACCCATTGCTGATGAAATGCCCTGTTATAAAAGATTCTAGGAAATCCCTGGCAAAAAGGGAGACCTAGATTTGCAGCCACTTATGAGATCAGCTTGCATCTCCAAAACTTCCCGCTGTCCCGTCGCTACTGCTTGGGTGTAGGACTGAGAAAATGAGCTTTGTTTCTCAGGGAACAAGCTTGGGAATCTTTGGTCTAGACCTTCTCTGTCCCAGAAAAACCAAAGATACAGACAGCCACACACACTTACAGAGGTGCTAGAGGAATTTGCAAATGTGCCCTAGGGGGAGTTTCAGAAACCTTAGCTTTTTATGATTCAGTAGGATGTACTTCCTGTTTTGCTAGCTGTGGGGGTGGGGAGTGGGAACAGTTCTCACTGTGGCATGGGTACAGGGACAGCAGGGGCCAGGGGACCAGACCACCTTGCCAACTACAATCTCCCTCCACCCATCAACCTGGCACTAGGGAACTCTCCCCATTCTCCTGGGCAAACATCACTCCACCTGTTGAACCTTGTTGATCTTCTCTGAGGTTTGGAGGGGAAGTGAGGGAGGGTGTGTTCCTTTCTCCCAGTGAAGGCCCTGCCCCTTAATTGTTGTTTTTGGATCGGAGGTATGAAACAGAAGACAGAGATCATCCTGAAGGATTTGCAGAAGAATTTCCGCGGAGGATGGTTTGCCAACATACAGAATCTCGCAATGGTAACCCTCACTCTCCATGGGTGTATGGGATGCCCAGATGGGGAGCGTTCACAGGGGAGAAAGATGGCCGAGTAGAGATTACAGAGAGCCTGGCTGGGGTCACAGAAGAGTACTCCCCACACAGGGAACTGCCCCCGAATCAAGGTCTCATGGACAGCATGCTGGAGGGGTAAGGCCCATTCCCCTAGCTGCACTTGAGTTGATTGAAGGTTGAGATTATTGAGAGAGTTTTAAAATAGGGGCATAGTCGACCCTATCCTCCACTCACTGATTGTGTTCATGTACCTTTATTTGTGGACTAGTTTTAACCCTATTCAATCAGCAAGGGTGTATTGCTTGTCTTAACAATGGTGTCCTCAAGCTTAATCTACTTCAGACACGCCAGCCAGAAATCCAAGAGTCATCCTTCCCTCTTTTCCTCACTTTCCACATCCAATTTAATCCCATGTCTGTCCACCCTCGTCCTGAGTGGCTCTTGAATCCATCCACTCTGCTCTGGCCCCACCACAGCTATTCCACCATCAATCTCTTGCCTGGGTTATTGCAACAGCCTCCTGTCGATTGCCTTGTTTCCAACCATGCTTCTTGTCACACCATTTTCTGTACTGTCATCAGAGAATTAGTTCTAAAATGCACATATCATCATATTATTCCTCTTTGGACTTTGCACTGACTCTCCATTATTCTTATCCTAAAGGCCAGACTTCATATAGCCAATGAGGTCCTGCACGATCTGGCTCCTGCCTGACTCCCTTGCCTCATCTTCTCTTGATTCCCCTTTCCCACCTGGCCCAGGTCCCTTGCAGGACACAGTGACCACACAAAACTCCTCCCTAGGCCTTTGCAGAGTCTGTTTCCTGCCTGGAGCTCTTTCCCCCACTTTCACCAAGTATGGATTTCGGAGGTATTTCCTCCAGGAAGCCTTGTCTAATCTTGCAAGTCTAGCTTTGTCCACACTGTGTCCCTCACTGGCATTTCTCACATGGCACCACGACTGCCTATTTCCCTGCCCTGCCCTGACAGTAAGTTCCTTGAGGGCAAAGTCAGAGGGTGCCTTGTGTGTGGGCTTCCCCAGCTCCCAGCATAGAACCAGGCACAGAGTTGAGACTCTCTTTCTTGTGTGAGTGCATGAGCTTCACTGAGGTGTGTACATTTAGAGACAGGAGGCACATCTGTTTTAGACCCTGGCAGTCACTGCTTGCTTTGGAATGCTGCAAATTCACTAAACATCAGAACTTATTTCCAAATGGAATCACCTAATTATGTTCCAAATTCAAAATAGAAATGCCTTACTGCATTTTTCTCAGTATCATGTTGTCTGGACCATTGTTGTTACCTGAGGACTTAAGAGCTAATGACACTCGGGAGCCTGGCCTCACATCATGGAACAGCCAGATAGTAGCCAGGGGCTGCCTCCACTGGACCCTGGTTGACTGGTCTCTTTGGAGTCCAGAGGCTTCGGACACGCCCAGAGTGGGATGCTGACATTGCAGAGACAACTGTTGTTCTCTCTTCAGTTCTTCAGGAAATACCTGACCCCCGAAGAGAGAGCAGATGTGATAATGGTGCCAATGGAGGCCATGACCCGTGCCAGCAGGCATGATGTCTGTGCAGCTTCCAAGATGTTAAAGATGATCCTGAAGCACCCTATGCCAGAGATTGGGAAGGTACCAGCTCTGAGGGACTTAATGGTTCAAGGTCAACTTAAGGATTCTTCCACTCTGTTTTGGATCTTGTTCTGTTTGATTTGCTACTGGTTGGGGTTCAAGGAATTGCAATCCTTTAGCCCAGAGGAGAAACAGTTAAAGGAGGAGTTGTTTGCAATTGTGTGGAAGGCCATTCCATTGGAAAAGGTGACCTCCCAGTCTCCACTTCTACCAGAAAGGGAAGAATAAAGTTGTAGCAGGAGGCTACTTGTGGGGGCGTAGGACCAGAAGAGAACTCAGTTATCTCTCCTGCTTCCAGACAGTATGTTAGGTCTGTGGGCGCCTTCATCTTCATTCAGGTGGGAGAATACAAGGTGAAGACAGAGGTCTGTTTATCGATCGATCGATTGATCTCATATATCTATATTATATGTATATGAATTTATGAGACACTGACCTGAATCAGAAATGGAATACAGAGACTCTTTTGTCAGAGGTGGGATTGTTTCTTAGTAAAATTAAGACAGCATAGTTTATCTTTGTCTTTTTGTTATGCCATTTTTAAAGGTCTCATGGATTGATAGATTCACTCTCATTTTAATGGCCTAACCCACTCCTCTATGATGCTAATGACACCTCCATGATAGGTCCAATTAGCAACCTGAGTCTTACCCTTGCCACTCTCTCTGGCCTGAACACTCATCCGAATGCCTCAGAGTAGACTAGGAATACGTTCTTCGAGCTGAATGCCACCCCAGAGGTCAGCCACTGCAACCTCCCACTCGATGCCTGTAACCCCTTCCAGAACACCCCTGAGCAGCCAGCCTCTGCTGAAAGCACTTTTGGGAAGCTCACTACCTGAAACCATAGCTCATTCTAATTTGTGAATCTTTCATTGTAAGAAAGTTCCACCTTGTGGATTGAAATCTGCATCCCCATAGTTTCCAGACTCTGGCCCTAGCTTACTTTTTGGAGTTATGCGGAAATCAATTAATATTCACACTTTACTAAAACCAGGAGCCATGTGTGGTCCTAGCCTCATCCACATGTTATTTTGTTGAATTCTTACAACAGGTCTGCGAGGAAGTAATGGTTTTCTTTTTAGAAATGGGGAAAAGGCTCAAGAAGGCTATGAGCCTTAGTAGCTGAAGTTTCTTGAGCACTTATTATGTGACAGACCTGTTCCAGCCAATGTAGATGTATTAGCTCAGAACCATGGAGGTGGGTAAAGTTGTTCTCATTTTCTATATGAGGAAATAATGCATCGAGAGGATGAAAACTTGCCCAAGGTCACGCAACTGGTAGGTAAGGAAGTGAGGCTCAAATTCAGGCAGTGTGACTCCAGGGCCCATGCTGTTCACCACTAGGCACACTGCTGAGTCCATGTAGCCAATAAATGGTGAGACCTGAGCCCTCCCCTTCCCGCTGCAATAGGCCTTATATCTCCCGTCCTCCCTTCTCTGAGTTGCTCATCCCAAACACTTGCTTCATTCTTCATGACATGCTTTCCAGACATGACTTGAGTCACCCTTCCCTGATGCTCTCCATTTTGCCCCTCTTAACATATGGGGACAGGACAGCCCCCAGCCACACAGGTGTGGCCCAGCCAGAACGGGACAGTGACTGCTGGGGACAGGTTCAGATCTGTGTGCATCCACAGACTTTACGTGGGCGCTTAGTTACATGCCTCCCGAGGAGCTGGCATTGAGTGTCCAGAAAGAACCTTGCTCCTCCTTGGCCCCCTCCAACTTCAGGTGCCAGAAATCATCCAGTACATTTACCACAATATGAACAGAATTACTGAAACCACAGCCCAAGAGACCATAAAGAAGATCCTCTACCTGCTGGCTCAGACCTACACGGAAGAGGTTATCCTGACACTATTCAACATGGAAGACGGGTCACAGAGGTAGGTGACCCTATCAATTCCCCAGACAAGCCCCCAACACTCTTTTAATTTGCTTATTCTTAAAATGTACCCAGTTTTCAATACAAGTCAGTTCCTTATATATTTTATTTGGGAGCAGGGTGATTGTAAAAGTCATATGGACTTCTTGCGGCATATTTGAAAGCCTGTAAAATTTTTTGAAAAAGAAAAAAAATAAATACATCTTTTATCACCTAAATATAGTTTATAATTGGTCTACCTTTTAAAAATGGTTTATAGAGGGCGCCTGGGTGGCTCAGTTGGTTAAGTGTCTGACTTCAGCTCAGGTCCTGATCTCAACGGTTCGTGAGTTCGAGTCCCTCCTCAGGTGAGCTCAGGCTCTGCTTCAGGTGAACATGAGGCCCTCTTCCGGTGAGCCTCACTTCTCTCTCTCTCTCTCTCTCTCTCTCTGCCCCTTGTGGGACTCTCTTTCTCTTTCCCTCTCCCTCTCTCTCTCCCTGCCCTCTCTCAATAAAAAAATTTTAAAAATGGTTTTTAAAAACGGATTATCAAGCCCATATTGTACATGCCAATTTGCATATTTTTCATTTAACATCTTAATCATAGAATTTTCCTAAGTTAAAACCTTTTTGTAAACATAATTTTAGTGGATAATATTATATGGTATGAATCTACTACACTATAATTTCCTTTATAATTTTTTAAAAAGTTTATTTATTTTGAGAGAGAGACAGAGAGTGCAAGCGGGGGAGGGGCAGAGAGAGAGGGAGAGAGAGAATCCCAAGCAGGCTCTGCACTGTCAGCATGAAGCCCAATGTGGGGCTTGAACTTATGAACTGTGAGATCATGACCTGAACTGAAACCAAGAGTTGGGTGCTTAACTGACTGAGCCACCCAAGTGCCCTATAATTTCCTTTTCTAAACTTAAACAGTTTTGTAAAATATCAACTCTATGTAGACTATGAAAAGTTAGGTATGTAAAGAATCCTAAGACCCACTGAAATCCTAAAACATTGGAACAAAAACAGAGGAGACAAACAGAAAACAGATCATTAAATGGTAGATTTAAATCCAACCATATCTATCTATCTATCTATCTATCTATCTATCTATATACAATGGAATTTTCTTTTGCCATAAAAAATGAGAAAATCCTGTCATTTGTGACAGCAGAGTGGACTCTGAGGGCATTATGCTAAGTGAAATAAGTCAGACAAAGAAAGACAAATAGTGTATGAACTCACTTATATGTGGACTCTTAAAAAACAACAACAAACAAACTCATAGAAAAAAAGATCACATTGATGGTTGTCAGAGGCGGTGGGGTGAGGGTGGGATTGGAGAAAGGTGGCCAAAAGGTATACACTTCCAGTGACAGGATAAAAAAATACTAGGGATCTAACAATATACATGATGACTGTAGCTAATACTGCCATATAATATAGGTGAAAGTCATTAAAAGAGTAAATCCTGAGTTCTCATCACAAGGGGAATTTTTTTTCTTTTCTTTCTCTTTTTATTTTATCTATGTGAGGTGCTGGATGCTAACCACACTTATTGCAGTGATCATTTCACAATATGTGTAGGTCAGACCATTATGTTATACACCTGAAATTTACACAGCGTCTTTATCAACTGCTAATTTCAGCATCTGGGTGATCTCAGGATTGGCCTCTGCTGATTTTTTTTTTTTTCCTTGAGAATTGATTACATTATCCTGCTTCTTTGTGTGTCAAGTAAATTTGGATTGTAGTCTGGACATTTTTAATATGATGTTGTGAGGCTCTTAGTCTTGTTAAATTTTCCTGGAGAACGTTGATTCTTTTTTAAGCAGTCAGTCTGGTGTATGGTTTAGACGGCAAGTTCTGTCTCACCTTCTGTTGGATGTAGTTTCAGTGTCTGTTATATTTTTAAAGTCTTTGCTATACTGCTTTGGGTCTGTCTTATGCATGTGCTTCTCAGGGGTTGTTGGGTCTGTCCCATACGTGCAGCTCTGGAATGATCCCAGGACTTACAGGAATTTCTCTCTCTCTCTCTTCTCTTGGAGACTTCTCCTATTTTCTGGCTTTCAGAAATATATTTTCCGGCTTTCAGAAATGCATTTTCCAGGTCCTCTGTCTAGAAAGTTGGGCTTTCTCTTAGAATTTTACTGCTTGTGGTACTACAACTGCGTAGGGGCACCTGAGTGGCTCAGTCGGTTAAGCATCCGACTTTGGCTCAGGTCATGATGTCGTGGTTCATGAGTTCAAGCCCCACATCAGGCTCTGTGCTGACAGCCCAGAGCCTGGAGCCTGCTTTGGATTCTGTGTCTCCCTCTCTCTCTTTGCCCCTACTCTGCTTGCACTCTCTCTCTCTCTCTCAAAAATAAACATTTAAAAAAATACAACTGCACAACTGGGTCCACATTTAGGGCAGTAAAATGAGAAAAGAGAGAGAGCAAATATAGATCCCCTGCCATACACACATACTCTTTAGGTCATTAGTCCCCTTTGTTGCTGCAGCCACCTCCATTTCCACTACACAGCTCTGCATCTGGAACCATCCCCAGGACAGGGACAAAGAAAGAGAGATTCCACCCATCCTCTCATAGAGCCACAACTCCTAGGTTCCCATTTTACCAGATCTTCTGCAGAATGACAGGGTTTTACTCGGAGATTTTGTTTCATGTGCCTGCTGCAAAGTTTAACACTGCGGCCAGCTTCCGGTCAAAGTTGGGAGATAAAAGAGAAAGAAAAAAATCTGGGACACTCATCCAGTAAGGGTTCCTTTTCAAATTGTGGCTTTCATCGCCCAGTCCCCTTGCTATGAATCATTTTCAAAATCTTCAAGTAGTTGCTTTTGTACTTGACCAGCACTTTTAGCGTTTATCAGAGGAAGAGATCAAATGCAATGTGCTTGCTCTGTCTCGGCCAGCGCAGCCCTGAAAGGATATAATTTCTTTGCAAAGAAATTAAGGAAATTGAGAGACTCTTAATCTTGGGGAGATTAAGATTGCCTGTTAACGTCTAATGAGTACTGAGTAGGTAACAAACGCTTGGACAAGGCAATAGAGAGGACACCACAGGGGGCTCTTCTGACTGATCTGCAACATCGAAGTGTGGCCTGAGATGCTTTCTCATTGTAGGCTCCTAGGCCAAGTGAACATCTTCAGATTTACCTATGTGTGAGACGATAGAGAACAGGGAGGTGTGGAGGTGAAGAAGAAGGAAAATTAGGAGTGAAAGGAGAAAAAGAAAATGAAGACAGAGGAAAGGAAGAAGAAGGGAGAAAGAGGGGGGCTAGAAACACTGGGCAAAGGAGCCTAGAGTCCCTTCCAGGGGGAATCTGTGGAGAGCGACCACGTTGGTGGGGTTCTGCCTCTACAGAGGGGTTTGCAAGCCCTGGGAAATCCTGGCATCGTTCCCCAAAGGCTATGAAGTCATCATGGAATTTCTGCTGCAGAAGCTGACTCCATACCAGAAATCGAAGGGCCAGGAGCCCAGCCACAGTACAGAGATCTCTCCGTTGATTGTATGGAGGGGCCCCCAGAGGGGGCTGGGGGCTGGGTGGGGGACATCCCAGTGCCCTCTCCCAGGCTGTCCTGAGCTCTTGGAGCCTCTCCCTTTTACATATCCGTGTTTGGTTGAACATTTTAATGGCAGAGTCTTGGGGGTGCTTGGAGGGAGGGTTTTCTAGTTGCCTCTGCCTTGTAGGGAGACAGAAAAACTAGCTTCTCGTTCTCCCCCGGTGAGCTTAGGTAAGACACACCCCCCCAACCCCTCCTTAACTCTCAAGGATGATAAGAGAATGAAACAGCCACCACGATGACGAGAGCACTTTAAAGTAGTAACATTCTGGAAATTGCCCTTTGTTTTCTTGGATCACACTAATTTAGTCTTGACCTGCCCTGGCAGTATGGGCTTTTCGGGGCCAGCCCTTCATGGTGATAGGTTATGGGCAGGGATTTCATGATGACAGGACGCAAGAGTTGGAATATAAAATGATAATGCCCCTGCTCTCCTCCCCACCCGCAGGCCACCAGGGCCATCCAGGAGCTCCTTCTGGAGCCGAGTCGGCGGACGGAGGTGCAGACCTTCTTCCCCTCCCTGTGTATGGCCCTGTTGTTCCAGATCTCCTTTCTCGTGGTTGAAGGGGACACTGACTTTCAGGATCAGCAGCATGCAACCGAACGGATGGACCCTGTCAGGTATCCTTGGCCTCTGGGCCAGAGTTCCTGGCCACTGTGCCCCAGGGCCCATCTGCTCAGCTCCCATGTGTGTCCAGGTATCCCCCTGTCACTTGCCTGGCCTGGTCCCAGGCTGCTGGTTTTGGACAGCCTTCTTGCACCTCCTGGGCAGGGCACTGCGTGTGCTCCCCACACATCATTTCCACAAGTCTTACTGGACTTTTTAGAGAGGACTCTCTCCTTCTGACTCACTGGCCTGACACAGAGATTCTGTTCCAAAGTAAAATCAGTAGAATGGATAAGAAGTGCACCTGCGCTCCACTCTCTACCCTTCTGCTGGCTTCCTGCAGCACCACGGGAACCCCGCATCTCTCTTGGCCTCGGTTCTCATTTGTAAAATGTTAGCCTGGGTCTGTCTCTACAGGCTGCCCCACCTCTATCAGTTCACTGTTCTAAGGGAGGCTCCCGTAGATGGGAGAGGAGCCCAGATGGTGGGGGATGGCTTCCTGTCTGCTTTCTGCACCCCCCCCCCAGTTCCTCCGTGGAGGCCCTGAAGACGCTGATGCGAAGTACCGGGTATGGGGACTATGTGTCTTACATTCAGAAACTTGGAGGCTGGGAGCTGCTCACCAGTCCTGAAGGACACTACGAGGGTGTCACTCTACTGGCCAGGTAGGTCTGTGCCATCCTGTTGGCTCTCTCTTGGGGCCCGGGCCCGATCCTGAGCGTTCCACTCTCCTCGGCAGGGCCATGGTCATCAAGAACTGTTGGCACAACCGCCCCATCTTCAGCTTCCTCATCAGGATTCTCCAAGAACGAGACCACAAAAATCGCTTAACGGCCTTCATGTTCTTGACTGAAGTGAGCAGTCCTTGGTGGGAGGCGGGCAGGTGAGGGTAGTTCCTCTGGAAAGCAGAGGTGTCCCAGGGGAACCCTCCAGGGATGGCCAGTGGAGGAGGAGGAGGCCTAATTTCCTGTGGCTCCCCGCCTCACAGAAGGGTTGACATTGTTAACGACGGTGAGGTTACCTTGAGTCACAGGCTTTGAATGTATGTGGTGTGATTCCTCCTTGAATCTTAAGGCAACTCAACTCTGTCCCAACTTCATGGGAAAACATAGCTCCTTCCTTCAGCCACCTCAGCTCTCATCAGTCTTCTAAAATTTTGTGGGGTGCCAGGGTGGCTCAATCCGTTAAGCGTCCGACTCTTGGTTTCAGTTCAGGTCTTGATCTCACAGTTCGTGGGCTTGAGCCCCGCGTCGGGCTCTGTGCTGACAGTGTGGAGCCTGCTTGGGATTATTGCTCTCTCTGCCCCCATCCCTCAAAAATAAATAAAGGGGCGCCTGGGTGGCTCAGTCGGTTAAGCATCCGACTTCGACTCAGGTCATGATCTCACGGTTTGTGAGTTCGAGCCCTGCGTTGGGCTCTGTGCTGACAGCTCGGAGCCTGGAGCCTGCTTCAGATTCTGTGTCTCCCTCTCACTCTGCCCCTCCCCTGCTTGAGCTCTGCCTCTTTGTGTCTCTCAAAATAATAAATAAACATTTAAAAATGAAAAAAAATACATAAACATTAAGAAAAAAGCCTAATTTTTGCTAAGCACCGCTGATTGAGTCAGTATGTTCCAGCCATTTGACAGAAAAAAGGTGTAGACAATTTAGAAAATATGAAAACTAAGTCAAAAAATTATAAAGCCCTTACTAATCACAATACCCAGGGGAAAGCACTTTCAGGTTTTGGCCTGAATGGAGGGGGGTATGTGTGTGTGTTCCCATGTGTGTGTTTCTTTATCAGGGTTGACCTCATTTCCTATTAATATTCTGTATCCTGCTCTCTTCAAGCATCTTCAAACAAATTTTATTTTATTTCTGAGAGAGAGAGAATGTGCATGCATGTGAGCAGGGGAGGGGCAGAGAGAGGGAGAGAGAGAATCCTGACTCAGGGCTCCATCTCACCGACCCCAAGGTCATGACCTGAGCCAAGATCAAGACCCGGACGCTTAACCGACTGAGCCACCCAGGCATTCCTCAAACCAGAATTTAATGGTGATGTAATATTTCATCACAAAGCTGTTCTATAATTTATTGGACATTTTGTTTCTAATTTTATACTATTATAAGTATTACTGTAATGGACATCTCTGTGCAAAAGATTCTGCCCATATTCTAGATTACTTCTTTAAATATTGAATATAAGTACAAGTGTTGGCTCAGAAAATACGAATGTCTTCTATGATTTTAGCATGAATGCCAAATTACTTTCCAGTAAAGTTGGGCCAAATCGCACTTCCGCCAGCAGTGTTTGGGGAAAGTTTTGGGATTTCTGGCTCACAATATTTTTAAATAGGCTCCTTTTAAAATTCAAGCCACCTGACTTTTTTTTTTTTACAGGAGCAGGATTACATTTCAACATAACTGAAGATAATACAGTGCTAATACTGGAATATAAGCAGATGTTCTCCTAGTGTGTCATAATGTGTCCTTAGGTTGGGGGACATTGTCCTTCTGGAAGGTGCCCACTGCCATGAGCTGATATGTGCACGGTGGCAGGAGTGTTGATATATGCATTCAAGGATGTATGTCATGTTGGCAGAACTCTTGCTAGGGATGTGGGGATGTGGGAATGTTCATGCAAGGTGCAGAATGCTGCACGGAAGAGAATGCCTTAGCTCAGTGGGTGTCCAATATTAGTGGACCTCATGTCACTAGGGAAGCTGTTTAAATGCAGATTCCTGGGCCGCATCCCCAGAGACCTGGGTTCAGTGGCTCTGGAGTAAGGCCTGGAAGTCTTAGTTTTCTGTAAACACTCCCGGGGTTGATGCAGTACAGGTGGTCCTTGGCCCCAGCTTTGAGGAACAGTACGAGGTGCAAGCCTGGGTGGGACACCGGAAGGTGGACGGCACTCTCTGAAGAGCAGTCGTTCTGACCTCCGGCTGCATGTTAGAATCCTCTGGAGAGCTTTAAAAAGGCTAATGCCAAACCACAACTCCACTCCCTCGTCTTACTCCCTGCCTTGATATTCTGTTTGAATTGCTCTGGGATGAAGTCCAGGCATTGGTTTATTTTAGAAGTTCCCGAATTTAAAGCTCTATTCTAGAAATACAGTATTGAGAACCACTCGAGAAGTTCCCCCAAATATATAACACCCAACTAAACAAGCGGACACGTGAATGGCAGTTATTCACCTGCCACCCTTACTGGAATTTCGGGCTGAGAAGAGGGGAGGGAGGCGTCAGTAGGCTGGGGAGAAGGCTCCCAACTGCCCCTGAGTAAGGAGCTAGGTGAAACTCACTCTTGGGCATTTAAACAGAGGCCCAGTTTTAAAGTGGGGAACCGGGGCACCTGGTGGCGCTCAGTCGGTTAAGAATCCGACTCTTGGTTTTGGCTCAGGTCATGATCTCACGGTTTTGTGAGTTCGAGCCCTGCATCAGGCTCTATGCTGACAGCAGGGAGCCTGCTTGGGATCCTGTCTCCCTGGATCTCTGCCCCTCCCCCACTCCCGCTGTGTCTCTCTCTAAATAAATAAATAAACTAAAAAAAAAAAAAAAAAGGTGGAGAACCAACAGGATTTGATGTACCGGCTAAAAAAGCTGATCAAACTCTATAAACAAGAGACCACAGCTGTGAAAGCTTTCTAATATTTCACAGCCTTTTGCAACGCCCTTGTTTGTTTTGTTACCCTCGGCCATTTCCCTGGGAGGATCGTTAAGTAGAAACATTGAAAACAGACAGGGCTGTGTACTTGTCGTCACGGTACTTAGGGAACAGGGGAGACCTCAGTTATTTTGATTTCATTGGAAGTCTGTGAAAAAGGTGTTATTATCTCTATTTTGTAGAGGATGAAACTGAAACTCAGAGAATTTAAGAAACTTGCTCAGGTAGTAAGTAAATTAGGTGGGTCTGCCTGGCAGCCGGCCAAAGACTGCACTGCCCATGACAACTTTTTTTGCCAGTAGGATCACACTGTGAACGTAGATAGATACACATACATTTGTGCATGGGTGCATACACACAAAAGCAAGTTCCTCTCATTTAAATGTATCTGATTGGCTTTTGTCTTTGAAAATTCTATTTCAAATAACGTATAGACCCATATAATTTTACATAAATATACAAAGGAAGTCATGCATGCTATTTTTTTATTGTAGCCTTTTTGTTCTTTCCCAATTTTTAAATGTTTATTCATTATTGAGAGACAGAGGGACACAGAGCATGAGCAGGGGAGGGGCAGAGAGAGAGACACACAGAATCCGAAGCAGGCTCCAGGTTCTAAGCTCTCAGCACAGAGCCTGACGCAGGGCTTGAACTCACAAACCACGAGATCATGATCTGAGCCAAGGGTGGATGCTTAACCGACTGAGCCACCGAGGTGCCCCTGTTCTTTCCCATCTTGCCTCCTCCCTTCTGCTATATCAGTTTTACAAGCTGCCTCTTCGTTTCCTGAGTATTTCATATGCAAGCAACCAAATATGTATCCTTCCATATTTTTCTCCGTGCTCAAATAATCACACACACATGCATGCACGCATACACACACACACACACACACACACACACACACACACACGGGTACACTTCTTACTTTATCCCCAACAGCTCCCCTCATCAAAGATGCCTAAGGGAAAACCGGCAGAATGGGTGAATGCCTTCTCACATGGAGTGCGACGTTACCTTTCAACTAAGCTTTGGCTTCTTTACCTGTCTTTCCAAATCCTTAAGAACATTTCTTTATGAATAACAGGAACCCAGATTCAAAAAAATCACTGGAGATTTTTGTTCTCCTTGCCCACCATTCCAGTCTTTCTTGGTCTCCTTTTGCAGCTGCTTCGGTGCCCAGATGTGGCAGCCACCGTGGATGAAGTCACTGTGCACATCCTGGCAAACTGGTTCCAGTGTGAGGAGCCGGCCATAGTAAAGCTATTGCTGCGGGTGGTGGAGACCTTCGCGAAGCACGGGAACATGGTGAGATGAGGCAGAGGCCAAGGGCATGCTCTCAAGAGATGGCACCCGGGGAAGCAATAGAGAGGTCCAGAGGTCCGGTGTGTCATTACATCGAGGGTGGACCAAACTCTCAGTATCAGACAGAGAGAACCTTCGTGAAGCCAGGCCACTGAATACAGGGGTCAAGGACCTGAGCCATTCGTGCTTTCTCTCTCCCAGGAAAGGAAAGAGAAGGGTTTTCCATGGGTCATTTCTGGGTAGAGACCAAGCCAATTCCAAGATCCCAGACCATCCTGGTGTCCTGGAGATGTCATCACCAGGGATGATAAAGGCCACAGAGATGGGTGCTTATGGGCCTAGTGGGAAGAAGGGTCTCCTCTGCCTTCTCCCCTTTTTCCATGAGGACAAAGGACTGCCGCTCCTTTACCGGCCCGGTCCCAGTCCCAGAGCGCGTCTGCACTGGCTCTTGTGGGTCAGCCTGAGTGGAAATGCGAGTCCCTTGATGTAGCAGGAATTGTTCTGACTCCTCGTTTCCTGAGCAGCTCTCCCTCGGCAGGTGCAACAGTTCCGCATCCTGGAGCCCTACGTGCTGGGCTGCTGCTACTCGCTGGACGATGACATTGTGATGGAGACTTTCACGGTGCTCAAGTGTCTCGTCGAGCACCTCACCTGGAAGCATTCCTCCTCATTCCTTACTCAGCTCACCTTCATGCTGGGGCCCCTCTTTGAGGAGGTGAAGCCCTTTGGGGGGCCATTTCCCGTCTCTGGGCGTCCAAGGGAGTTGGGCAGAATTATCTTGAAAGGCCCTTCTGGCCTTTCTGCGAGGCCATTCTGTAATGGTCTGATCGTGTACATCCTCTTGGGTAATGGCTGTAAAAGGGGTGAACAGCAGCGAGAGCAGACGGCAGTGACAGGGGAGGATCAGGATGCTGCACAGTCAAAGCAGATCCCTGGGGAGACAGGAGGGTGCATAGGGGCATGTGGTGGGAGGGGCGAGCTCGGGGGCCACCTGTCCCTCCTGGGTGAACAGAGGTGGTGGGTGAACAGAGGTGGGTGAACGTGTGTGTCTTCTCACCCAGGAGTCAGAGCATCTGCGCTTGATGGCCTTTGAGATCTACGGGGCTCTCTTGGCCAAGGTCAAGAGGACAGTGCTTGTCTTCCCCTTGAAGCACCAGGTCCTCAACTTGATAGTCCTCCTTGTGCTCCACCTGGAGGATGCGAATGTCAACGTGGCTCAGGTGAGAGGGCCAGGCCACGGAGCCTGGTCTTCCATCCCCAGTTGTCACAGGAGGTAAATGCTAACAGGTGTTAGATGCTAAGGAAGGGGCTGTAGCAAGATTGGAAGGTGCTGCTGAAGGAGTTGCTTTGTCTCTGACCTTGGAGAGTTGCGGTGAGAGGCCCGATGTGACCAGATGCTTGCGCCGGGGTTTTCTCCAGCTCCTGGCTCTCTCCAGCTGGCCCGCAGCACACAGTGGGATGTGAAGTGGGTGTAAAGACGCCAGGGAGGAAAATCCTACCGTCAGGCGCAGGGCCTCCCCCTGGTTCTCTGCCCTTGGCGTCAGCGGCCTTCCCTCCAAGCTGTTCCCCGCACACTCCTTCGCGCTGAACTGAGAGGGGCTTCCCTGAGCAGAGAGGCTCCCGTGAGGTAGCATGGTGGGCGGGACAGAGCGAGCCCGGAACTGGCCCGTGTTCTGGGGGGCCAGGGCTGTGGGCTGCCGCTGGGGAAAGCTGCAAAGTGGCCGATGCGGTTGGTAACAGGACGCTGAGTTTCCAGATGGGGCTACTTTGCCAGGGCGAGGCCCCTGATGGGCACATGTGACGAAGCTGCTGGAACCAGCGATGACGTTGGGATATTACCTTTGTGGGGTGGAGCCCCTCCCAGGGAACCCAGTTCTGACAGCACCAGCCCTGATTCAGAGGAGCGACCACGCCAGTGGAGGGTCAACACTTGGGGAGATCTGTTTCAGAGAGACTATTTTGGGGGGGGGGGGTGGGAAGCCGTGTGGTGGGTGCATGAGGCTAGGTGGTGGACAGGTTCATTGTGCCGGCTCTCGGGGCAGCACCAAAGTAACTGGGAGAATCATTGCAACCACATGTTTTGACCTGCTCGTTAGTGGGAAACAGGTGTAAGCAAAGCCAAACTTTCTAGAAGACCCGGCCTTCCTCCTCACCCCTGGGTCCCTCTGGGTTCACTGGAGACTTCCATCCCTCCGGGGCTGGGCTCACTGCTGTTTGTCTCCCCTCTTTGTGTCCCTCCGTGTCCCCTCCCAGCCCCACCCCCGTAACTCCTCACTCGGCGCCTTCCTGTCCCTCCAGATCTGTCGGCCTGCCCTCTGCCACACGGCCACCATACTGGGCTGGTCGAGACTCAAAGCGATATTTGCCGAGAAAGATGTGTGGACTATCCTCAGAGCCCTGGTAAGGCGGCAGCTTACTCACCGTTCTGCGGCTGCGGGGTGGCCAGCGAGTCTGCGCTGTTCCCTGAGGCGTCTGGGATTTGCAGCAGCTGTAGTTCAATAACGAGATGCCCACGGAGCATCTAGTTGAGCCCAGCACCTAAACCTGGTTCCCGCCCTCCTCCCATTGCTCCTTATTGAAGTTGGGGAGCTAGGCACACCACTGGACGATTTCAGTGGTGAGGGCTAAAAGAGAGGAAGGTACTTCATAGTAGAAAGGAGGGGTGCCCGGCCCAGTCTGGGAGTTGAAGGCTTCCTGGAGGAGGTGTCATCTGGGAAGAGGGGGAAATGGAAAGCAGGATCTCACTTAGGCAAAGGGAAGCAATCAGTAGTGCGGGCCAAAGTGCTGCCATACACAGGGATGTGGAGCAAAGCACTCGCTCTGTTCCGGGGAGTTTGCGTATGTCACCTTATATAATTTGATCCTGGGAAATAAGGGTAGAGGAGCCTGGTCTTCGGGGCGGCTATCAGGGACTTGGAATAATGAGAGCAGGGGCAGAAAACTCAAAGGCCTACAAGGCTGTGCAGGGAACATTAATGAGGGAAGCCGACTGGGTGGGCCTGGAGGAGAATCGAAGGTCCTGGGGTCCAGCAAAGGCAGTGCCTTGTAGAATGGTCAGACACCGCACAGCCTTGTTCTAGTACGTACTCAGTAACGCCTCCCTTGCTATCCTAAAACGAAGTTCATAGGTGATACTGTCTACCTGCATGGATTTCCAAAATCGATATAATGCCCTAACTCCAATGGAGAAAGTAATTTTAAATGAAATAATGTGTACGTATGGAACACAATATAACATAAATGATGCGACTACATGACATGATAGGATATAACATAACATAAGGTCGAGCAATGGGATGGAACATAAATAGTATATGTAAGTGTCTGGGCCTCACTCCCCCGGAAGACACGATGAAGAGTTGGCTCCTTGTCCCTCCGTGTGGAACCTCTGTGACTTGACCTATTACAAATGCAGAATGGTACTGGACTGTTGTGCTGGGGACTCAAATGCCGTAAGAAGTGCTGTCGTTGGTGACATGACTTTCAAAGAGACGGACAATGTTTGGTGAAGACCTACATGCAATGAAGTATAGTCTTTCTTCATATTGTAGGTGCATCCCTGGGAAATCTGGTGTGTATCTGAACTGTGAAAAAAATATTGCGTTTATATAAAAGACAGGGTTGGGTTTTAGGCACAGGTAATTAGAAACAGATCTTTGATACAAATATGCAGTGGGGAATTGGAAATTAGTGTACCCCCTTTCATCATTTTGACAACCAAAAACACCCCCCCAAGTTCTGAATTCCCCTGGGGACAGTACAGTCCCCATTTGAGAGGGTTGAGAACCAACTAATTGATTCTATGACATAGAGTGAGTTTAGTGTTGCTAGATTTTCCACTTTCTTAAGACAAGCAGAAAATCCTGACTTTAGGTGATATTTACTACATTTTATTGGCAAATAATTTACAATGTTTAAAACATTGTGTGGAGCAAAAGACAGAAAAGATCTGCAAGCTGGATTTAGCTCATGAACTGGCAGTGTGCGGGCTTGGTATGGGAAGCAGGAAGCAGGAGTCGGGGCTGTACCGTGTAGTGAGGGTTTGGGCACAATAAGGAACAGGATTTGGTGCTGTAGGCAATGGGGAGCCACTGAACTGCTCTAAGCAAGGGGATAACATGGTTAGATAGCTGCATGTTTTAGACAGACCACCTGGTTGCAGATTGGAGGATAAGTTCACAAGGGACAGGATTGGGGTCTGTAGTTGAGAGGGTCCAGGGAGAGAAGATGAGGTCATGAAGACAAAGACGTGGAGTGAGTGGCCGGTGCTGGAGAGCTATCTGATGTGGAGTGTGTGAAGGTAAAGGTCACCTCTTGGGTTTCTGACTCGAGCAGATGCTGGTGTCATGGACTGAGGTCAGGAATACAGAGGGAAGAGCAGGTGTGGAGGCGAAGATGAGTGGCTTGATTTGGCACGTGTTGAGTTTGTAGAGCTTGTGAGATCTGTCCCACTGGAAGTAGATGCGCTCACTGAACCACGGAGCCTTGGAGAACAGAGCTGTGCTAAAGATACAGATTTGTGGACACCGAGCACACAGCTGAATTGTAGATGGGAGCTGCAACCACGAGCCTGGCTGCACCCATCTAGGGAAATAGCATAGAGGGAGAAGCATATGGTTCAATACTGGGATCCCAGGAAGCATCAATTCCAAGGATCCCATGCAGGAGACTAGGAAAGGAAACCAGGCTAGGAGAGGAGGGTGGTGGTCACTTAGGAAGGAGATAGTTTCAGGACAAGCAGTGAGTGGTTAACAGTGTAGCGACAAATAGCACAAGTCCAGGGAGATAAAGACTGGATGTGCCTGTTGGATTGGGACCCTGGGAGCCAGACCTCGATCAGCGGGAGGGTAGACGGAGACCAGCACACAGAGAACCCAAGGGTTTCTCAGGGTAACTTCGAACCCGGGGAAGATGAGAAGTGGGTGGGGCTCCGCCCACACCACCTTGGACCAGAACAGGCCCTCTTCTGCTGGGTCGGAATATTAGGTTTCCAGTTAGGATTTTTATTTGAAGAAAAGTTTTTTTGTTTTTTTTTTTTTTTGTTTGTTTTTTTACCAAAAAAGTCTGACACACCATGGATAGAGCCTCCCATTTAAGAACTGGGGCTCCAGTGCAAAGGGGGAGGAGAAGAGTCGCTAGGAAGGACACACAGGGGATGGGGTTACCGTTGGTGGCCTTTGCAAAAGACAGGACACGTCCATCCCCCAGAACCTTCAAGGGAGAGAGTCTGGATGCACGCAGAAGTAGGTGCATGCCTAGGCAGGGGAAGGTCTTAAAACACTTAATTATATGTGGCCCTGCTAGGCTGTGTTTAAACAGAAAGGTTTCTGTTACATGATTGTTTCTGTTGCAGCTTAACGTGGATGACGGTGAGATTGCAGATTTTAAGCCAAGCCGTAAATAAACAATATTGCAACAACTGAGTTCAATCCTCTATGGTTGGGAGTAGGAGAAAAAAAAAAAAAGCGCGAGCAAAAGACTGGGGTAAATCTATTCAGGTTTCACGCCTCTCACAGGGAAAGCGATCCCCATATCAATCCAGGAAGGCTTCATAGAAGAAACAAGACTTCAGGAGCTGGGGTGGGAGGGGACGGAGATGTAGAATTTTTTAAAATATAATTTATTTATGTTTTGAAAGTAATCTCTATACCCAACGGGAGGCTCAAACTCATGACCCCAAGATCAAGAGTTGCACGCTCTGAACCATCCAGGCACCGCTAGAATGCTGTGATGGGCTTTGGCACTGAGAAGATGTCTCCAGATTGGCGGGGCGGGGGAGGGGCAGGCAGAAGACCTGGCCGTGAGTTCCTTACTTAACGCAGTTCCTGTTCTTACAGCTGAAGCAGGAGGGAAAGAGAGCCCTCTGGTTTCTGAAGCAGTGCTTGGCTCTCTTCAAGAGCCCGCAGGCCCCCATTCGCCAGACAGCTGTACGATTTGCAGGTACCACTTTCCGTGTCCTTGTCCTAGTTCCTTCAAACAGCCTGAGGACCTTTCCCAGTGGAACAGGCCAGGTCCTGGCAGGCCAGGCCAGACCAGCAAAGCTCCCAAGGGGCGGGACGTCAGGGTGTGGGTGCTGCTCTGTTACAAAACTCAGAGACTGGTGAGGACTGCTTCGTGTCACCCCAAGGACAGGCGTCTTTAGTGCAGAGGGATACCCTCCCCCTGCCCCAGCTCAATTCGCTGATGACAGAAGAAGGAAGTAATTTCTACTTGCTGAAAAAGTCCAGGCAAGGCCAGTTAGGGGGAGGGAAATATAGACAAAAGGAAGTGTGCGTTTTGGGAAGGGACAAAAGAGCAGGTGCAGCCAGGGTCCTGTGGGTCTTTGGGGCCCCTGAGGTGCTGTGTGTGCCCCTGTAGGCCAGATCATCCAAACCCTGGATGCGGAAGAGGCCAATGAAATTGAGGAAGTGTACACAGGTGAGTAGCAACCCGCTTGCTATTTCTTGCATCTTTTAAGGGTAGTGGTGTTTGTGGGGAAGTCTCAGAAATGAGGGAGAATGGGCAGATAGTTCATGAAAAGTATCACTGGAAAGAATGAAGAGGTAGGCTCATCTTTAAAAAAAAAAATTATTCATTTTTGAGAGAGAGAAAGAGACAGAGCCTGAGAGGGGGAGGGGCAGAGAGAGAGGGAGACACAGAATCCAAAGCAGGCTCCAGGCTCTGAGCTGTCAGCACGGAGCCCGATGTGGGGCTCGAACTCACGAACCCACAAACCGTGAGATCATGACCTGAGCTGAAGCCAGACGCTTAACCAACTGAAACCACCCAGGCGCCCCCGAGGTAGGTTCATCTTAACGGCGTTTAGCTTTGGGGCATTGGCCAGAGTCGTCCTCCTCTTCATGTCCACTCACTGACCCGCACCTGCATTGAACTCCAGGCCATTCATCAGCCAGGACAGTTCCTTGAACTCTTTCTTCTTCTTCTTCTTCTTCTCCTTCTCCTTCTCCTTCTCCTTCTCCTTCTCCTTCTCCTTCTCCTTCTCCATGTTTATTTATTTTGAGAGAGAGAGACAGGCAAGCAGGGCGGAAGGGCAGAGAGAGGGGGAGAGAGAGAATCCCAAGCAGGCTCCACGCTGTCAGTGCAGAACCTAACTTGGGGCCCGATCATGACCTGAACTGAAATCAAGAGCTGGACGCTTGACTGACTGAGCCACCCAGGTGCCCCAGTTCCTTCAACTCTTGATAAAAAGGGCCATCATTGGATGATGATGATTTTCTCACTTGGGGGATGTAGGGGTTTCCAGCCCCTCCGTTTTGGAGCCCCCAGGACCGCTCCAGTTATGGTCCATGTATTCTCCACCCATCCCTCTGAGACACGACCCCTCCCCCCCCCCCATGCTCTTCTCTTTTCCTCTGCCTTGTTTCTCTCGAGTCCCATATCTCATCCACCGCTGGGTTCCCTGGTACTGCCCGAAGTCCTTTGAAGTCAGAGGACTTCACTCAGAGGTACTCTCTGGAAAAGAGGACAGCACAGCTGGGCAGGAGGGGGTGGCGGAAGGGGCCAAATAGGTTGGTTGTGGATGCAGGACAGGAAGCGGTCGGCCCCCTGAGCCCGGGGCGGGCATGGCATCCTGCTTGTGACTGAGCAGTGTGGACTCCCTCCCAGCGGGAATTCTTCTCGGATTTTAAAACCTGCCGGTTCCCAGCCCCCTGTGCTGCCCCTCTCTGCACGGCCGTCCTGGTGAGCCCACCGGCCGGGCCCAGACCTTGTGTCCAGCCCCACGGCATTACTTTTTCCAAGCACCTTAGCGGTCTCTGTGTTACAGCCCTAAAGTACATGCGGGAAGACCCCGACTCCATGGTCAGCTGCCTCGCCGCTCAGACCCTCTACATCCTGGAAGCCAAGGAGAAGCTGCTGGTCAACCCCCCTACCTCTTGCTTCTGCAGCAGGAGGCCACGAAAGACCTACTCCTGAGCCTGCGTCCTTGGGTCCTGGCCAGGGCGATTGAGACTGTGACAACGGTGACAGTGGGGCCAGGCTCCTGAGCCCTGTCCTAGAAGTGGGTGTGTGTCCCTGCAGGACCTCTGTAATAAAAGGAAGACGCATGAATTTCTGTGGAGTGTTTCCTGGCCTTTCCAGTTAGTTCTCTGGGGGCAGAGCCCTTCATTGTGAGCTGTCTCCTCTGCCTGAACACCTGGTGCAGGCTGGCCTCTCCCAGCCCCGCCCCTCCTGCCCCTCTCCCACATAGCCCGGCGATCGGAGGCCGGAGCGTGGGACATTCCTGTAACATCAGCCTGAACTACAAAGTGGGAGGAAAGTGATACTGGGACACGTGAGGTATTCTAGGCTCCGGCTGCACCGGGCAGGGTTCCTGGTGGCAGGCCACAGGGTCCACTCTGGCAGGTTTAAGCAGGGCAGTGATTTATTAAAGGGCATTAGTCAGCTCATAAAATATCCCCGGAGATCAGAGAGTTTGGAGACTACCCATCAGGAACAGGGCGGCTCTATAAAAACACCAGTGGGGCTGCCCCCTTGCGCAGCCCAAACCACAGCCCAGGTGACAACACTCAGGACCGGCTCTCAGAAGCTCCGCCACCGTTTGTGCAAAGAGCCAGATGTTTCCTCCTCCCGCTCCCAGGGCTGAACTGGGTGAGCGCGATCTCCCCGGGGCTCCTGTTAGAGTCCGTCTTAACCCAGCGCCGCCTCACAGTCCCTGGAGTTTATCTTTAGGTTTACACAGGGTCATTGGATGCTCCCATGCCACCTCCAACCCCCCATTGCCCACTCCCACCTCTGAGCCAGGTGTCACCTGTTGCGCCTGACCTTCAGTCAGCCGGGTCCCAAAGCTCTGGGCACAAGGACAGTAGTAACCCAATGTCCTAAAATGTGGGCTCCCCCTTGGCCATACCTGCTCTGACTCGAAAGGAGCTCGGGCCACAGTGAAGCAGATTCCTAGGCTCTCGTCCTGCAGTGCTCAGCTACTGTCACCTGCATCCAAGCCCCCAGGAACGTGTGGCATTCTGCCCTCGTTCACCCTCTCCACCCCGACGGGCCTCCTTCTCGGTGGTGGCCATGCTCCTCATAGCATTCTCTCAGCCCCGGTGCAGCCGCTGGAGTCGCTTGGGTCTGCTTGCAAACAAACCTCAGAGGGAGGCAGCATTAAAGCCCACACAAAGGTCTGCATTGGCCGGAGGGCTCTTCTCACGTACTACCCTTGGCCTGGTCTCTGGTTCTCACATCAGCCGCCGCCGGCTGATGCTGGGGGCCTGATCGGCTGCACCTCTTATAGACGGAGGTGAGCAGAGAATAGCACAAGACAGTGGTACACTCACGTTCCCTTCCCTGACCTCCGAAGCACAATCGGGTCAAGTGTGTCTGTACGGGACCCACTTCAGGGATTGTTCTGATGCCCCCCCTCCCCAAGTCACCCCCTCACGTTGGTCAAGCCAAGTTAACAGGCACGTTGGGAAGAGACCACATGGGGGAAGTAATGGAAGTCCATCAGGCCATCTCTGTCCTGGTAGGGTTGGGGCCAACTCTGTTGGCTTCTCTGGGCCTCCGTCCCTCTCATCTGTAAATCGAGAGCGTTGGAAAAAACCCTCTTTGATGATGCCACCAGGCCTGACAATGGATGGCTCCTATCAAATTCTGAGAAGTGCTATTACATCCTAAATAGTATTTCTCTGCTTCACACTCTCCTTTGCAAATTTTCTATAATAAGCAGATATTACTGGTACAGTCTGGCGGGGGAGGGAACCAAATCCCACATTAAAAGAATAAAAGAACAATGTCCCTTCACCTGGTGTTCCTGCCTCCCTACCCCTAAGTGCTTTGGCATCTTCAAGACACAGGGTGACCTGAGTTTGAAAAAACCACCTTTGGAGGCAAAGCCTCTGCAGGGTGAGGGGAGCGGCACAGTCACAAGGTAGAACCAGTTGGAGTCTGTTCCAGGGCCCTGCTCCTGACAAGTTCAGCAGCTCCTGGGCCTCCACTTTCTGGTTTCACCCACACCCCCCAGGCTTGCAGCTGGTCACGCCCAATCGTCACCTCCCACAGTCAACAGTGGGCTCTGTCCCATAGGGTGGGATCTTCTGTAAAAGAAGGGCCTGTGGGGAGCAAGGGTGGGACAAGACCAGGTGGGAGGGTGGGGCAGGGAGGGTGGCACGGGGAAGGCTTGGTCAGCCGGCCAAAAACAACCATCCTTAGAAGCTACCCTTGCTTCCCAGGGTGGCCAGGCTCCTGTGCCTGCTGGACGGCCTTGGGAAATCAGGGCAACTCTGCCCACCTGGGTCCCCCTCTGTGGTTCGGGGTCCCCTTTTGCTTGCCAAGACCCTTCTGGGGACCAGGAGCCTCTTGGGTGGATCTCCCCCACCCCCACCCCCCTCAGGGAGCCTCCCACCTCCAACCCACGATAACTTCTGCCTCCCACGGACCCACAGAACTCACCGGCTGGATCACCTGTCAACAGCCATAGGTCTAGATAAGCAGCACGGACTGTGTAGGTTGACAGGACAAACTCGGTTTTATATTCGGAAAACACAGCAGAGAGAGACCCTATTGTCTTCACAATGCAAGACTCAGAAAGTAAAGCTTTCAGAATAGTCTTGGCTGGTGACGAAGATGCAGATCGTCCCCCAGAGGCCACCATGCCCAGGGGATGGGCCAGAATCTCCAGGAGTTGGTGGCATGATCTGTGGTTATCGAAAGGGAAGGTGACCGTTAAGCAAAGGAAAACTTCGGGGAAGGTATTTCATGACACTCCATAACTCAGCGCTCCCAAATATGCCACTTCTGCCCTTCCTTCGTTCACTGGCTCACCCACTCGTTCAAGGCCTGTTTGGCATCTGTCGCCGCGAGGCACTGACAGGGAATATGGAAGTAACCAGAATAAAATCATTAGCCTCAAACAGAAAAGAGGGTGAGTTTTATGGTGTGGGAATTATATCTCAATAAAACTTGCATTAAAAATATTTTCTTGAGAACTGAGCCTGGCAAACTGGATAATTGCACACAGAGCGAACATAGGGCCACCGGTGCCATATAATTTCAGTGAGTGAAGCGCAATCTAAAATTATATGGGGGCCCTGGGCTCCTGAAAATCAGTGGTAACGGGCGAATACATGGAGTTAGAAGCACGCGAGTATCTCGGGTGCACAGCAGCGACCCTGCATCTCCCGGGGGGAAGAGCTCATCACAGGCTAGCTTGGCATCTTCTCACATTTCTTTTTATGTTGAAAATAATGAGGCTAATAGGCAGAGGCAGGATTTTAGGGCCTTAGGAAAAAAAGGGAATATTAGTCTTTAAAAATTGAAAAGCACTGATCTAGAAACAAAAATCAAGACCACTGTGGAGCTGTTTTCTTATAAGAGCTTTGAGTATTTGTCTTCCCTTCGTAAGTGGCAAGGGAAGGAAAGATGTCTTGTATGTGTCACGCACGGCAGCCTCCAGGCTCTAGGAAAGGCACTCGAGGCGTGCGTGAAAGGAAAACGGGTGCTGTGGTCGGGAAGGTCTGGGTTCCAATCCTGGCGCTGTCTTTCCTAGCTCAGATCCTGGACAAGTCACTTCCTCTCGGAGACTTTCCCATTTCGGAAAATGAGAACACTACCTGTCACCCGGGGGAGCGAAGATCTAAGGAAAAACGCCCGAAATAGTGCCTGGAGTACAGCGGGTGCTCATTAAATGCTGGTGCCCCCTTTGCAGCTAATGTACCCATCCCAGGAGACAACATACGGAGTCTGCAGGCAACGCAACACTCTCAACACCGTTTTTTAATTAAGCCCCACACTCACAGCCCAGGAATTCTCACCCAGAGGCCTGCCCCACCTGCCTAGCACCGACCTCCCACCCCAGAGAAGGGCCGCCAGCTAAAAGCGGGCAGTCCTCGGGGGCCACATCACGACAGATGATGGTCATTTGGGTTTTATTGAGGACAACTTCTTTGAACACACACATCCAGTCTGGGAACAGAAATGTACAGCATGAGGCTTAAATAACTTTCATACACTATGTACAGTCGTCGGCAGAGGTACAAAACATATATACATCTTGTGCTAGCCACATAGCGAGGAGGGCCGGAGCCAAATGAAACCCTGCAGCCTGGGCAGGGGGTGATCACTAGAAAAGAGCTGGTGGGCAGGGCAGGGCCCTGATTCACTTCAGGGGTCTTCTCTGACCCTTGGCTCTTCTTGGGAGTCGTTCCCACTTCCCTGCAAAGCTCTCGGGACAAGGGTTCAAAAAATTGGACTGGGGTACGGTAAGGGTTGGGAGCTCATCTGAGTGCCGGGGATGGGTAGGGGGTGGGGGATAGAACAAAGATGCTACAGAAAACAGAACTTTCCTTGTAGACTCTGTCCTCGCACATAAGAGGGCAGTGAGGGATCTGGGAGCCAGGAGAGGAAGGCCAGGCCCAGGGAGGCCTGTGGGGCCGGCGGCCAAGCCCTGGCTCCTGAGGCCGGGCCAGGAGGCTGTGCTAAGCTAAGAGAGCAGTAAGCAGTTTCCTGTTTGGGATGGCAAGCGGACAGATGCCACAGATTTGGGCCACTTGGCGGGAAGAGACTCACCGCTCTTGCAGGGCAGGCCCTGTCCAGACAAACACGATGGTGAACACATCAGGCACAGGCAGGCGCTGAAGAGGCCAGGGGCTGTGCCTGCACCCAGCCCAGGCTGCGTCCGAGGATGCCCCCAAGAGTCGGCATTGTCCGCGTGATGGAAGAGAGCAGGGCGTTTCTGACTTCACAGCAGCGGCCTGCCTGCGTCTCCACCACACTGGGTGGCGTGAGAAAGTCCCAGCAACAGTCTTCCCTACGGTGGTTTTGTGCTTTAAAGCTGCCCTCTGCCCAAGCGACACCGCCCCAGGCGGGCAGCAGGGCCAGACAACCAAGGGTTGTCCTCGGTTGATGCTGTCGTGATGGTGGGTGGGCACGGAGACCACTCCCAGATCCACACGTGTCCCCTCCCAAGGGGCTGAAGGTGGCGCCGTGACCACGTCAAAGGCGTGGGTGCGCCTTTCCTCTTCCTTGGCAATCTCCAAGGGCAGCTGCAGGGGCTCCCCTGGGGAATTCCGGCTGCCGTGGACGAATCGGCCACTCAGACGAAAGCAAACACCGAACTGGTTAATACTGAGAGCAGAGCCCGGCGCAGGACTGTGCGGAGAAGGCCCACAGGCGGTCAGCTTCAAAAGCATTCGAGGGGGCTCGGCCTACGTGACAGGCACTGTGGCTCTGGGCTCCTTAGGCTCAATAGGGCTGGCACCCAGTCCGGGCTCAGACGTTTAAAGATCTGGGGCGTGGGGTCGAGTGAGGGAGCTACGCATTCTGATGTGGCTGGGCTGGCGTTGGCCCAGACTCAGGGCTGCAGATGGGCAAAGAAAAGTAAGAAGCAGTATGATGAGCCCAGAGTCAGGCCAAGCCATGGGCCGAGGCCTGGTCTGAGTGAGGGCAGGCCCCTCCAGACACACACATACCCAGTCTACCTTTGGACAGAACCAAGCTGGGGTGAGCCTCCCGGACTCGGGTCTGCCCAGGCCACCTGCCACAAGCCTTGCTATTGTGCTCAAATCACAACCGTTTTGTGCTTCCAACCTTTAGGATGTTGGGGGCCTGCCCCCTAACTATGTACCTTGGACATCCCTGAAGGAGTAGGCAGAGACTCCAATGCTCTTGGAGCACGGCTTTTGGAAGGGCTCAGGGCTCCCGGGGGACTTCAAGTTTCGAATCAGTGATACTCGCTAGGACAGCAGAGCCAGCCCGCCATGAGGTAGCTGAGCCATCAGAAACAGCAGGAAACGGGCAACGACGCTGAGCACCTCTCGCAGGCCGTAAGGTCGTATCTGGCGCAAGAACAGGCCTTGCAGGTACAGTACAGTCGCCCCAGGCTGGGGCCTCCCTGGCCCATGGGGACAGTGCAGTCTTTTGTGTTTCTACAGTTTGTAAACAGTCATGCAGACAGATTCTTTCTTACAGGTTGCAAGGTTGAAGCTTTCGGATCGGGTGGAGAGAGGGTTGGGGAGGGGGAGAGGTGCTTACTTCCAAGTGGCTGAGGGAGCTGCCGGGCACCCCTGTGACGACTGGAGGAGGAGGGATTTCCGGCCATTGAAGACAGACTGTCCCCGGCTCCTCCGGGAGGCCAGTGCTCAAGGGTATGTGCTTCAGCTGACCCAGACTCCACCAGCGTGTCCAGCAGGGGCCACTAACAGCAGGACAGCCTTCTTAGTCCTGGGGGCAGCTCTGAACAGGGCAGAGGCTGGGCTGGGGACTCAGGCCCCGCAGGTGTTTTTCCCTCTCACAGCTAAGACCGCCTCCTCTGCCCAGTGCGCCGGCACACTCCCGTGCCGGGGACCACACAGAGAGGGCTCCGATCCCCTGGGCAAATAGGGAGAGGCACAGAGGACAAACACAGAGCTACCTCTGGAAAGTCTAAAAGTCACTGCATATCTCAGAACAGAGTGGGGGCTCCTGGCCCCCTCACTGAGGACAGGAAGCACAAGACCAGTTAAGCATTGGAAAAACACTGTGGACGGGTTGGGGCCCAGGAATGGAGGGATGTCCTGCGACTCCTTCCAAGGCCCAGTCCTGTAAATTCAGAACTGCCCCAACAGGGGGCGCGGGAACACGGATTTAACCACATCCTTGGAGCCTTGACTCCACAGCCCCAAGGCAAAAAGAAGCTAGGAATTCCCCTCTTCCTGCTAATCTAAAGGGGAGGACCTCTTGCCCCATGCCAGCTTTAAGGCTTGAAAGTGTCTCTCTTGAATAGCCAGAGAGAAAGAGGCTGGAAGGACTCCCTGCCCAGTCGGGGTGAAAATACAGGTGAGCTGGGGAAGGGGCTGGGCCATCCTCACCATCCAAGCCACTTCCTGGTAGACACAATCCTCTGAGCTGCTTCCTACGTGGCCCACACGGGACATTGGGAACGGGGGACCCCTGGCCCTGGGCTGTGGGGCGGAGCTCCCCCGCCTTTGGGGGGCAGCGGGCATGAGACCCCGCGAGTGAAAAGACACATGTGGTGCCGCGGGCATGGCTGGTGTAAGGCTGCCCAGCATGGGTGCCAGGCCCCGGGGTGGAGGAAGGCACTGAAGCATCAGGCGGCCTAGAGGTCAGGGGTGCACTAGAATGGTCCCTGGGGGCAATGTTGGGGACAGGCCCGAGCTGCAAAGCAAACAGAGGAGGTGGTCCTGGAGGGGCTGGTAGGGCGGATTCCCTTTGGGAGTCCCGACCCCCAAGAGCAGAGGGAAAGAACATGTGGGGAGAAACTTCAAGTCAGTTTCCAGGAGGCAACAGCAAAAAATAAAAATAAAAATAAAATAAATTAAATAGCTGAAGTATTTCTGACTATCTCCCCAAAGGAATTTTTTCTAGCAGCTCTAACCTTGGCCCCGTCGGAAAGGGACCCCAAGGAATCGCTGGGGTCATCTGGGAATGGCTGTTGGTGGCCAAGGGGCTAAGGGTCAGCCGCAGGGCCCAGCTGCCTCCACCTGGTTTCCATGGTTACCTGAGGACTATCATTTTGGGCTCAGAGGCAGGTGCGGTGGCTCCAGAGGCTGCATTAGGGGAGGTAGGGGGAGGCCTGTTCATCGGAGGGGGCGCAGCAGGGGCTGGAGACGCTTCACCTCCCCTACGGGGCCCCACCACTGGGCCAGAGGCTTGAGGAAGGGCATGGCCAGCTCAGCAGGAGAAAATGTGGCCAGAGGGAGGGCAAGGGGAGCCTGAGGGGCTGCAGGGAGAGAAATGAGAGGGAAAATGCCCTTTGGCTTCACAGCTTAAATTCCCCCCCAACCTCCCTCTCTCCCCAAGAGGCAGGGGCTAGGGGAATAGTATCCCATAGGAAGGTCAAGGGAGGGGAAGGATAACAGGAGAGGGGCAACACCCGATGCCCACACCCTCTGTCCCTAGGGCAGTCGGCCCCGTCAGGCCACAGCTTCCCTTCTGTGCTGTCCAGGCTGCCGGGGGCCGAGGGTCTGGGGGCCATCCTCTGAAAGACAGCCAGGGTGAGGACTGTTGTGTGCTCCTAGGGTGGGCCACCGGGTAACCGCCGAACACTCCAGAACTTCACCGTCAGGTCACTGGGGTGGAGGACAGAGAGGGACTGGTCAGCGATCGAAGGGGGCCTGGCTGGCTACCCCCAAAGCAAAGGATGAGCCAGATTCCCCAAACTCCCCAAATGTGGCTGGGGCCAAAGGGCAAGCATTGCTTAGGATGAGGGCGGACTGCAGGGGTGGAGGGGTGGCTGCTGGGCAGAGGGAGAGGGCCTGTGCTCTCAACGTCCCCAACAGAATTCTCATCATGGGTTTTCGTTGGTGTTGTGTTGTTTTGTTTTGTCCAGGCCTGGCTGCTCCCCCCTCTGCCTGCTGCCACCTGGCACCCCTCTCCTGGGGGTCTGTCCCACTGGTCATGCTCGGAAGAGGAGGGTGGGAGGAAGAGGGGCAGGCAGGGCATTCACTCCAGGCCAGGCAGGGCATGAAGGGAGAGTAGGGAGGAGGAGTAAAATAATCTCATACCGTTGAGAAGCAGCTCAGACCGAAGTGGAGAAAGAGAGGGAAAAGGAAAGAGGGGGGAATGAGAGAGGAGACGGGAGGGGAGTGTCAAGGCAGGGTGGTGGCTCGGCCCTTTATGGCCAGGACCCGGCGAGGAAGGCAGGGGGTGAGTCCGGGGACGTAATTCCACACCTTTACCCGGCAGTCACTGTTGGGGGAGAGAGGCAGAGAGGCAGAGAGGAGAGGCAAGAGGACATGGGGAGGGAAAGAGGGGAGAGAAGGGACATGGTCGGACGAGAAGGAAAAAGAAGAGACCCCTCTGAGGAGTTCCCCTGTGGGACAGAGGGCCTGGCCATCCCCTGGATGGGGACCAGAGGTGGGGCGGGAGAGAGGCGAGTCCAGGGGGTGGCAGGCCTGCTCTGTGGTCTGAGATTTGTGGATGGGGGAGGGGGGTGTAAAGACAGTAGGGTGGGGGCTGCTCTGTGAGGGGCAGGAAAGGCTTGCAGATAAGGGGTGAGTCCTGACCTGGGGCCCAGCACCTTCCTGCTCCCCTGCCCCCGCTGGGCACTCTTTGAAGGCCAGCACAGGCTAGCAGGTGCTGTGGGGTCTGCTCCACGAACCGAGCCTGTTAGGATAGCTGCAGGGGGGCCCGAGGCTCCCCAGCCTGCCCTGCCCACACCGGGGACCGGGGTGGGGAACAAAAGCAGACCTCTCTGCCCAGCACCCACCTGGAAGCAGTGAAGATGTGCTTGGCATTGGTGCAGATGGCGTTGATGGGGCTGTCGTGACCCCTGATCTCTCCGATGGGCGTGAAGTTATCCACGTTCCAGACCTTGATGACGCCCGCGCGGCAGGCGCTCAGCAGCATGGGGCGGCCCGGGACAAAGGCCAGGGCACACACCCAGTCCTTGTGTGCATTGGGGATTTGCTGCGGAAGGAACAGCGCCAGTGAGGGCTGGGGCCAGTGCTGAGTGGGCAGAAGCCAGCAGAGGACCCTGTGCCACGAAGGACAGCTACCAGGATCCCCTCTGCCTCTGAGGTCCCCAGGTAGGCATCACTGGTCCAGGAGGCAGGCCAGGCGGGCCCCTAGTAGGGATTGCAGGGGCCCAGAGATGGGTCCTTTGGTGCTCCCCCATCCCGGGACAAACCCAAAATCCTGCACTGGTGGAGAACTCTTCAGCCCTCCCAGGGTTAAATGCTCAGGAAAGGGAACATGGTGATTCAGCTTTAGAGTCAAACCTAGCGGCTGAGAGCAGCCCTCTTTCCTGAAAGCCGCTGCGTAATGGGGAAAATGGGGGGGGGGGGGCGGTGCTGCAGGGAGGCAGGGGAGTGGACACAAAGGGGAAGAGGGTGGACAACAGGAAAGCTGAGGAGGCTTTGGCCCAAGACCCTGGGTCCCCAAGGCCCTGCCTGGACTGGGGAACAGCCCCACCCTAGCGCCTCCCCCTTCCCTTCCACCCTCCATACCTGGATGAGCTCCTGCTGTTCCAGGTCCCATTTCTTGATGCCATTATCCCGGGAGCCACTGAAGAGGATGTCTCCCTGGATGGCAAGACACTCGATGCCATCATAGTGCGGGGGCTCAAAGTTGTGGGTGGGGCCAATGGTGCCGGTCACACACTCGCCCAACTCGAACATCTGTAGGAGGAGAGGCTGGTAGGGAGGGCCCGAGGGAGTAGAGACGGAGGGAGGAGGGCCAGGGCCAGGGCCACCCCCCTGCTATCACACAGCACTGTGGTCCCCAGGAGCCCACAGACCCAGTTTGCCCGGCCCAGGGCAGTAGCCACTGTCCTGGGGGAGAGAGGTGTCCCCAGCAGGAAAGGGGTCCCGGAGGAACACTGCTTCTTCCAAGGACAGAGGCCTCTGAAGGCTCGGGTCTTGACCCTTCCTAAGGGGACTGGGGCAAGGGGTAGGGGGAGACTGGCTGAAATTAACACAGCTCAACATGCAGCCGATCTGGAGAAAGGTGGGTTTGGGGTGTGAACCTCCTTTTAAATTCCTTTTATTTTGTAATAAATATTACGTGTACTTTAAATAGAAACATTCATCATAGCACCGACCACCCTCTGCTTCTCTACCGCTTTCCAGTTTCTGACTGTGTACATGTAGCTTTCAATGATGTAATCGGGGAGCAAACGGAATTAGTGTTGTTTTGTATCCTTTGTGTTTTGTTCTCATTTTATCATTTTAGTAGGTGCGCTGCAGCCCATTCAGCAGGTTTTCCCTAATTTATGTGACTGCTATTCGACCCTTGGACATTTAGTGGTTTTAAATTCTTCACCATTTACAAAATATCGCTGCCATCTACTTTCTGCACACACCTGCTTGCTTCTTTGGGGTGATTTCTTCAGCATAAATCCCCAGAAGTCTCATTATATTTCATGAATATTCCCAAGGCGACGAGGTGGGGGGAGCAGGCAGAAGAAACGCAGAGAATGCCCCCCACCCCCTGCCCCAGGCTGCAGAGGGAGGTCTTCTTAGGTACCTTAACGTAGTGGTCCTTGGAGCCCGTCACCACCAGGTCGTGCTGGCTGGCGGTCTGGGTGACCGTCAGGCACATCACAGGGCCAATGTGGCCAGTCAGCTTGCCAACGGGCTGGAACCTGCGGGTGGGGAGAGGCCCGCCGGTGGGGGGAGATAGATCAGAGGGAACCCTGGGTTGTGGTGGCCGGGTCCATCCTGGAATGAATAGATCTGGCCAGGGCACTCTCCCTCCCTCAAAACAAGATGAACAATCTAGACATAAGCTGTCCTGGGTCCCAGGGATCTTGGGGAACACGGGACCTGCATCTCAGAGCAGGGGCACAAGGCCGACAGCACGGGGAAGCAGAGGATCCCCGGGTCCTGCCAGCCCTGAAGTGTGGCACCCAGAGCCGCGATCAGTGTACCCACCTCCGCCACGCCAAGCCCCCTACTGCCCCCCACGCATCTCCCTGACCTGCTGAGCTCCCAGATGCGGACGGCATTGCCCGAGGCAGCATACAGCATGGTGCCTGAAGGGCTGAGGGCGATCTGGTTGATCTGATGCTCCCCCTGAGCGCTGGTGATAGCGCGGGTGGATGTGGCAGCACAGGCGTCGCCTGAGGTCACCTGGCCCGAGGACCTGCCACAAGCAAGGAAAGCAAGGTCAGAGATCAAAGCGGTCCATCCACACAGGCAGGAAACCGAGCAAACCTCACTCAGACCAGGCCTGATAACCCAGTTTTTCCAAGAAGTCTTCCCTGACCGATGGAGAGGAGCCAAGCTCCTCTTAGAAGTTTCTAGTCTGACGTGGGGGAGACCAATGGTGATAGTGCCACTCCTCACCCAGCATAAAAAGACTCAGGGGACTGGGTTTGAACCGGGGTCTGGTGGAAAACGCTTAATCTTTCTGAGTCTCAGTTTCCTCCTCTTTAAAAAGAGGTGATAATACGCATTCTATTTCCTGCGCTTCTTTGGTTTTTTAAAAAGACTACTCTTAGACAAATTACAGGATCACAGCAAAATTGAGGGGAAGCTTTCCCATATCCCCTGCCCCCACACATGCACAGCCCTCCCCCCCTTACCAACATCCCCACCAGAAGGGTGTGTTTGCTACAACCGACGGACCCAAATGGACACATCATAATCCCCCGCCGTCCACAGCTGACCTGAGGGCTCACTCATGGTGTGAGGTTTGGACAAATGTGTAATGACCCGTATCCCCCATTATAGTCTCACACAGCAGAGTTTCACTGCCCTAAAAATCCTCTGTGTTTACTCTTTTGAAAGGATCAAGTTAAATCACAGATGACAGCTTATAACGTAAACACAAGGGTGAGCAAGACTTCTGTTAGGAAACAATTTCACTTTGCTGGAGCCCTTGTCTCACTTCTGTCTCCCGCACGTCTGTCCACCTGAGACCGTCAGGGTCGGGGATCAGGACCAGCTCTGGCGGCTCATTTAGGCAGCTAGGTGGCCAACACGGCTTTGGAGTCTGCTGCCGTCTGCTGGGGCCACCCTGATTCCCGGCTCCCCTTTCAGACTCACAGGGGGCCGCCCAGCACACCCCAGGGCCAGGGCCCGGGAGGCTGAGATGAAGCGAGGGGGCCAAACAGTGCAAAGGCTCATTCAAGTTGCTGCCCTGGACGCTGTCCCCTAGCCCAGGGATCTCACTTTGTCCCCCAGATTCAGGTCAAATCCATGTGACTATAAGGTCCTCCGTGTCCAAGTAGCTGGACTCGGCTATACTGAGTAGGTCACCAGGGCTGAGTGCTGACACCCAGCCCACCACCACGAGCCAACTGGGGGAGTACCTACGTGAGGGTCCGAATGCACTTGGCGGAGTCCCGGATGTCCCACACCTTGATGTAGGAGGTAGACACGGAGAACACAAGCCCGGAATGGCTGCAGTACTTGATAGACACCACGTTGTTGGGGTGGCCCTTTAGCGCCGCGATCTCCTGGCCCGTGACCAAGTTCCACATCTTACAGCTGCGGTCTGGAAGGGACAGGGAGAGAGGCGGGGGGGAGGGCAGGTGTCCGTTAGCAGGGGCCGGTCACGCACACTCCCCCTGCACGGGGGTTGTGGAGGATGGGGGAGACGGTCCACAGACATCCAGAGGGAGGAGCCCTAGGTCTAAGGGAGGGAAAGATGGGCTCGTGCATGTTCACGAGGTGTGTGTGCGACCAGAAAAACCCCGGCGAGAAGTCCGTTAGAACTTTAGGCCAGGGTTTCTCAAGCAAACTCTATACAAAGACCAGAGTTCTGTGTGTGTGGCCAAGGTGCCCTGGGCTAAAATAAAATTCTTAAGCTTTTGGTGTCTATTCCTACAATGGCTAATAGCTGACACGATCAATGAACAAACGGCGAGCAAATCTTATGGAGAAAACTTGGAATCAACAGATCACACCTGGATTGACAACTCGGCCCCTTCTCGCCGTGCAAATATATGTATATGACTGTCTTTCTATTGACGGGTCTACTGCAGGACTGTTCTTTCTGCTGGTAAGACTTTTCTGATTTTGTTGCTGTGATTAAGTAACCGTGACTGTGTGAGGTCCCACTGCCGAGATCATAGGGATTTCTTAGATGAAAGTGCTGGGGTAGATGTCAGGGGGTAGTAGTGTTGGGGGACTGGGATGAGGAGACAGGGTGGGGCACCTGAGAAGCTTCCTGGAATTTCTGAGGAAGCTTCGGAAGGAAATGCTGGATGGAGCCACTAGGATGAGCTATGAGGGGAGACTTGGTCAGGGGCACCCAAGCCAGGGATCCTTGAGCCAAGGCAAGAGCCATGAGACAAGGTAGCGAGCAAGCCGACCCCACATCCTCAACTCCTGGGGGCTCTGGGTTTTCATCCTTACAGCCCAGTCTGGCAAAGGAAGCAGGGATGGGTGTGAGACCTAACCCTACCAGGCCAGTCTGGGTTCTACTCACCTTTGGATCCTGTGAACAGCAGCTCATCCGTGGCGTCCAGGCAGAGGATGGGCTTGGTGTGGCCCTCGGCCATGGAGACGCACTGCAGTGGGGCTGTCCTCGCACCCTTGGCTCCTCCAACGGGGGTGATGATGCCCCTTCCCAGGAGAGAGGGAGAAAGGGGGCACCTGTCAGCCGGGAAGACTGAGGCCGGGTTGAGTGAGGTACACAGATAACAGGGGGCAGAACGGAGAGAGGACTAAGGCCTAATGAAGGAGACCCCAGAGACTCCGGCCAAATGCCCTCAGTGCCTGAGAGCTGGGAATAGGCTGTGCAGGTGGGGAGGGCCTGTCTGCACAACAGCCTGTCAGTCACCATCTTGAGCACTTCTGGGAGCAAACCGTGTGCTAGGCACAGCAGGAAGGAGACGTGGGCCCTGCCCATAGGGAGTTGCCATCTGATGCCCACCCGACCAGATCCTGAGACGTAAATGCACGGACGCCCCGGCGAGGCAGGGCAGAGGCCCAAGGGCTGCACTGGCTCCTGCAGCAACTATGACTCCTCCCTGCTGCTGCAGTTAACCCAGGGTGAGGTGAGGGGTGCAGAGAGGGAGGATGCTCGGGCTGTCACCCCCCAAGCACCTCGGTGTCATCTGTCAGCGACTTCTGGGGCTGATAAATGCACACGTGTGTGCAAGTGTGCACACATACACTCCCGCCCACCCACGAGCCCCTTTTGGACCTGCACGGTCAGACCTGTGACTGTCATTTACAAAGGCCTAATTTAATCCCTTTAGGGGTCCTCAGCTCAGCTCTGGGTTAGGGATGTCGAGGCCCCCTGGGGAATGAGGCCACATACACCTGGAGAAGCACCTCCTCGTTTCCCACGAACATTCTGGGAGGGAGAATAAGGCTTGTCCTCAGTGAGCAAGAGGATTTTGCTATGCCGGCCTGCTGGAGGTTCTGGGGATGTTTTTTTTTTTTCTCAATGAGGGTCTTTTGGAATGAGACCCTGGCCAAGTTATGTGCAAGTCTAAAAATATGTTCTAGTTCTTTTCCAAAGAGAACAATGATCCTGACAGTGATGCCGTGGCCTGTGGGCTACTGAAGTGACCGGTGTTCTTCCCACAGTGCTGGTCAGAGCCCCCATGGACTCAGCCAGGCCCCCCTGCAAGGATGGCAATCAGACAGGGCCAGATGCCAGCTGGATGTCACACACACGAGCCCCCAAAGATACCGGCTTCGGACACTGGTTTGGGCCCAGCTGTGTGGCTGGGAAAAAAGCCCAAGACTGCTGTGGAAAGTATATCACAAGGATCACCCTCTTTAAGGTTACGAGAGAGGCTGGTAGTCTGGCTAGCTTCTCGCGGTGGTAAAGCCTCGCTCCCTGCAGGCAGGTTTGCAAAGACATCAGTAGCCCGGGCAGCAGGTGCAGTGAGCAGTGGGCACTGGGAGAGCTGGAGGGAGCTCTCCGCCCAGCAGGAGCTCAGGCCCACCAGGTCCTAGGACATGCTCCTCGTAGTAGGGTGCTACGCTGGGGTAGCTGGAGAAACTGGCCACTGGTCATCCCAAAGCTGGGAAAGGAGGTCTCCTAGCACCCGAGGTCCACGTCCCAGGAGATGTGGGCAGCAGGCACCGCCCCCCTTGCTGCTCTTCTCAGAGCCAAGGTCTGAAATGTGCACCTCACTGGCACAAGCTGAGCAAGTCACAAGGATGCTGGGGACGGCCACCAACCCCTGCCCAGCTGGGCCCTACAGGCCCCCAGGCTTTCCGCAGCCTTGCCCCCTCACCCTAGCCCCTCAGCAGAGCTCGGTCCCAGCCCCAGACAACCCCGGGCTCCCATGCTCTCCCCCTCCCTGCCCAGGTGATAAGAAGAGAACGGTGCCTGTGGCAAGCAACTGTGCACCCCTCCCCAAGCCCCCAGCTCCAGCCGGGCCTGGCCAGTCTGAGGCCACGCAGCAACCCTGAGAGGGAGGAACCATGGGGGAGGGAGAGGCAGGCCAGTGGGGAGGGCGGCATGCTGAGGACTCAGGTGTGCAGGCGGGAGGGGAGGTGGAGCAAGAGGCAGAGAGGGGACAGTAGAGAGTGAGAGCTGGGAAGCCAACACGGGAGACATTCTGTGTGTACCTCAGGACCTCCGACAAAGAGGAGTCGCTGTCATCAGACCTGGGGAGGGCAGAAAATTAGCTGGATTAGGGGAGAGAGGAAAACACACGAAGGGATGGCAGAGGCAGCAGCAGCGTGGAAGGTCAGAGGGCAGGTTATTCTCTTCAAGGGCAGCGGGGAGAGGCAGAGGGCAAGGGCGCTAAGGGAAGCAGGAGAGGAGGTGGGGAGGGGCCGGCCGCCAGGGGTCCCTCAGCTAACAGAGTAGGAGTGAGGAGAGGGCCACGCTCCAGGGCGACGTTCAGCTCGTGGGTCATTTGCCGGTTCCAAGCCCCTGGCTGCCCCATCGTACAAGCTGGGAACACCCTGCCCTGCCCCAGCAACGTTCCTACATGCCTGAGGCCAAAAGCCATGCCTGATCCTATCTACCCCCGCCCACCCCCCACCCCCCCCCCCCCCCCCCCGCCCCCGGGAGCTGGCTTCTTCCAGCGATTCCTCAGGGACTTATTTACAAAGCCCACTGTCCCCAGCAAGCCCGCTGGGATGGGCCTAGGAGCTGAGTCTATACCATGCCTGGGCCCCAAGATCTGGTCCACTGGACAGGGCCAAGGTCTGCAAGACAACCAGGCTGGAATGGCCAGAGTCCCACCTCCATGCTTCTGGAAAAGGGACCTGCTGACTGTAAAGGTATGGTGGGGGTGGGGGCACCCTGGTGGGCCTGGTCCAGGCTCCGTTTGCTCCTTCCAAAACGGAAACTGAGCCAAGGTGGGTTTGGGGAGGGAGCAGTATTTTGACCTGGCAAGAGACAGTTCTGTGGAGAAGGGCTGATGTCAGGTACCAGGTGCAAGAGCTAGCACTTTCTAGCCTGGGCTGCCCTGAACAACAGCGCTGCCGCCTTCCTCCCTGCCAGGGTAGAGATGCTTTTAGGGAGCCAACAGAAGAGCCCTCTCAGAGGCTGCAGAGAGTTGCAGAGGGCTGGGGCAAGGTCCAGAGTGTAGGGAGCACAGAGAGGAGCACGGGGAGGACAGGGTCCCCCCTCTCCCAAGGCAGAGTCCCACTGGGAGGAACGTATGCTGGAGCACGTCAGAGGCCCCAGGTTCTGGGCCCAAGTCTGCCACCTTCTAGGTAAATGTCCGTGGGCCTCTTTAAACCTCATTTCCTCTTCTGTAAAAGAGGGAAGAGAGTTCTCATGGTTGATTACAGTTCACGTGAATCACATATATGAAAGCAGGGTGCACAGCGAAGGCACCTTCTGAACGCACAGGATTGCTGTTAATACCCACTCGACTATCCGTAGTCACAGCAGCCCAGTGGGAGCTGAACACATCAGTCGGGCTGATCCTGCCATGTGAAGGCAATTAGGGAGTCCCTTTCTGCTGGGACAGTGCACAAGGGCCACTGGGACCTCGCCTGAGCATGTGTGGCAGGGAGGCAGTGGCTGAAGGGAAGAATCCAAGAGTCAAAGAATCAACAGAGGATTCAAGGCACAGTTCTGGTGAGGCCCTATGGGGGGGGGGGGGCTGACCTGTGTGAACATCCCCACCTGACTGCCCCTGTCCCTGTGTCTTCCTTCTTGCCCTCTCCTGAGGTCCCAGCATGCTGGGGGGGGGGGGGGGGGAGGAAGGGTCCACAGTTAGAATAGAAAGAACAGAGACACCAGCAGAAGAGCTTCAGAGCCTCGTCTCTCAGAGGGGCTGGAGCAGCGTGGTCAGGGTCTGCCGGCTGCCCCAACCCTGCCTGCGTCAAGGATCAGCCCACCTCTGCAGCGCCCTCCCTGGCCCGCCCTGGCTCTTACTTGTCCAGTGCTGACCCTTGGCTCTGATTACTGGTGAGACGAGAGAAGACGTTACGGTCGTTGCGGGGCCGAGTAGGAGGGGACGAAGGGGGCGTGAATCCCACATCTGTGGACCTGGCGAGTGGGGACACAGCAGCATCTGTCAGTGACCACACCCCCAGCCCACAGCCTCACACGCGCACTGTTTCCCGCACCACCTTCTGTCTTGGTTCTAAGGCCTGCAGGGCGGGGCCTGCTGTGCGATGATCCCGGCTCCGGGTTAAGCTCCTGGATGCCGTTCTCAAACAGTCCATCCTCATTATTCATGGCTTCTGTATCTGGGAGTTTACTTGCACATTAAAACGGATTTGTGATCCCAAATTAACTCTCACGGTGCTTTGGGGTCATTCGCAGACATGGAGCAGAGCAGCCAAAAATTCAAGTCCCCAGATGCACACCTTCTCAGCAGAGGTCAAATGAGGCGTCCCTCTGCCTTCTTGCTCTCCTATCGTAAACAAGTGGCCTTCTTGTGGTCTATTTAGGGCCATGTTTTTTGCATTTTTGTGCTTTTCGTTGGTGATTTCACTGCTTAAAATACCCCCAAAGCATAGTCCTGAAGGGCTGTCTGGCACATGTCTAAGCACACGAAGGCTGAAATGTGTCTTATGGAGAAAATACATGTGTTAGAAAAGCTTCATTCAGGTGTGAGTTACAGTGCTGTTGGCTGCAAGTTCAATGTTAATGAATTGACAATATATATCAAATGGGATGTCTTTAAACAGAAACACACATAAAACAAGGTTCTATATCGACTGGCTGACAAAAATGTCATGACCGGAAGCTCTCCGGAACCTACCCCTGAATTTCCCCACAAGCAGTGGTTCAGTATTAGTTCAGTGAACTAATTCCATGTTCACAGTGACTAGATAGAACGTTAAGTACCATGACTACTGAGGATTGACTGTATCGTCAGGGAAGGGTCCAAGACTTCACTGTACCACCCCATTGCAATAGCCCAACATTTCCTCTCCTTGGAAAGCTGTCATCGGGTTTGACCTACACCCTCCCTTCCTTTGAAGGGTCTTCATGAGTTCAGCCTAAAGCCCTCAGACCGCAGCTCAAGTGTGTTCTCTCAGTTCCCGGGTGAAGTGATGATGGTCTGTGAGGCTCCTAGTATACAGATATCCATGCAACTCCTCCCCACTGAAGGCCCCCACCACAAGCCACTGGTATGGGCATCTACCCCGGCTTTGGACTGGAGGGAGGGCTGGGAGCTTGAGCAAATCCTCCCGCTTCCCATCAGGTCGCATGGTGGCAAGAGGTCATCTTGAGCCCCTGCTCTTCTAGTACAAAGCTGTATGACTTGGAGAAAGCATCAAAGCTCTCTGAAAACTAAGTGCATGCCAGATGACCCCAGGAGGCATCTGGTGACCAGCAGAAGTTCTGTGGGTCATAGTGCTATGAATGGCTAACCAATTAGAGACTTGGCCACCATTCTGCAATCATCTCCTGGTTTTTCTTTAAACTTCTACGCTCCTCACATGACAAGACTTTAGAAAGGGCTGAGACCTCCCAAGTACCCGTGGTTATGAAAAGGAGCTGAAGCATATCAGTACAATGACTAGTTGAAGCCACGACAAAGCCACCAATGTTGAGCTCATATCAGCCAACGGTTTTGGGCAGCAGGCTTAGCCATCCAGTTCAAGGTGCTTATGGAGATGATATTTCCTGAGCCCATGCCTGACAGGATGGGGAAGGGGCCACTGGGGGAAGCTGAATGACTTAGTCAGACCAGCCCAGATTAAAGTATGCCTGATTATCTACAGAGTAGAACATCACAGCGATTCATGCATCCAAGGACGGCAGTGACTCTGGTGCAGGTTCCGGAACATGCTCTCACCTAATGGGCTGCCCTCGGTCATACGACTTCCTTCGGGTCAGCGGTGATGTCTCCGTGGCTCGAGACTGCCGGGGGCTAGAACAGAAGAGTCCAGTGAGGCCCAGACCTAACTCCCTGCCCACCCTGACCCACATGGCTGGCCCTCCTCCTTACAAAGTACTGCCTCTGGTGGGCAGGCTGATGGTGCGTGAGACCTTGTCCCGGTAGTAGGGGTCTCGTACGGAGAAGCCCACTCCATCCTCTTTGATCTCGACAAGGGAGGCCAGGGACTTGGTGATGTTCTTGGTGGAGATATCCAGTGGGGGACCCAGGCACTCGGCCGACACAGCCTTCATTTGGGCAGACAGCTTGGGCTCACCCTGGGAACAGAAGGACTGGGGTAAACCAACTTGCCCAAACATAACAGGAGAGCTGGGAGATTTCTAATGAAGGAATAGTGCCACTTGGCCGATGGTGAAACCACTAATGGAAGATCCAGGTGAACACCACCCAGAGACCATCTCTCAAGACTTGTAGAGAATCCAAAGCAACTGAAAGGGTTTTACTGCCCTTATTTGGACTCTGCACACACAGAATGCCCAGACTGACCTCTTTCCTGGTCACCAGCTAATCAGTTTATCCAAAAACTATGCACAACTCACTGTTCCCAGTCTGCAGTCCCTACCCTTCTCTCTTTAATAAATTCTTTTTCTTGGTTCAGATTAATAACTGACCCCTCACTGGTAGGTGAACTCCTCCATTGTTGACTCCCATACTATTGAATCAATAATCTGCATGCAGAATAGCTAGAGGTCTCAAGTTAGTCTTTGACTCAGAGCATGAGGCAGAGTCTGGTGGGGAACGGGGCAATTTTTGAAAGCAGGGCCTCTGGCTCTGGTGACATCATTAGGCTGTGACTCCAGCCATTTCTCCCACCTTCCACCTATCTCAAAAAGGGTTGGGTTGTAACCGGGGTTACCTATCTGAGCACCTCCCAATTCCAACCCAGGGCATCTCCATCCCAGCTGGAGGCAATATTGTTGGGTCAGGGCTGGGGGGTGGGGGCAGAGCTACAGAAAGATGGGAGACCAGGCTATAGGGAGACTGGCCCTGCTGCAGCCTGTCTGCCTTCCTATGGGGCTCACCTTGAACTTGAAATCATCATGGCTGGTGGAACCCTTCATGGTGAATGACTGGGAGAAGCTAAGGAAGAAGCAGAGGGAGTTCAGGATACTGAGAGCCTATCCTCTGGCTCTCTGAGCCTTAGACTCATGGATTCCAAAGAGCCCCCAAATCTAGGCTTAGCCCTGGGACCCTATGGCAACCCCCACCCCCAGCCCCAGGTTCATGCTATGAGCTGTCCTCTCAGTCATGACTTGGAAACTCACCTCCCCTCAGAGAACTCTGAGATCTCCTCATCTGTGCTGGCATAACCATTCTCTGTGGAAGGGAGGAGGGATGAGTAATGAGAGGCTCCAACAGAGTGAGGGGAGAAGGGATGGCTTCCCTCCCACACCTCACCCACTGGGATCAGACTGGGACTTTTGGGGGAGTTCTGGGGAGGTGAAGGTCCCCCCACCCCAGGGGTTGGAGCTAGGGAGCACTAGAAGAATCTAGGAGCTTCGAGGCCTCTTCCCACACCCACCATACCCTGCTGCACGTTGTAGATGAGGGCCTGCAGTTCAGGGTGTGTCTCAGCCTTCTCTCGCAGGGCATCCAGGAGCAAGTGGTTCTGGGAGGAACCCGCTATGTCTGTCTGCCTCAGCCGTCCCTCTAGCAGCCGGATCTGGGCCTCCTTCTGTGCCACTTGTAGCCCCTGTGGGCAAGGAACCAGGCCAGGGGTTACCATTCCCAGCCTGGCTTTGTGGGCACCTTTATCACCACCCTCAGACAACCTGCTCCCAAGGCACCTTGGAGGGTGGCCCTCCCAGATATCATCCATGTACCTGCTGTCCCAGACCTGGGCTAACTCCCAGACATCACCCTTGTACCTGCCCCAGACCAGAGATGCAACCCCACCCTTCTAACTTTCCCTGTGTACACATGTCAGGAGAGGTCGCCTTAGATACGTTCCCCTGTTATGGGCTGAGTTGTGCTCCCACCCTCCCAAATTCACATGCTGACAGTCCAACCCCCAGGACTTCAGAATGTGACTGTATTTGGAGATAGGGTCTCTAAATAGGTAGTTAGGTTAAAATGGGGTTCTTAGGGTGGGCCCTAATCCAGTATCACTGGAGGCCTTCTAATAAGAAGACATTAAGACACAGGCACACACAGAGGGAAAACTGCACGAGGCGAGAAGGCACTCGCTTACAAACCAAAGAGAAAGGCCTCAGAAGCAACCAATCCTGCCGACATCTTAATCTTGGACTTTTAGCCTCCAGAACTGAGAAAATCAATCTGTGTTGTTTAGGCCACCCAGTCTGCGGCCCTTTGTCATGGCAGCACTAGGAGACTAACACAGTCCCCTAAAACACAGAGTAGAGCTAAGAGCTTAGTGCGAGCAGAGCGGGTCTCCCCACCACCTTGCCAGACACTCTACATGGTGTCTGTCCCCAAAGACCACAGGCCCCAGGGGGAAGGAGGCCCATCCCCTGGCCAGCTGTCAGGGAGAGAGGACAGGAGCACAGGACAGGTTGATCTGATGTCCGAGTGTAAATCTTCCTGAGTGGAATGTGGTCTATCTGTTTCCCGCTGCCCCTGTCCTGACATACAGATACATGCTTCTCCCAGCAGACTCGAGCCCTGCTGTGGATGGGCCTGGACCAGACACGTAGGGTCACTTCTAATGGAGGCCCTGCTATGTGCCAGGCATCATGCCAAGCCCTTTGCATGCATCATCTTGTTAAAGCCACGCAGCAAGCTAAGAGCTTGCTATTGTCATCACCCCAGCTTTACAGCTTCGGAATCAGAGGCTCGGGGGTGAGGCGGCTTGCCCTAGCCTGTAAGTGACGCAGCTCAGGAGCCAGGCCTGTGTGCTTCACCATAAGGGTAGATCACGGAGGCGCCTGTGACTGCTGGGCCCCTCACCCGGGAGGTGAGCTGCTGGCCCACCTTGTCAATGGACGCCTTGAGGAAATTGTCCAGCAAGAGACGGGCTTCGGCCAGGGAGCAGGAACTGATGACCACCGATGTGTCCGTGGAGTCCAGCTCCTCCTACGATGGGGAGGTAGAGACCCCTTGTCACTGAGACTGTCCCCCACCCCCCTCATCCCTTCTGCCTCCGCCCAGGCCAGGCCAGGCCCTGTGGGCACCTTGGTCTCCTCCAGCTGCACGATGGTGGCCTGGCAGTCGGTGATGCTGTCGTTGATGTAGTCAATGTTGGCTGCCAGCACCTCGATCTCCTCCGCCAGCTCCTGCAGCCCCTTCTCCTCCTCCGGGCTCTCAGCCTGCAGCCGCTCCCGCTTCCTCCGCAGCGCCTCCTGCAGGAGGAACAGCTCCTCCCTTTTCTGCAGGGAGGGTGATGGAGGACAAGCCTCAGGTTGCTGCCCAGCCCTGCCCACAGCTCCCCCCAGGTGGGGTCCCTGGGTCCCCCTGCACCTCCGGATTCCAGAGCAGGCACAAGGAGCGAGCGGAATGGGGATGAGAAGGCCTGATGAGCTGGAGGAGTCAGAAGTGGCAGAGGACAGGCGGAGGAGTGCAGACGGGAAGGAAGGGGAGACGGGAGCCCCAGGCTCCTTGTGGTCAGGCCCACCTTGATGAGCCGCTCCATGTCAGCCTCCAGGTTGACAATGGTCATCCTCTGCATGACGATGTCAATGATCCTCCGCTCCAGGGACTGCCACTTGAGCCTGGCAGCCTTACTGAAGCTCTGGCTGGCCCCCTTCTTCTGGAACTTCTTTCTGGGAGACAGAGGCAAAGGGAATTGGTTGGGAACACTCCCTTTCTACATTTCCCTCCCCCGCCCCCAGGTTCTCTATAGTATTTTGTAATTAAACAATGTTAATAATATGTTCTTTTGGGGGCAAATGCATGTTTTTTATCATTTTATTTCATCATGAAAAGTGTACTCTTTAATCCCCATCCCCCCACCACCTGGAAGGGAGCACTCTCAGCCTCTGTAGCTCCGTGGTCCCCCTCAGCCCTGAGCCGACGGCCACGGGGACCCGTCACAGGACCACACTTCCCCTGAGCTTGCCTCTCTCTGCTCCTGCCCCCATATTTCTGCCCGCTCTGCCCACGGAAGCCAGGGTACTGTCCGCCCGGCTCACCTGGCGGGGCGGGTGCCGTTGACGGCAGGCGCGGGGTGGTCCCCCAAGAAGTGATTGATTTTGCGGTTCCACTGGCGCACGATGCTGGAGACAGAGCGGGCCCCTGATTCGGCCTCAGACGAGGTGGTACTGGCTGACACCTCAGCCCCCGAGTCCAGCATGGGTGGCTTCGGTCCTGCACGCCCCGCCACCCTCTCAGACATGGGCTTGGCCAGGCGCCTCAGTGCAGAAACCTGTGGCCAAGAAAAGAGGAACCCAGTGAGCAGGGCACCCGGGGACCTGTGAAAAGGCCCAAACTGGGGGGGAGGGGCCGGAAGGGGAGACTACAGGAGCTGCTCCATCCAGGGTGAGCTTGGGACTGAGAAAGAGCCAAGGGCTCTCGGTTTGATATGAAATGAATACAAGAGACTTCCACCTTCTGAATTAAGGTCTCAGGCCTTTGGGACCAGAGCCTGCAGCCTGTCTTCAGGCCTCGGGCCTCTTGTTGAGCAAGGCCCTACAGCAGGCCTCGCGCAGGCTCTGCTCCATCGTGTTTGCTGAGAGAAAAGGGAGAGCCAGGGCCACAGCCAGCGGGCACTTGTTCCCTCCCGGCTCTGGAGGAACTCAGGAGAAGGGGAACTGTGTCTCGCTCACCTCCTGGGTTTTCCTCCTCAGGACCATTTCCTGCTGCCGCTTCTGGGACTCCAGAGCTCGGATCTGAAACTGTGGGTGAGAGAAGGGGGTTGGGGTCCACACTTCGGCCCCGCAGCCTGGTCTGCCCACCTCTGTAGGTGACGGCCTGGCTTTCGGGCTGATTCCTGTGTAGCCAAAACTTATTGATAAAAGGGGACGCGGAGTCTGGTTCCCCTTCCCGGAGGTCACAGCGCAGACCCTTCTCTCTGTGCAGGAAATTCCCTGAGCCTCTTCTCCACCGCACAGCAAGGGATCCGGGACTAGGGGGCTCGGGGCTGGACGCTGCACAGTTCCGGCTCTGGATTGCTGGTGACCCCGGGCAGGGTCCTGCCATCTGGGGCTCGGGTCCCCCATGCCCTGCGCCCCCCACCCCCAGACACTAGAGGGGCTGGACCAGAAGCCTGCCGTGCCCTGGCCCTTCCATGCCCTGCTGTGGGAACCGAGGGGCAGCCAGGCACACAGGGAGGCTGGGGGTCCCCAAGGGCTGCCCCGCACCTCCTGTCGCCGCTGTTCCTTCTTGAGCTGAGCAATCTCCCGGTTCCTCTTAGTCTCCACCAGCCGCCGCCGCTGCTGCTCTTCACGCATCTGCTTCATCAGGGCCACCTGGGATGGGCAGGCATGGCAGGGGTGAGGGGGTCTGAGCCGTGGGGGGCCCATACCCTCCAGGGAGCAGCTGGCTCTGGGGATGTTGGGCAGGGGTGGTGGCCCGGGGCTCAGGGGTCTGCCCCTCCTCTTTCGTGGTAGTTGAAGCTGCCCCATGCCCGGGCAAGCTGCCAGCCCAGATGTGCAGGTGCAATGACTCTGCCAGGTCTAATCCTGGCCCCCCACTTCCAAATGTCACAGCTCTTGGTGGCTTTTACCCAAACCCGGGTCCTGGGTCTGGCCCCTGGAGACCCAGCCCAGGTTGCTGGAGGCAGGTAATCCTACCTGGGTGGGGCACATTCCTCTCTCCCACTGACAACTGAGCTGCAGACAGGGCTGAGGTGGGGGTCAAGGCCACATATCAGGGCCAGGCTCCCAGTGACAACAATAAAAGCCACCACCATTTATCGAGAACATGCAATACGCCAGGCACTCTTCTTGTGACAGTCACATGAGAGAGGCATTACCATTCTCGTTTTATAAATAAGGAAGTGAGCCCCAGAGAGACCAATGACTGAGTCATAAAACTGGTAATGAACGGTCAGAGTTTTGGCCCCGGTCATTTTATCCCCAAACTCCAGCTGTTACTCTAGCCCCAGGGAGGACCGCATGCCAGTTCAGAGCAAAGCCAGTGATCAAAGCTTGGAAAGCCTAGAACCTGGGGTTGTCAGAGCTGTGGCAAAGGCACAGAGAGCATCATCATAGTGGCCAGAGATGACCCAACATGATAGAGAGCTTGTGCCTGGGACCTCACGGCATCCGCCCCCTCCTGCCAAGTCCTGGTGGCCAAAGAAGGACAGGGCAATGTACACGGGGTTTTAGACACTTCCCAAGTGACAGGGTAATGAAAGTCACACAGAGCTTGATCCTTCTCTGCCACTGAGGCCTCAGACATCTCCAGGGATGTCACCAGCCTGCAGTGCCTGGAAGACAGTGTCGAGTGGAAATGGCATGGGAGGGAAGGAGGCTCCGAGGGGGCTGGGGGCTGGCGAGGTTGGCTTCTCCCACAGAGGGCAGGCCCTGCAGGGGTGAATCTATAGAGGAGGGCTGGCAGCTGCTGGGTCTTCAAGGTCAAGAATGAGTTTTTTCCCAAAGAACTGGCATTGAGCAGACAGCCCCGGGCTGACCTGAGAACATGTTAGAAGCTGTGTGCAAACCTGAGATGGCACCTGCTGGGGTCAGGGGTCAGAGGCTCCCTGGGGAACAACTGTGTACCCCTAGACAGAAGCCCACCCACCCAACTTCACATGTGTGGCCAAGTTGCACAGAGGGGAAGGTCTCAGAAGGGGCAGGCATATCCTAGGCACACAGCAGTGCGGACATGGGTCACAGTGCCTGAGACCAGCATTGCTCTGTACATCTGAAGTAGGAGGCATTGTCTCATCTCCCAGGAGACCCTGGGGACCGTGGACCCCACACGGGTTCAATTCTGTGAATCACAAACTAGCTGAACCGAGGCGGGAGGGTTCTTAGACACTGGCTCTCATGGCATCAGGTTAGAACCCGAGGTTGCTGCACCATCTGTCCTTCTAACAGAACCCTGGGCCCTGCTGGGGCACCCCTGGAAGGTTCTTTTCTACCTCTAGCCAGGGCTCATGAGAGCACAGTTAGATGGGCAGCTGGCTGAAGGGCCCTGGCAATCCTGAGACTGAAATGCAGGAAGACTGGTGGGTCCTCGGTCCTTTGGATATCCTGGACATCATATTATTTCACCAGGCTTCCCTTACGAGGCTCTATCTAGGGTCACCCCAGCTAGGATGTGCACTGGCCAGCTCAGGCTGCAGGGGCGTTAGCCAGTGAGCCTCCAGGGAGACACAGAGTGAGGACACAGATACATCGCCCAGGAGCGCCTACACAACACAAACCTTGATGGGTGCGCTGCTTCCCCCAGGGAAAAACCAAGGCCCCCTGGTCACTCCCTTCTACACCACCAGGGGGCACTCCTTGGGACCAGGTCAGGCCAGCCAACCTGAGTAAAGCAACAGCCTGGCCAGGCTGATGGAGCCCCTGGATCTGTGGCCCAGCTGAGGCTGGAGACAGAGCGTGCCCGGGAGAGGTGGCCAGGACTACCCGATGGCTCAGAGCCCACCTCCTCTCAGAATGCATCACTAGCGCATGGCCTCCTTCCTCTGCACGCAGGTCAACACATGAGTCAGCGGTGAGGCCACGGTTACTAACGGCTCCCCAAGTCCATACTGCTGTCCCATCAGCCTGAAGCACCTTTGGTGCTCCCATTTCTGAGGCCAGCCCTCCACAGCTTGCTGGGACGGCTGCCAATGCCAGGTTTTGCGAGGGGGTCTAGCTTCAGGGCCTGGCCCAGGGCTGGGGAGAGCTGGAATGCATGAGGGGCTAAGGGCCAGGGTAGGACAGCAGGGCCAGGAAGGCCAGGGGGAGGGAGGACACGAAGGGAGCGTGGAGGTGCCGGGCCGCAGGCCAGAACAAGAACATACTCAGACATCGGAGGCAGAAGACCTGAGCCAAGAAACCAGAGCTTCAGGGGCAGACTCCAGGCCCCAGAGACTAAGTACTCTGGGTGACGGCAAAGTGGAAAAGGCACCGTGCCACACAGGACTCGAGTTGGCTTAGGAGGCAGAGAAGTGAGTTTGAATCCCAGCGCTAACTTTGGATAGCTGGAAGGGACCTCTCTGAGCCTCACTTTCCCATGTACGAAATGGGAATAATAATAGGGCCTCCTTCATGAGGTTCTCCTGAGTACTTAGTATGCTCATGCATGTGAGACCACTAGCCTAGAGCCTGACCACAGTAAGCATTCAGACGACAGTAATGATTATTATCACTGTAGGCCAAGGCCCAGCACCCGGGGCGATCCCTCACAGGTACTTGGGAGGACTGGGGGCAACTGTGGCGCAGTTTCCTACCACAGGGGGCAGTGTTGAGCAGCGTCCCGCGAGTTCCTCCCCTGCCCCTCTACTGGGAGAGGTGGCTTCACCCTGGACCGTGAACCCGGCTCAGATGACAGTGTCCAGGGCCAGGACGGGCTTGAATTACACAATGCTGTGCGTCGGGAAGATTTCCACGCTGATCGCGATGGTTATTTTTAACACAGTAAGTGGATTCTAAGAGGACGTCCCACGGCCACCCCTCAGCCCTGCTGCGCACCCCCTCGGCCCCTACCTTGGCCTTCTTCATCTCAGCCACCTCGGCCTGCAGCTTCTTCAGCTCCCTCTCATAGCGGGACTGGTTTTTGAGCAGCCGCGCGTGCTCCTTCTGTGCGGCCTGCAGCTTCTGCAAGTCTCGGTTCATCTCCCGCAGCCTCTTCTCATAGTCCGCCTTGATCTTGTTGGCCTTCTCCTCCGTGTAGCACTCCATGGTGCCTGAGAGCAGCAAGAGGCGGCTGTCAGTGCTGTGTCAGCTTCGGGCTCAGATGGTGGGGGGTGGGGGGCGGGAGCCCGGGTTCTAGTCTCACTGCGGGACCCCGAGCAAGTCACACGCCTCTGTGCGCCTGTTTCTTATTTAAACACTGAAGGGATCAGACTGGAAGATGCCAAGTCCCCTTCCTGCTCTGACTTTCTACTGGACCTGGAGGGGGTGTCTGCATCTCGAGACCTCTGAGCCTCCTGGGAGGGTCCTGTGGGCCACTCCTGCTGGCTTGGCTCTGACCCATAACTGGAGGAAAGAACCAGGCCAGTGGGAAGGAAAGAGCTAGTAAGAAGACAGTGATGCGGGCCAGAGCAGAAGGAATAAACTGATTTCTCTACCCTTGACCTTTGCTGCCCGGAATGCGCACAGGCGTCCCCTTGGGGATGTGCAGCAGATACTTCAAACTTAACAGGCACAAGACCAGACTCGCAATCTCTGTCCCCCTCACCCCAGCAGGCTTCCCCTTCTCAGTAGATGCCATCACCATCCTTCCAGAAGCTTGAACCCTGGAGACACTTTTGGCTCACCTTACGTCTTCTACCCAGTCAACAAAAGCTTTTTTCTCTACCTAAAAAATGGATCCAGAACTGGACCACTCCTCAAGCCCATGTTGTCTAAATCCTCTTTCACCACGGTTATTTATTTCTTCTTCGCTGTCTTTTTTTTGCCGCTAATGATCCACCAGAATCTTTTGTAACAGTTTCTAATTAGTCTCAAGCTACCACTTTCATTCCCCTCCACATCAGCCAGAGTGTTCTTCTCAAAATACTTTTAAAATCTACATCACATCGCTCTCTCCAAACTCCACACCCTCCCATCTCCCTCAGAGAATAAAGCAAGGTCCTTCCAGTGACGGACACGACCTGGTCCCGTCTTTCTTGTCTCATCTCTTGCCACTTGCCCCTTTCACCGTGTTCCAGCTGTCTGTCCCTTGTCGTTCCACCAACATGCCAGGCACACTCCCACTTCAGGGCCTTGGCATCTTCTGTTCTCTGCCTGGAATGCTCAGCCCTGTGCTCATTCTGCGCTGGCACTCTCTCACCTCCTTCAAGTCTGCTCAGATGTCACCTCCTCCGTGAAGTCTTCCATGACCATCCTTTATAAAACTCTAACCCGCTCCCCAACACTCCCTGACCTCCTTCCCTGCTGTATATTTTTTTCTCGGTACTTATCAGCATCGGACATGTCACCCACTCTGTTTACTTATCGTATTTACGTCTGTCTCTGCCCATCAGAATGTACACTTCGTGATGCAGGGATTTTGCTCACCCCAATATCTCTAGGACCCAGAACAATGTCAGCTCTATAAGACAGAGTCAACAAATGTTTGCTGAGTCAGTGGATGAATGAGTGAAACAGTAATTGAATGAATTACTGCTAAAAAGCAGTATAAAGAAGACAGAATGTGACAAGTAGGTTTGTAAATAGGTTCGAAGGAAAATGCTCCAGGAACTGAATGCAGAAAAAAAGCTGAGGAGCATCAGGTCCATGTGCCTAGGGAAATAAAGGATTCTAATACCAAAGATGCCAATAAAAGAATAATAAATGTAAAATGCAGCACGAAACTAGGGTTAGACCTAAGACATTGATGACAGTGGGTCAAAGGGCCACAGTCCAGGGGTCAGAAGCCCTTGCCCAGGAGGCCAGGTAAATCCCACAGGTGCCAGCTGCTGGGCGGGGCTTGTGACAGTGGAGGGAGGGGCCTCAGGGGAAAGCGAGGGCGGGGTGGTGGCCTCACTGAGGTTCTGCAGCACGCGGTCTCGCTCCAGCTGCGTGTCTCGGATCTTGTTCTGCAGGAGAATCAGCTTCTCCTCATACTGGTGCTTGAGAGTCTGCAGCCGCCGCTGGCTGTTCTCCAGCTCGTCGATCAGTTTCTGCTTGATCTCGATCTCGCACGTCAGGTCGGCCAGGTCTGCCTGGAAGTTCACCTCTGTGGGGGCAGAGACAGGCTCAATCCAGTTCCAGGGGCTTAGGGCCGGATGGGGGCGCTGGGGCTTTCCTTTGGTCGGCCGCGCCCAGTTAGCGAGCAGAGGCTGGAGGGAATGATAAGTCCCATGGTGGGTAGGGGCTGCCGGATGGGGTGACACATTTGAAGACCAGCCTCAGAAATTCGAGGCTGGCCCAGGAGCTGGGGGGGGGGGGGTGGTCTAGGCATCCCACCACCCCTGTCGTGCCCCAGAGGCCAACGTTTACCTGTCATAGATGGCATGGGACCCAGCCGGGGTGGAGGAGGAAGGCTGTGGGTCAGGAAATGGCAGCAGGGCAGAGCTGATAGGGTGGGTGCCCCCACTTAGAGGAGTGGGTTTTGGCACCGGCCAGACCTACATTCAAGGCCTGGTTTTGCATCTGCCACGCGGTGGGTGGGGGGGGGGAGACTCCTAACATCTATGCACGGGGTTGTAGTGAGAACTGAACGACCCAGACCAAAGGTCAGCAGTTCCCGGCATATAATGAGCGTTGCCATCCTTAATCACTACTATTGCCTTTGTTGATGGTGGTGGTGGTGATGGTGTTATCACGCCTGGGAGTTCCGGGCCCTGGACATCCACACTCTTTGAGAACTCAGTTAAGGCCTGACCCCCTTAAGAGGGGCCTGACCTCCCCTCCCCGCCCCCCCCCCCCCTCCTCGGGGCATCTGGCTCAGAGACTTGAGTCTGGAAGGTCCGCGCAGTTTCTCTGGGCCCAGGGCTGACGGGCAGCCCACCCCGCGTACCTACTACTCCGCGTGTCGCTTCCCCCTGCCCCAGCCCGGGCACACGCACCCTTCTCGTCAGGGTCTGAGTCCGAGTCCACCAGGCTCTCCTCACTGCCCGAGTCCTCGTCTTCATCCTCACGCCCCTCCTCCTCCTCACAGCCACTCTCGTCTCGCTCTTCCTCCTCCTGGGCACCAAGCACCATTAGGGGAGGCCCGCGGACCCTCCTCACTCAGGCTGGGCCTGGCCTCGGGGAGGGGAGTCCAGAAGCAGAGGGAGTCTGGACAATGCCCCAGGCGTGTCAAGACGGTGGGGAATGGGGCAGACCAGGCTCAGGGCCCCTTGTGCCCACCCCCAGTCCTGAAAGAGTACCACCCAACTCCCCCAGCAGCCTGAGCAGAGCCCCCCAGGGACAGCCTCCCCACCCAGCCTCACCCATTTGGAATGAGGTGGGGGACTGAGGGATGGAGAATGCCAGGGCAACCAGTTAGCCATACAAGGAAGCTCCGGGATCAACTCAACTGGGGGCAGACCTAAGCCCCTCTCCGATCCTGCCAAGGTAGCCATGGGGACCCCTCTGCTCAGTAGGGATGCAGGAGTGAGCACGTAGAGGGGAGGGGACAGGGACGGTCCCTCACCTCCTCAGCTTCATTCTCGTCGGTCTCCTCACTGTTTTCCTGTTGGAGTTTTGCCCTCTTTTTGAAGGCCTCTTTCTCTGGACTGCCCAGGAGTAAAGGGTGGGCCAGGTTAGCTTTGAGCGTGTGGTGGGGGGTGGTAGGGGTAGGATAGGGCAGGAGGCTGGGGCTGGGTTCCTGTTCTGCAGAGAATGTGGCTACTCTTCTCTACCCCAATCTAGAATTAACCCTGCGTAATCTCCACCCTCCCTCTCCCCGGGGGAAGGTGCAGCATTAGAGAAAGGAGAGTGGCTTCTGCCCAAAAGCCTGAGCAAAAGTGCTCAGAGACTTCCCAAGTAGCCCTGGGGCAGCTCCCCGCTAAACACAGGCAGGTGGCAGGGCTCCTGCAGAGCCCGCCGGGACGTGGGGGCTCCCCACTCACCTCTTTCTCCGCTGCCTGACCTCCTTCTTCTTGAGCCGCTCCAGGTCCTGCTTGGCCCTGCGGATCACCTCAGAGGCATCCTCCATGGAGCTGGCCGGGCTGCCCCCGAAGGCGGGAGCCCCCGGAGATGCACCCAGCGAGTAGGGGCTCCGAGCTGAGGCCCGAGACAGGCTGCGGCGCAGGGACTCATTCATGGCCTCGCTCTCCAGGAGCTTCGTCCTGCGTGGGGAGAGTAAGTGGTCGGGGCCAAGTGAGCTGACATCGCCCCGGGCTCTGGCCCAGCCCAGGCCCTCTGCCGTTCCCAGATATGCTGGGGCCTACTCACCGCAGCTCCTCAATCTCCCGGATGTAGTTCTGGATCAGAGCACCAATGGCCTCATTGCCATCACCTGGAGGGGGAAGGGGGCAAGGAGAGGGCAATAAAGAAAACAAGGAAGGGTAAGGACTTGCGGCTCAAAGCTGGTGGTCTTGTACCTGTGCGTCCGGTAGGACAGCACACACGGACCTTTCCCAAAAAGGAATCCACATCAAAGAAAGATGCGTACGTGTGCACAGATATACACAAGCACTGTTGGTAAAAGCACGAAATCGGAAACAACCGAGGGCCGTCCGCAGGCGCTGCTGCCGATGATCGGCACATATGGAACACTGTACAGCTTAAAAGAATGAAGTAGATTTATATGTTTAATAAAAGATCTCCAAAGCATAAGGCTAAGTGAAAATGGGAAGTCACAGGACAACACATACGATCTCACATACAGAAAAAAGGCAGTATATATTCACACACACATATGTGTGTACGTCCATATGAATACATAGCCACACTTGGAGCAAAGGTATGGGAAAATATGGGAAAGTGTGCCCAGAGCTACCTCTAAGAAGTAGAGAAGACACGGAATGGAGACTTCAGTGAGAAAGGATTTTAACCTCTACTTTATGCATGCATGTTAAGCAAGGAAGACGTATTCATGTATTACTTGTGTCGTAAAAAAAAGGTTTAAAATCAATTGGAGGGGCTCCTTGGTGGCTCAGTCGGTTAAACGTCTGACTTCGGCTCGGGTCATGATCTCACGGTTCGTGGGTTTGAGCCCCGCATTGGGATCTGTGCTGACAGCTCAGAGCCTGGAGCCTGCTTCGGAATCTATGTCTCCCTCTCTCTCTGCTCATGCTCTGTCTCTCTCTCAAAAATAAATAGACATTAAACAATTTTTTTAAAGTAATAAATAAAAAAATAAATAAAATCAATTGAAAAAAAAATGCTTAAATGCATCGATCTGTGTGTGGATTGGTCGGCTAGCCCAGCCTCCCTAATGTCCTAGGGTGGGTATGGGGAGAAGGAGCCCCAGCCTGTTGGTGTCCGAGCTGGCCTGGTACACCCCAACTTACCGGCCTTGGCGAGGAGCAGATTGGCCTCCTGGCTCATGAGATGGGTGACGCGGTTGTTGATGGCATCGATGGCCTCCTGCATGGCCTTTACCCGCAGACGCAGCGCCCCATTCTCCTTCTGCAGCATGGCATTCTCCCGGAACAGGTCACTGTAGCCCTCGGCACCGTCCTCTCCGATCACCCTCTTGCCCTGGGAGGAGGGGCAGGCAGGGGGTGGTCAGGTGCCAGAGCACGTAGTGCGGGGAGGGGTTGATGATGCACATGGCAGTGCTGCCGGTCTCCCCCTGCCTCACGTTTTCTAAAACATAGCTCCTGTCTCCCAATACTCTCCTTGACAACCAGAAAGTCCAAATTCTATAGCCAGCCATTCCAAGCCTCCCCTAATCCTACCTTGACTTACCTTTCCAGCACCTACCTTCATACCACCATAAGTGCTAACCCAAGGGCCAAAACCTCAAAGGGCCCAGGCAGTTGGCATATATGAGTAAATTAGTCTGGGTACAAGACGACAGGGAGTGGTGGGGACTGGAGCTAACAGAGTCACAGACTCAGTCTAAAAGGGGGCAGCAATATGCTACCCCAGCCAACTTAGTGCTCTATGTTATTAGATGTTCAACTTTTTCAGGAAAAACTGAAATTTCCTGATTTTCAGAAAGGCAGACAACAAAGCTGTATTCTTTTAAAACAAAGGGCAAGCCAAACCAAAACCCATTCGTGTACCAGATGCAAGCCACGGGCTACTAGGCAGCCACTGATTTTGCCTCAGTCATGTGGAATTAGGCACTTCCCCAAGAAGCACCCATTTTTTCCATCTCTGTTCCTTTGCACATGGCTCTTTTGCATCCTAGAACGCCTGGTCCACTTGCTTTTGATGATATCGCATTCACTTTTCAAAATCCATATAAAAGGCCCCCGTCTCCATGCAGCCTTCCCTGACTGGCCACCTGAGTGAGTAGGGCCAGCTCTCTCCCCTGCCCTGACCCCAGGCACACTGGACTACTCATGCGGTCCCCATCAATTCTTCTTCTGTACCAAAGTCTAGGAGTCTCATCTGGTCCAACGTAGCCTATTCAGCGGACGTGAAAACACCCAGCAGGGCGTCCATCCCGTGCTTAAGAGCTATGCAACAGAAGCTGAGTTGCCTCCTTTCTCTTAGTATGCTAAAACCCTGGGGGCTCTGACCGTGCTCACTTCACCCAGGGAAACCCCTATGCACAGAGCCGATACTCAGGACGTGGTGGGGACAGGGTGGGGAGGTGGTGGCGGGGTGCGAGGGACGCTGAAGAACAAGGGCCCGCCGCGCCCAGGAGTGTGCTCACCGCCTTGTACTCCATTAGCTCCATCTGTAGGCGCGCGATCTCGGCCCGCAGAGCGCTGATCTGCTGGCTCGTCTTGTCCTGGTTCACCACCACCTTGTTCTTGATGTTGCGGGCCCGATTGGCATACTTGAGCGTGTTGAGCGTCTCCATGAAGTCCCGGTCTGAGGGGCTCACACAGGCAATCATGATGGTCTGGCTGGGAGGGTGCAGTAGGAGAGTGAGGTTCGAGGGGCACAGCCAGGCCCCCAGAAGCATCGCCTCAGGGCGCAGCTCCCAACCCATTCCCCTACTGCCCTAAGGCCCTAAGGCCCTGGGCATTCACCAGGGCAGAACCTGGGATGTGGGGCTCCGGACCACCTGGCCAAGGGCTTCCTTCCAACGGTGGTAACCCACAGTGAAGGCGGCTGGCAGGTTGTGATATGTCACCGCCAGTCACAGCTCTGTGCCTGCCTAGTAGTTCCCATCCATTACCCCATTTGGGCTCTGTCACTTTGAGACCATCTCTCCCGGTTGCACAGACAAAGAAGTTGAGTCTGACCATGTTGGCTAGAGGTCATACGGCATCTTGAGGCTCCTGTCTCCCAAGCCCGCAGCCCGCAGTGGGAAGGCCTCCTCATCCACAAGATCCTCATGAATCAAACCCTCACATCGATATTCTCCAGGAGGTTCCTGCCTACCCTGCCCCTTCCCTGGATGTTGGCTATAGGGTACCTGTTGCCTCCCAGCGAGTCCTGGAGGAGCCGGGTGAGCTTGGAGTCCCTGTAGGGCACGTGTACCACCTTCTTGCTCTGGTCCCCCAACGCGCTGATCACGTTGCCCAAGGCCAGCTGCGGGAGACAGACCCTGGCACTTGGGAGGCACTCAGGGAGAGAGGGAGTCGGGACAAGACAGCCCCGAGCCATCTGTACCTGCCTCGATGACCCAGCAGCCCTCAAGCTCCCTCAGAGGGTTTCTAGGCAGATGTGATCATTCGGTGAAATCAGGAACTGAGGCAAGAGTGAGGGTGAAGGACCAAGGGCCTCACAGTAGTGACATATGGGTGCCCTGGGCAGCAACCAACAAGAGGCCCAAGGAGGACGGGGCAGCCAGGGGCCATAGGGTCTGGAGAGGGGCTGAGACTGAGCTGTGCCAGCTGCTGGGGCTGGTGACCCGCCGCGTGTGCCTACCAGGCCGCAGTTGATGGAGATGCCCTCCTTGGCCCGCTCGCCAGTGGCCCCCGTCCGCTTCAGCCGCTCTGAGCCGGCCAGGTCCACAAAGTGAAACTTAGCAGTGAGCGTCTCATACTCACTTGTGGGAGCCGTGCCCTCAGGAAGCCCAGTCACAGCCTCATTCACCTGCAGCAGAAGCCGGCGTCTGAGTCACCTGGCCCTCGCCCCACCTTGCTGCTCCTCTGCTCTCAGCCCTTGTCCTTCAGTACTGCTGCCTGGGGCGCTGTGGGGCCGAGAGCCAGGGAGGCTGCAGGCGCCTCTCCCCTTGCACAGGCAGAGCATCTGGCAATGTGCACAGTAATTGCACATGCCCGATTCTCATGCAATCCTCAAAACCATAGAGGCCTGGTTACCCCATTGTACAGGGGGGTAACTGAGGCTTAAGGAAAACGAAAAAGAAAAATCAACAAGTGGCAGAGGCAAACCCAGATTTGCTAGTTTCAGATCCACAGCTCCTTCCTCATTTTGCCCTCCTGAGAAGCCCCCATAATGCGCCAGCTCCTGGGCCTCTGCGGGCTCCTTACTGGGTCGGGCTGGGTGCACACTCGCATCTGGCACACGTGGATGGTGAAGATGGCGTGTGAGCGGGAGCTCTGCACGTTCATCTGGGTGCTGGCCGTGGTGCGGGACAGGGCCCCCTGCTTCAGGCACTGGATCAGCTGGGGAGGGAGGCATACGTGAGGACAGGAGACCAGCCACGCAGTCGGCCCCTGCCTGTCCCGGACCTTTAGTGGACACTCACCTCCTCCTGGGAGGTGATGAGGCGGGAAGTGACGCCCGTGGTGTAGATGCCACCGTTCCCGTCCTCGTGGATCTTGATGTTGGACCTGCGGTGGCGGGCGTCAGGGTCACGGGTGCTATCAAACAGGTCAAGGATCTCCTCGTTGTAGAGCTGGGCAGGGGCAGAAACAGCTGCTGGGTTCACGTGGCACATAGTGTGGAGCCCCATGGGTCTTTCCCATGTTTGTAAATCAGCTCCATTTTGCAGATATAGAAACTGAGGCTCTGGGAGGTGAACCTGTCAACACTGGTGCCCTCTAGGTTCTAGATTCCATGATCTTTCTCCTGAACAGGTATGAGGGGGGCAGCTGGGTCCTGGGAAGAACTATATTAAGGTTTTGTTTCCACTGCCCAAGCAACCAGCATTCAGCAGCTTTCAGTCTTGGCAAGGGACTAATGACCCTTTTGGGGACAAGGGGACTCAACGTCCTAGATGTAAATGAGGAAGATATGACCGAGATTTGGGCAGATCCTATTATGTTGCTACTAGGCTAGGAAAGGGGTAGGGACGTGGTTTCAGATGAGGGAGGGAAAGGCAGAGCTCAGTAGAGACTGACGGTCCCCGGTCCCCGGGGGTTGAGGTGACAACTCCCTCCCAATGGGGAAGGAATGTGGGCATGGAGAGCATGCCCTTGGGGCCTGGCATCCTGGGGAGGGCCTGCAGAGACCACTGGGAGAGGTGACCTGGCCAGGAGCAGTCACCTTATTTTACATGCTCTCAATCTTGGAGATTCCTGTGCTTGGAATCCCTGCAGGGAAACCTTCACCTGCTGAAGGGTTGGCATATTCTCCAGGCGGGGCGGGGCTGGGGGTGGGGGCTGGGGCTGGGGGATGGGAAAAGGGACAGGGCAGCTTGGTCAGCGGCCAACAGAATCCTGTGGGGGAGGGGCAGACGGCAGCCCTCTGACATCCGAGGCTTTGATGCCTTAAAGAAACAGAAATACTCCACAGGAAGGGGAAGGGGAAACGGAAGGGACTGGTGCAGAGGTGGGTGCCATGGTGTCTGTCTGTCTGTTGAGACAGGCGCACCATCATTTAACCCCTTGTGGTTCCCCCTTTGGCATGAGTTTTCCAGGAACTGCCCTACTCTTTGGGGATTCCCATGGCAATAGGATAGAGGAAAGGAGAAAACAAAGAGATGGAAAAGCTTATAGAGATACACAGCCATAGGACACACACACACACACACACACACACACACACACACAGAGGCAGTCACTTTATCAGAAGCAAAAAGTCCAGAAGGACAAAGAAAAACTCTCACGTCTCCCCTAAGGGGAAAGCAGTCGCTCTGAGTGCCCAGGAGGGAGAAGCAGTGGTGCGGTGGGCAGGGTGGGCCATGGAAGACCTACAGAGGGCTGGAGCCACATCCCTCCCTCAGAGGACAACCTGGGTACAGTCAGAGCCCAGGGCAGCTCCATACCCAGCAAATGCCCCAGTGCCAGGGGTTGGTGGGGATCTATGGGTTGGAGCTTCAGATGCTGAGAACTGAAGGCACCTGGTTCAAGTGTCCTAAAGGAGGTGCCTGGTCGAGTCAGGCACCTATGAGCAGTACCCAGGTCTACCTTAGAGACCCTTCTGAGAGGCCCCTTAATAGGCCGAAGATCCCTCCCTCCATCCCCAAAACCCCCAGATGCCAAAATCCTGGCCCTGACACACTGACATTCTCCCAGAGAGAGAGGCAGGAACTATTGCAAAGAAAAGCTCTTTCTGTTGGACCTTCCTGGCCTGGGGTCAGACAAGACTCAGAGGGTCAGGAAGGATCTCGAGCAGAAAGGGATAGGGCAGGCGCTCTGAGACTGGGGAGCAACCTGGTAGAGCCGAGGAGTTCTCACTATGTGCCAGGCATATGCTTCCGTGTCATCCTTACAAAACTCGTAAGGAAATAGATATTATAGCCACCATTGTGCAGTGGTGACATGATGTGCCCCAGGTTACACAGCTAGTAAGTGTCAGAGCTGAGAATCCATCAGGGTTTGAAGAGATCTTAAAGGTTCTCATTGACTCAACCCCCTTCTTCTTTTTTTTGTGTTCATTTATTTTTGAGAGAGAGAGAGAGAGAGAGCACGCGCGAGAGAGAAGATAGGGGCAGAGAGAGGGGAGACACAGAAACCGAAGCAGACTCTAGGCTCTGAGCTGTCAGCACAGAGCCCAACGCAGGGCTCGAACCCACAAACCGTGACATCATGACCTGAGCTGAAGTCAGACGCTTAACTGACTGAGCCACCCAGATGCCCCGACTGAAGCCCCTTCTGATACAGGAAACCACTTAAGAGTGTCCTACCAAGTGGTCTTCTAGCTCTTGCTTGGATGTTTCCAGCAGCAGGATATTTATCAGCTATAGATGCTGCCACGGCTTCCTAGGCTGATTCCACTGTCCTGGGGGTAAGCCCAGCTTCCATGGTCTTGCTGTCCCCCAAGTCTCCCTCTTGCCAACCCTACGAGGCCACAGTACCTCCAGGAACTGAGCGCTGACTTTGAACTCAGGCCCAGCCACACCCTGCTCCTGTGCCCGCCGTTTCCGCTCAGCAATGCCCCCAAAGAGGTGTGCGATGGCCCTCGGAATGATGCCTTGCTCCTCCTCCGATGTTGCCGTGTCGAAGCCAGTGCCCATAGTGTACGTCTTCCCGGCCCCTGTCTGCACCCGCAAAGATGGAAGGAGGTGTTAGACAGCACCCTCTGGGGGACATCAGCAAGCCCTGGACCCCAGGCCGGGCAGAATTCCTTACCATTCACCTCCCAGCCCGGGTCACCTGTCCCTCCTGGCCCCTCCCTCCTCCCTCAGCCACACCCTGTGGAAGTCTCCTCTGACAGCCTCCCTCCCATAGCTAGCCAGGCTGCAGCATCCTCAGACAACAGACAAAACCATGGCTCCACTGCCACTGCTCTGAGGGGGCAGGGCTCTCTCTTCCACCGGGTGGGGTGATGGGGGTCAGAGTGGCCCTTGGTGGGAGTGGAGGCGGCTTACCTGCCCATAGGCCAGCACTGTGGCATTGTAGCCCTCGAAACAGCCCTCGATGAGCTTGCTCACACAGGTCGAATAGATCTGTTCCTGCCAGGTGTCCAGGTCGAAGACAAAGTCATAGGTGAAGGCCTTGTCCTTCCCCAGAAGGACCTGGGGCTCCCCCGGGGTGACAGAAGTGCAGATGTGACAGCCCTCAATCTTCTCCTTTGACAGCTGGGGCCGAATCCTGCCGGGGACGGGGAGAGCCCCAGGTCGGACCCAGCCGGCAGGGGAGTGCTGTGGCCCCCCCGCTCCCCCTCACCTGCCTGCCAAGCCTCCCCTTCCCCCAGACGCCCCCCACAGCTCCCACAAACTGGAGGAGAAGGAAGGAAGCTTAGGAGCCTCCCCAGAGGATGGAGGCAACTTTTGTAATAATACCACAATAGTAATAATAATATCAATATTATATCAAATATAATATCAATATCAATAAAAATATCACCCAAACATTTATTGAGCAGTTGCTAATACTTATTGAGCACTGTATATATTGGATCTGTGTTAAAAGTATTTTACCTAAATGAGTTTATGTCTTCTTCACTATAAATCTGTGAGGTGTGTATCTGCCTGATTTTACAGATGTGAAAACTGAGGCCGAGGGACTTGAAGTGACTTGCCTAAGGTTGTCCAGTGGGGTATGACAGAACCAAACCCACGTCCGACATTAAAGCACACACTCCTGATTGAGCGGAGAGCCCTAGAATTTGTGTCCCGCAGATCAGGAAGAGAAGACAGCTTGCCCCCTGCTGGGGAGGTAAGGCTCAGCACCAGGGTGGGGACCGGAGGGACAGGCCTGGCTGCTCCCCTCAGGACTGAATTAAAGAGCAAACCTGAGCCTCTGCCAAGGCCTGCAGGGGCTGCAACAGTCCTCCAGCTGCAGAGCCCCCTCTCGGATGCCAGAGCCTGGCGGAACATTCTCAGGCACCAGCTCTGGTTCCTCTCCAGGAGCCAAGGGGGACAGGCCAAACACAGCCCTGACAGAGCAGACCAAGTCAAAAGTCCGCTGAGAAGGGCAGAGACCTCTAGAAGGGATACTAGGCCTGCCACAGGCCTGGATCCCAATCCCAGATCCTGCTGGGATCCCTTATAATGAGGAAGAAAAGTGGCACCAGGGCTGGGTGGGAGCCAGCCACAGATAGGGCTATCTCCATCCAGCCACCTCTTCTCCCTCTTCCAAGCAGCCATTGCCATGGCAAGGTCCCCATGGCAACCAAGTGTGAGTCAGTGAGCATGCGCTGTAGGGACTGGCAGAAAAGCACTTCCCAAATGCCTAAAGTAAAAGGGGGTGGGTTAGGCGCTGTCGCTCATGGGCTCACACAAGCCAGCCCTATCAGCCAGGCGCTTACAATGAGCTGCTTGTCAGGCTCCCTTTTCCAAAGCCAACATTTACCAAGAGAAGAAAAGAATGAGTGGGCCAGGCCAGCATGCATCCAGGGCCCAGGCAGGGGCGCCTCGCCACAGAGCCAGGGCCACCAAGTCGCCATCCTGTCCCTTCTAGGGCTGTCCCGGCCCCCAAGGCCCACTCAGAGCTGCAGGCCAGGGGAGATGCTCCCGTCAGCCTGTTGCCTGCACTTTGCTGCCAGAGGGTCAAAGGGGACTGGGAGGAGGCGGGGTAGCTCCCTGGGGCAGGGTTTGGGGAAGTTAGCTACACCAGGCCCAGTCCACACCACAGATGGTGGCCTGGGTTTTCTTCAGAAGTGTTTTCCCTTAGGCGTCAACAGGTTCTCATAGGCCAGCGGCTCTCCCCTCGCCGAGGCTGCCGGCAATGGGAGGTTACCACCTTCGTCCCCCCTATCCAGCTGTTCCAGGTCAAGTCGAAATTAGAACTCAGCTTCCCAGTCTCCCCACTGAACTGTTTTCGGACTGAGAAGGGAGCAGCTGATACCCGCTCATCCTGTCTAGACGTGCAGACTAGCACTTGACCCACACCAGGAGGAGGACTGGGCCAGCGATTCTACCTCGACCACTAAGGGTGGCACTTGACACACGCATTCACACTCACTCTATGCCAGGGGGTGTCTAAGCATGGACATTTACTACCTCTTGATCGTCAAGAGAACATCCGAGGTGAATACCGCCATCCCCATTTGTAGAGGAGGAAACGACATGATGCCTGGCTAGTCACAGACAGCGAGGAGCAGAGTGGGGGTTCGAACCATGGGTGTGCACGGCCTCTTCAACACTTCCGTGCTGCGGTGTCAGTAAGGGCAGGGCTCAGCGGGCTGGGGTGGGGGAAGAGTGGCTCAGGTACACAGGGAGACAGATAGCACCTCCAGAGGAGGGGAGTGCCACTGCTCACAAGGCACCGGGTAGGTACCTGGGACTCTGGCCCTCAGACCTGGCTCTGCCCCTAGGCCCGTGGGACCCAGGGTCAAACACTTACTGCCCAGGGCGTCCAGATGTTCCCAGGTGAGCCCAGGGGCTGGCCTGGGAAGGCTCCGAGGAGTTTCTAGCATTGCTGGCGAGCACTAACTCCGGAAGACACCCTCCCTACCATGTGGGCTGCTTGTGATAGGATTTCTGGATCCAATTCAAATACCATTTAATTACTCCAGGCAGATGGCACTGCTGATGATTGGAGGAAATCGAATCAGGATCCCTGGAGACAGTGAGAGCAGGGGAGGGGGAGCAGCAGCCCTGCCTGTCAGGGCCCATCAGTGAGGGGTGGGGGGGAGTTTCTCCTTCAACGACCAGTCCCCAGAACACTGGGGAGCCCACCTGCCAAGAACCAGAGAGCTAGCAGAAGAGCAGTCTGGGAAAGAGGATGTCGAAGAGGGGTTCCAGAATTTGGGGTCCGGGAATGTGGAGTCAGTCAGGCATTCCCCTTGGGGTCTTTATCCTGGGATGTGAGGCCCAGCACATCTTGATGTGGGGGTCCTCTGAGGCCAAGACACCAGCCAGCCCCAGGGTGGCTCCGTGTAGGCACCAGGGTGCTTTGCAGGGTGCAGATGGTGAGCAATGTTACTCAGAGAAAAGGGTACAAGCTGGGGGACAGAGGACATGGGCTCAGAAAGAGTCACTAACTCCCAAAGCAACTGACCCGGAAGAGGGAGACAGTGTTGGTCCTAGGAATGGGACTTGAATGGGTAGCTAGAGGTGGAAGCAAAAGAGAATTAAGATTTTATATATGCTAGCTGGGCCAGGCACCCGCCGCAGACTAGCTCACTTGAGTGATGCAATGAGCTAAGGGATTTCAATGCCCATTTTCCAGAGAGGAAAGTTGAGGCTTGAAGTGGTTAGGTCACACACAGAGTAAATACAGTGGAGTTGGGTACCAATTCCTGCTCTGCTTGACTATGAAGCCTGCAGTCTGTTCTGCTTCTCCAGCTACCTCCTGCCCGGGGAAACTCTCAATCCCCAAATCAATAGATAAGCTTCCTCCCACAGCACCACCATTAGAGCCAGGGAGGCGCTCTGGAAGGAATCCTACTACATCTATCTGCTCATGCATGCCCCTGGCCAGGCACCAGGCTGGCCCTGCCTTCAGGGCTTGCAATCCAGCAGGGGCAGACATTGTGTCTCAGCTGTCTGGGGGTTCACTCCTCACCACCCAGTGTAGCATTCAAACCTACATCCCACAGGTCGGAGACCAGAGGGCTGAGAGATAGAGTCCGAGGTCCTTGACAAGGCTCGGCCCCCACTCTCCTGATTCGTGAGCCCCTGCTTCCTCCTGTGTCACCTAGAAGATCTCTTCCCAGTTTTAACTTTCTAAGAACTCCATCACCTTCCCCTCCAGCAGCCTCCCCTCCTGGCCCCACCCTGGGTGAGGTCACTTCTATGGGCTGCCCTTAGCCAACTCCACCCTGCCCTGCCCCAGATAAAGGGAAGGAGGAGGCTTTCTAGTTACTGCAGGGTGAAAGGGATAGGAGTCAGGCACAGCCCTGTTCCTCCTGGCGGGCATGGGAGGGGGGATCCGGGATGGAAACCAATTTCTAGGGTCTTCCAAGTAAACTACAGACTCCGGGAGCTGTGGACCAGATCCATGACTAGGATGAGGTGAGTGAGGTATTCGCCACAAGTGCAAAAGTTAAGGGGGTATGAAAAAACTCAGTAATCAAGATAAACTATAATTTAATGCAATCTTTGAGAAACTCCAATCGGCAGACAATGGCCCGCGGGGCCAGCTCTGCGTTTGTGGACCACACATCCAATGTCATTTCTGTCCGGGGACCACTAGAATCGCACCCAGGGAGCCCCTCACCCCAGGCCCTACCCCTACAAAGCCTCGCTCCATCGCTTCTCAAGGTCCGGGGCAGGGAGGGAAGGGGGCGGGCCGGACAGCCCCGCGCAGAAAGGCTCCCGGAACCTCCCGGAACAGAGCCGGGTCTATTCGCCGCTTGGCAACCCGCAGACCGAGCGGCGGTGGGAGCGGGCGCGAGAGCGAAGAGAAAGGGCCCAGGGCTTTTCAGAGGCAGGATCTGGCACGGGCGCGTGGCCGCTGGGCTTCCTCTGCTCACAATTGAGCAGGGACTGGTGTGATGTGGGCGGGTATTTTAATATCCTTCCCCCACCGCCGGAGAGATGTGCACCGGCCGAGGGACGCGCAGGCGGCTCGGGGTCGGCCCCCCACCCGTCGGTGCCCACGGCGGCGGCGGCGGGACAAAGGCCGCGAACCCGATCCCGGCGCTGCGGGAAGAGCTGAGGTCAGCGGTTCCTCAGCTCTTTGGGAAGCCAGGAGGACGGGGCGGAAGGGGAGGACAGAGGAGACAGGGAGGAGGCAGGCCCCGGGCGGGGGGGGGGGGGGGGGGGGGAAGATGCTGAGAGACTGCCAAGGAGAAAAGCTCCCTCGGCGAAGGGTAGCTTGCCCGGAGCCCCCACACCCTGCCCCCTGGCTTAGGAGGGGGAGGATGAGGCTAGCTCCCCTCGCCCCCGCCCCTGCCTCAGTGACATCACACAGAGCCAGCCAATTACCCCCAGGGGCTCCGCCCAGTGACCTTGGGCTCCTAAGGGTTGGCTCCGCATCTCAGGTGAAATTAGTCCCAACCCATCAGCTGGCTAGGGCCCTTCCCTGGGCTCTTAACTTGAATTGCCCCCCAGTTAGGAGCTCAGTCCCCGGAGCTCTTAAGGGTGCTTTCTATTTGAAGAGTCTCGTCACTGAGAGGTAACAGCCTGTGATATTAAAATAACTAATCAAGAACTAACTGTTCCAGAGTGCTAGAAAATTCTTGCAATTGTGGTGTATGGTCTGTGATTCCTGACGCCTTTCTTTGCTGGCACCTGGAACCCCTTTACATCGCCGCTTACTCAACTCCTCCAGTTAGTAACAACCACCATACTATGGGGCAAGACTGCCTCTTTGCTGGACACTGTACCCACAATGCTTTTGCACATTAGATCATTCTTCATTCTAATGCCCCTAATTTACAAATGAGACTTCAGAGGAAATTAACTGGGCTCAAGGTCACATAGCTGATAAAGAATAAGCTCTTCTAGGAAGACTACCTTTACTAGCCATCAGCCCCAAAGATTCAGTCCAGGAGGAGAGCTGGAGAGTACTAGTATGTTCGCAGCTATGCTTGTGAGTAATTTGCACTCTGGGGACTTCCAGGCTGGGAGACACCCTCCCGCCAGGCTCTGCCTCAAACGCTTGGAGAAGAACCAGGGTCTTGGACTGGAATCACCCCTCAGATGGCCGACATAACCAGCTTAAGTAGTCCCTCTGGAAGAGACCCCAGGGGGAATAAGCCTATCTGCTTTTATCTTCTATAGGACCCTTAATGGCGTTCTGGAATCCTGAAAAGCAGCCCCCAGAGGCTAGTGGAACAGCCCGGGGAGAAATGCAGAAATGAGGAAGTTCATCGCCTGGTCTCTAGGTGTGCTGCCCTCAAGCCTGAGATTGGGCAGATGCCACGACCTCCCTTCTGCCCAGCCCCAAGCAGTCTGCCTGGCTCCAACCACAGGGCAGCACGGGTAAACTGGAACTGAGCTGTTGTGTGCAAGTGTGGGTGGGGGTCAGGGAGCACAGAGAAGAGCACTGGGACTCCTAGTCTGCCTGGCACACCGAGTCACTTAGCCATGCTGTGACCTGCCGGGGACCAGCTCTTCTTCAGCAGTGACAGAGCCAGATCAAAGGGGACCTCAGCTACAGCAGGAGGGATTTAGATAAGCTAGCAAAAAGAACTTCCTGCCTGCAAAGATTGTTAAGCCCTGGAAAGGGGAGCCTGGGAGTCTGTGGAATCTTTTTGCTCCGAAATCATAGTCACTGGTATCACTGTGGCTTCTTCCGTGCCGTGTCTGATAAGGACAAACAAACCCTAACATTTTGTGAGAACCTATGTGTCCAGCTCATTTACATACATGAACACATGTAAGGTGTTAGGACCACCCTGTGAAGCAAGGGCCATTCCCCCCCCCCCATTTTACTGAGGCTCAGAAGGTGAAATTTCACAAGCCCAAAGTCACACAATTCATAATGGTGGAAATGAAATTCAAACCAAAGCTGACTCTGCCCAATCCCACTGCATCTACTGAGCAACCCGGCGCCAGGGCAGGAGAGAGGTCGGACTGGAGAAAAATGATCCCCTCCGAGAATCTCCGGACTGATCCTACCAACAGCTGCCAGCAGCGCCACGAGCAGTCTGTTGGGAAAGCATTTTTCCCCGTTTTGTAGTTAAGAAAGCCGAAGCCGAGAGCACGGAGAAGCATGGAGACAAGGGCCCAGGAGGCTGCTTCCCTGCCAGAGGAAGGCAGCGCCCCTCTGCAGCAGAAACAGGGCGTCTACACCCCCACTCTAATGAGCATCCTCTCCCCCCTCCTCCCCGTGGCAGCCCGCCAGCTCTGGGGAAGGCGGCTGGAAGCAAAATCCTGCTCTCTCAGGGGAGTCTGGCTCCCAGACACCCGGGGGCTTTTAGCTGACTTAGCCCGGAGAAGGCGTCTTCCCCTAGAGGCCACTCCTCTCCAAAATACGGTGGTGAGACCCAATTTAGGGTGCTGGCTCTTGTAGCTGCAGGGATACCGAGTGGGGGGCCACCAGAGCCCTGCGACTGCCAGAGGGTCTGGTCGCCCTGTCACTGGACCTTCTCCTGGCCTCTCAGACCCTCCCCCAGCACTGCCTGAGACTGCCCTCAGGGAGAAGACACGGAACCCCTAAACAAGAAGGCTTTGTACTGTGGGGTCTGAAAGCATGGGTTTATGAGGCCCTAGCAGATCTGGTGAAATGGGCCTGTCAACCCTCTGTGCTTGACCTCTGCCCCCAAATATGTTCCCGAGTGCACAGGGAGAGGGTGCCGACGCTCCAAGAAAACCTATAGGAAGCCTTGGGGTGTCAATTCAGGGCGCCTGGGGTTCAGCCTCCACTCCTTCCTCACATGTCCTTGACCTTTCTCTTTTAGTTCATCCAAGTCCTGGCCACTGGCTTCTGAGTAGCAACCAGGGGCAGGCAGTCTGACAGGGGAGGGAACCTGGGGAGTCTTGTTCACGGCCCCCAGGGCATCACGATCTCAGCCGTGCCCCAGCAGAAGCGGGGTGAGGTGTCAGAGGCTGGGGAGCGGAGATGCCAGGAGGAGCTGAGGGAGGGGGCCGGGCCCTGTCCTGAGCTGGAAAGATGAACAGGCTGGGCCGTGAGCAGTGGCCAGGGCTTCCTGCCAGGGGCCAGGTCTGCCCCCACCCCTGCAGGGGCCCGGGAAGAGGGGTGAGCGCAGCACAGGGAACATCTGCTCTGCTGCGCTCCAGCATGGCTCTCCCTGTCCACTCCCTTCTCAGGGCATCTGGCAGGGGTTTCCCGTGACCTCCCAGGAGACAGGAGACTGCAGAGTGGGGCTGAGTGGGGAGTGCCCAGAGCCCAGAGCTGCGATGGCATGTGCATCACATGGAGGACAGCTCAGTGTGAACTGGGCCCTGGGGACCCTCCCCTGCTGAGGAATGCGGAGTGACAGGCGGCTGGCCTCCTCCGAGCAGCTGGCTATGGAGCACAGTGAGCCTCTCCCCCGGCATGTTGTCCCTGGTCCTCGGTCCTCAGCCCTCAGTCCCTGCTGCCAGGCCCTCCTCAGTGCACCTTAACTCCAGTCTCAGGCAGGACCAGCCAGCCTAGAGAAAGGACAGGTGGCCTCCACCACTGCTCTGATGGTGGGCTTCTACCCAGCAAGGTAGAGGGATAGGGACTCAGATATTTGGGGACAGGGGACCATGGCACTGCCTCCCTTCCACAGCCCAGAACAGCCAGAGGTGAAAGTATTCCGTGCTGTCACCTGCCGTGGGGGCTTCACAGCCCCTCCCACAGAGCTCCACAGCCCCCACGCCCATAGGGATGGAGCGGTAATTCTCTGGGACCAATGTCCACCAGTCCCAGCCTGGCTCCCCTCCCAGGGCTGGGAAGCATCCTCTCCTACCCAGCCTAGCAGCCTCTCAGTGTCCCTCTGGCTTTCCTCAACAGGCCGTATGTCTAGAAGGCAAAATGAGAGAAGAGACCCAAGACACCTGAGGTTGTGCCCTGTGACTGGTGTGGAGGTGTATAGGGGTAGCAAGAGGCAATGTGGCTGCCCCCAGAACTTCCTTTCCTAGAGAATGTCAAGATGGAACTCAGGCAGGAAAACAAATTCTAGGGACCGCTGCAGGGATCGAAGGAAAGAGAGAATGGATGGACGCATACCCAGCAGGAAGGGAGAAGCTCCCCAAACACACCAACAGCATGGACATGGAGGGAGTAAAGAGCTAGGACATGGAGGGGACAGGCAGCCCCAGGCTAAGCAACCCCAGAAAGGGAAATCCAGACCATGTCCCCTTGGTGCACATCTGCATAGCACCAAATGCCTTCCTGGGTACTTTTCTCGCATGTGGTTATGGCAATCGGCGCGGAATGGCGTATGAAGAAATTGAGGCAAAGAGCTAATTAGAGCTGTGTCGGGAGGCAGCTCAGAGCAGTCTAAGGAGCATGTGCTTGGAAGTGAGGGTGCCCTGGGTTCAGATCCAGACTCCTCCATTCACTGGCTACGAGCGTTCGCTCATCTATAAGATGAGAAAAACAGTAGTCAGCTGGTGGGGCTCCAGGTGGGAAGAGTGGGACAATGTAGGCACACTGCCTGGCACAGGGCATGTGTTCAAGAGGTAATGCTGAGCCACCTTCCAGTTCAGTCTCCTTTCCACCTTGGCGTGCTTTCTGCTATAAATAAGTGGAAGGAAGGAGGAAGGGGAGGGAGGGAGGAAAGAAGGAAGGGGAGGGAGGGAGGGAGGGAGGGAGGAAGGAAGGAAGGAAGGAAGGAAGGAAGGAAGGAAGGAAGGAAGGGGAGGGAGGAAGGGAGGGAGGGAGGGAGGGAGGAAGGAAGGAAGGAAGGAAGGAAGGAAGGAAGGAAGGAAGGGGAGGGAGGGAGAGAGAGGGAGGGGGAGGAGGTTCGAGGCAAACTTTTCATTGTACCTAACACTCTCTGTAGCTCAAACCAGACAGACACCTCGTAAGTATGCTTTAAGCTAAAACTTATTTTCAAAACATTTTATTCACATAAATAATTCCTCAGGAGTCCACCCTTTATGGGCTATATGCTTTCTGCTTCATCCAAACCACTGCTCTTCACAAATGAACAAATTGTTCCTGTTCTACAGTGGGTGAAACCGAAGCCCAGAAGGACAAACAGAAAAAAAGCCCCATGACCCAGCCAATGGGTGAACTGCACTGGCCCCAGTCCTGCCTTTTGCCCCCAGAACTGGAAGGGTAAGGGTGCCAGGCTCATGTCACCTCTGCCACTTCCTTAGCCCCTGCCCCACCCCATCTTTGCTCTGAGGTTTTCAAAAGCTGAGATCCAATCAGCTTCAAGGTAGTCAGGCAGGCTGGCTGGGTGGTGGAGGGGGTCGGTTTCCGGGGCCTGTGGTTACTACACTCTACTTCCTTGTGATGACATAAGCCCTATTTCTGCAGCAGGAGGCCACCAATAAGATTCTCAGGTCTCCATGCAGAGGAGGTCCTGTCTGAGCCTGGGTTCCCCAGATCTATAACCTGGGCAGCATGGGACACAGCTGGCATTGATTGGCACTGAACGGCCTTGGGCTGTCAGAGTGGAGAAGGGGGACTCTGAAGGCACCCTCACATAGTCTTTTCGGTCTTCTCCGGTCTCTTTGTCCCAAGCCATCAATTCTTGCGATTCAACATTTATACAGACATTGACCAAGATTTCAGGGTAGCCTGAAGCTACAGGAATAACGACAGGTAAAGAACCCAAATGAGAGAGGACAGGGGTGCAATCTAACACTATTCCCTGGGTCCCTGGCTCGTGCCCCCCTCTCCCATCTGCCTCCAGCCCCTGCTCAACCCTGTAGTTTCCATGGATGGATGTGGGACCCATAGAGGCACCTCCTCTCCCCAGTCACTAAAGGAAGGAAGCTAAAGGAAACCAGGAAAAGATAACAGGGGCACTGAGGGCTCCCCTCATGGTGGGGCTTGAAAGGGTCTTAAACAAACGTACCATGTGACTTGGCTTCCTTCCCCAATTTCAACTTTGTCAACTTGCATTTCTTAACAGCCACCCCTTCCCCTTCTCCCCACATTAGTCAGGTCTGGGTTGCAGCCTGGGGCAGGGCACAGCTCAGCCTCACCTCTCCCAAACATCCATCCTCCCAACCCCCACCCATCCCCAGGTAGAGAGAGGCCCAGGAAGCTGAGTCCTTGTCTACAGGGGATTAATGGATAAAAGGATCACAGGGCAGGCTGGAGGGGCTGGCCTGGGAATCCCTTGGTGCAAAGGCAACTAGCCTGGGTTCAGGGGCACACAGATGGGCCAGACTCTGGGGAGGCCTGGGGTAGGGCTTATAGGGTCTGCTCACACCTAGACCTTCTGCCCTTATCTCACAGCCCCAGGTCCTGAAAGTTTCCACCTATAGCCCTTCCCCAGCCCTGGCCTGCCCTGCAGAGATCTGCAGACAGCCAGCTTTGATCCTCTTGCCAAGGAGATTATAGGGCCAAGAGCCCTGGGCCTGGCACTTCTCACCTAGTCTAAAAGGCCCCGCCAGAACCTCCCCCCTTGCCCACGCACGTGTGTGCACACACGTGCGCACATGCATGTGTGTGTGCATGCACACACACACACACACACACACACACACACACACACCCCAAACCAAGTCTGTCTCATTCTTGGCATCCCTGTCCCAAGAGTTGGACCCAGGGCTCACCATAATATTCTCATGGGGACTCAGAAAGCACTTTGGTTAGAAAGTCCTTTCTTTGGTTACAAGAAAGGACTTCCAGGAAGTCAGACAGCAGAACACAGCACCAGGCTGGGACCTCAGCAGTTCCAAAGCCTTGGCCTTTTGCAGCATGCCCTCCTCCAATACTCTACTCCAGCCCACCACCCAGTCCTTTAGGTGGGACAAGTGGCTTCTAGAGGTGGGGATGGGAGCTTGACGGGGATCCAAAAGTGTGGGGGACTCTCCCCTACAGCTCCTCAGTGGTTACCATCTGCTCCCTGTCCCGGCCGGAGCCCTAGTCTGGTCCTCCCCTCAGCTCTCTGATTAGAAACTGGGTTCTGTCCAGGCATTGTCTGCCTTCCACGGCCGGCTGCCCATTGAGGTCTGGCGTGTGCCAGGCTGGGCGCTCACACTGGAGTGGGAGGGGAGAAGTGGACTGAGCCCCCTAAATTAGCCTGGCTCTTCTGATGTTCAAATCTCCCCACCCCTCCATCTGAGATCAGCAACTCGAGGCAAGGAGTGGGGGCCTCTGGACACTACTAGAGCAATCTGAGTGGGAAGCAGAGATGATGTCCATCACCCTAAAGAACTGGGTGCAGTGGGCAGGCACACTCCCTTCTCTGGAAAGGGTCTCAGAAACCTTCCGTTGGCTGTGCTAAGAAGGCAACCCCAGCTCTTCCTCTCTCCACTGCACAAAGTGCCAATCACACACTTCACCATTCCTCAGTCTGGCCCGGGGAGGCTGACAGTGGTGGCGGTACAGGGGGCTTTGTTTGGCCCTCTCCTATAAGATGAAGTCTAAAGGAAAGCCCCCATGGGAGGAGCGAGCACCCTATGTCCCTTCCTTCCCAGCCCTGGTTCACAGTGAGTGGGGTCAGGGCTTCATTTCCCTTTTATGATGTACTCGGACTCTCCCGGTCTGCTGCAGATGTCATATTTACATTTCTCACTCCCCCCCCCCACCTTCCTCCCTCCCTCCCTCGACCTCCACAGGATCCTACTGCAATGTCAGCCCCAGCAGCAGCCAGGCCCCGCCCCGGCCAGCCCACCAGGCACCTGCAGGGCTCCTCTTTGTCTCTCAGGCTGCTCAGGGCCAGCAAGGCTGTGTTCAAGTGATGCTGAGGCTGCCTGATGCACGGGTGGGAGGCACCTCAATCTCCCTTCCTTGAGCCCAGAGCCACGATCAGCAGTCCACTCCTCCTCTCTGGGCTGCAGAGGACTGGCCGGATTGCCTGGGGGGCATCTTCCCGGGGGCAGGAGGGGGAAGCTTTTCCATAGTCCTCTCTGGCCCTGTCTAGAGTGACTTCCATGGGCTCTTGGAATCTGGGTCACCTACAACCTAGGGAATCTAGAGATCAGTCTCAGAGACCCACCCTGGAGACTTAGCCTCCATACCCCCACCCCCATCACACAGAGCTGGGGCAGAGATGGGTGTATTTCTCCATCATCTCTGCCTTGGTGACCAGTCCCAGATTGGCACTCTTCCACCAACGACCCCCTCTCAAAGAGAAAGATGTAAAACAAAAACAGGGAGAGGTGGTGTTGGTGCAAAGCATCTCCACCCAACACAAAGGACACAGATGGCTCAACTTTGCAGTATTCCCTGCCTTGCACCTCTGTGTACCCCTCCCAACAGAAGCTCCCTCCCCCCCCCCCAGCCATGTCTTCTCCACACCTCAGTTCTGTCAGGATGTCTCATCAAATCCCAGATTAAGTCCATGCACCACCCTACCTCCATTTTATCTGAGTGCCTGAAGATGGGGTATCATTGTCTCACCCTCCTGCCCTCTCAGAGGTAGAACCTCAGATACACCTCTTCCTTCTCCTAGCCCCATCAGCTCTTGGGGACAGGGCCAGCACGTTTTGTCCAAAAGCCCTTGACCCCCCACGGAAGGCCAAGGCACCATCCCAGCCCTTCCATTCGTTCCTGCACTCAATCGATCTTTGTCTGCAAGCCGGTTCCCGGGGCGGGTGTGCTGCCTTCTCAGCTGGACCAAGGGCACAGAAGTAGCCTACTAGGGTGGATGAAGGGAAATTTCCCCCCTCCAGTATCCCAGTATGAGACAGCAGCCCCAAGGGGAGGCGAAGAGGAAACACACAGACGCTCCGGCCTGGGCCAGGGCTGGGTGTGAAATACCGGATTTCCTTGTTTATTCGATTTTCTGATCATTAAGGGCTCCCAAGAGGGGCCCGAAATTACCACCCAAACAAAGCCACCTTCCAGCCTCCCGCGGGCCGCCGATCCCCTGCGGCAGCCTGTCCAGCTCCCCGCGCCCTCCAGCCCGGCTCAGGCCGACCCCTCCTCCGGCAGTGCGGGCTCCGAATCCAGTGGCGCCCACGCGAGACAAAGCCCGAGCCCCTCCGCGCACGCCCCCTCCCCCCCACCCCCCCACCCCGCCGCCGGTCCCTACCTGACGGCCACCTTGACGCAGCAGTCCCCCTGGCCGGCCATGGTCCTCTGGCTCTAGGGTCTGGGCGTGGATCAGGGGCGGGGGTCTGGGGGCCAATGCCCCAGGCAGCGGCTGCGGCTGCGGCTGCGGCTGCGGGAGGCGGGGGCGCGGGCACTGCTGGCGGAGTCTGCCGCGGCGGCTGGAGGTGACATGCTCGCAGACGGCAAGCAGAGGGGCTCACCCGCGGCCAGGGGTGGCCCCACGGGGCTGGGCCCGCGCGCCTCCTCGCGCCATCGGGCGACGGCGCGCAGCTAGCTGACAGCCCGCGGCGCGACCCGCCGCTCCCCACGGCGCGGCACACGCGCGCACACACCTCCCACCCTCGCAGCCACCTCCCGCCGCAGCGCGAACAAAGGGGGCGGGGGCCGGCCCGGCCCAGGACCCGCCCCCGAGCCCCGCCGAGCCCGCACTGGGCCCCGCCCCGCCCCTCATTCACCAATCCAAGGACCGGGCAACGGCAGGGGCGGGACTTGAGCCTTTAAAGGGACCTCTTGGCTCGCGTCCACCCGCTCGCTGGGGGGCGGGCGGGATTGGAGGGCTGGGGAGGAGGAGGGCCCAGAAGCCGACCACGCCGGAGCCTCTGCCCCCCCAGCCGCCTGAGTGGCAGAATCTCAGCCTAGATGGGACCCCGGTTTCATAAATGAGGAAACGGGAACGCAAAGAGGGGAACTACCCAAGGTCACTCAGGTTTGGTGGCTAAGCAAGGGGTAAGAACCCAGGTCTCCGGAGCAGAGTGCTTCACTTCAAAGCATCCCACAGCGATTAGCGGTTTATATTTTGAAAGCACCAGGAAAGCTTCCCTTCTGATTTATGACAGTGAATGTGTCAACCTTTACTGAACGAGATTCTTGCTGGTGACTAACAAAATTCCCTTCACCTCCATCCTGCAGCATTTTAAAGTTCATCTTTTGGTTGATTCCTGGCTAGGCTCTTCGCCCAGATGAGCCCCTCCCTGCTAGACCGAAGTGGTTCCACTGACCTTTATGACCCACAGATGACCCGCTGAGCTTGCCTCACACTCTTTTGTGGCCGTGGGGGCAGAGGGTCGACGTGGGAGGCCTGGGCTGCACTGGGAGAGAAGGCAACAAAGGGGGCACTCAACTCCAGGCACCTGGGTAGAGGCTGGAGGGGAGAGGTGGGTGCAGAAGGAGACAGAGCAGTGCAGCTGCCTTTACATGGATATAAAGGACAGGGGGGGCCCCGGAGCCTTTAAACATAGGGCAGAGATGGAGAAGAGCAATGCCCTGAGAAGTCACAATTCTCTTTCCACTCTATCTACCCTCCCATTGATTCCAGACACCCTCTCCCTGCCCCCCAACTCCCAACAGGGGGGCCATTCCCAGGGCCCTCCCCAGCTGCCCTCCCTTCCCACACTTCAACCAGCTCCCTGCCCTGGAAAGAGCCCAAGAGGAGGACCCAGCTGCAGCTCCAGATGTGGATGATACTCTCTGGGGGAAGGGGGGAAGGGGAGTCAGATGCCAAGCCTCTTGCATCACCCTCCAATGATGATGAAACTATGCCAGAGATTTTGGCAAGGGTGTGGGTTAGGGTCTGAGGATGTATCTGTTGGTACCATCCTCTCTCCCTTCCCTCCCCCACTCACCCCCACAGATAACTGCTCCGTCCAGTAGTCCAGATCACTCTGGTTTTAATGAGTCAAACCCAAACAATGATAATTTCAAGGGCAAATTTCAAGGGCAAATCAACACCCCTCCCCCCAACCTGCTTCAAAACAGGGCACCACCAGCAGTGGCCCAACGGTGGAGGAGGAGAGGGAGGGGGTGCTGGTGGGATCCTGCACCTTTTATTAGCATTTGAACCTAGAGGAAGCTCTCTCTGGGCCAGTAGGTCACCCCTTCCCGAGCAGTAGGCCTGCAGAGTGTTGAGTCAGATCCTGGACATTCTCTCCCCATCTTCCAACCAAAATAAGAGATGGGGAGGTGGCTAACAATTATGGACCATCCATGAGAACCAGGTATTTTTATGCATATTCTCATTTGAATCTCATAACCTTGTGAGCTGGGCTTTATTATTCTCTTTCAGTTTTGCAGTTGGGGGAGAATGAGTCTCACCCAGCATATAAGCAATGGAGCCAGGATTTGAACTTATGCATCTTGTTCCAAACTCCCCAGATCACCTCCAAGCAAGTGCCCAGAGGGAAGGGAGCCGGCCTGACCCAGGCTTTTGCTGGAGATTTAGCCCTCCTGGATGATAATGCTGCATTTTGCAAAGCTGCTCTCCCGCCCACTAGACCCTGGACTTCTCTGGGGCTCATCTCTGGTTTCCTGCCTCCAGGAGGTCCCCTCTGACTTCCGAGATTAGGTGACCCTTCTGACTCACAGCTTTACTGCTGGGAAATGGCGCCAGAGCCGCTGCAAGCACCCTCCCCTTCCCTCCAGGCCAAAGGATGTCAAGCCAGGAGGAGCAGGGAGGCACATGCGCTGGAAACTCTGGCTTCCTAGAGGTCAGGGCCCCACATCAGCTGTGCCAGCCACCTCAGCAGCTCCCTCCTGGACCACCAGGGCCATTAGATGTCCAGACTCTTGACTCCTGGGCACTGCTGCCCAGAGATGAGCAGGGAAACCGGGCACAGAGGTCAGAGGGAGATCCAAGGGGCAGGAAGAGACGTGGGGAGATTTAGGTTAGATGGGTCAGAGGAGGCCGAGGACAATCCCTGCCCTCTCCAGTCTCTGTGTGCCTTCAGCACAGACTCTGCTTCCTCTCTCTGGCTTGTTCCCACCCCCACCCTTTCCCACCCCTTCTCCCTCCTCCCAGCTGCTCTTTCCTTCCCTAACCCTGAAGTTTCTCAAGGAGCTGCCTATATGCCTAGCCCTCCCAACCCCCACCCCTTTCCTCTCAGCCTGACAGAAATGGGCAAACACATATACACTACCTCCTGTTTGGTCCTTAATTCCGCTAATCGGACTGGAGTTTGAGCCCCAGCTCTTGTCCTAAGCTGAGGCCTTTCCCCGTCAGGCGTCTAGGGGCCTCCATCATTTCTCTTGACAGGAGCCGTGGGCGTCTGGGCAGATGGGAACGTGGGGGAGCTGTGGAGGACCCTCTCTGAGGCAGGAAGCTCCCACTCCTGTAGTTAAAATACTCCAGCAGCAACTTGAGGAAGCCATCTGGCCCAGATCTCTCAGGCACGGCCTAGCTTTCAATAGCAACCCTACGGTAACAAATCAATATACCTAAGAGATACCCTTCAGCTCCAGAAATGTCTCTAGAGGTGGTCTGAACCTGAGACCTGTTCCCTCTTATCTTCTTTAGGGTTAGCACTAGGCATTGGCATTTGAAGAAATGATCTGAGCATTGTCCTAAAAGTTCGGGGGGTGGAAAGTATAGAGTTCTGGACTTCCAGGCCTAACTGTCAGCCCCACCGCAGCAGCTGGGCTTGGTTCCATGGGACAATGGGCATTAGCCCGTCCTGCCAGCCACGCCCTCCCGTGTCCACCTGGATATGGAGCCCAGCTCTGCCTGCCAACAGGAGCTCAGAACCCCTGAAAGGATCTACTTGGGTGCAAATTCAGAGGTCTTAGATCAGGCGCGGGCTCAGCCTGACTTCCTGTGTTACAGAAGGAGACAGACTTAGCCTTAGAGGAAACCAGAATTTGTTATAAATAGAAGGGAGAGAGAACTGCCGTGGATTATAAACACCCCATCAGTCCTAAAAAAAAAAAAAAAAAAAAACCCAACTATTTTTGGTTTCAAATGTTAATGACAATTTAATGGATACTCCATATAACCTCAGACATGGCTCCTCATCCACTTTCTGCTCTGCCATGTTTCCTATCAGGGCCAAAAGCAGGAAGAGCAGGTGTGGGAAATTCTCAAGGTCACAGAACCTTTGTGGAGTTGAAAAGAAGGCTCAGATCATCGAGTTTTACAGTTTCATTTTCAGGTGAAGACACGGAAGCCCAGACGGGTAAAGAGACTCGTCGACAGTTGAACAATAAACTAGCGAGCAGGGACCAACAGTGTGGTCCTCATGGGTCCAGAGCAGGGCGGTTTCCGCAGCAGCATGGAAGGACCCAGAAGCTAAACATCCAAGACTGGGCCCTGTGTGAGTTTCTGGCTTGGATGAAAGTGAAGACTACACCAGATAACAAGAGACAGGTGGAAGCTGAAGTGTGGTGTTCCAAGTCAGAGATCTGGGTTGAGATTCCCACCCTGCCACGCGCTAGCTACGTAACCCTGGGCAAGTTATGTAACTACCTCAGGCGTCCGTTCCCTCACCTCCGAAAGAGGATAATCACATTCCCCTCATCACAAGACCAGGATGAGGTTAAAGGCAGTAACCTGGGCCAAGCACCCAGTATAATGCTCAGCACAAAATAGATAGTAATTTCCTTCACATTTCCCGTGGATTCTCTGTCCCTTCTGCAATGGGCCTCTGCCCTCTAACTGGACAGAAGGGCACATCTGTCATAAAGAAATCTGCAGGATAGGGAGTGTCTGTGGTGAGTGTGAATGAGGTGTGGACAAGGTGAGGAGGTTTGCGGGGCCCAAGTGCTCCTTGTTGATGCGGGAGGTGGGAGGAAACCAATTGGCAGAGTTATTCGGAGGCCTCTGCTGGCCACTCAGTGGTGGGGACCAGGGTGGGGGGGGGGTGGGCAGGGTGAGTGTTCACAGAGGCAGGAAGGGGCCTGGGGTATGCTGGATCCCTTCTGTGCACAAACACTCCTGGTCTCAGCCTCACTGGGGGTTATCTGGAGGGCATCTCAACTTTATTTCACTCACCCCATGTGCTACACTGTGCCAAGGACGCCACATAGGATTTCTCATTTCATCCTCACGACAATCGCTGAGGTAAACACGGTTATTGTCCCCATTTTGCAGAAGAGGAAATGGGCTCAGAGGTCACTCGGCTAGTGTAGCAGTCATTAGTGCTGTGCACCAAATATTTCCGGCTCTCTGCTGTCCGTCACAAGGCAGGACTGCGTGTCCTCTGATGTTAGCTGTGGCCACGTGACTGACTTTGACCAGTGACGTTTGGGCGGAACAGACACATTTCACTTCTAGGTGGAAGCTGTCTGAGCTACGGGCGCCCTCGCATTACATCACGTTGTTGATCGAGTTTACGTGAGAAATAAACTTTTATTGTGTCAGGCCACCGAAATTATGGGCGGATTTGTTACCTTGGCCTAGCCTAGCCTACCCTGGTTGAGATAGTGAAGGGGCAGAGCCAGAGTTCAGAGCCCTGGTCTCTAAAGATCCCAAAGGGCCCAAGTGCCTTCGAGGACTCTACCCGCCTGTCTAAGACACAGAGGCCCCCTTTGGCTTCTGATCTGGACAACTTTTGGAGCAGGAGAAGAGGGCAGGGAGCCTGTCTTGCCTTCCCTTCTTTCTACTCCCTATGATTTGACTAAGATTTTGCCATGTTTCCGGATTGCTGGGTCCTCAATGAGCATGGTTTCCTGTCACCCCCTTGGGGGCTCCGAGTCTTCTGGTCAGCTGTGCTATCTCTCAGGGGTCTTCAGGGGCCACGCTGAGAAGTAATTAGAACAGTTCCAAGGGACTTCCAGTGCCTCTGCCCGTCGCTTGCCTAGGAAACAGCTCTCAAGTTGGGCATCAGGACACAACTGTGTTAACCCCAACCCAGGGCTCCTAGAGGAAGCCAATTGAGGATCCCACAGATCTTCTCAGAGGCACATAGAAAGTAATAAGAGCTACCCTTTTTTTTAACATTGTGTCTGGCGTTGTTTAAATGCTTCAGATCCCTACTGTCATGTAATGCTCACAACAACCCTAAGAGGTAGGAACAATTATCATTCCCATGTGAACAAAGGACACCAAGAGTTGCCCAAGGTCATGCGGCAAGTGATGGGGGTGGGGGGGGGGTCGAACCCACCCAAGCAAGCCGATTTCCTGTTTCATCCTGTGTCACATCATAGTGAAGAATCGGGATGGATCTAGACCTTGGCAGCTGCTGAGCTGAGAAAGAGCAGAGCACCTTGAGAATTCACCTGCTTCGTAGGTCCACACAATGACCTGTACGCAAATGTTCACGGCAGCATTATTCATCGTAGCCCCAAAATGGAAATAACCCAAATTTCCATCGACAGATGAATGCATAAGCTGGTATATATCAAATAATAGAATACAATCAGCAATAAGAAGGATGAACTATCAATGATACAGCATGGATGAACTCCAAAATAATTATGCTGAGTATAAGAAGCCAGACCTGGGCACCGGGGGTGGTAGGGGGCCCGAGAGAAGGGAGGAAGGGGCAGTGAACAGAACTTGGAGGGGCAGAGGGGGCAGGGGGATCACTATTAGGCACCAAGAAATTTGGGGGGTGGTGGATACATCTATTATCTCGATGATGGTGTTGGTTCCACGGCTGTATACACATCTTTCAGAAATAATCAAATTGTGCACTTTGAATATTTACAGTTTCTTATAACTCTATGAACTCTTTTAAAAAGGTAACTTGCTCCAACTTCTTGGTCAAACAGGGATGCAGAATAGCTGGTGACTTTTCCTGCATCACTGGGACAGCAAACTGGAGTCTTGGCCACCTAAAAGGCAGCTGAGCCCTCTGCCCCGCCCCCTGTGGACTGTGCACTCATTGGGGGTCCCCTCTCCCCCAGAAGGGACAGTGCTGGGGAATTAGCACAGAGAGGGGAAGTAGACACAAAAGGAGAAGGAGCAAGCAGGGAGTCAAGCTGGAAAAGCCAAAGAGAGGGGGAAAGAAAAGAGATGATGAGGAAGGAAGAAGGGAGGGGGCAGACCCCTCCCCTCAAACCTGGTGGTGAGGAGGGGGCCTTCGAGGCAGTCCTAGCCAGGACCCCAGGGAAGTCAGGTCCTCTCTCTTACTAGGGCCACCCTAGTAAGCCCCTTCCTTCTGATTAACAAATCAGCCCCACCCTGCCTAGGAGCTATTGATTTGCAGTCCCCAAGGATGCATCCTTTCCTTGGATTTTAATAGACATTAGCTTCAGCGAGACCCTGCAGAGCAAACTGTCAGCAAACGAACATGTAACACTTTAAAAATGGGGGTGGGGGCAGTGTTGGAGACTTGGAGAGGTGTTGGAGAGGTGGTGGTGAGAGATCACACAAGATTAACCACTGAAGTACGCTTCCTTTACAACAATGTACCAGACTGGGAATGTTATGGGACCGTAATGAATGCCAGCACCCCTGGCTGTGCATATGTGCTGAATCTCTTGGGATGATTTTAGGAGAATTTCAAAGCCTCTTTGGCCACGACAGCCTGCATTGGCCTGAGGTGACATAATCTCTTGAAAAATGAATCTGTGTCCTCTCCCCCACCCCCGTACTTCCTGACACTTGTCCAGTTGACAGAAAAGACACTCTGCCTTGAGGAGAATTAGACGAGACTGGGGAGGATGCAAAGAGCGATGAAAAGAACTTTGTCTTCCTCTTTCACTCCCAAGCTAGGTTGGAGGAGCCAAAGAAGAGTTTGCAGTCATAACCCGAATTAGAAAGAACCCAGAGGGAGAGGCCATAATCTGTCTCCCATCCCTCCCTCCCCCACCACAGACTGCCCCAGCGCCCCTGGGGCTAGCCAAGGAGAGCCAGGAGATGGGAGGCCCGGGCCTCAGGGGAGGTCAAACTCCAAGACCAAAGACCAGACGTGGGGTGATCTGGAGAGATAGTCAACCTCTGATAGTGGCTGGCACTGGGGCTGCCGGGAGCCACCTGTAGACCACTCCTTGTGGTCCCTATAGTGACCCCCCACTCCCCCCTCAGAGGGGACAGCTCACCTATGGCAAATGCAGAAAAGGCCCCCCTCAAGTCTGCACGCTGCCTGAGAACAGCCCTGCACAGGACACCCGCCCTCAGTGAGCCCTCATCCCGATTTGTATACACTAACCTAAAGCAAAAGGTGGGGTCTCTGCCCCCTCCAGAGAGGCAGTGGTGGTATTGGGGTGGCCCTGGATGGTGGGGAAACCCACCCTCGTCACAGTAGGTTAAATATTATCAAACTGCCGTTTCATAGACAAAAAGGATAAAATATCTGCGATTTCAAATGATTCAATCGAATACACGTCGTTTAGCAGTGAACTTGGTGTGGTCTCGTGCATTCACCCTCCCTCCCTCCCTCCCTCCCCACCTCCTTCCTTTCTCCCTTCCTTCCTCTTCTCCTAGCTTGGGATACAAACTTGATAAAGAAACTCGCTGACCTTGAGGAACTCACGGTAGAAAAAAACTTTAAACTCCTGGTCACACAGGTGACTAGTCACAGGTCACCCTAGGTGACCCTAGGTGACCCTAGTCACAGGGTAATAAATGCCATAATAAAAGTTACCACACACTACGGAAGAGGCAACTGAGTGTAGCCAGGCCATCAGGGATGACCAAGGCCGAGTGCAGAGGCATTTACTGGGCATGGAAAGGCACGGCGAGTGGGGGCACGAGCGTGGCCAGTGGGGCTGAGTTTAGTGCAGTGGGCGGTGCTTGGCAGGTTGTGGGAAGGGGATGCGGGGAGGAGGGGGGAGGCGGAGGGTCAGGGGGCGTTGCTGGGGGATGCTCACAGAGATAGGAGAAGTCAGCAGCTCAAGAATGGTGTCCCGGCTCCTGTCCTACACTGGGCTTCACTACTTCTTGGCCAAGTGACTCTGGGGTAACTTAGTCTTTCTGAGGCTGTGTTTTCATCACAGAACGGGATTCACAAGGACCTTATGTTACAGGTGGCAGGGCAAACACTAAACGAGATGTTGCAGGCAAGGCACTTAAGGACCTGGGCTTGACAAATACCGGCTACTATGGTTCTACAGAGGGGGAAGCCAACGGCAGAGAGCTTTTGAAAACAATGCACAACTGGAAGTTTCTCCACGTCTAGGACTTGTTGTCCCCTGCGCATTTCACTGGACGCTCTAAGATGTGGTCCAGGGAGCCCGAGGTCTCCTCCTGGCTCCTCCCACTCACTCGGGAAGTTGGGTGTATATGGCTCTTTCCTCCTCTGGGTCTTGGTTTTCCTTCTCTGGGCGGGGAGAGTCACCTGGCACTATAAGCTGTCAGCCTCATGACAGGAGTTGACACGTCATTGGGATCAGATGCCAGAAAAATGGGGATCAAGGTCAGCTCTGGGTTGGCAGTGCCTTCTCTAGTGGCTTCTGCAGAGGCAGGAGCTGGCTTCTCCATCCCTGGACTGTCCTGGGAGCTGGCAGGGCTGTGGGGGATGGGGTCTGATGCAGAGCTACCTGGGTTGGCAGTCAAGTTGCCCGCTTGCTTTCTTGTCTTTTTTTTTTTTTTTTAATATTTATTTATTTTTGGGAGAGCACAAGCAGGGGAGAGGCAGAGGGTTCAAAGAGGGCTCTGTGCTGACAGGCTGACAGCAGCGAGCCCGATATGGGGCTCGAACTCACGCACCGTGAGATCGTGACTTGGGCTGAAATCAGAAGCTCAAGAGACCGAGTCACCCAGGTGCCCCGCCCAGCTTTCAATAAGTGGCCTCAGGACCCCTCTGAGCTCAGTGTCCTCTCATCTAAAAGCCCAGCTCTCTCACCAGCCAGCATCAGACAGGATCAAAACAACAGCATCTTACTAAAGGCCTGCGCTTTACAGGGTCCTCTTCATACCTGTCGACAACCTGGAAGTGGGAATGAGTCCCCCATTTTACAGAAGGAGGAGCAGAAGCTTAAGAGGGCTGTAGGAACTGCCTGAGATCACAGCATGGAGGTAAATGAATGGGAGGCAGGTCCAAAGGGGTCTGGCTTCCAAGACTGTGCTCTGAAACGCGTTGCAGAGAGTAACCACATGCTTCCTTTAAGAGTCACTCGGCCACATCTAGAGCAGGGCCTACACGTACACCCGGACCGGAGCCAGGGAGCTCCTCCCCACTCTGCAGATAGACTGGAACTGAGCCCACCCTCCACGGTGTCCAGGGGTCCTCCATCTGAGCCTCACACCTTCCAGAGCGCAGGGCTCCTCTCCTCCCCACGGCCAGCATGAGGCTCTGTGACCAGCCCCTCCCACCAGCTGCAGCCCCGCCCCTTCTGGCAGGCCCCGCACCCAGCAGCTGGGCCCCAAGTCTGCAGGGAACCGCCGGCAGAAGATAGGGGTCCAGCAGACACTGCTTCTGGCCAGTGCCCCCCAGGCGACAGAGGTGGCCCCTCCGGCCCCTATGGGTACCCGGTCTCTGTCAGATGGTCCTAATGAGATGAGGGGCTTGTCTCCCCCCCAGACCTGTCTGGTCCCCTTCACTCCCCGCTCAGCCCTCATCCTTCCACACTTGTTCCTTTTAGGCTTTATTGGAGTGGCCCGGCAGCTACGTGTGGGCAGGGCTGAGGTGGAGTACAGCGTGTGGCCCCTGGAGGCAGAGCACCTCCTCCCTGTCTCCCCGGGGCCTAGACAGCCAGCCAAGGTGGCTGAGGTTGCAGAACTGAGGCAGGTGACACTGGGCAGTGAGCTAGCGAAGGGCCGGGCCCACACTTCCCACCATTTTCCTGCATTTATTTAACAGTTATTGAGCCACTGGTCTGTGCTGAAAAGTGTTCAGCTCCAGGTAGAGTACTTGGAACAAAGTGGACCGGCTCCTGATTTTGTGAAGCTTAGCCTCTGGCTAGGGTAACAATAAACAAGCGGTTTTGATCCCCACTGCACTCGGGGAAAAGGCCCGCCATGTTTCTGGGCCAGCCTCCAGAGGGTCTGGAGGGTGTCCGGGGAAGGCTTTCTGCAGGAAGCAAGAGCAAAGCTGAGATTTCAAAGATGACTAGGGAGGGATCCATGGAGTTTAGGGTTCATGGAGTTTTCCAGAGACAACAGCACTCTGGAAGTCAGAAGTGAGGGCAGCTCCCCCTGGTGGGGCTGGCAGGAGCCATGCGTGAGGTCCAGATCCAGGGAAGGCTTCTAAGCAGAGGGCAAGGGTTTGCACGATGTTCTGAGGGCTTGGGGGTGCCTTTAAGGGTTTTAAGCAAAAGAATGAGACAACAGGCTTCTCCTTTTAGAAAGATCAGAGGCAGGCAGGGAGGAAGAGAAGAGAGGAGCTGCTGAGAGGGCAGTCCAGAAGCTGTTGCAAAGGAGGAGGCATGAAATGATTGAACAGGTCAGGAAAGTCACTGTGGGCATGAAGACAGGTTGGAGAAGTACTTAGGAGGGTGAATCTGTGGGGCAAGCTGGGAGCCCAGGACAACACCCAGACTCCTGGTTTCAACAAGGGGTGGGTAGCACCCAAGAGTATACCAGAGTAGCAGCAGCCTATGGGGAAAGGACAGTGGGGTCGAATTTGGACACGATGCACTTTTGGCACAGGTAGGACATACGTGAGGAGTTGTTGGGGAGAAGGATACAGAGATGTAGAGGTTTAGTCTAGCCACATGGAATTGGGAATTTTCAACACAGAGGCAGCTGATGTGTGAGCGGCTGAGAGCAACCAGGAAGACCTCCCGGGTTGGAAGAGGGGTCAAGGACACAGAACCTGAGAGGTAGATGGGCCAGGGGAGAGCTCACAGGGAAACTCTGGGTTGAGCACTTGAGAGGTAGGAGGAAATTCAGGAGAGGCAGTGGTGGAGACACGTCAGGAAGGAGGGAGAAGTCTATTGTACCTCGTGCTGTCTAGAAATCAAGGAAGATAAAGATAAAAGAGGTCTCCTGAAAAAAAAAAAAAGGTGGAGGGAGGGAATCTCCTGGATTTGCAACAAGGTTGTGGAGATATTGGTGAATGTGGGCACAAGGCAGGCTGCATGGGGATGAGAAATGGGAACTAGAAATGGAAATGTGGATGAGGCGACAACCCAGGTAAGAAGTTTGCTCTTCAGTAATGGACTAGATAGATGATAGATAGATAGATAGATGAGAGAGAGAGAGATAATAGATAGACCTCAGGTAGGTAGATAGGGCAGCTGTGAGGCCATGTTGTTAAGATGGAAACACCTTGAATGTGGTCCCTGCGGATGGAGGGAGCAGGGGGAGAGGGGAGGACGGGAGACGGGCTGGGGTAAAATCCGAAAAGCTGGCTGGAGGAGATGCCAGTCTTCCACTGGGTCAGGAGGGAAGGAGAGCAAGAGACAAAAGCATTGGCAAGCTCGTCAGTTTGGTAACAGGAGCTGAGGGAGGGGACCTTCCGGCGGCCTCTGCTTCTCTGTGGAGGAAGACAGCAGGCTGTGGAGGGAAGGCGTGGGGGAAGCCAGTGGTGTCGAGGTTTGAGGAGCGGAGAGCTGAAACGGGCCGGGACCACACATCTGCGGCCAGGGTGAGTCTCCCTGCCCTTGCCCTTGCCCTTGCAGCCTGGGGCCTGCCCGAGGAGCCCGAGGAGCCCACCCGGGGGTTTGCCAGGCGGCTGCGGGGTGGCCCAGTGTCACCACAGCCACCCAGCCACCAGCGCTGGGCAAGCTCGGTGAAGGGATGGCAAGGAGAGGAAAGAGTATCCAGAGAAAGGCACCGCTGGGACCTGGCGGGCCTAACTCTGCCTCTCACTGGCTGTGTGACCACAGGCACGCCGCATCACCTCTCTGTGCCTCCACTGCCGCATCCTTAAATCCCTTTCAACCCTTAAAAACCCTGCCTTGCGAGGGTGCAACGAGAATGAAATGGACGCTGTGTGGAAATGCTTTGTACCTAGAACGTAGAACACCCCGCGGCGCGGGACAGCGTCTGGCACACAGGAGGTACTTGGTAAGTAGGAGCCACTGTGACTCATCACTGCTTGGTGTGGGTAAGAGGAGCTGTGGAAACTGCAGATCTTTGATATCCAGGGGCACAAATACGTGAGGGACCTGAGGCCTATGTCAGTGGTGGATTCTGGCCGAAGGGACACGGTCCTAGCTTCAAAGAAGGTGGGTGGTGGTGTGGCCTGGGATGTGCGGCCGTTGCGTCTAAGGCCGCCAGGCCCTCCTGCGGCGACGCGGCCCCGGTCAGTGGAACCGGCCATGCACTTCTAGGAGAATCCACGTTCTCCACAATGAGCCCCTCTCTGCTGCACGCAGGATAGCTGCCCAGAGAGCCCCTCTGTTCTCCTGGGCCCAGGCTCCCGAGCCTGTGCGCGGGGTTCCTGGGAAATGGGATGGGGAAGAGGGATGAGTGAGTGTAGAAGTTTCCAAAACAGGAGACAGGCAGGGGCCAGGGGCCAATGGCATAGGCCTGGAGACTTTAATGTCCTGCTGGTGGGAGTGGCCTTATGCCAGACAGACACTGGCACTGACTAGGCCTATTTGAATGACATTAGAAGCTCCATCCAACCATGCCTCTTGCCGGTGAGGAGAAGGGCCTGTCAATCTACTTCTTCCGGACGTGTTTTCCGGTGGTTCCTGACCACCCCCACTCGGCCCATCCATTCAGCTGCTGAGAGAGAGAGGGGCTGCCGTGGTGGGCTAACCTTTCTCGGCCCCAGCCACCCTTCCCTCACCGTTGGTCATGCTAGCTCTAAGCCCATGCTGCTGCTGTGCGGAACCTCACAGCCTGCGGGGGATCAGGGTCTCCTGGGAGCCCTGATGCTGGTCAAGGCTCCCCAGCGAGGACCCGAGGCTCAAGCGTCCCTGGGCACTGGCCATGCCCTCTGGGGACTCTTGTCTTTTCAGTAGCTCTGTTGCTGCCACCTCCACATCCTCTGGTTCCATCTGGCAGGCATCTGCCAGGGCCCGGCCTGTCACCGTGACAAAGTCAGCATCAGCCGCCAAGGTGTCCAGGCCTCCTCGAACCAGAGCCTGCAGGGAAGAGAGAAGGCTGGGTGTGATCTCCTGGGGAGCTGCCTCAGGGGTCTGCCTCTGTTGGCTCTACCCTCTCTCTACCCCAGGACATCACAGGGCCACCCCCGAACGCAGCCCACTGCTCTGTCCCAGCCCCCATCTCACCTCTTGTATCAGCCTGGCTGTCGCTGGAGTCTGGCACCTGGAACTACTCTCCTTGGTCCTACCGTGGTGGGATGCTTCCTCAGGCCCCGGGGTGGGGTCCCTCCTCTCCCCAGGCAGGGGAGGCTCTGCGTCGGCACGCTGTTCCAAATGCACAAAAGCAAAGACCCCAACAGGGATGCTGGAGCCCGCTGGGATCCGGTGAAACCCTAGCCCTAGGGAGCCTCAGCCAAGACTCACAGAAAAGGGAGGACCCAGGAGTCCGGTCCTTTCTGTTATTAATGGACAAATTACCACCACACCCTTCCTATGCATAGAGTTTCTTCCCAGGCCTGTGCCCTATTACCTGGCAGGGGGTAGGAGACGCCTGGGCCCCGGGCATTTCTCTCTGGGCCAGCTGTCCTTTTAGCTTTTCCACACAGGATTTGCTGTGGGCTCCTGTGGGCAAGACAGGGCAAAGGCAAGAGGGGCCGAGTCAACAGAGCTCTGCCTGGCCAGGCATCCAAACTCTGAGAGCTCTCTGAGACCCTTGGGGCTGTGGAAGGGGTCCTAAAGGGTGGACGTAGGCTGAGGCCCAACCAACTCCAGGCCAGGCAGGACCCTGTGTTGTCCTGTTGCCCTTGTACTTGTCCTGGTCTTTGTGCTTGTGGGTTTGGGAGGGGGAATCAGGGCCAGAGTTTGACCAGCTCTGGTCAAGCTGTTTCTCATTGTGTCCACGTGTGTTTGCATGCAGAAGTGTGTGTGTGCGTGTGTGTGTGTGTGTGTGTGTGTGTTTACATGCCACGGAGCAAGGCAAGTGCCCTCATCTCCCTTGAACTCCAGCATCCTCAGGGCTCTTGCTGTCACACACAGCAGTCTAGGACCTGCTGGGAGATTGCCAGACCATCTGCTGAAGGGCCCCAGAGCCAAGGGGTCAGTCGTTCAAGAGCTGCCCTTCGGGCGAGTGGGTGTGAGTTTCCAGGCATGCCCCCTTCCCACCTCACTCGGCGACCTACATGACACCCTTGACCTCTGCCTGGATCGGGAGCTGGCCCTGACTGCTCTTCCGTCCCGGGCCCAGCTGATCCCACCGCAGCAGGCTCCCAAGCCAGCCCTCCCAGCCAGATTCCCCAAGCGTAAGGAACGAGCGAGGCTCCCCAGGCCTCTCTGGGAGAAGGCTCAGCTTCCAGGGTGCACAGAAAAGACTGACCCAGGACGCTTCGGGGCTGGCCAAAGGCTCCTCCTCTGGCAGCAGGCGTCTCTGTCTCTCCAGGGAACTCTCTTTCATAGCGGATGCTGAAATGGAAGCAAGGCTGGTGATAGGGAAGCAAGGCAGGCTTCTGGTTTTCCCGCCATCCTGCCCCTCTATGGTCCCAAACATCCTTTTCCCTCAGGATCTGGACCCATCATTGTGTGCAGCTTGGACTCCAGGGCTGGTGCTCCCACTACTCTGTGCCCAGCCAGTCCTGGCTCTCTAAGAGAAATGGGCCAAATACATTCCCCACTCCTCTCCTTCGTTCAATGGTCCCTGCTGTCAGACATGCCCTTCCCTCTACCCTTTTTCACATTCTGTTCATCTTCTGAGGCTCAGCCCAGCCTCACAACCTCCAGGACACTGGTTCTCAACCTTGGTGGTACACTGGATCACCTGAGGAGCTTTAGAAACTAGTAGTGGCTGTGTCCCATCCCCAGAGTTTGCGGTGAGGCCCAGGAACTGCAATTTTGAAAGCTCCTTGGTGTTTCTGATGCTCAGTGGAGGCCAAGAAACGTTGTTTAGCTCAAATCTAGACCTTTCCAGCCCATGGTGATCAATATGCCTGCATTCTCAGGACACCTGCTCTTTGTGATTATTCGGTCACTGTCAGGTCCCGTGACACATCTCCCAAGAAGACTACAATCCTTTCAGGGCAGGGCCCAGGTCTGGAGCTTCTGTATTCCCAGAACACCTAACACCATGGTGACCCAAGGCGCAGGTGCCTCTCAAGGCTTGAGGGCTGAATTCAAAGGGTCTCTGAATGCAAGGGCGTGTAGGCAGCTCTGGCCATTGGAAACACCTGCTCACGGGGCTTGTGCCCTGTCCTACCCATTACTGAGGGTGTGCGACTCAGCCTTTCCAGGTCTAAGGTACCTCTAATCACCCAGTCTCCTATCTATAAGGGAAGGTCTGCTTGGACCTCAGCCTGCAGGTTATGATTTCTGAGAAGCTCCCCGACTTCATCCTGCTGTTTTTTCATGAGACTTATGTAATCACAGATTATACCTGGTCGACAGCTCAGGGTGAAAGAGAGGGGGCCCAAACAGCAGTGAGATCTCCCTGGAACCCAAATCCTACAATTAAACTTTAACTTTCCACAGTTGCAGTAAGCTCTCTTTCTAATCTAATACATTCAGTAGGTCTCAGCTCCTAGACCTGCCAGATGATGGAATAAAGGAACCACACAACATTTGTGCCAATGCTGACATGAGGCTGCCCTCTGCTGGCCAAAGGAGTCTCTGCAGTCTGGGCCTGCCTCTTGCCTTAAGGGGGAGGATGGATCCCAAAGGACACCAAGGCAAGCGGAGGACAACCTATATGTTTCAGGGTGTCCCCTCTCTGGAAAAGCCTGGAACCCACTAACCATGTCTTCCCAGTCCTACCCCAGTACCCTTACACCCAAAGCTGGCAGTGACTGCCACTACCTGGAAAATAGCTGGCTGTTGCTATGGCTGCTGTTGTCACAGGCAACATTGGCATTGGCATTATTGGTGTTGGCATGAGCAAGAGGGTTGGTGCGTGGATCTTGAGGGAAATCCTCCAAGAAGACAGGTGATTCCAGCTCTTCCATCTCTATCTCGGCAAACTGGAGGGGTCTCTGGTTGGCCATCACAGGGGGCAGGGAGTTGGTCCTTTCCATGAAGTTGTCCACCTGGCCAAACAGGCCCCCAGTCCTCTAGGGTCAAGAAGGAGAGCATAAGGGCTGAGAGCAGTGACAGGGGAATGAGAGCTGAGAGTGCATGGGGACTGCCACACTGGGATGATTTGTTGGGAACAAGTGATGGTATTAGAAGACAAATCCTGTAAGGCCAAAGGGAAATGGACTGGGCTGTAAGGCCAGAGAAGAAACCACCCACCTTCAGAGAGTTCTCAGTACAATGGGGTAGACAGAACACATCTAAGGAACGACATAGGAGACACAGATAGCCAGATAGGGAAATATGGTGTCATGGAAAGAGCACTGGATTGGGAGTCCGGAGAACTGGTTCTAGTCCCACCTCTAAAACTAACTAACTTGCTAAGGTGATACTGGATATCTCATATAATCTCCTTGGGTCACCACTTCCTCATGAATAACCCAGAAGGTTTTAACTAGCTGGTCATTAAGGACCTTTTAGTTCTGTAGCGTCATAAAAAACACTAGACAGCGCTAAGAATTGAGGGCCAGTGTAACTGGAAGCAGGTGGGGCATTTGACAATGAAGGGATTCTAGGAGAAGAATGTTGACTAGTGGCTGTGGGGACGTGAGGAAAGGAGTGAGGCTTGGTAGAGGAAGGGAAGAAAATACGTGTTATATTTGACAACTGACTAGGTTGAGTCACTGATTTTGAGTCCCAAGAGATGTGGGCTGTGGGTGTCTTCAGTTTCCAAATTCCCCTCCTATGTGGCTTCTCGCCCTCATTTCTATGGGATGTTGCTATTCCTTGTGCCTGGGACACACAGGGTGGTCACGGCCTTCACATACCCGGAATATCCCTTCCTCCATCGCAGCCTCCACCATGGCTCTCTCCAGCTCCTCTTCAGCTGTCAGGTCTCCTGAGATGGTGCGCCGGATCTCTGGGGCTGCCTCTTCCTCAATGGTCCGCAGTCCGGCCTGGGGACAGAAGCTCCGTGACCCCTCCAGTCTAGTGGGGGAGACCAGACTGCTTCCCATGGCCTTGCTCATTTCTAGCTCCAGCTCCAGTCCCACTCTCTCCTGGACATTCAATGTCCCAGGACTCCATGAGGCCAGTAGGTCTTGCTCTGACTTCTGGGATGGTCCAACTTCATGGGGATTTCATACCGTCTCCAGCTTCCAGCTGGAAAAATCTTTTTACTCAGTAGAGTCTTTTAGACAAATGATCTCCTTTTACTGAATATTCCATTAATACAGTTTTTTAAGTTGATTAAAGCCATGGGACAAATCAAGATTGGTGTCATATGATAGCTTGCAGTGAGAACATGGCATCATTTCTGTGACATTGCTGTACAAGATGTATATCCCTAAATCTGTCATGAAGAAACATCACCTGAACTCAACCTGAAGGATATCCTGTAGTCTTCAAAAGCATGAAGGTCTTGTCAAGGAAAGACCAAGGAACTGTTCTAGCTGAAAGAGTCTAAAGAGATATAACAACTAAATGCCATGTGTGATTCTAGATTGGATCCTTTTACTATAAAGGCATTCTTGGGACAGCTGGTGACATTTGCATGGGGCCTGAAGATTTGATGGTTATAATGTCTCAATGTTAATTTCCTGCCTTTGGTGGTTGCATTGTGGTTGTGTAGAAGAATTATGTAGGAAAATGCCCTTATTTGCAGGAAATACATATGAAAATGTTCTGGGTTGATGGAACGTCATGTTGGGAATTACACTTAAAATGGTTCATAAAAAAGGTGTTTGTATTATACACACAACTTTTAAAATCATGACACTGTTTTAAAGTAAAAATTGAAATTGAAATAAGTTTTTGAGCACACAGCCCAAAGGCACACATATTTTTGAATTTGTAAATTGTATGCACTATAATTAACACCAAAAAATAGAAATAAAAGACAGATGAGATGAAACAAAGTTCTAAATTTCTCTGCATGCCAATGGACCAGTTTAAGCACTCAAATCCCTCTTCTGAACCAATGCCATTGCCTTTGGGTCTGTCACCCAAAGATGGAGGAGCTCCTGCCTGGCTCCTCACTCACCCTGGCGCCCTCCTTCCCTCTCTGCCTCTGTCACTGGCCTTCAAGGACATGGAGCCCGAAGACCTGGCTCAGTGGAGTCCCTTGGAGGTCAGGTTGGGTTTACCTGGATCTGTACAGTGTCCTTCTTGGGCCGATACCCATAATACTCTTCCTGGCGCTTCATGAACTTCCGGAAGTGCTCCTGGATGAGAAACGTGGCGTAGAACTTCCCTACAGTCACCTCATCATCTGCAGAAGAGTCAAAAGGGGTGTCCTGAAGGTGGGTAGGAATCTGAACTGGGTTCAGAGTGGGACCCAGGTGTAGCCAGGACCGGGCGTTTCAGGACACTCCTCTCCTTGCTGACTTGGCCAGTGGGCAGTTCCACCCTAAGGTTGGTACCCGCCCTGATTACCACCATGGGGTCTCTCCAAGGTATTTACGAAGGTTCTGGGCCATTCTCAGATTCCCACAGGGCTTCCTGGAGAAGTCCCTTGTCCCCTTTCCTCAGCTGCCTCTGGATGCTGGTCTCCCAAAGCAGCACCCACCTCCTATTGGAGGAATGACCTGGTCCAGGAGCTTCATGCTGGTTCTCTTCCAGATCTTCTTGATGATGGCCCTCAGCTCCTCATTGGCCTGCTCAAAGTTACCTGGGAGCAAGGGACAGGCAGGGGCAGCCCTAAAGTCACACGGCCCAAGTCAACTGCACTTGACAAAGACACCTAGAATTCTCCAAACACCTCATTCAACAAATGTTGGCCGAGATTTTGTTTGTCTATTTGGTTTTGGCAGCTGCTGTGCTGAGCACTGGCAAGAAGGGGAGGGCATCACCATCCCCCTGGGGCAGCCCAACCCTTGAGTCATGTTTCCACACCCCACAAGCCTTGGCTTCCAGTGTTCAGAGTGGCTCCCTTTGAAGTCTGTCTGTCATCTCCTGGTCTTCTCCCTTTCCCCTCAAAAGCCTTTAAATCCCCATGGCCCTCTGGTCTATTCCAAGGATTCTCAGGCAACCTTCCTGTTGCCCTAACGTGGTTTCTCTCACTCTTGGTCTTCTTCTCCTTGCCCTCCCAAGAAAACCTTCCCTGTGGTGGTCTCAGATCCCTGCAGTGGTCCTGATTGCCTTCGGGGACAGCTCTGATACAACCGAGCGCTAAGTGAGGGCTCAGGAACAAAAGAGCCCCCAGCTTAAGTCCTTTCCCTGCTCCCATGATGTCTGCTTCCTGGCGGCAGGGCACTCAGCTGTGGAGCTGAGTGTGGGCTGCAAGCCCGGGGCTAACTGAGGCGCCCCTCTGCTCCCCCCAGAACCGCACCACAGGCAGCCCCCACCTCTGCACGAACACTGCCATTTTTGGGGCCCCATTCAGACATAGCTGTGTGGGAAGAGATCCTTAGTGACCTTTCCCCTGCAGAGATTTTTTGAGCTCTCTCAAAGCCCTGAGAGGCACAGACTGGGGTCCTCCTTCTGCTTTTCCTCATGGCTCTTGGTTCCAACCCTTAGCTCTGAGAATCTGGCAGAATCTGTACCAGAAAACTCATCCTATGAGAGAAGGGAGGGGGCTGCATGCCAGAAAGTTCTCACCTTCCGTCTTGATCTTGAGTGCTGTGCGGACCAGGGCGAAGAGAGTGGCGTTGAAGGTGACCGTGCCGTCGCTGTTCAAGGGCATGTTCATGCCCACCAGCCGCTGTGAGGGGAGGGGCAGTGGCTGGCTGCTGAGCTGGGACCAGGCCAAGCTTGGCAGGTCATTCTGGCCTGGTCTGTGGACCGGGAGGGGATGGGACATGAAGGCTGGGGGTGCAGGTGATTTGGGATGCCCTTCACGAGGGGATGGAAAGATAAGCTGGGAGACACTGTTGACTGTTGGGAGACACTGATGAGTTGGGAGACACTTTAGGTCCTCAGGAAGGGACTTGGGGACCCAGGAGATGACTGCTCTAAAACGACTCATCCAATCAGGCCCTCATCAGCTTCCCTGTCCCTTGGTACCGGAGCCTCTTCCTCTCCCAGGGGGCACCCCTCCCTGGTCGCGCTGGTTACCTTACATGCTACCCGGTGTGGGCAGAACTTCCCAAAGCCCAGAGGGGGTTGGATCCGTCTCAGCAGGGTCACCACATCCAGGTGTTTGATTCTGCCCCTGCAGGAGGACACAGAGACTTGTACACCAGGCGTCTCCACCCAGGACCTCCTCCCTGCTCAGAGAACGGCCAAGGGGAAGAGAGCCAGGTGGCAGGGGAGTGTTTCCTGTTTTCGGAGTGTGTTTAGGAAGTTGAAGCTGAGCTCCTGCTTTAAAGAAGAAACAATGTTTGGGTTCACTGTTACCCACCACCAGGAATGGGCTGTTCTTTTTTTGGGCAGACATCCTTTTGAGACCAGAATTCCCTCAGACGTGGGCTCTCCAGACCCAGAATCTGGACCTCATTTTCCCCACGGCAGAGCCTCCCTTGGGTTCTGTTTGAGCTGACTGGGGGGCTCTTGGGTTATATTAATAGAAGTAGAGGGTATGGATCACTGGAGGTGAAAGCTCACTTCCACAAGACTGGTAGAGAGCTAGAGACCTGTGTCATAGGTTGTTGTAAGGATTAAATGAGATCATGTATGCAATGGTTAGCACAATGCATGACACTTGGGAAATACTCATCAAATATGAGCTTATTACTTTTTAAAGAAAGAATGTAAAGCAGAAGTGCTTCCCAAGATTTAACATAGGTATGAATGCCCTGAGGATCAGGTTAATAAGCAATGCAGGTTCTGATTCAGTCAGTCCAGGGTACGGCTCGGGGCTTTGCATTTTATTTTTTTATTTAAAAAAATTTTTTTTCAATGTTTATTTATTTTTGGGACAGAGAGAGACAGAGCATGAACGGGGGAGGGGCAGAGAGAGAGGGAGACACAGAATCGGAAGCAGGCTCCAGGCTCTGAGCCGTCAGCCCAGAGCCCGACGCGGGGCTCGAACTCACGGACCGCGAGATCGTGACCTGGCTGAAGTCGGACGCTTAACCGCTTAACCGACTGCGCCACCCAGGCGCCCAGGGGCTTTGCATTTTAATCAAGCTAGGATGCTGTTAGTCAGTGGACTAAAACTTTGGCTAGCCAGAGCCCAGAGCTGCTCAGGTACTGAGTTCCCTGCTCTCAGACGCATCCATACAGAAGCTGAATGACCATTTCCCAATAAAGTCAAGGGGTTTTCTGTCCTGAGAGGCTGTGGGATCCCTTCTAACTCTAAGAAACTCCAATTTTCTGATCTGGGACCTCAGATAATGAAGGAAGAAGAAGTCCATTCATTCTTATTAAACTGGAGAGTGATTCCCTATAGGACACGAGGACAGGGGCTAGGATTGGCGGGGGGGTGGACAGTGAAGGGAGGGGTCTGCACAGAATCTACAGACTGGACTCACTTAGCCTCCGGGTCATACTCTGCCCAAATGGCTTTGAACTCATCCAGGTGATGGGGGCCCAGGATGGACCAGTCCCGGGTGAGGTAGTCAAAGTTGTCCATGATGACAGCTACAAACAGGTTGATGATCTGCAAGAGGAGAACCAAGGGCTGCCACCACGGGAAAGCAGGTGACAATGGGGAGGGGCTGGGAGATGTCCACTGGGTAAGGGGGCCGGAGCTCCTTCCTACTTGGGCCCTCACTGCAATCCTTCGGAATGACCTACGTCCCAAACACTAGCGACCTATGTCACACCTCTGCGCTCCTCCATAGACAGTGTCCTCTGCCCGGGTTCTTGGTGCCGATCCTTTAAAACCCAGCTCAAGCTCCTCCATCTCAGCCTCTTGCCCCCGCCCCAGAGAGACGAGCCCCCTCCTCTGTGCCCTCACTGGACCATGTGTCATTACTGCTCTTGCCTTTTCTGTGTCTAGTGGGCGTCCCTTTGAACTGCAAGGCTTGCTCACACATGGATTCCCCAGGTGCCCAATGAGCTCCTCCAGGGCCAGACTGGGTCTTATCTGTTTCTACCCTCTGCACTGAGCCCAGGGGCACACAGATGCTCACACAACTGTTTTGACCGAATACAGGGAAGAAAATAGAGTGAAGAGACGACAGTCCCATGGATACTGCTGGCTCTTTGCGTTCCACATGAACAGACAGCAGCCCTCGTGTCTTAGAACAATCTGTGCTCTGTTTCTAACCCATTCGGGACCTCCTCTGGGACCTTATTTCCAGAGCCCCAGCCTCCTCACAGTGGGGCAACTTTCTCTTTGGAGGAACAGGGAGGGGCAAATGGCTTTACTGGGAGCCCCTATTTATTTAGGACAGAGCCCCACTAAATTCTTTTGATTATTCATTCGTAACCAAAAAGGTAAAAAAAACAAAAACAAAAACAAAAAACCTTTTAGCAACCCCTCAGAAAACGAAGCCACCTGCAGGATGGCCTGAACCAGAACAATCTAACCAGAGCCTCCTGCCTCCTGTGCCCCTGAGGTCAATCCCCAAGAGACAGAAGCTGACGGGGAAGGGGGGGGCAGATTCCCTTGTGAAATCACCCTCCTCGCCATCTCACCAGGAAGGCGCAGAGCATGTAGAAGCTGACGAAGTAATAGTAGGCGAAGTTGGTGCCACACGTGTACTCCTCACCCGGGGCATAATCCGATTCGGGGTCACACAACTTGCCGTAGCTGCAGGCCAGGAGGATCTCCTGCCACGCCTCACCTGTCGCACACCTGGAAGAGAAGGGCTTCTGTTGGCCTTTTCACTCTTTTTTTTTTTTTAATTTGTTGAATGTTTATTTTTGAGAGAGAGAGAGAGAGAGAGAGAGAGAGAGAGAGAGAGAGAGAGCAAGAGTGGGGGAGGGGCAGAGAGAGACACACACACAGAATCCGAAGAGGGCTCCGGGCTCTGAGCTGTCAGCACACAGCCTGACATGGGGCTCGAACTCACGAACCACGAGATCATGATCTGAGCCGAAGATGGACGCTTAACCTACCCAGGCGCCCTGAAGGCATGTCCACTCTTGGGCAGCCCCTCAGGAGGCCAGCAGCCTGGCAGGAGCAGGGTATGGACAGACAAGCAGACTAGGGTTGCTCCCCCAACCCAAAGGAAGCAGTTCAGACCCCTGGGTTCACCAAGTAGCTCAGTGTGAGGCAGGCCTCAGTTTCCCCTCTGTGCCGCGGCCCCACTGCTCTATCCCTTAAGGAGCACTATAGGTAGGAGCTGAACTAAAGAAAAGGGGCAAAATCAATCCATGATTCAACTCCCTGGTGGGGGGTCACACAGGAGAGCCCTGTGCTGACCAAGGTGACATGCTCTTTTGAAGGGACATGTGACTTCTGTCTCCTGTTTCAGTGGGATGAGATCAGGGGAATATACCGTACTCCACTTAGACCAGCTAGGTCATTTTTGGGGCCCAGTGCAAAACAAAGATGTGGGGCCATTTGTTAAAAAATGATTTTAAAAATGGCATTGGTTGCATAATGGTGAATGCAGCTAACTTCTAAAAGTGATCAAACATTTCAAAACAGGGACAGGAGAGACTTAGCTCTTCTTTTTTTTTTTAAAGTTTTTAAAAAGTTTATTTTGAGAGAGAGAGAGAGAGATAGAGCGAGCACGAGTAGGGGAGGGGCACAGAGAGAATCCCAAGCTGTCGGCACAGAGTCCCACGGGGCTTGATCTCCTGAACTGAGATCATGACCTGAGCAGAAATCAAGAGTCAGGAGCTTAACCAACTGAGCCACCTAGGCACCCTGAGCCTTAGCTCTTCTGAATGAGGGCACTGTGTTGTGTGGCTGCTCAGGCCACAGGGTCAGGAAGCCGGCCCTGCCTGCAATGTAGAGTAGAGCAAAGCAAAGGCCAAGGTCAGAGGGTGGGGACAAGGTGGGGACAGAAGGAGACTGGTACCTGAAGAGCAGCAACACAGCTTGTGGGAAGGTCTGGAAGTTGTTGTTCCGGTTTATTTGGGTCCCGTCCACCATGGCGATCTTACCAAACATCTGCAAATCACAAAGGGCTCCAACCTTGGGACCTAGGTCACAGTTTCCCCTCAGCGCAGGCCCCACTGTCCTCTCCCACCTGACCTACTCCCCTCCTCCACCCCTACCTCCTGCAAATCCCCTTTATTTTAGGCCACAGCACACCCGAGGCCAAATCAGTTAGATTATTTTCAAGGTTGGGTGAAGTTCGTCCAATCAAGCCCAAGGAAAGCCCAAGAGTGGACTGGTTTTTCCAACAGCAAGCCAACTTGGGGACTCAGTGTAGGGAATGTGGGGGAGAGGGGACACTGGAGGGTAGACTGGGACCACTTGAAGCGCCTATCAGGGCCTGGGAGAGACACAGCCTGGCCCCTGCTGTTGACCTGCATGCCCAGGCCCCTCCCGGACTGCTCCCACCTGACCAGCACTGCAGCATCGGGGAGAAGGTGCAGTCTCCTTTCTCAGACTCACAGCTACGCCCCTGGTGGCCAGGATGGAAGATGCAGGGAGGGCGGAGGGTCCAACCTCCACACTAATTAGGCCTCTCCGGGGTCCATCGATGCCCCCTCCCACTTGGCCAAGATCCCTCCTTTGGCCTGGGCCCACCTGCCTCTCACCTGCATGCCGATGACGGCGTAGATGAAGAAGAGCATGACGATGAGCAGGGCCACGTATGGCAGGGCCTGGGGGTGAGGAGGGAGGGTCAGTGCACAGGGCTCCACGCCCTACCCTCCCCGAGCTCACTGCGGACCCTGTGGTCGCCCCAGGGCTCTCCCCCGGGGCTGGACGGATGTCCCTCGCAGCCTCTCCAGGTACGTGCAGTGACCACGGCCCCCACGCAGACCTGGCTCGGACCCTGGCCAGGTAGGCTGGGCACACGCACCTGGAAGGACTTGATGAACGTCCACAGCAGAGTGCGCACTCCCTCTGCCCGGCTCAGCAGCTTGATCAGCCTCATGACCCGGAACAGGCGAAAGAAGGCGCTGGAGATCCGGGCGCTCTCGTCTGGGTCCTGCGGGCCGGCAGCCCCAGAGGTCAGTCTGGAGGTGGCACCTCACAGGGGTAGTAAGGGGCAGGCGGGGGAGGGAGGGGCAACGTGTGTGTGCCGGGGAGGCTTCCATGGATTGGGGGGGCAGCTCCACCCCCACCTCACGGCCCCTGCTGTGAACTGCCGCTGGACCACCCGTAGCCTTAAGGCTTTGGGCTTGTTTAGCCGAGAGGAGGGAGTGGGCCAAGCATAAGCCCCTTCTCGGGAGAGGGCAACAGGGAGGTGAGGCTGTGGCCGGGCCTGTCCTCCGGGGGCCTCCTGCCTTATCTCACCTTCTCCTCAAGCTGCCACGGAGCAGAGGACCCTTTCAGCGCAGTTTCCCTAAAGCTTGGCTGCTCTGTCACCATCAATCAACATCGCCACCCCACTCAGCACATGGCTGTCCTAAGCCAGGCAAGCCTAGCCTTAGACACCCGGATAACTCTGGAAGGGGAGAGCCCTGCCAGGCTTCCTGTGTCCCCAGAGACCTCGTGCCAGCGAACGGTCACTAAGGTCCTGTGCCAGCTAGCAGTCACAGTCCTCTCGGGATGTTCCCATCTGGACAGAAGGAGCCAGAGAGACCCTTCGCCCCGTTTCCCGGGGCTCCGAGAAAGCCACTACATCCATGCACGGTCTACCGCAGAGCCCCCGCTCCCCCCCCCCCCCCCCCCGCCCCCAACCCGATCCCTCCAGGGCGCCCTGCTCTAGGGAAGGAAGCCCTCAGTGCTGGATCCACCCCATGCAATCCACGGCCAGGCCCGAGCATGCAAGCTGCAGGGCAGAGAGCCGGCGGGCGTGCAGGGCAGGCTCATGCAGCCTGGAATTACAACGTTCCCGCAGCCTCCACCCAGGCAATACAGTCCCCCGCTGGAGGCCAGGAAAGTCTGTGGAGAGAAGAGACCGGGGGAGGGGAAGGGGAGGAGAGAGAGAGGAGGAGGGACACGGTGGGAAGGGGGGGGGAGGTGAGGAGAGGTTGTCAGAAAGGACACACAGAAGAGTTAAAGAGAGAAAAGACAGAGCGGCGGGGGCTGAAGACCCCGAGTGGCTGCCAATCAGGGGTGGGGGTGGGCGGGTGTGAGGATGAAGCTGTGGGAACAGTGAGGCAACAGGCTGGGGACAAGGGAGCAAGAAGAGGAGGGAAGACCAGACACGGACAGGTCCCTTCCCATCTCCAGGATGTGCCTACAGCTGACAGGGGGCTCAGGTGCTTCCTGTGTGTCTGGGTCACATGATACTGGGGCCATCCCTGCGGGGACACACTGGGAACACCAGCTCATCACTCTGGGGGGGCTCACACCCCTCTTTCTCCCCGGGTCCAGCAAGGCTCCCTTGTGCCACTGAGGCCCTTATGGAAGTCCCATCCTCCAGGGGCTAAGGCCCTCTGGGGGAGTCTGAGACCCCCACCGCAGCTGCTTCTCTGCCCCGGACCTGGGAGCGGGGCCGAGGCCTCCATCACAGGGGCCCGGAGTTGCATGTGTGAGAGCCGCATTTTCTCCTGTTTACCCTAAACTTCTCTCTTAGGCCACCTTTCAGGAGAAACCTTTGTCCCGCAGTTGTGGGACAGGGGAAGTCCTTGTTTCATCTTGCAATTATTTGTGGGTGGACTGGTTCCCAGTATACTGGTTTCCCCACCAAGCAACATTCTCTTGGGCAGCTTTTCCTTGGACCACTGGTTCTCAATCCTGGCTGCACATCAGAATAAGCTGGAGAACTTAATATATTCCTTTGCTGGGTTCCCCCCCCAGGCCAATTAAGTCTGCTTCTAGGGGATGGGCCTGGCTCCAGGGGTTTAAACTGCATCCCACGTGATTCTAATACGCAGCCAAGGATGAGAACCAGTGTTCTAGACCCATACCACCAACATGGTAGCTACTAAGCACATGTGGCTATCTGAATTACAGTGAAAATTAAATAAAATTAGAAATTCATCTCCTCGGTTGTACTAGCCACATTTCAAGTGACCACTAGATGCACAGACACGAATGGCTAGTGGCTACTGGACTGGACAGAACAGAAGAAGATTTCTATCGTTACAGAAAGTTCTAACAGGCAGGGTTGCCCTAGTCTGCTCCCCGGTTTGTAGGTCAAGAATGTAAATCAACATTCAAATTTGAAGTCTTAACATGACTTCAGGGAACCATTATTAGTACATCTGCTCCTAAAAATCAAATAATGACCGATGCCCTCTGGGCCCTCCACCACCAAAGAAACTGTTTTGATTTATCCAGGCTTCCTCTACACAGATCTCAGGCTGTTTATTTTGACTGTTTGGGGTTCTCTCTTCTAATTTTGCTGGTGAGAATCAAACCATGAGGCCTTTGGGATGCTATTTCCCAGTGGAAACCCAAAATGGATGGAAATCTACAACACCCACCTACCCACCTATGCATGCACACTCATGTGCGCACACACAAACACACACACGCGCGCACACACACACACACACACACACTGATTTTGCCCAGGACCTATCCAGCCCTTAGTCTGCCCCACCCCCTCAGGATCTGAGTAGAGCTCTGTCATTGTCTTTCTGCACGCAGGAGTGAACAGGATTCCCAGGCCAAGCCCTCCCCCAGACAGCGAGGCAGCCAAGTCCCCAGAAAGTGCTGTTCCTGCCAGGGCTTCAGCCTAAAGGAATCTCAGGCTGAGGGCTCCTTCCTCACAGGCTCCAGACTCTTCCTCAGCTGCTCCCCCACTCCCCGCCCCCTCTCGGGTGTCTTTAGTGCCAGCCCTCTCCCCCACCTCTCCATAGGATTCACCCCTGGGCTGGCAGACCGTAAAGTGCTTATCAGCAGGCAGCGGAAAGTTAAGAAGCCCTACGCATGGGTAAGGCTCCTGGCTTTGGGGCTAGTCCCCAGCTGGGCACCTCCATGGCCAAACCAGCCACCTCTGAGCAGAATCGCACTATGGCCACGGTTAGGGTGGCTCAGAGGGCCGAGTGTTCTCCACATCCTCCTAGGATCCTCCTCCGCAGGCACTCTGCCCAGAGGGAAGCCGTCTTTTGAGTTCTGTCTCTGATTCCTGGATCTCCTCTTCCCTGTCCCCTGCTCCCCTCTTTCACCCTGCAGTGACCCTCAGCCATCTGCCTCCCCACTCAGCCTGGACGTTTGTCCTGCCATTTCTACAGCGCCCTTGCTTGCGCTGAGACGCCTTACCCAATGTGCCAGCCCTCAAGACCACATCAGGGGTCCGGTCCCTTTCCTCGAGCATTACTCCAGGGTGAAACTGAGCTCACTAGGCCCACCCGAGACCCCGTCGTTCTTCCTGCAGATGGACTCATCACATTGGCTATTCCTCAAGGGTCAGTTCCTGCACTCACACCCGCCGTCCTGTCCTCACTTCCAGCGGAGGATTCTGCCTGCTGCCTCGGACACGCCTGTGACTGCCCAGGATGAACGCCCTCTTCCCTCCGCCCCATTCCCCTGCTCCCTCGCACCCTTCGTGATTCTTGCCACCTCTGCTTACACTCTTCCTCTTCCAGTCTTCTGACTCGTGTCCTTTGCCGTCGCCTCCGAAACTCTAATCGCTTCCTCAACAATCTCTTCTCTCACATGTTGTGAATTTCTCCTCTGCGCTCGCTCCGTCTATGGTCTCCCTTTCCCTGTATTAATCAACATCCACTTTCCAGTAACTACCTCACCTAACCTCCTGGCAGAAACTGTTTCCTGTGCTCACAGCTGCTTGATGTTTTTTGGGTTTTTTTTTCTTCTTATCACTTTCTGGTCACTGCTCCATCCTTTTAACTGGTTTCAGCCCCACAGTGTGCCAATCTGTCACCCTGCTCATGGATGGCTTCCAGTCACAAACCCTATGGCCTTGCTGGCTTCAATTCTGCAGGATCTCAACTCCTTCGCAGCTGGCTCATCCCACCCGAGGCTTGAACCATCAGCTCCATGCATCTGGGACCAGCCCATGTTGATCGAGCTGCCACCATGTGCCAGACGCAGAGTGACACTCGGCTCCTCTCCTGCATTCCCAATGGCTTGCTACCCATCTCCACTTGTGTACCCGGCATCCAAACCCACAGCATCAGAACAGAATCACGGTGAGTGCATCACCCCAAGTCCTTCTCTTCAGGAGGTGCTGAGCCACCTTGGGTTCCTTCCTTCCCATGGCCACAGGGTCACATTCACCAAATCCTGCTGCCTCTGAGCTTTTCTGTTCCTCTCCTGCCATCCGAGCCCTGACTCTCATTGCTTTATGCCCGTTTGCTTTGCACACCCTCTTTCTACTATGGACGAACTACAGCTTTCTGAAATCCAGCTTCTCCCCTGGGACACCGGGTCTTAAGCCCTTTCATTTATTCAAAGACTCTGCTCCGGTAGTTACCTCCTTACTACCAGGTATTTGCAAAGCCTGAGGATATGCTCCCATTTTTCTTGTTTTTTTTTCTGTTTTCTTCCAGTTTATTTATTTTGAGAGAGAGCAGGAGAGAGGCAGAGAGAGAGAGGGTGAGAGAGAATCCCAACCAGGCTCCAGGTCGTCAGCGCAGCGCCCAGTGCAGGGCTCAACCCCATGAACTATGAGATCGTGACCTGAGCCAAAATCAAGAGTCAGAGGCCCAACCGACTGAGCCACCCAGATGCCCCTTCTCCCATTTTCAAGGAAACTCTCCTTGGCTCCACATTTTTCTCTAACTCCTATTTCTCTCTGTAGCAAAACACCTCAAAGGAATTGTTCCATTCTTTGCTCTCCCTTCCCAGCCCATGGCGAGCAGGCATTCTTCCCCATAATTCTAGTGAAACTGCTCCTGCCAAGGTCCCTGTTGCCAAAATTCAAGTCAATGCTCAGCTCTTATCTTCCTTGACTTTTCTGTTCTCCTTGATCTCAGGACATCACTCTCTTTTGGTTCCCTTGCCTCAGAGGCCAATTCTTTCTTAGTCTGTTTGCTGGTTCCTCCTCGTCTCTCCAATCACTAAACACGGGAGCATTCCAGGGCTCAGCCTCCGGATCCCTTCTCTCTAAATACCTTCTCCCTTCTCCACAGATCTCGTCCATCCCCACAACTTTAAATACCATCTTCAAATTTACACCTCCGACCCGCCCTAGCCTCTGAGCTCCAGACTCATAAATCCCAGCCTATTGGGTATCTCCATCCGGATGCCTCGTAAGCATCCTAAATTATCGTGTCTAAAACAGAAATTTGGCTTCTGCCCCACGCCTGCTTTTCCAGCAGTTTCCGCATCTCAGTAAATGGAAGCTCAATTGCTTGGACAAAAATCCTGGTAGTCACCCTCGATTTGTTTCTCTCTCTCTCTAAATCAAGGCCAGCTGCAAATTCTGTCAGCTCAAACTCCCAAATAAATAGGATGTGTCCAGTTCTCACCGCGTCCACAGCTAGCCCCCTAGCCACCATCACCTCTCACCTGGTTATCCAACATCCTCCTGGCGGCTCTCCCTGGGCCAGCCCTGTGTCCCCCACAGCTTTCTGTCAACACGGCAGCCAGAGGGATCCTTTAGAACTAAAGTCAGACCAGGTTTAAGCCCCCCAAAGGGCTCTCATCTCTCTTAGAATAAAACCCAGGATCATAACCATGGCCTTCAAGGGCCTAAGTGATCTGGCACCTGCCCTCTGTCTCTGACCTCATCTCTACCATTCTCCACTCCCGCTACAAGGGCCTCCTCCTATTCCTCAACCTCAGGGCCTTTGCACTCACTTGTTTCTCTCCCTACAACACTCTGTGCCAATACCTGCATGGCTTACCCCCTTGCTTTGTTCAGGTTGTCACTCAGATACCATCTTGGCACCAACCCTTCATTCCCTTCCAGTAAGTTTTTACCCTGGTTTATTTTTCTTTATAACACACACTGAGCATATCTGCCATGTTAGAGAATTTTTATCGTCCGTTGGCCTCCGTGTTCTTGTTTATTGCTCTATCTCTAGCATGGGTAGGAGGTACTCGATACGTATTTGCAGACTAAATAAATAACTTCCTCCATAACAGCTTTAGTCCTTCTACTGCTTTGTTCCAAACCCTCTGGTAACTTCCCATTGTCTGCTACATAAAGTTCAAGGCCCCCTCGCCACTGCTTACCTCTCCAGCCATCCCTACCCGGCCCCCCCCCACCCCCCGCCTCGTCCCTCTTCTGCACAGTCATGTGCTTCTGCTAAACCGGACCTCTGGGTGTGCCCCGAATCTTCTATCATTCATTTCCTACTCTGTGCCTCCCCTACAGCAGCTCTGCCTGCGGTGTTTGCTCTTCTCTCCACCTCCGGTCACCAGCTCGCTTTCCTTCAGGACCCACTTTCAGCTTGTACCATCTCCGCGAAGCCTTCCCTGACCGCTCCACCCAGAGGAGACCTTTTCCCTTTCATAACAGCTCTTGCCTTGGACAGCCTGGTGCGTTCACGATGGCTGCCTGGAATCTGAGTTATCTGTCTGCTCTGTAGGCTGCGACTCCTGTCATTTCCATCTCTGTAGACCCCCGGGGCGCCATGCTGCACACACAGCAGGTACCCCACAAATGTCTATGGACTACACAAGTGTTTGCACCCCACCCCGGGGATGGCTCTGTTTGCCTGATACTCACGTCGATTTCACTGAGAATGACATCGATGATGCTGCCGATGACAATCAAGAAGTCAAACACATTCCAGGGGTCTCCAAAATAGCCCTGGGAAGGACAGCCATGGGAGAACCAGGGGGTGAGCTCTAGGGGGAAGGAGTTTTGGTGGCCAGCAGAAGGTGATGGTCCCCGTCCAAGGTAATGCAGAATGGCCAAGCCAGGCCAAGGTGGGGTGCGCGTGGCCCCACTTTCCACGAGTGCTCCTGCGTGCCCACCCACTCCAGTACCCCTCTCCCTTGGGCTCTGTAGTTCCCTTCCTCCAGAGCATAAGGTGGTCAGAGAGGAGGGACAGCATGGTTGAGAACTCAGGATCTGGGATCCTGATCCGGATGGGGAACTCCTTCATCCTCCCCAGCTTTGAAGCCCTGTCTGGAGCTTGCTAGTGCAGACCTTTCAGAGTGTGGCTGGGCTTGGCTGGGCTTGGCCAGGTGGGAGTGGGACTGGGGAACCAAAGACACAGCGAGATACTCCCCCTTCAGAAGCCTAAGGGCAGGCAGGGAACATAAGGCAGGTTCAACAAAGGGCTTGGGGAAGAGGCAGCCAACATCTATTCGGTCACCAGCCAGTTCTGGCAGCCTGAATATCCTGCATGCCTTATGCCTTGTGTCTAAAGGTGGAAGTAAGCAAAGGGGTGAGCAGGGCGGGACCAGAAGTGCTGGATGAAGGGGCTTTCAGTAGAATGACACTGGGGTGGGGGCGCACGAGAAGTGACCTGTCCTGTCAGGTGCCATCTGCTCCTCTTGTCCTGTGCCCCAGCACTCACCCTGGCCTTGAACGCCATGAGCTTGAGGACCATCTCCAGGGTGAAGATGATGGTGAAGGCCACGTTGAGGATGTCTGAGATGTGGTTCATCTCCTCTGACTGGTTGTAGTGCTGTGGAGAGGCACAGGAGAGGGGGCTGGAAGGGCCCAGTGGCTCTACCCCGCAGGTTGCATCCCAGAGCCCCATTCTCTTGCCAGGCAGCTCCCAAACCTCTTCCTCAGGCTTCCTGCCCACTTTTTTGAAATCTCCAAAAACCAGGTGCCTGTTTTGGCAATCCCCACCAAGTCTAATGGATCCCCCTCTCCCCAAAGAGACAGCAAGAGGAGGAGGAGAGGTCCTGCTGAGAAGGCTGGTCTACACACGGGACTGCAAGGTCAGAGCTTATTTCCAGATCTGTTATGGGATGACCGGGGGGGAGGCCCCTCAGCAGGACTCCGTGACAGGTTCCATCTAGTCATCTGGGCACAGAACTAGGAGAGAAGAATGCTGATTCCAGAGCTGGCATTATCACCAGCTACAGGTGTACAGGTGGGCCACCGAGCTCACCAGGCTGACACTCGTGCACACTGTCCCCCGGATGGTGAAGCAGTCAGAGCAATAACCTTAGCCCCCTTGACCCAGCACTGTGATGCTCCTTAATTCTGTTTCCTTGTATAACCTGCCAGGAACCTCGTGGTCTTTTTGGAAAGTCGATGAACTCCCGCTTCTTCCATAAAACTCCCCCAGGTAGTTCAGAAGGATCTGGGGGCTGCCCCCACCCCACCCTGTCTTAGCCGGACTGCCTAATTCTGCTGCCCAGCTCAGCCCAAACTTAAGCCATTGCTCACGATCCTCTTTATGACCTGGCCCTGCTGGCCCAGTGATTCACTTTCCATGTCCTCATCACCTGGCAATGCGGAGTCCTGTTGTTGGATGTGTCTGCCTAGGGCCAGGAAGCCTAGCTGTGCAATTCTATTTATACGGGGCTTAAGGGATCTGATGCTTAATTAAGGTTTGCTAACGATGCTGCTGATTGTGATATTGTCTATAAAGTATGCTCAACTCCTAAGAGACACCTGTTCTGTGAATATCAAAGCCATTTTTCTTGAGACCGCAGCCAAGATTCCAGCCAACTCAATCATGCAGATTTGCAACAGCCGAAGATAAACTGAGAAGGCACTTCCTACTTCCCACGCTGCCGTGTGCTTCTGCACAGCTATCTCCTGTTTGCAGATTTGTGCAGCTATTTGTATGTCTGAATGCCTTCTTAATAAACTACTGGGTGCCTGGCAACCAGGCCTGGGCCCAGGGAACTTCTCTATCCCCCGCAGTACCTCACCACACAGTGCCTGGCACATAGGAGGTGCCAGGAAAAGTATATTGGGGGAAGGAGACGGGAACCTTGCCCCGCCCACCTGCCCTGCCCCTGGCCCCAGTCCATCCGGCCCTTATCTCCTGGGGGCGCCCTTACCTGCATGCCCAGGCAGATGGTGTTGAGCATGATGAGGGCAAACATCAGGTACTCAAAGTAGGAGGAGGTGACGACATACCACACCTGGTACTGGTATGGGTTTTTGGGGATGTAGCACCTCAGCGGGCGGGCCTTCAGGGCATATTGCACACACTGGCGCTGAGACACAACACCACAGGGCAGGTCAGCACTGACGGCCCCTCCCTTGCTCTCACACTCACATGCATGGGCTGGAGGGAACCCTGCATTCTGGTCAGCCAGGAGCAGCTGTGGCCAGGAACTCGTGGCTGACGGGCTCTGCGGGACTGTTTAGGGGACGAGTCCCAGTGGGCCTGTGGGTTCCCCTTGAGTTATCCCGGCCCGTTTCTAACATGGCTCTAGCCCCACCCAGGGGCTCTGAAGGACTAGCCTTCTCTGGGCATCACGAGGGTTCCATGAGAAGACTCCCACAGCACCAACTTGTATTGCTTCATGTTGGGGATGGGTTGGGAATGGGGTAGAGTGTATGCAGGCTGGGTCTGGGCATGAAATGGAGGTTCTGGGGTCAACCCCAGGCCCAGGACTCTTCACTGGCCAGAGCCTAGGGCTCAGGCTGGCAGGAGGCCTGCTGAGTCCGCTCTCCACCTCAGCCCAGGCACCTGGTTCTTGTCCAGTTCACAGTTCTTGTACTCAGTCTCCCCCTGCTCCTGGAAGGTGACAATAACGAAGCCCACAAAGATGTTCATCATGAAGAAGGCAATGAGGATGATGTAGATGATGAAGAAGATGGCCATCTCCACTCGGTTGTTGTAGACGGGGCCTGTGTCTTCCTTGTATGAGTCTATGGCCTGGTAAAGCAGCCTTGGGGTGGACAGAGAAGAGACTGGTTGGACAGGGGTGATGAGGCAGAGAGCCAGGCCAGGAAGGACAGGCTTTCTCTCACTGGCCACAGGGACCCGAGGGAGCTTTCTGAACGATCAAGCACCAGAAGGGAAGTTAGGACCATGCCAGAAAAGACTGGGACAGGTCCTGGAAAGGGCCTGCCTTTCCATGGGATGCCCCATCTACCCTAATCAATCAGTAGGGCTCCCCACATGGTCACAGAGGCCTACACCTGTTGGGGGACTGGGACATTCTGTCAGAGTGCCCAGGTCAGGATGTCTTTAGGGTGGCCGGTCAACACACTGGTCCCACACACCCTCCCAGCTGGTGGGTTTGTTGAGCGCTTACCGCGGGCCTGGCACGGAGTGGTGAGGGCTGCAGAAGGGCAAGATGGCTCCCTGGCACTGCCCCCACCATGCCCACATTGGACCCAGGCCCCAGCCCTCACTCACTGAGGCCATCCCTCAAAGGTGGAGACCGTGAAGAGTGACATCATGGCCGAGAGCACGTTGTCGAAATGGAAGTCGCTGTGTATCCACTGGCGGGGGCGCAGCTCCATCTGGGTGGGGTCCCCATCCTTGTACACATAGTAATAGCCCCTGGGGTGGGGAGGCTCAGTCACTCCACCGTGCATGGCTGGGCTGCCCCCTCTCCACCCACATCCTCTGATCCCCTGTAGACTGGGGACCAGAGGGGACACTGCTGGGCACTCCCTCACCACAGTTTCCCAAGGAAGGACCCTTTAGAACACGCTTCCTGGGCCTAGGGGCTCAGGTTCCCCAGGTCCCCCTCGCACAAGGTCCCCCACGCAGTGGCTGTCCCACCTCCTGCCCTCAGCCAGCAGAGTTCAGCCCACCTGCACTCCTTCTCTGTCATCTTGGATAAGTCATTGCAGCTGAAGAACTTGCCCTGTGTCAAGAAGAGGGAGGGAGGGAGGGACACACATTGTCATGGAAACAAGATTGAAAACTGGGCTACGGAAGTGAATAGTGGCAGGGCATGTGGAAAGAGGGCCCCAGCACTGTCTTCCTCCTTCACCATCATCCCTTCCCTCAGCTGCCCTGCGGGGTTCCCTACCAGGCCCGAGGCTGTCGCGGCTGAGAAGCCAGTTCCTGAACAGGCTGGGCCTGAGGGGAAGGAAATATGGATACAGCTCGGCCCTGCCCCTCCCTCAGGGAGCCCCCTGCCCCCCATTGCTACGGGAAGCCCTCTTGAGGTCTCCCCATGACAGACCAAGAAGGGCTGCCCCCCCACTTCCTTCTCCTGCCAGTGGGGTGGCCACAGGGCACACAGGGCACAGTAAGAGTTGCAGGGACGGAGCCCAACCGGGTTTTGAGGGCGTAAATCATCTCAAAGTGGAACGGGGGTCCCGCACCCCCACTCGGAGGCCTGAAGAGGCGGGCGCTGTGCCCCCCTGTGCTGATTACAGTCAGAGCAGTTTCCCTTTTTGTCTACCTCACAGACTGGGCACCCACAGAAGAGTCTGTGTGAAGAAAAGGAGTGATCGCCAGGCCCGAATGGAGCTACATGAAGCCTGAAGTTCACGGCATCTGGTCGAGTCCCCTCAGAGGCCCAGAGAAAGAGCTGCCTCAGCCAAGGATACGGGACTGGCTGACGGCTCAGAGGTCCTACCCGCTGCAGGGTTTTGCTGTTCCAGCCACATCCCCCTTTACGGTTGCCAGAGCAGAGGGGTGAAGGGGAGGCAGGTGACATTGGGGGGGAAGCAGGGAGAGGACACAGCTGTCACTGGGCAGGTTTCTGGGCACTTGAAACAAAACACCCAATTTAATATAGGAAGCAAACTCTTGATGTAATGTGGAATGTATGCGAAGTTTCCACAGGGTAAAACGTGGGGTAAGATGCCACTTATAACCGATGTCTGGGCATTATCTGAGTGGGCAGGAGCTGGGGGTCTTTTGATGAGAGACTACAGCACAGGGGTCGGGGCAGGGGTCGGGGGGTTGAGGGACAGCTGCTCTTGCCTGGAAGGCACACAGGAGCCAGAGGAGGGGGCCGCTCACTCGTTCCTCCAGGGAACGTGTCTCGTGGGCCGCCTATATGCCAGGCCCAGGCTGGGTGCCAGGGTCAGGGAGGAGTGAGACAGACACCCAGCGCCCCTGGTAGAGGAGGGGGCAGGGCTCGAGGGGAGGGGCAGCCCTCTGCTGGAACTAGGAGGGGAAGGTCACATGCCAATCACGGTAACTGAGGGTTGAAGGCTAAGCTGTCTCAGTCTGGATGCGGTTTCCAAGGGGATGCCTCCACCTCTCCAGGACAGTAACCAACAGGACCCATCTCCCTTAAGGTCATCAGGGAACCCCACCTTGACTGCTCTCCCCCCAAACCTGCTCCCTGCCCACAGGGAGGGACTTGTGGGGTTTACTTCATGACGCCCTCTCAGCCTTAACCGAGACGCCGGCCCGGAGAAAAATGCTCCACAAATGCTGTCGAATGAATGAATGACGGTACGATGATGTCATTGCCCAAGTCTGACTGAAGTTATGTCATTGTGGTTTTCATGCTTCGGGGGACAGGAGCGGTTTGGGTCATGAAAGGAAATGTCAGGGTGTTGGAGCACTCGGATACCAATTTCTGTGTCCTGCAGATGGTATGAAAGGCAGAGGCATCCAGAAACCAGCTCGGTGGAAGGGGAGCCTTGCGGGGCTGATTCCTAGAGAGGAACTGCATAGCTGTGACCTCCCAGGAAAGTGAGGACAGAACGAGGCGGCTCCCAGGGTAGAATGATGGCCTCCCTCCCTCAGAAGCTCCTGGTAGATGTGAATGATGCCAGCCACACCGGCCAGAAGCATGGGGTGCTGAAGTCCAGCTGACGGAAGAAGGTGGAGTGGATGGGGGCTAGAGCTGGGGGGCATGTTTTAGACAGGCCTGGAAGGATGGGAGGGGTGGGGGAGGTTGATAACGGGGAGGGGTGCTGACAGGGTCCGGCAGGTAGGGGAGGGGGCTTGGTCCTCAAGGAGAAGCCACCGAGAGCCAGGAAGACAGCAGGTGCAACGGTCATGGTGGCCAGCAGAGCCACTGGGGCCAGGAAGGGGCATCGCCTAGGAAACCTCATCCAGACTCCAGGTAGCTTAGCCTCACAACTCTGTGCACTCGAGGACATCTGCTTTCACAGTCTGGGGCTCCCTTTGCTTAGAGGGTGGGGAACGGGCTGGCTCTTGCCTTGGCCTCAGAGCTGGCACCAGAGCTGCGGAAGGGGGGGCAAAGCTGCCCGGGTAGGTGGGGCTCACCTTGAAAAGCTGGACGCCGATGCAGGCAAACATGAACTGCAGGAGGGTGGTGACGAGGACGATGTTCCCGATGGTGCGGATGGCCACAAACACACACTGCACCACGTGCTGGGGAGAGACATCAGGTCGGCAACATCCCGCCCTTGCTATCCCCTGCTGCCTCCCAGCTAGGTGGGGGCAGAGGGAGCTTCGTGGGGAAGCATGGCCGCCCAGCCTCACCCCTACCCCCGTTTGGCAAAGGGGGTGCAACACGCGCCCCAGCAACGGCTGGGCGGAGGTTTCCAGGATCAGGCCCTTGCAGCCTCTCTTTTCCTGCTCCTGGGGTCCCACCCAGGCCCTCTCACCTTCAGCCCCTTGGCTCTGTTGATGGCCCGCAGGGGCCGGAGCACCCTCAGCACCCTCAGGATTTTCACCACAGAGATGGCGCTGGACCTGGGGGAGGCGGCGAGGGTGAGGGGTGAGGGCAGCCTGCTCCAGCCCTCCACCTGCCCCCGGCCTCTAGTCCTCCACATCAGACACCTTTCTGCCTGAACACACTCCCCTCGTTCCCCACCCTTCCCCTAGGCTGCGCGAGGACCCCACCCCCGGATAAAGCCGCCTCCTGCCCGGTGGTGCAGCACAGTAAGGGATTCCTCCATGGGTGGCTACAGGCTCGGTCTCTCTCATCAGACTGGGGGCGACCCAGAGGTAGGGACAGCAGCCCCTCCTGGTAAGCACTGTCACTTCAGTCCAGTTGGTAACAACCTAGGGGACCCTGGACCCCCATCAATGGCCCTGAGAATCCCTCTCCTTGCGGCTTGGTGCCCACCAACGGACAGTGGGTGGGACTCTGCTCTGAGGAGGGGTCCTCGCCCGGGGCTGGCCCCTGCCCCTGCTCACTCGAGTCCCATGGAGATGAGGGACACGGCCACCACCAGCAGGTCCAGGATGTTGAAATAGTTGCGGCAGAAGGAGCCCTTGTGCAGGAAGGCACCGTAGGTCGTCATCTGTGGGAAAAGCCAGCATCCTGGGTGGGTGGGGGCGGTGGGGAGCTTGGGGACGGGCGTGTCCCCACAAAGAAGGGCTTCCCGAGGGAAGATCTGCCTCAGTCTGCAGAGGCAGATGGCTGCCAGGAGGTCTCTACCCTTGCTGTGTCCTAAGTGCTTTTTCTCCCATTCTCTGCTCCCAGTTCTGGAAACATGAGGACTTCTCATGGGCAGCTCCACCAGACTTTGCTCTCTGAGCTTGTCTCTTTGGTCAGATGCCATAGGGCGCCCCAGTCTCCTTCCCCACGGGGCCACAGAGTGGGGAAGCCCTGGCCCTTCTCTCCCCTGTGGAACATGATAAAATTCCTCTTCCTCCTCTCTGGGAAGCTTCTTCAGAAGTAACCTCTGCCCTGAGGACTGCTGAGTGAGGCTGAACAGCCCCTTTAGACTGGAAGACCTTCACCAGGCCCGGACCCCTCTCCCTTCCCCATTGTCCCAACTTCTTGCTGTTCCTTCAGCTTCTTCCGTGTACTCTGTGATGATCTCCCAGGCCCTTTGTGCAAACACGCTATGCCCTTGAAGTCTGATGAGCCTGAAGCCTTTCCTGGCATTCAAGGTGATTTCTTCTCAACTCGCCTTCCCAGGCTCTGTTTTCTGTGCTATACCCCAGCCCAAAAGGACCACTTTCTCCTCTCTGAGCACGTCTGAACCACCTTCTCATAATGCGTTTGCCATTTTCTGTCCTCCTGGACTGCCCCTGCTATCCCTCCCTAATGAAGTCCTGGCCACCTCTAATGCCACCACCTCCAGGAAGCCCTCTTGGACCTCAGGGAAGCCACCATCCCTCTGCTCAACTGCTTTAGTAGTCAAAGGCCTTGAAATAAAGAACTGTCCTGATTTCAGGTTGCAGCCTGCTCTGGGCTATTCCTTCGGCAAAGCTCGCCTCTCCCTTCCTCATTCATGAAGGTGAAGGCTGGGGCTACTGGGCCCCAGATGGGCCCTCCCTCTGCCTCTGAGACCCTCCACGGTGATGGTGTGAACCCAGTGTACCTGTCTCGAGAATGAGAGAGCAGTGATGTGCTGTGGGTAAGGAAGGGGGAGCTACGATGGGACAGAGCTGCCAGAAACCCATCTGGGGCAGAGGTCACTTCTCTGGGGATTCCTGGGAGACGCCTTTTAGTCATCGGTAACAAAGGTCTCGGAACAAATCACGGCTCCCTGGGTCTGAGGCTAACTGTGCCTTCACTATGGAGGAGGAATGCCCGAGGCTTCATAGACGCGGACGGACGTGCTCACTGAGCTGTGCTGAGCCGTGCTCAGCTGCAGGTTGGTCGTACTTCATGTCCCCACCCATGCACCTGCTCACCTCCTTGCCCCAGCTTACGAGCAGAAACCCCATCTGCTCCTGGGTCCCGCGAGTCCCTCCCTGGTGTTCTCCACTTTCTTCTTGCTTTTCCCTCACCCCCGCCACCCAGCCTGTGAGCGAGTGCCGGGCGTGTAAGTTGGAGCCACGTGAGGTCTGCTATCCTGGCCTGGAGACACCACTCACCCAGGCTGTCCCACAAGCCTTCACTCACCTTGAGGACAATCTCCACAGTGAAGACAGAGGTGAACGCAATGTCGAAATACCCAAGGATCTGGTGACAGGGCAGGGGAGAGAGAAGCCGGTGAGAGGAAGAACCGAACAATGACATCATCATTGTCACCACCATCACTATCATCATTAAAACAGGCAACAAGAGCCTGTCACGTCACACGCTGAGACAGTTCAGGACCGGACCGGGCAGTCTTACCCCTCCAGGGATTTAAACTCTAAGAAACTCTGATGCCTATGGCCACACAGAGCCTACAGCTGAGCTCTGCGCCCCAGAGTGAGGTGTCCGGGTGGCTGAGGCCTGGGGTAGGGAGGGGTGCTGAGCTGGCAGAAGGCACAGGCCTGCCATCACCTGATTCCTCACGGACTCGGCCCGGATGGGGTCCTCTGCGGCCAGTGCGGCACTGCTGAGCAGGATGAAAAGAAGGATGAAGTTGGTGAACCAGGTAGCGTTGACAATGCGATGACACAAGACACGGATCCTGGGGGAAGACGGCCAGGGGGCCAGGGGAGCTGTGAGCCCCTGGGCACTCGGGCCTCACCAGCCTCGGTCCCACACACAGACGGTGGAACCCTCCCTCCCGGCTCGGTGGAGAAGGCTAGCCCGCACCTCAACTGTCCTCTGGCTGGACACGCAGGGGCCCTGCCCCTCATTCTCTCAGCGCGGCCCTAGCCCCCTCTCCCACCACCCGTCCCCTCCCCCAGTACTCCTCCAGCACCCTCTGGTTTCCCCCAAAAAGAATGGACCCGGCCGATCTCCATCCACGAAGCAGACAGATGAAACTCCCTGAAGACTACAGGCGATGTAGATTTTAAAGGTATAAAAGTGTGAAGCCAGGAAGAAATACAGCCTCACCCGGTTCTCATCCCCTCGTCCTGGCTAAAATTGCCCTCAGAAGGGAACTAAAATATACAGTCCCTCCTAGGGGGACTGGATGAGAGTCATTTTCTCATAGTGTAACTGTAGGCCCAAAGAATCAGGAAAAGGGGCCTTTTTAGAGCAGAAGCCATCCCTCTTCGAGAGCCCCATCAACCACCCTGCACAGCAGCCAAGAGACCACCCACTTGTTGGTGGGGCTGAAAATGAAGAAGGAGCTGGCTTCTGGGATGGGCACTGCCTTCTCTTTGAGCTGCAGCTCAGCCAGCGGGCGTGGTCGGGGGCTCACTGGGATCTCGGGCTCATCTTCCTCATCATCTCCTGTCGGGGAGGGAGAGAGAGACATCGGGGGCGTCTTTACAAACCTTACAGCTCCCCCAGGTCTCTGTGCTCCGAATCCAACCACGAACCCCCAGCAACCAGCAAGTGAAGGTGGCAGCAGGCCAAGGCAGGGCACGAGGATGTCAGCAGAGTCCTGTCTTCATACCTCCCTTTCCCCTCAGGGAACAGATTTGAACCGTCAGGGGAAAATGGCAGTCCCAGAACCTTCCAGAAGTGGGGCCAGGAGCAAAGTCAAGGAGCCTTGCTGTCTCGTCTGCTGTCTCAGGGCTGGACTCACACCATCCCAAGTGCTCCCAGCTGGGAGACTGGGGGGTTGGGGGGGGGGGTGGTCTCTACTTCTGATGAGACCTGAGCTGTGGTCCAGGCTCTGCCCCTGACTTGCTGTGCATGCTAGTTACGTTTCTGTCCTTCCCGGGCTTCAGGTCCCCAATTTGTGAAATCTATCAGGGGAAGGAGGCTTGTTGAAATAAACAGGCTCTGAGCTCCTCTCCTGGGTTAGAATTCTAAAAATGATCATTTCAGAGAGAAACTGCCAGCATGGGAAAAAAGTCAATATTCCTTGAGTCTCGGCCAGTCCTCAGCACCGAGGCAGATACTGGGGTGGGAGGGATTGAAGAGGAAGACATAGGCCCTCTAGGTTCACTTGCTAGGTCCCATGGCTTCATGAGACAGCTGACTACCTGAGGTCCCCAGCTGGGCTTAGCAGGGGGAGCCAAGGTTCCAGTGATCAGACTGGGGGCACTGTCCAAAGTTGGGCTGTCCCTCTGTTGGGCTCTGTGCTGACAGCTCAGAGGCTGGAGCCTGTTTCAGATTCTGTGTCTCCCTCGCTCTCTGCCCCTCCCCCACTTGTGATCTGTCTCTGTCTCTCAAAAATAAACACTTAAAAACATTTAAAAAAATGGGGCGGGGGGACCTGGGTGGCTCAGTTGGTTAAGCATCCCATTTAAGCTCAGGTCATGATCTTACAGTTCGTGAGTTTGAGCCCTGCGTCGGGCTCTGTGCTGACAGCTCGGAGCCTGGAGGCTGCTTCCGATTCTGTGTCTCCCTCGCTCTCTGCCCCTCCCCTGCTCATGCTCTGTCTCTGTCTCTCTCTCAAAAATAAATTAACATTAAAAAAATTTTTTTTTGAAAATTGGGATGTCCCTCGATATGCAGGTCTTTCCCAGTCCCTTGTTTCCCTCACCCCATCGCCACCTCATCCTTACCCCTGCTGGCCCCTGGCAGACCCCCTTGGGGAAGCCAAGAAAGAACCACTAGATTCTTCTCTCTCCACTGCGGCAGCCTGCACAGGCTCGCAGCTCCACCAGAAACCCCCCTTTCTCCCTTCTTATAATGAGAAAGTGTTAATTCTTAGAACATATTTGCTTTCTTTTTTCCTTTGTCTATGCCCATTTTGTTAACTTCATTTTGTCCTAAGCCCTTTCAAATCATCTTTGGAAAGAAGCAGAATAGATGTATTCAACCTCTTTGGTAAGAGCTCTCTTCCAAATGCTCACCCCACCTCCCCTCTACCGTCTACCCTCCCCCCTTCTTTCCAACCCTGTTCCCTTTCCTTAACCTCTGATTTCCTGAGTCAGTCATCTCCCCTGCACACCAGCCACTCCCACCTGCTAGGTGATGGTTGTTAGATGAAACGGCTCAAGATGAATTATTTTAAAACCCAACTATTCACTTCTGGCAGACATTTGAAGAGATATGATTAGCCCTGTCTTGATCAGCTCCATTCTCCCCACACATCACTTTGCAAAATTCTTTCATGTGTTCACTTACTCTATTTATTGAGTGCCTACTCTGTGCCATTTGGAGCACAAAAAGTCCCCCCCCCCCCCCCCCGCCCCGGAGCTCAGAGTCACTGGGGCAAACAGACGCTAATCAGCTGATTCCACAATTTCCTGAAACTGCACCAGTGACTCAGTGCTCCAAGGACCTGTGAGCGAGCTGAGAGAGGACCTCAGAGCTTTGGGCCTCCAGGGCTCTGCCAGGCGCCCTCTGTGAACCTATGTGTTCCCGCCTGCAGCAGCCACTGGTTACTTACCTTTGTGAGACATTTATAGTTTGTCTGTGGCTGTGCATTACCCTCCTGCCCACCCTACGCTTGCCTCCTTCATTTCAATTCTCCCCGCAGCGCAAGCCATGGTTCTGTTTATTCCTGTACCAGTCCAGCCCCAGCCCTGCTGGATGCTGGGTGGGGAGTAACCTGCCCATCTCCGACACCACAGACAGACAGGTCCTCATCTATGGTCTACTCTGTGTGGCCAGAGTGGAAAAGTCGAAAACGGGAGTCCTCAGTACCGAAGTATGCGACTGGCACTCAATAAATACTAGCTGAATTGAATGAAAATAGAATGTGTGGATTTTCTCCATTGTGTGCACTGGACACGAGGCAGACGGGGCAGACGGCTTATTTGCATGACTAGGTCAGAAGGGAGGTCTCTGTCTTGCGATCCCCTCATGGAAGGATCCAGGAAGAGGACACCCAAGGGATCGTCCCCGGGGAGAAATCAACACCAGCATACACCTCCAGCAGTCCCAGGACCCTCACCTGGGAAGTCAGCTGAGGGGTAGGGATCCTTCACTTCATTGACATTAGATTCAAATTCATCGATTTTCAGCTGTAGGAAGGAACACAACAAAAATGAGGATAAAAGCAAAGCTGCAGTTTCTGCTTACTGAGCATTTACTGGAGGGTCAGTGTAGGTGCCCGCTCGGTCCTCCTTACAGCCTGGGGGATAGGTCGTATAGGACCATTCCTTTTTTACGAATGAGAAGCCAAGCCTAGAAAGGTCACACAAGTTGCCAAGACCTCAGACTGTCTGAGCCCGTGCACGGCATCCCCTGTTTCGTTCCCTGGGGCCCAATGCTCCAACCCTTGCACCTCTGCTTCCACCATTTCCAGAAAGTTTGAGCAGAGCCAGGCTGGAACAAGCAGGAAGTGATGGGAAGCCAGTCTGGGTCTCTCAATGGAACAGGGGTGTCAAGTCGGGAGGGGGACGCCTTGACTGGGGTGGGAACCCGGGACTCTGAGGAAGTCTGGTTCCCAGAGTGGGGCATCTATGCCTCTCAGTATAAAGGATTCCTTGTGGGAGGGTAGCGATTTACTCTCCCCCCCAGTAGAGTGGAGACAGATGTCCTCACCTGGCTGATAACCAGGCAGATAGCCCCTTTCCACATTCCTACCCACCCACCAGCACCCTAAGTCATGAAGGTGAAACCAGAGGACTTGTAGAGTCCCTCCCCATCCTGCCTCTGAAGGTACCCCACACGATGCTCACCTTGGCGGTGGTAGGGATGCCTTCACCCTTGGGTTTCTGTTCCAGCTTCTTGGCCATTACTGACTTCTCTTCCTCTGACTTATCTGGAAGACCCCTAAGTTAAAAAGAAAGAAAGAAAGAAAGAAAGAAAGAAAGAAAGAAAGAAAGAAAGAAAGAAAGAAAGAAAGAAAGAAAGAAAGAAAGAAAGAAAGAAAGAGAAAGAAAGAAAGAAAGAAAGAAAGAAAGAAAGAAAGAAAGAAAGAAAGAAAGAAAGAAAGAAAGAAAGAAAGAAAGAAAGAAAGAAATCCCACAGTGGAAGCCCAACTAGAAAGTTCTCAGGGATCTGCTTAGTCTAATGGCATCCTCAAGGGGATCCCACACCAAGGACTCAGGGGACTCTGTGGAGGATGGAGCAGTGTAGACTGCCAAATGGGAGGGACTATAGCCCTGGGCAAGCCCTTGCCCTGTGATGAAAGGGCATGATGCCCAGCTTGGGGCCATGACTACATACGGCTCGCTGGTCAGCTACGCTCAATGTTCATTGAAGGGTAAATGGGTGAAAAATGGTTTTGTGCCTAGTTCATAAAGAATTCACAGTGTGGGAGCATGATTTGGTTCAAGACGGGGCTCAACTCTTTGGAAGTGTCTGGATTACATTGCTCTCTTTCTCTTCCTATCCTGCCTCTCCCCAGAATATGCATACCATTCCCGCAGGCATGGGCACTGGAGGAAGCAGGACTTTTGTCTAGAACCATTAAGTATGGTTCTCCAACCAGCAGATGGAGAAAGGTGTAAAAGACCTGAGAAGCCAACCACCACTTCACATACAACAAGGCCAGGGGGCAGCAAAGGGAAATGACTCCCTTCAAGAAGTGCAGGGACTCCGTGGCAGGACTGGTTGAATTTCTAGAACTCTCCACCAGGGTTCCCTGGTCCCACCTGCCTGGCTCTGCCATCACATTTCCTGAGGCCTGTCTAGAGACCAACTGCCTCCAATTCTGCGCCCAGGGACACCTCATAGGACTTCAGCCATTCCTATGCACGCTGGTTGCAGAAGCCCGCCCACTGGGGCAGGTGTCACTGTGGCACAGCCTCTGCTCATCGGGCTCCAAGGAGCCACCCGCCCAGAGCTAGGAGGTCACCATCAGGCATGCCAGGTCCCTCCCTTCTGAGGATGCGGCACTCACTTGGACATCTTCCTGCGTTTTCTCTCCTCAGCTTTGGCCTTCTGGGCAGAAGTCAGGCTCTCTGCCTCAGCCAGGTTGTCCACAGCGATGGCCAGGAAGACATTGAGCAGGATATCTGAGGGTGTCCGGCTAAGGAGTCTCGGGTTGTGGATGAAAGGGAAACCTGGGGGGCCGGAGTCTCACCCTGCCCGCGGGTTGGCACGACTTAACCCTGCTTCCTTGGTGGGGTGTTGGAGTTCTTCTTGCCAGTAACCCCATGGGATGGCATGGGCCCAAGGGCACGGACAAGCATCCCCAGGGGAGCCTGACTGCAGAGGGTGCCCATGATGGGCCTTGAGTACCGTCCATTTCCTGCCCAGGACTGATCCCAGCTCTCTCGGGGGGCTTTGTGGGGCGCCCGTGAGGCGCTGTAACTGAGAGTCGTGTGCTCAGTGCACATAAGCTCAAGGACCACTGGTTCCCTCCCTCCCCGCTACTCATAATACCAAATTCCACGGTGCCGGCACCAGAACCCCGGGCACTGCCGGCTCTGTCTGCCCCCTCCACCTCGCCCTCCCCACTGCCCATCTCATTCTCGGTCTGCCTGCTCCCTGGTTCCTCCCTGCCTGCCTCCAAACCTGTGGAGGAGGCTGCCCACCAACTCACGGCCCCTCCACCAGACCTGTTCTTGCTCCTGCCTTGTTCCAGGCTCACCAGCCTCTCTGGGATGAAATCCTCCCACCTGTAACCAGTCACCTCTGTGGTCCTTCTCCTTTCCTGGTGGAAGGAATTATCCTACCGCTCGACCTGCACTTGCCATATGCCACGTCCCATCCCCCTGCCCCCTTCATGAGCCTGGGAGCTCCCCTCCAGCCAGAGGGCCCGGTGCCTGGCAAGTGGGTACCCTTGACCCGCACTGTAAGCCCCCATTCCAACCCCCTCCCTCCGCTCTTTTCTGCGCTGTGCTCCCAAGGGGATACAGTTGCCACAGACAAAAAGGATGATGAAATAAATGCACACGAGCACCCCAGGGTAGGACGGCCCGCCGTAGGCCATGATCCCGTTGTACATCACAGAATTCCAGTCTTCACCTGTTAGGACCTAGAGGGACAGGGAGCACTGGGGTAGAGGGGCGCGGATGGACTTGAGAGTCTTCTGTCGGGACCACACTGCCCAAAAGGCCCCCTCCAACTCTGTCAGTTCCCCTAAACCTTTCCTCTCTTCATTCACTGCCAGGACGAAAGGTCCCTGCTCTTCTGGCCTCTCTCCCAGTGGTCAAAAGTGGGCCAAGGAGTTTGGCCGTGGGGTCGCCACATCCCTGTGCTCTGTCCCTACTGCCCAGGCCTACCTGTACTACACCCACCCATGCCTCCTGGCATTCCAGCCTCCCGAAACAGTGTGAAATGTCAAGTGTCTTCTAAGGCATGATACTGGACCAGCCCTCAGGTGAATGGAAGAAAGAGAGGGTGACGTCATCTTTAAGAGCAACTGATTGCCACACGCCGACCTCCCCACTGGTACCAACGAGGTGATGTTCCTCGTGAGTGCTGGCTCCGACACAGGGGAGTGATGTGGGTAGTGCGTGAGAGAGAAAGCAGACCCTGGGACTCCATTCGTTTGGTATCAGTGATCCTACGATGGGCCAGCGCTCCGCTTGGCACCGGGGACACAGGCAAATAGGACAAACTGGGCACAGCTCCTAGCCTCGGGAGGGTGAGGGAGGCTCACAGTAGAGAGAAGACAGGGGGTGCAGGGGCCCGCAGAGGGACCTTGAACTCAAACCAGCAGATCGCAGAAGGCTTCCTGGAGGAGGTGATGCCCGCGCCGATCCCCAAGGACAAGAAGTGGGATTCAGCCCCTGCGGCACGGCCTACCTGGAAGACGCTGATGAGGGCCTGCGGGAAGTTGTCAAAGTTGCTGCGCCGCACCTCCGTGTCCTCGAAGTCGTACCTGCCCCCGAAGAGCTGCATGCCCAGCAGGGCGAAGATGATGATGAAGAGGAAAAGCAGCAGCAGCAGGGAGGCGATGGAGCGGATGGAGTTGAGCAGGGATGCCACCAGGTTGCTCAGCGACGTCCAGTACCTGAAGGCAGACGGTCACCGGTGGAGACGAGCGGCGCCCCCCACCCCCACCCCGCGCCCCGTCCCCCCGGAGGCGCCCCCGCCAGCCCCGCGCTCACTTGGTGATCTTGAAGATCCGCAGGAGGCGGATGCAGCGCAGCACGGAGATGCCCAGGGGCGTCATGGCACCTGACTCCACCAGCAGCAGCTCCAGGACGCCGCTGCACACCACGAAGCAGTCGAAGCGGTTGAAGATGGACATGAAGTACTGGCGCAGGCCCAGCCCGCACATCTTCAGCAGCATCTCGACGGCGAAGAGGGCCAGCAGCACGCGGTTGGCAACGTCTGCGGGGCGGACGGCCGGGCCTCAGCGCCCCTCTTGCCCGCCCCCTGCCGCGGGGACTTTGCCTTGGCCACGCCCCCCCCCGGGACCCCCCCCCCCCCAACCTCACGCGCTTCCAAAGCACCGGCCCTGTTCTGCTCCCCAACCTCCCCCCAGCCCAGGAGAACCCGGGGAATGTTTGCCCATCGGAGGAACGCCGAGGCAGACGCCCGAGAAGCGCCACCGGTCCGTGTTTTCACAAAACCGAATCCTGTTGCTTTTGATTTCACTCAAGTTAATGGGGCTCTGCCCCACTCTGCTTACCGTACACATCCCTTCTCCTGGGGGAGGAGGGGTCCCCCCACCTTGCCAGAGCCGGCCCGTCCACCTAGGCTTTGCCCCCTGACCCCCACCTGGCGAAACCCACCGTCAACCATCTCTTTTCTCTCCCGTGTGCTTCACTTCTCCTTTCAAGTGGATTCTCCCATCGCCGTTTTAAAAAACGCAGAAGTCTCTCCCATTTCCACCCACCCCACCCCCAAGCAGCTCCTGCTCTGGCTCTCTCCTCCCTATCACGGCCACACACAGCAGAAGGTTATCTTCTTGGATCTCTTCACCTCTTCACACCTTGCCCTACCCCGTTTACCCTTTAACTCATACCTCACTGGGTCCACCTGGTCGCTCCACCAACAAACTCTCTCAGGGGCACGACTTTCAGGTCACCAAATCCAATGGGTGGTTTAACCTGCAATTTTCCTGAGCTCCTGGAAGCCCGGGGCACGGCTGACCCGCCTGGCTTTTTTTCAAATATTCTCTTTCCTTAGCGTCTGTGACACCATATGCTTCTGGATTTCTTCTACTTCGCCTGCTTCTCCCAAGCCTCCTCTGCAGATGCAATTCTTTACCTAATCACTGAATGCTGACCTTGAGCTCTACATTTAGTATATACCATCCTCTGGTGACCTGGTGATGTCCTCTAAGGCCATAGCTTCTATTGCCATCCCTGCCAGTGACGCCCAGATTTTAATTCTTGCACTCTTAGCTTAGGATCCCTACATCGTGTGGGAGATGCCCCAGCATCTCCTCCCCTGTAATCCTTCTCTTACTATCTTACAGTTGCTTCTACTGTTGCCCTCCCTATATGGACTTGGCATTATTCATTAGCATCTGTCCTCTCCTCTGGCCAAGTAAGTTTCCTGGGAGGCAAGAACAGCATATTGATTCTCTCTGCATCCTGGGTTCTTTCTCTGTGCCTTACCTATGTAGTATGCATGCAATAAATAGTTGGTGAAAGATTGCTGTTTGGGGAGTAGAATTCGAACCCGGATGTTTGCAGTTTCAGATTGCCGGTAATCCTCATGTTCGGTGTCCGAAATTGTAATAATTTAACCAGACACCTGGGTGCGCGGTTGGAGGCTTTCCAGTGAGCTGCTGTTACTGCCCCCGGTAATGCCAGGAGGAAAAATACTACCAGCCTATAATTTCCAGAAAACAATGTCAATATCTGCTTGACGTCTTCTGCAAAACCTGAGGTGCTACCGGCTGGCTTTGGCCATCGGCCACATCTGTCCCCTTCCTGGCTTCACTCTGTTCTGTCTCACCTTGCAAATGGGTCAACCAGAGAGGCTGGTTGTGGTGCTCTGAGGCGATAGACAGGGTGTTGAGGCCAACGACCAGGATCACCAGCCAATAGAAGACTCTGGACTTGATCACATCGTGGCACTTCCAGCGAAAGATGCGGTTCCACTGCCTCCAGTGGCGGCTGGGAGAGGAGAAAGAGGAGGACGGAGTCAAAGAGCTGCTTGACTCCAAGCTCCCTCCTTCCTGCGGTTGCTTTGGGCCAGACCGCAGCCGTACTTAGCCTGATCGCCCACTCTCTGGCCACACGGGAGACGCTCAGGGCAAGAACTGCAGAGGCAGACTGATTTAAAATCTTGCCTCTTACTAGCGAAGCTCTTCCTCTTTTCAAAGGAGAATAATAACGATGCCAGCCTCAGAGGGGATTAGAGATTATGCGAGTACAATGCTTAGTTGGCACTGTGCCCAGTATCCTATAGGGGCTCCACATACGTTAATTTCAGCTAGAGCACACTGGGAGGCCTCACTTTGCTCATCATAAAAGCAAATTCCGTAACAGATGAATCATCTCTGGTGTTGGTGAGGGTGTGGAAAGGGCACTGTCACAGCCACGGCAACCGCTTCGGAGAACCATTTGGCAGCGCCGACCAAGGTTTTCAAATCTACATACTCTTCCACCCAGCAGTTCCGTTTCTAGGAATTGGCCCAGCAGAAATGTTCATACTTAGGGACAACTGTTCCTGTGGCGCGTTTGTGTTGTCAAAAATTGCAAAGGTTAAATATCTTAGGGTATATTCATACGGTGAAATACTTCACATCCAAAGATATACCAAATGAAGGTGTGTGGACCATCAAGCCACAAAGACACAGAGGAAACTTAATTGCCCATCGCTAAGTGAAAGAAGCCAGTCTGAAAGTCCTACGTACTGTACGATTCTAACTATGTGACGTTCTGGAAAAGGCAGAGCTATGGAGACAGTAAAAAGATCAGTGGTTAGTGGCTGGGGGGGGGGGCGGGGGCGGTGGGGGAAGGATGAGTAGTCAGAGTACAGAAGACTTTTAGGGCAGTGAAGACACCGTGTATGATTTTATAATGATGGATGGGTCCCTGTCATTTCAAATTTGCCCAAGCCCACGGGATGAAGGCATGGCACCAAGAGTGAGCCCTAGCGTAAACCAGGTGCATCAGGTGTACCAACTGTCCCATTCTGGTGGGGGCTGGTGATGAGTGAGCTGGGCCCGTGCGGTGGCGGGGGGATATGAGACAACTCTGTGCCTTCTGCTCAATTTGCCGTGAACCTTAAAAAAATTAAAGTCTTAAAAACACCAAGATGGGTGTGTATGTATGAAGCTGCCCTAAATAGACGATTTTAAGTTAAAAGTGTTCATAGATGCTATGTGTATCATGTTCATTTATTTATCAAATATTTGGCAGTACGTAGTCTATGTTGGGCACGGTTCTGGGTTCTGTTGGGACAGTAGTTAACGCAAAGACCCCTGTCATGTAAAAAGGCAAGCAAAACAAAAAACCTGGCGTGTGTGTGTGTGTGTGTGTGTGTGTGTGTGTGTGTGTGTAAGAGAGAGAAAAGCATAGCAAAGGTCTTGGAGGGATAGCCATCTGTTACCATGGTTACCTCTTTGCAGGGCAGTGGGACCTTCATCTTTTCTTTGATGTATTTCTCTACCACTGGGCTTTCAAAATCACGGTTATGTATGGATTTGTAAAAGGAAGCAGCCGACCAAACAAATGCATCTTCCTCTTGAGACAAAGGCACTTGAGCCTGGAGTGTCTCCAGACCCCTGGCTGGCCAGCCTCCTGCCTGCACAGCTCTCCATGCCACCTCTTTGCAACGCACACCTTCCCTCTTCCCGAGCAGAGGTTTCCGGGACTAATTAGCCCACCGACTCCACTCTCATCAGAGGGCAGCAGCCAAATCCTCTCCTTGCCTCCTGGCAGGCTCCCAGCCCCTTCCCTGTGTGCTGTATAAGCAGGTGATCTGCTGAGTGCCCTCTGATGGCGCTGAGGGATGGGGCATGTGACTCTAAAGCTAGTAAGTGGGTTCTAACAGTACATGGGGAACAGCACGTGGGTTCTAACTCCATGTCTCGGGGAGTTCTGAGTCTGGGAAGACCCTGGGGCGAAGGGCAGATACTTACACAAACTGGATGATTTTGTTCAAGCCCTCGATTTCATACAGGCTCTCTGTGTCGGAGCCTCCTTCATCCAGAGACAGCTTCCCTGGGAACGAGAGAGAAAAGGTGGGCCAGTCTTTGGGGCCCCTCCGGGCTGGACACACCTAGGTCGGGCACACCTGGAAAAGGGGCCATTGGCTGGAGGCACCTGTGACCACAGGCCCTAGTGGGCCTGGATGGCTCTGTGTTTTCCCGAGAGCCAACACTTGCAGGGGAGGGGCGGCTGTGGGCAGGCAGCATGGCACTCTGTACTTCAGGAGGAGCCCCGGGCACACCCGGATGCCATCATTTCGAGCCGTAAGGCTTAAGATGGGTCACTCACCCTCTAAGGGCCTGACTTTTCTCACCTGCAAAATGGCAACAGTCTACCTGCCGGAAGGGCGACGTGACGCAGCGCCGTCTCTGGGAGCCGACCGCGAGGGGCCGCTCAGGGGTGGGGAGGGCATGCTGACTATGCCTTTGGGCCCGAACCTTCTCTCAAGTCCTCAACGTCCATGACCTCGCCCTGCGTGATCCAGCTCATGTAGCCCCGGAGGTCCTCTTCCAGCTGCTGCTTCTCCCGGAGCTTTTGGAAGGTTCCCCTGGACTTGGCCTTCTCCCGCTCCTTAGTGAATTCCCTGAAGGAACAGAGAGATGGGGAAGGGCGGAGAAAAAAGAGAGGGTGTGGAGAAGGATTGGGCTTCCCAAGGACAGAGAGAGCACGTTCTGTGGCTGGATGCGCCCCTGCCTTCGGGCCCAGGGTGTCGCCTGGGGTCCAGGTGCCCCTTCCAGGTGACAGAGGGGCAGCTCCTCTCGTGCCCCCTCGCCATCCACACCCTCAGGAGCACCTTGGAGCGCCCAGCTTGCCTTTCTCATTGCCTTCTTCTCATCTCGTCTGGTATTTTATCCTCCCTCGTCTTGGGGTCGCCTTGGACACTAGGGGTTAATGACATGACCATTTCCCTAACAGAATCAGCCACGGATCCTCAAATTTTCCAGGCTTCCCTGACCCTTGAAGCTACCTGAGGAATTTAGTTCTGCTTACAGACCTAAGGTCTGGAGGAAATTCCCCTGAGTCTAGAAGAAACCAGGTGGCCACACTGGAAGGAAAGGACCGGAGGGTCAGCGAGGGATCTTCAGACCAGCAGAGGCAACCCACTAAGCAGGTTGGAGAGAGAGGGAGGAGAGAGGGAGACGCAGGCACAGTCATTGGCTTGTCACATCAGCGCCTCAGCCCTCAGCACCATCCCCAGGGACAGGGCCCCGGCAGGGGGGCTCTGACCCTTTCCTGCTGTGGATCCTTTGGTCGTCCCAGGAAAACTGAGGCTACCTCCTCAGGATAACGTTGCAAAATGCACAAAATAAAACCATCTCATTACAAAGGAGTCGATTGTATCGCAATATAGTTATGGACATATAAAGAAATTGTGATAAGTACGTATATGCTTCTTTGTTAGCTCGTTCCCTAGCAAAGCCGAGTTGCAGATCTAACAACTCTCATAGTTTCAAAGTAGTAATGCGTGTTGTGTGGGTTCTATTGGGACAAGTCACAGGGAGCGCTAAATACCACTGTGGCGCACTGTCTCCATGCCTAGTGAAAGGAGACGCTAGATTTCAATCAGAGCTAGCAGAAAAGAAAGACAAGTTTTTCTCATTCAAGTTCACAGACCCCTTGAGTTCTTTCTACAGAGTGCTTGGAGGGAAGCTTCTGGGGTGGGGTGATGGCCATGGGGAAGGGGGCTGATGGTCACTTCTAGACGCTCCACTGTGGCTGCCTTGGAGCCGTCGCAGAGAGAACAGCTCTCATTAATAATGACCATTAGTAGTTAGTGCTCGTTATGTGCTGGACTCTGTTCTAAGGACTTTCTACGTATTAACTCATTTAATGCTCCCAGCACCCCTATGGGATTATTCCCATTTGACAGATGAGGCACAGAGAGGTTAGGTGACGAGGCAAAGGTCACACAGCCACCAAGCAGTAGTGTAAAGATTTAAACTTGGACAGTCTAGCCCCCGTCTGTGTGCCTCACTGAAGGCCCCACAGACTCCTAACATGAAGCATCAGCTCCTGCACATCCAGGGGCAGGAGGCTGGGATCTCGGGGGCTTCACCCAGAGGGAGTGCGGGTGTAGAGGGACAGAAGAAGAAAGGATGCGAGAAGGCTTGGGGAGAAGGGAGAAAAATTAAAAATCGAGGGGCTCCTACCTGCATCTTCTACACCTCCCTTGCTAACCCGGGAGTGTGCTCTTGGCAAAAGGGGAACCAGGGGTAAGCGGAGGTTCTAATCCACATCTCCCTGCCCTGCTTCTCCCCTTCCTCCTCCTCCTCCCACACCTCTTCCTCCCTTACTGCCTACTCTCTTTCTCCCTCTTGCTCTTTTCCCGCTCTCCCCATCCCACCCCCAACCTCTCTGCCCCTTCTCCCTTCCACCCTCCATCCTTCTCCTCTCCTTTTCTTCCCTCTCCCCGCAGCTGTTTGTGAACGTCCTTACCCGCTCAGGACACCCAGCACCAGGTTGAGAATGAAGAAGGACCCCAGCAGAATGAGGGTGACAAAATAGATCCAGGGCCACTCGTTCCCGATGGCATCATTGACCTGGTCCAGACAAAAGTATGAGTCCCATACACTGACCTGAGAGGGCGTAGGTCCCCTTCTGGACTCAATGCTCCACCTGACCCTGGGGACAAGGAGAGAGGCCATCTGGGCCCAGTGAGAGGACTGTCCTCGCCCAAAGATCTAGGACCTGGAATTAGAAGGACATCTCAAAAGTAGCCTCGCTGGCTATCCACTTGGCCAGACAAGACCGACACATTTCTTCCCCCAGCCATTCACCTCCCTGGCTCAACTCTTTCATTTACTTTTTTTTTTTTAATTGTTTTTGAGTGTTTATTTATTTTTGTGAGAGAGAGAGAGAGACAGTGTGAGCAGGGGAGGAGCAGAGAGAAAAGGAGACAGAATCTGAATCAGGCTTCAGGCTCCCAGCTGTCAGCACAGAGCCCGATGCAGGGCTCGAACTCACAAATCGTGAGATCATGACCAAAGCTGAAGTCAGATGCTTAACCATCGGAGCCACCCAGGCACCCCTGGGCTCAACTCTCTCATATACTCTCTCTCCGGTTGGTTTCCTTACAGCCAAGATTTTTCAAAGTAGAAGAAACACTAAAAAGTCTCGGCGTGAGCTTGGCCAGCTCCTTCATAAACAAGCTCTGTGACCCTAGACAAGTCACCTAACATCTCTGAGCATTATCCCATCTGTCCATGGGGATAATGATATACGCTTGCCCCTCACAGACCTGTAATAGAGGTGAAATAACACGTGACAGTCCTTTGACATGTTTGATAACTCGCTCCCAAAATATGAGCTGACGAGAACTACCCATACTAATCCTTTATGTTTGCAAAGCATCTGACTGTTTGACAATCTTTTCCTCAACAGTCAGTATCATGTTGTGGTTACGCGTCCTGGGATCAGAGCCCAAGGGATTAGAGTTTGCTCACCAGCGCCATAACTGTGGGCAAGTTACTGGACCTCTCTGAGCCTCGGTTTCCTCATCTGTAAAGTGGGAACCATGCCTTCCATTGTTGGAAGATTAATTAAGAAACGCAACCTAGCTCCTGATAACACCAAATAAATAATATACTCCAACAAGAAAACTTATATAGCATTGACCACATTACTGTTGTAATTCAGTTAATCTTCCTGGTAGTAACCATCAGAACTACCCTATGATGTAGGCAGTGTTTTTATTTTATAGACAAGGAAACTTATATCTAAAAATATTTATATGGGAAAGCAGTCTTGCCCTGGGGCAAAAAAAAAAGACTCAAAGGGTCCTTTATCCCTCAAGAAATCTGAGATTCTAGGTCACAGGAATGAGTCACTCACAGCCCGGCTTAGGGAAAAGTTAGAAGTTGAGGCCAGAACCCATGGAGCTCCTGGTTTCCATTCCTTTCCCACCTCTTAGGTTCTGCCCAGACAGGTTGTGCCTTGGGGATTGTCCAAAGGATGGTGGGACACACACCTGGGGACAGGAAGGGGGCCATGCACCCCGTGTAGGTTTCCCAGGGAGGGGTGAGAAGCAGCCTCGGACACTGGAGTCGGTGACTGTCGAGCCCCTCCCCCTCCCCGACGAGCCTGCGGATGAAGGCAGAAGGTTCTGCAGGCACAGGGCCAGACCCACCCAGTAGAGGACATCGGTCCACCCCTCCATGGTGATGCACTGGTACACGGTGAGCATGGAGAAGCCAAAGTTGTCAAAGTGCGTGATGCCGTGGTTGGGCCCCGGCCAGCCGCCCCGACACTCGCTGCCGTTGATGGTGCACGGGCGTCCCGAGCCCGTCCTGGCGCAGGGTGAGGGCTTCTCGTTCTCTACCGTGGCCACGATATCTGGGGGCGGAAGGCAGCATGAGCATCAGATGAGAGGAGCAGGTGGACAGGAATGAGAGAAGGTAGTTTGCAATCGTTGAGCAATAGGTCTAAAACACACTCAGCTGAAAACACAAAGGACTGCGCCCCCTGGAGCATATGGCGATGGAGGAGGAGGGCTGCTTGGGGCGGGGGGCCCAGCCGTGGATGTCTACAGGCAGCAGCGGTCATATCTTAGGCCCCAGGGCGTCATCAGAGGGCCCGCTTCGAGGATGACTTCCCTATGAGGACGTAACCTACGTAGCAGGTGTAATGTGAATGTCAGGTATATCCACAGAGCTTTAAAACAGGAGGCAGCTATCCCACTGGGGCGGAGGTGAGGGGCGAGGTCACACGTGTTCTGACTCAAGAGTTCCTTCTGGGAGATGACGTGGAGATACCCCAATGGTACTGAGATGAGCTGCACAAGACACGACGCTTCAGGGGTGCGGGTCTACAGGCATTCCCAGCAGTCCCCGCTGTGTCCCTGGATGGTGCTCTTATTATCTCTAAAATCCTTCAGTTTGGATTCCATCCCGGATCCCTTCTTATCGGGGGATGTTTTAGTCCTCTATTGTGTTCAGAGATTAAAATTAGCTCATCAGAGTTGGAATGCCCTACCTTACCCGTATTTACCACGTTGCCTCCATCTTCTGGAGAAGGGAGAGGAGAACATCAATAGTTCTGGGCTCTGAGTGGGTCCCTGACCCCTCAAGGCAAGGAGGGCCCATCCCAGAAAGGTTTTTGAGCACGGCTGTCCAGCACTGGTCAAGAACGCACGAGAACACTGGATGAGACCACCAAATTTGGTCTGAAGGTTGTGATACAAAGTCTCCTCCTCTCTGTCTGGATAACGTGTATCATAGGACATAGACTGTTACAGGAACAGGACGAGGCTTAACTAGGAGGGGACTAGGAATGAAACCACTGAAAGCTCTATGAGAGCTCACTGTTTTGGGTTGGGCTTGGACCTTGCGTTGCCCGTCCCCTTGTCAGTGGGCCTGGGGAAGTAAGGCGTCTCCCAAGACACTGCAGGTATTGTAGTCTTGGCCATCCTGGGTTACTCTGGTGAGTTAGGTTCTGGGCTTTCGGTGGGAGGGGTTCTCCTAACAGAAGTCACCTCTTCCTCATGCCATCACCAATTCCTGTCGACCCTGGTAGAATCAACCCTCCAACCGAGACAGATCGACACCTGCCATCTCGGCAGCAATGAGTCTCAGAGTGCAGGGTGGGACCCACACCCTTTCAGGGCCCCCACTCGGTCACAATTATTTTTATAATAATGCCAAGACATTATTTCATCTCCCGATCCTTCAACAAACGCAGGGTGGAGTTTTCTAGAGACTACATGACATGTGATTTCACAACAGACTGAGCACAGAAGTAGCTGTGGGTATCCAGCAGATTCTATTAAGCCAGGCATTAAAGAGATTTAGACAAAAAGTAAGACAATACCATTCTTGCGTTAAATGTTTTGGGTTTGGGAAAATACAGTAATTTTTTAATAAAATAAATTATTTATGTTCATAATGGCCTTATTAGTGTCCTTTTAAAATGAATTAATAAATTAATATTGTGACATTGTTTTCTCAGTTTTCGTACCTAATGCCATAAACGTCAATGAATAAAATCCATACCAACAAAAGCTCTTTGGGGTCCTTAATAATTTTCAAGAGTGCCAAGAGTCCTGAAGCAAACAGTTTGAGAACTACTGGCTTAGAAGGCTGGGGTCAGGCTCAGCTGGGCCTCAAGACGTATTATCTCTGAGAACCCTACAAATAACCCTTTGGCTCCTGGGTGCTTTCTTGAGATCCTCTTTCAAACACTGCTCTGTGGGTCCCGGCTCTGAGGGCCTGCTCAGACTAAAGCTAAAATGACGGCTGTAAAGAAAAGTACAAGTGGAAATTTGGGCTTGTCCTGACCTGAGCTCAAGCCACAGCAGGCTCAGAAAGCCCAAAGATACCAATTTATTTATTTGGGGTGGGAGTGCTCCATTCAGAGAAAGCTGTGGCCTGGGCCCCTGTCCATGGCCTCCATCACTGACCCTGGCAGACCTGTGCTTCCTTCAAGGGAGACTTTGTCCAAGAGAGAACCATTCCTTGGGTCAACAGGTATGGGAAGCAATGACCTTCTCCACGGCTGAGGTGGCTGTCCCTTTTGAATTGTCTTAGGACCACGGCCATCACCGCCACCACCACCCCGACCCCGCCCCAGCGCCCTGGGAGCTCACCTGTCCCAATGAAGTAGCAGGTCTTGTGCATTTTGCCCTTGAAGAGCTCCAGCCCGATGATGGCATAGATGATGACCATAAAGAGGACGAGCAGGGCGATGTGGAACAGGGGAAGCATGGCCTTGAAGATGGAGTTGAGGACCACCTGCAGGCCTGCAGAGGGTGAGCAGGGAGGAGAAAGGAGGAGTCACTTCCCCTCTTGGTCTCCTGGCCCTCCCACTCTCTATGTCCTGGGAAGCCTCTGGGTTGGAAGGGGACCCAGAACTGGGCCGGGGAACGGGTTGGGGGAGGAGGAAGGGCATCTGCAGGAGCACCGGCACCCACTCGGCACCCCCGACACAAGCCGGAGGGGTCTGAGCACACGGAAGGCTCTCAGGGCCTTGACGTCCAGGCCAGCCCCTTTGCTGCTCATCGGGGCGGTGTTGCTTTGGATGACGTTAACCTGTTCCAGAATCACGGTGAAAACCCTAGAGGGGAGAAGAGGCAGAGAAGAGGGCCCAGTGGTCAGACAAGCAACTGGTCCAGTGGTCCGGGACCCTGTGTCTCATCTGTGCTCAAGGGGCCCGTGGACAGGCCTAGGGGACAGGAAGCAAGTCTCATCAATCACTAACTCGGGTTTGGTCATGCCGGTCTGGAAAATTTTATTAGAAGATTCTGAGGCCAAGTTCAGACTCTGCACAAAGAGGATTGGATCCATCTGAGATGTCCATTCTGGGCACCGAAGGGGGGTGTTGAGGGACACATGCCACAGGCACTCACAGGCCATGGCCTGGGAGCTGAGTGTACCCCGTGGGGGGGGCTGAAGGTCACCAGTGGCGCTGCACTCAGTGGGGACCCAGTGGAGAAAGCCCAGAGCTGTGTCTCCCTGTGCAGCACTTTCTGACAATGCCCTCTTATTTCCTTTCCTGCTCATTTGCCCCTCCTCTCAACTCACTCGAATTCCCATTATCCTCTGAAGACCATCTCAAGCCCTTCTTTATGAATCCTGCCTTTGACAAGGAACCCCTGGGACAAGTCGCTGAGTCCAACAATGGCGCGCTGTGTGCTATTGTTGTCCCACACTCTATTATTCTGTCATCATTTGTCTTGGCCTCCCCCCCAGGCTGGTTCATCAAGAGTAGAGGCCGATTCACAGAATTCTGCCTTCCCCAGTGTGCCTAAAGCCGCATGGGATAATTAGTAAATCATCAACATCATGTTTATTGAGTCGAGGGGCAGCCTAGTGGTTAAATACCAGGTTCCGGAGCCAAGATCGCTTTGGTGCGAATCCTGGCACAGCCACTGGCTAGCTCTGCGACCTCAGGCAAGTTGCTTGACCTCTCTGAGCCTTAGCCTCCTTAAGTGGAAAAAATGAGATTGTTGAAAAAGCTAAATGAGATGTTACATGTAAAACACATAGTAAGTGCTTGATAAATGCTGCTATTGTAATTAGGGGGTGGTTATTAAAAGTTATATTATGGACTGAATTGTGTACCCCTCAAATTCAGATGTTGAAGCCCCAACCCTCGGTACCCCAGACAGTGGCTGTATTTGGAGACAGGGCCTTTTTACTTTATTTTTAAAATTTTTTAACATTTATTTATTTTTGAGAGACAGAGCACAAGCAGGGAAGGGGCAGAGAAAAAGGGAGACACAGAATCTGAAGTAGGCTCCAGGCTCTGGGCTGTCAGCACAAAGCCCGACTCAGGGCTTGAACCCACGAACCCATGAGATCATGACCTGAGCCGAAGTCAGATGCTTAACTGGCTGAGCCACTCAGGTGCCCTGACAAGGCCTCTTAAAAAAAAATTTTTTTTAATGTTTATTTATTATTGAGAGGCAGAGAGAGACAGAGCATGAGCAGGGGAGGGGCAGAGAGAGGAGGAGACACAGAATCCCAAACAGGCTCCAGGCTCTGAGCTGTTAGCACAGAGCCCGACGTGGGGCTCGAACCCACAAGCCACAAGATCACGACCTGAGGTGAAGTTGGGTGCCTAACCGACTGAGCCACCCAGGCGCCCCTGACAAGTTCTTTTTAAAGAGTTAAGTTAAGGGGCGCCTGGGTGGCACAGTCGGTTAAGCGTCCGACTTCAGCTGGGTCACGATCTCGCGGTCCGTGAGTTCGAGCCCCGCGTCAGGATCTGGGCTGATGGCTCAGAGCCTGGAGCCTGTTTCCGATTCTGTGTCTCCCTCTCTCTCTGCCCCTCCCCCGTTCATGCTCTGTCTCTCTCTGTCCCAAAAATAAATAAACGTTGAAAAAAAAAAATTTAAAGAGTTAAGTGAGGCTGTTAGGGTCGACCCTAATCCAATCTGGCTGTTGTCGTTAGAAGAGGAGGAAATTCGGACACACGAAGAGGCACCCGGGTGTCCACAGAGGAAGGACCACGTGGTCGCAGGGAGGAGGTGGCCACCCACAATCCCAGGAGAGAGGCTGCAGGAAAAACCAAACCTGGGAACACCTTGACCTTGGCTTTCCAGCCTCCAGAGCTGCGAGGAAATGAGTTTCTGTTGTTTAAGCCCTCCAGTCTGTGGGATTTGGTTATGGCCCCCCCGGACAGACAAATACAGGTTTCTAAATATCCATTTCTGTGAGCCCAAATAACAGGTTCCCCATATACCCCATGTAGGTCCAGGGAATAAAGGCGGAGACATTTATAAACAACCCGAAACTGCTGGCCATTGAAACCACACCCATCATTTCCCATTTTGTGTGAGGTGAAAAGAAGAAAGGAGCCCGTGGTGCCTCGCTGGGGGAGGGGCGGGACCTGCCAGGGCAGTGTGTCACTCTCGACAGGCAGGGGCCAGCCCCTAACAGAGGCTGCTCCATGGCAGGGCGTGCATGGTGCTGGGGGCTCCGCCTGCCTCTGGGATGCTGGTGGCGGCGGTGGGCACAGCGTCCTCAGAGAGCCCCTCTGACCTCAAACCCCACTCCCCACATGTGGGCCTCACCCCAGGAAGACGATGATGAAGTCTAGCACATTCCAGCCGCTGCGCAGGTAGGCATCCTGGTGGAACAGGAAGCCATAGGCAATGATCTTCATGGCGGCTTCGATTGAGAAGACGATGAGGAAGAAATACTCCAGTTTCTCCTGTGGAGGCAAACAGTCACACCACTCCTCTGTGTATTCCGGGTGTGCCCTTGATCCTCCCTTTCTCTTCTCCCCCAGGCACACTGTTCCTCAGACGTGCCTGCCCCAGGACATTTGCACTGGCTGTTCCCTCCGCCGGGAATTCCCACCCCCCACCCCCACCCCCACCTCACCACCACACATCCCCACATTGCCAGCTCCCTCCTTTCCTACAGGTCTTTACTCAAAAGTCATCCCTCACCCAGGCCTTCCCCGGCCCCACAAGTACAACTGGAGTGACCTCTGACTTTTTCTGTTCCTCTTCTCTGCTTTAGTTTATCTCCTTAGCACTTATCCCTAGCTAAAAATACCATATATATTTTTATCTTGTTCGTTTTCTGTCTCACCCACTTGAATGTAAACTCCATGAAGTATGTGGATTTTTGTTCATTTCTTTTATCACTCTACTTCCGTGGCCTAGAATTGGATGAATAAATGAATGGTCTGGGCAGCCCCCAAAGTGAAGGTCCCCAGGTGGTTTCTGGTCTGGGCATCTTTCTTCTCGCGCCGTCCTGAGGACCGACAGTGGGGCATGACTGCAGAGAGGGGGTGCATTTCTCAGGACCCCAGATGGCCCTCTCTGGCTGGTCGGGGGTCTCACCTTTAACCCATCTTTCTGTAACCTCCCCCTGCTCGTCCTACCAGCCCGCCCACACCAGCTGCCTCCGGGGAGCCCTCTGGAGCCCACAAACAGGATGATTCAGGGGGAGGGGACTCGGGCACACTGTGTCTGGAGGAGGGCCCGCAGGTACCAGGTGGGGGGGGTGGGGGTTTCAGCGCAGCCTCTGCCCTGCAGGAGGCCTTGCTGACCCTTCCACGTTCTGGCCCTGCAGCCCGATTCTCTGATTCTCTCAGTTACCCCGTCCTGGACCCAGTCACCCTGCCCCCACCTCTGGGCCCAGGAGAGCTATTTCTAACTGAGAAGGCAGCATCCCCTTGCCAGGACTCCAGGCTGAAACTGATCTCCTTGCAGCCATCTGAACCCTGGTTGGCGGCTTCCAAGAGCCCTGCACCCCACCCCACCCCCACCAACCTCCGCGGACAAGCCCAGTCTCCCGGGAGGGTGTCGCCCAGCCTGCAGGCAGGACGGAGCTACAGCACTCCACAACTCCGGGAGGGGTTGACTGCCCTCTGGAGCTGACCAACGAGGGGGTCTGTGCCCCAACCAGCGCCCTCCCTTACCATTAGTCACCAACACCCCCAGGAAAGCCGTCCCCCGGCCAGGGCCTCTCCATCAGCACACTCCGGAGGCATAACTCGGATTATGAATTCATAATATGAATTCTTTATTCTGGATGGAGCCAGATCAGGAAACGGGCCACCCCACTAATGATTTGGAAGAGAATTTGTTTTTACTTCCAAGTAGTAGCTGTGGGAAGCAAGGAAGAGCTTGCCAAATGGCCCGTTGACATGGATGCGGTCCGAGAAACCTCCCAGCTCGTCATTCAGAGAACATTCCCGAGAGCATAGTTTTCCCTTCTATATGGAGGGGGAAACTGAGGCACATATGGACTGAGACTACTTTCCTTAACCTCACCCCTAGTCCCTCCCACCAGTTGTAATCCCAAAACTTGCTTTTTCTTCCAGATAACGTATGGTTAAAATGCAAAACATACCGTTCTACTAATGGGCCTATTTACAGGGATTGTGCCTAACTGAAGGTGCCTAACTGAAGGTGGAATCGTGGGGCACCTGGCTCCATGGGGAGATGCACAGGGCAGTCGGGGCACCTCCCCGCTGAGGTGGAGTGGGGGGCAGCCATGGAGGGCCTCCTTGGAATGGGCTGGGTGCTTTCGTTCCTGGGCAGGGCCGGCTTCCGGGGAGTCAGGCTCACCAGTATGGGAAAAGCATAGGGAGGAGAGTGAAGTCAAGTCAGCATTTTAAGTTTTAAGTTGCTGCAACCCCAGGGGCAAGACAGTTGAAGTGGGAGTGAGTGGAGGGAAAACAGGGCCCAAAATAGTTGTGGTGCTCAGAGGCTGGGCGGTCAGCCACGTCCACGGGAGCGCTGCCCACACCTGCCACTGCCTGTCCTACGGCCGCCAGACCCTGAGTGAGCTTGTCGAGGCCCGTAGGCCTCAGAGGGGGTCACTCAGGTTCCACAGCCTGTTGGCTCCCAGGCCCAGCTCTCCCCACCACACTCCCCTGACCCGATCGCGGAGCACCTGGAACTCTACGGATCTGCCATAGGAGCCCCGTGTGTGCACGTAACACGGGCCCTCGCCCAGGAGGACATGGGAGCAGGATATGTCCCCTCCTGAGTTTTGGGACAGTGTTGTCAATGCCACATTGGGTTGCCCCATGGCCCCTCCAGCCTGGGCTCAGTCTTTGACGGAGGAACAAGGGACATCCATTCCACAGATATTTATTCAATGTTGGACTGGAGGCAGCAGGCAAGACCCTGCTATCTCTCCCCAAGATCGAAGTTATCAACTTTCCCCCAAACATCCCAGTTCCCCTCAGCACCCCCTTCAGAGGCTGCCATCAGCAGGTGGGAGGCAGTAGGTGTGTAGCGTAAAGGTTCCCATCAGCTCTGTTTCTTTGGACGAGTTCCTGACCTCTGTGACCCTCCGTTTCTTCATTTGTAAAGCTGAGGTAACGACCACTACCTACCTGGAAGAGTCATTCTGAGGAATAAATGGCCTCCTGTAGGGAAGCGCCCACAACTTCCTGGCACATTCCACATGCTCAGGAAGCCACAGCTTTTCTTATTAGCTGCCTGGGCCCAGTTGTGAAGGTCTGATTTCTGCTTGCACCGTGTTCTACCAGTTTCCACAGAGCAGTTGTCTCAGGTCACTTCTGCGGGTAGCTCACCAGGAACGACTTGGCTCTGTCCTACCTTCAATTCAACATGCTTAAAACTGACCTCCTCTTACTCCTGAACTTGCTCCCTTCCTCGATTGTCCCTGTCTCAGTCAATGACACCGAGCGGCCCAAGCCAGGAATCCAGGGTCTTTCCTGGCTCTTCCCATCACTCTTCCCTGGGCCGAGGGGCCTTGACTCTGTTCCCTGCTGTGTCACCTGCATCTGGAACAGTGCCCGCCACACCAGTGTTTGTGATCAAAGGAATGAGCCAGTGTCCTTACTGCGCTGCTTCTCAACGTACAGACCGGAGGCTGGTGCTGTCCACAAACTGTTGCTATCAGTCTGAGACAAGCATAGGCAGTGAGAATAAGCATTTGGAAATTGTTGCAGCAATTCACCACAACTTCCGAGCACATGGGTGGACCAGAGCCTCAGGTGGGGCTTGACGAGTCTCAGAGGGCACAGCTGTGACGTGATCCCATGAAGTAGGACCACCTACCAGTCCGCAGTGGATTGCAAATTGAAAGAAGCGACAGGCCGAGTTTTTCCCCACATAGTTGTCTCCGAGCCTCTGCACTGGAGCACATCGTACTTCCTGACACATGGCAAGTGCCCAAGAAATGTTTGTTGAATGAATTAAAAAAGCAGTCAACAATCATCATCTCTCCTACGACGTAATTTAAAGGGAGGTTGTGATATTGCATTTATAACATGAAACATATATTTCTTCTTCAAGGTCTTTGGCACAGAGCTCCTAAAACATTTGGAATTTCGTAAGCGATGAGAGTTGACAAAGATGTCTTTGTTATGTTAACGGAGTAACGACTTGAGGAACTCACCTAAGGTTGGGGGCGCATCACCAGAGGAACCAACCCTATCATTAAAAGGTTGGAACTTTCAGTCCAACCCCCTTAACCTCCCGGGAGGGGAAAGGAGTTAAAGGCTGAATCAATCACCAACGGCCAGTGATGTAATCAACAGTGCCTATCTAAAAAGCCCCATGAAAACCCAGAAGGACAGGTTCAGAGAGTTTCTGGGTTGGTGAACAATGGAGACGCAGGGAAGGAGAGTGGTGCATTCAGAAAGCATGGAAGTTTCATGCCCTTTTCCCCCATACCTTGAGGTCAAGGTGTGCACCTCTTCCAGCTGGCTGTACGTGAGTTATATTCTTTTACAATGAACCAGTGATCTAGTAAGTAGAATGTTTCTCTGCGTGAGCCACGCTAGCAAATTAATCAGACCCAAGGGGAAGGTCGTTGGAACCTGCCATCCACAGCCCGTCCGTCAGAAGCACAGATAACAACCTGAACTTGCTATGGGTATCTGAACTTGGGGATGGTGGTGGCAATCTTGTAGGACCGAGCCCTTCATCTGTGAGATCTGACGTTCTATCCAGGTAGACAGCGTGAGAATTTTTTTGAATTGTAGGTTCACCCGGCTGGTGTCAGAGTGTTGCCCGGTGGTGTGGGAAAACCCCCCCATGTACACACTGGAAATGGGTGCCGAATCAATACGGGTGCAGCCTCGGGATCTCTATTCCTGAGGAGGGACGCTACACCCCAGGCTCTGAGACCAGAGTAGGGGAGACAGCGCTGATCCCCTGACCCTCCTGACCTCACGGGAGGACCGTGAACCAGTCTGACTTTGCGAGACGAACTTTGTTGCCAGCTTCCTACAAGTGCCTTCACTGCCACAATCCCCTTCAAGAGAATTCTCGTCTCTCCACAGACAGACCTCTAACTGGGCTTCCCCGGAGTATGGCCCCGACCACAGCCCTTGCACCTGTTCCTGGGGGCGTTGGAGCTGGCCACTCCCAAAGTCCTGGGCTGGAAAAGGCAGGGGTTGGACCGCAGTCCCCTGGCCCTCCTACTGCCTCTATTTCCAGGCTATCCTCCATCCCTGAGGGGCAGCCAGTCCTGCCACGGAACTGCTCCCCCCACTGGCATGTGCTAGGCGTTGACGGAAGAGGGTGGGAGCTGGCCGGACCCTGTCTGGGACCACAGAAGCAACTGTTAGCATACCGTCTCCCTCCATATCCCTGCTCCAACACTGTAGCCTGCAGGAAGGCTGGACTGGACTCCAGTCTCCCGGGCCCCCTGCGCCCCCCCTTGGAGGGCTCAGAAAGAACCATAGCCTAGAGCAGGGCTGACAAAAGAGCCAGAGGCCTCCTGCCACTGCCGGGCCTCATCTCCTGTGCCTGAGTCTCCTTCCTGAGGCTCAACCCATGGTGATCCCTTAGGACACAAATCCTCCTGGTGGGAGGCCATTCATTCACAGTTGTTGTTAACTCTTTAAGGTACCCTTGCTTCAAGGAGCCAAAGTGGGTTTGGCGGAGGGAGAGGGAACCCGGTGTGTGTGTAGGGAGCACAGGCTGGGTGAGGCGGGGCTCCGTGCGGGCATCCTCGCACATGCCTTCATGCCCGGGGGCCTCACAGTAAGTGTTCCCAGCAGGCTGGTGGGTGCTGTGGTTATGAGTTACTTCCATGACATTAATGATTGTTTTCCTCCTGGGCTCATCCCCTTTCTCGCTCCCTGAAGCAGACAGCAGTGCCGGGCCTCCTGCCCCAGGAGACGTTTGGGCCAGGGTCCCAGGCCTTTGTTTTCTAAGCCTGAACCCACCATGTGGAAAAAGGGGTTGAAGAGAGAGGGCTGACTCACAAGTGAAACAGAGACTCACCCCAGGGCCGAGAGGCCCCAATGGTAGATCTGGTCTGGGGTCTGCGTCCTCGTAGTGCCCTAAAGGTGTGGCAGGGTCTGGGAAGAGGCCCCAGGGAGCCCCAGGAAAGCAGGGTCTCACCTTGCCAAGGATTCCTGCCCCTTAAACTTTGCATGGAGACAGTGGAGGGTGGACCTGAGGGGAACGTGGGACTGGAACAATAGGTCTCCTCCAGGGCGGACAGAGCACTGGTGACCCCAGGCCCTTAGCACTGCCTGAGACACAGGCCTGGCTCCAGGCCAGGGCAGGCAGGCCGACTAACCTTAACCCAAGAATAACTGCAGGTGAAGCTCTCCCCATCCAGAGGGACACGGGCTCAGAATCCAGATTAAAGCTGATTTCTAGGAAAAAGGATGACATTTCCTGAGCACCTTAGTTGTGGACGAAGGTTCAGTCCTACTACGCTGTTTTTCCTACTTCCCAGATGAAGATAGTTGGGCTCAGAGAGGGAAGCCGGGTGTCCGAGGCCCAAAGGGCTAGTCCCACCTGCTGGGACTGAGTCAACGGTTTTTCTGCTAAGCCAGCCTGGTGTCCGGTGGCCACACCATTCAAGGGGTATCCAGGGCCCTGGCATGTGTCTCCATGACCACCTCAGCCTCCAGGTTTGGAAAATGACCCATTGAGGAGTGAGGAAGGTGGCTATATTTAGGCCGATGGAGTCTTACCCAACTAGATGTGATCTGAGTGGGTCTCTCCTGCCATCATACTTCCCCCCTCCCTTCCCACAGGGGAGAACCGGGCTCCCCCCGGGTCTAGGGGGGTCAGCCATGCCAGGGCTCTCTACCCTAGCAAGACCGTGGAGCTGAGGGTAGCAGGAGGAGCCGCACGCTTGTAGTGGAGGTGACGGAGGGGGACGAGGGGAAAGCCCACCATGCGAGAGGGTGGGAGACCAATACTGTCTCGGGTAATCATGATAATATTAGCTATTCGCTGAGGTTTATTAAGTACCCATGTATGTGCCAGGCTATATCCTAGCCACATAGATACATTTCAATCTCACGGGAACCGTGCAAGGGAGGTACTCCTACCCTCATTTTACAGATAAGGAAACTGAAGCACAGAGAGGTTATGTGATTTCTCTGGGGTCACACAGCTGCTACGCGGCAGAGCCATAATGTGAATCCAGACAGGTTAATTCCAGGGTCAGTGGTCCCAACCACTAGGCCATGCTGGTCTCAGATCCTGCCTGCCCCTGCCTCCCCCGCCCCGGCCCAGGTCTGCCCTCGCCCCTTGGCTGTGGTCTGGGAGTGCTGGTCAGGCAGGGAAGGAAAAGAATGACAACTGAACAACTCCCGTGTTGTGTGGGACGTGATGTCCTTGCCCTCATCAATGTAAGAGTTCTGAAAGGACCCATCGTGGTCCCTGGTGAGGTGACTGAGGCTCAGAGAGCTTAGGAAGCTGCCAGCCAAAGTCCAGGGTGGAGGCAGGTTTGTCTGACTTGAAACCTCACGTTCCCCATGACTCCCCCATAGGGTGCCCAAGTTTCCTTCAAAGCTTTCGTTGTTCACTACTACCTCCCCGTCCTCAGCCCTGCCCTCCTGTGAGGGGCGCAGACGAGGGGTGGGGAGTGCTAACGCCCCGGAAGGGGAGCAGAGTCCCTGCAGTGGGACAGGGCAGGCTCCGAGGTGAGGCTGAAAGGCAGGCTTTGATTGTACTTTGCCAGACCCTCGTACGGTGACCCAGGCTCGGTCACCGGTGCCCAACAGGTCCCGGATCTCTGAAGGGCAAGGCCAGAGCCGGGGTCCATCTGAGGCCGGAGCCTCCCCAGATGGTGCGTAGAGTGGGCTGCTGGTCGCGGGAGTTGGCGGGCACATTCCAAACCCTATAAAAAAACAACTGCCCTGCTTGCCAGAGGCTTAGGCTGCAGCCTTGTGCATAAGACCGCACGGCAACCGGAACCCCAGGAATGTACCAGGGGCCTGGCCGAGTCTGCTGACACGGGAGGGGTGGCAGGGGTGGGCGCGGTGCTCTCAAAGGTCCAGGGACAGGGAGGCCGGGGGTACCGACGCCAGGGACAGGCTGAAAGGCCGAATCCCGCTGGCCTGGCCCTGTGCTGGGCAGCACCAAGGCCTACCCGACTGGTGCTACCAAAAATCATCCAGAACTTAGAAATCAGGCAAAGGGAGGTCACCGCGTCCTTGTAACGCCATGTTGGAGCATTTCATAACAGGCCTGGCCAAGGATTATTTAATTATCTAGGACAAAGTTTATCAGCCCCAGCCTTATTCATATTTCAAGCTGGATAACTCTTTTTTGGTGGGAGGGGGCCCTCCTGTGCTTTGCAGGATGCTTAGCAGCATCCCTGGCCTCTACCAGTAGATGCCAGTAGTGTGGGCACGGTCCCCACCAAACTGTCCCTCCTTTCCCTCGCCCTTGGAAACCATTGACCTGGTTCCCCTCTCACTGTTCTGTCCTGTAGAGCTGCAAATGATTTCTGCTTGCTAGAAAAGATTTACTGCCCGGTGGACGTCAGCTAGTTTGATAACCAACCTGGCAATTTTATTCCATCATTTCTTTCTCCACTATCATATACTTCTGTTCCGCTAATTCTCTTTGAATCAGCTTTACCCTCCTGTTTGTTCTGAGGGGAACTAATCTTTAACGTGTGTTCCTTCTTTATTGTAATCAGTCATGTTCGCACTGTTTGAAAAGTCTCCTTGGACGCAGGATTGCTCTGTGGACGAAGTGAGATAATGGAGCGAGGGCAATCAGTTTCCAGGCTGTGCCCAGTAATTAGTAACTGTGACTCTTGTTGCTTTTCCATGTGGGTCCCCTCGGGCCGGTCAAGGTTGGAATGGTGACCCTCCCAAAGTCCCCTTTCACTCAGGCAGGGGGACCTCCTAGGATCAGCGTTGCTTCAGACCTCAGGGAGCAAGTGGGGCTTCAAGGGGCAGAGCTGGCTTTAGAAGGTCTTGGTTTGGGTTCAGGGTCTAGGGCCCTGCACTCTGGTCTTGGCTTCCAACTGCCCTTGGACATCTCACTGCCCTTTTGCTGGCCCCAGTGGTGACTCTGTGTCTCTTCTCTCCTCCCACTTCGCTGACAAGCAGTGCCCCTCTGTGACCCGCATCCCCAGGCTTTTACTCTCCAGGGAGAATTCCGGGACAGGGCTGTGTTAGACACAGGCTTCCCAAGCCTAAGGCAGGCTTCTCTCTTGGGCAAGAGGAGTTCAGCCCAGGTAGAGCCTCGGGCTGGATGCTCCGTGTGTCCATTCTGGCCTGGGCAGGCAACAGCTTCACAATCAGGAGAAAGCAACTTACAGTGAGGGGCTGGGGGCTGCTCTCGTGGGACGCCTTCCTGTACCAGTCCCCAGGGGAACAGGGATGATCATCATCCTCTGTCCTCCGCTGTCCAGAAGGCCACATCAAGATGCCCCACAAAGGGTACGGGCCCGCCCAGGTAGCCGGATGGGTATATGCACCCAGTCTCTGTGCCTCAGTTTATTCTTCTGTAAAAAGGAGAAAAGTAATACTACCTGCCTTGTGGGGCTGTTGTGGGCAATACATGAGATAATGCATATAAAGCATTAGAACAGAACCTGTACGATGCAAATGTTCGACAAATACCAGATGTTGCTGTCTAGGCAGAGGAGGAGGAGGAGGAGGAAGAGGAGGACAGTTTGCTGCAGGATTTCCTGGGGGTGGCCAGGAAAGCCATTCAGATAAGCTGGATGTTTTAAGGAGTAAAAATGAAGCATTAAAGAGACATCAGGGACAGACAGTGGGTGAAGGAAAGGGGAATTTTTTTTATCTGAAATACTCCTTTGGTCATACCCTAGAACAACCCAAGGGTCTCTGGGATCAGGGCTTGGTGACTGGGGAGCCCACTCTGAGGCACAGTGGTGCCTCATCTAGTAACTTCTCTGAAGTGTATGATGTCATCCCCATCTTACAAATGAGGGGACCTAGGGTGCAAAGAAGTTAAATAACATGTCCAAGATCACACAGCTAGTATATCAATGGTTCTGGACTAGAAAACATAGATAGTAGGGGTTCCTGGGTGGCTCAGTCGGTTAAGCGTCCGACTTCGGCTCAGCTCATGACCTCTCAGTTCGTGGGTTAGAGCCCCGCATCGGGCTCTGTGCTGACAGCTCAGAGCCTGGAGCCTGCTTCGGATTCTGTGTCTCCCTCTCTCTCTGCCCCTCCCCTGCTCATGCTCTATCTCTCTCTCTGTCTCAAAAATAAATAAAAACATTAAAAAAAATTAAAAAAAAAAAAAGAAAACATACATTGTAGCCCTAAGACTCATTCTTAACCACCACGCTGCTTCCCCAACCTGGCTGATTTCAGAGACCGTTTCCCCCTCCGCCATGATGCTACATAGCTGGCCAAGACATGAGCATCCTGGATCTTCTTCTTGCCATCCTCTGACCCACTGTGTCTCCCCAGAACTCCCCTGCCCTCTCTGGGCAAGGGCCTCAGTTTCCCCTTCCGTTCAGGGAGGACCCAGGTTTCCCCACTGACACAGAACAGGCAGAGTCGGGGGGGGGGTACCTCAGCACCAGTCCATCACCTGCAGCGAAAGCAGGGGGGAAGGAGATGGAGAGTAGGAGAAAGGTCCTGAAGAAGCACCCAGACCTTCCACGGGAGCCTGCTTCACAGACAAGTGTCAGGATTTCTTTCCCACAATCGGGGGTGCCAGCTGCCCCCTGACTCTGTTTGCACCCAAGTCAACCGTGGGAAGCCCTTCTTGCCCCCTGACCAGCCCTGCCCCCCGCCTCTCACCCATCAAATGCTCAGACCTGCAAAGCCCATTGCCCGGTGAACGTGGGCACCTGTATCTCCACGTGTCGGAAATTAAAATCACTGTGGCCCTCCCTCCCACCTCAGCCTGCTCCTCCCCCGGGTGTTGCCTGTCTTGGTAAGTGATACCGCCATCTGCTCTGGCACCCGCTCTGAAACCCAAGTGTCATCCTTGTCTTCTTCCCCTCCCCCGTGCGTCCGTCCCTACATCCAGCAATCACCAGGTCCCACTGAGCCGTCTCCTGTCTCTCAACGTCACCCTCTTATGCATCATGCCTCAATTCTAGTCTCCCCTGTTTCCTGCCTGGACAACTTCATGACCTCTTCCTCCCTCTCCCTGCTTCCCGCATCGCACCGCGCTCCAGTCTACCCTCTACACGGTAGCTTGAGAGATTCTTCTAAGCCCCAAACTCCTCTCTCAATCTCTTGCCTCCAGCCCTTTGCTCATGGGGCTTCCCTGCTGAGGCTTCTATAACCTCTCCCCGCTGCCCCGACCTCTCCTCTAGGACCAGCTACGTGATCGACAGGCCCAGTACGAAATGAAAAACTGTAGGGCCCTTTGTCCAAAAAGTCGGAAATAAATGCCATTGAAGGTATCAAAATGCAAAGCTTTTTCCTTCCGTCCATGGTTTCTTTTTCAATCTGTCATGGTGGGTTTTGGTTTTTGGTTTTTTATTGCCTATTTAATGTCGTAAGGCACAAGGGCAGACCCTCACAGGCACTCCCGTCCTCCTCCATGACCTCCTCCAGGCTCCTCCCACCAGCTGCCAGTTTCCCCCCCAACACCATCCAGCAGCCAGACATCCTGTGTCTCAGCCAGAGGTGGGGAAGTGGAGACAGGCATCTCCCTTCCCATGGGCTTGCTGCTTCCACCCAAGGTGGACAGGAAGGAAGCACACAAGGGTGGATGTGGCCACCTCTGCTCCAAGAGACACAGGGGATGTCTGTGTGGTTGATGTGGTTGAGGGATCAGCCACAGGCTCCACCCGGCGATCATTCACTGAATGGGCCGTGGAGCCGTCAGCCCAGGGTGGGGACAGCCATTGCCATGCCCTGTCTTGAGACACCAAAGACAGACCGCATGTATCCAACCCTGACCCTGGCCCAGGGCACCAGCAGGGAGAGAATGAACAGTGTCTGTCTTTTGAGGTGGGAAGGTGATAGGAGGTGGCAGAGGGCGAAATGTGAGTGAGCCGTGGCTCCAAGCTACTCGTGCACATACCATGATCTCACTGGTCTTCGCTCACAAAATATGGATTTAGAGATGAAATTATTTAAATTTTCAGTGCTATACCCACGGATCATTAAACCCCAACCATGGGGCCCTTCTGAATGCAGGCCCCGGAGGGACTGCACAGGTCACATGCACATGAAAGTTGGCCCTGTCCTCGTCCTTCACATCTCAGGGAAAACATCCCATCCTCTGGGAGGGAATAGGTTTTCCTCCAGTGCAATATCATGGTGTCCCAAACCTTATAGATTTCCCTTTTCAATTCAGATACTTGTGTAACTGGTTTAATTATCATCATTTTAATTGGTTGAATTAATTAAGGCCTGTGAAGACAGAAACTAGGTCTACTTGGTTCCCAATCTTATCCCCAGTATGTACCAGGGATATAATGGGCACTAAATAAATATTTGTAAAATGAGTGAGAATGCTAATGAAGAATTGGTCCTTGGGACTCCCTTCTTAAAAACTATGGGTTATTTTGGATGACTGGGAAGTCCCTAACCTTTCTCAGATACCTACCAAAGCAGCCAATAGGGTAAGAGAGAGATAAGTGCCTGATTTCCCTTCCTTCTGGTCTAACTCCTCTCATCTCCCTCCTGCTGGATTGTGTGGAGATGAACATATAATTGACAAGTAGGAGTGAGGAATCCACCGCTAGAAGCTGGCTGTGTGACTTTGAGTATCACCTACCCTCTCTGGGCTTTACCCCAAAGGGATCAGATCAGGATCCCTCACTGACTATTAATAGCCTGTCCAACTTTGACAGTTGAGGGGTATTCACTGCTTTGGAAAGGTTTCTGGTTAGTTCTTCCTCTTCCAGGTAATTTATCATCCTGTGTTTATGCGCTCTAGACCTTACCCGAGGCGTTGTAACTCCAGCCCATAAGCTAAAGGGAAAGCACACAGGACTGCGTGAAATTTTTAGGACAGCCATTTGGTTTCAAGATGGAAGAGGACAGACCCAGTGAGGCGTAATTTAATAACCTCCAGAGGGCAATTTCTTTTGAAAGTGACCAACTTCTTAAGGAGTTGAAATAAAACTAAGGCCCCCAGATATGAAGTCCTGAAGAGTGGGGTGGACCCAGAGCCCTCCTAGATTCAGGAACACTGAATACTGGGCCTGCCTTGTGGAAGGCCCCTCCCAGCCTCAGTTGCAGTCCTGCCCACATTTTGTCTCACTTTCCTTCCACACGCAGGAGCTCAGAGTTTTTTCTGTTTATAGCCAAGCACACACTTAAAATCCCAGCTTCTCGCCAGCTCAAGATAGATTCCCATGGAAACCGGCATAAAGGAGAGGCGAAGAGAAATACCTTTGTTTCAGGCCCTGGATGCATGTTAATTGCCCTCCCCCCGCCTCCCCCGTGGTGTAAATGCAGGAAAAAAACCTGTTGAAATGGCGGGTCCATTGTCCTGTCCGCTCGTGGGCCTGAGAGCACTGTTTCTGTGAGGGATTCCCCTAGAAGTCTTCATGCTGTTACCACATTAGCAACACAGCTGCCACAAAGCCAGGCCCTCAAGTCAGAGGGGCCTGAGTTTGAGACCCTATGGGCAGGACCTGCATGTGGGGTGGTCCCGAGCAAGGTACCCAAACTCTCTGCCTCAGTTGCCTTGTCTTTTACATGGCTTTAATGTTGTTACCTCACAGGGATACTTCTGCGGATTAGTAAGACAATAATGTAAAATATTTAGCATAGAACCTGGCATCTAGTAAGCACACGACAAATGGTAACCATGCTTACTATTATCTAGCTGTTGAGTAAAATCAGCCCTTTTACTCCCTAGGGCTCCATTTACTCATCCATAAACCAGTGAGGCAGGGAGAAGATAGGACAAATCCCTCCTAGATCTGGCATTTTATGGTTCTGTGTCCGTGTTACTGGTGAAGGGGTGAGGAGAAAAGTGGTATAGAGGTCTAAAACGTGGTCTCTTGGGATTCCTAGACCCCACTCTCCCAGGAAGCAAGTTTCTTCTGGCTTATATCCAGGAAAGGGAAACTAGCCTTCTGCCTCCATTGCTCAGGAGCTGACCTTACTAAGCCTCAGTTTCCACATCTGTCAAATGGGACTACTTTATGGGGTTGCCGGGAGGATTTTAGAAGCTTACTCTCATCAGATGCCCAGCACAGTGCCTGGGCCCTTGCTCAGGGCTGGATGGTAATATTACAGAATCCGGAATTAGCAGGTGTACCCTGCAAAGCTCTTGAGTCACTCAGCCAGCCCTGCAGGTGGCTGGGAGCTAGACTGAGGCTCTGGCATCACCCACCAGCATGCCGTCCACCAGGGGGGCCTCCCTGAGCCTGGGGCTGCAGGCCCACAGAAGGGGGGTGGGAAGACCTGTCTTACCAGACCAAGGTTGAGAGTGTTGTTGTCATCTTCTGGCATGGGCAGGTACACAGCCAGGGCCACACAGTTGGCAAAGATGGTGAGCAAGATGATTGTCTCGAAGGGTCTGGTGCCAGGGTTAAGGAGAGCCCTCGAGTGAGGCGTGGGATTGGTGCAGTCAAGGGGACGAGAGCCCTGAAGGTCTATCTGGACTAGGAATGTAAAGCCAGGCTGATGGGCCCATGTTGCTCCTTCCCTGCTCTCCTGCGGGTTGTACGTTCTCCTCCGGAACAGGTGACTTCCATTTAGACCTGTTGGGACCTCGAAGCTCTGGTTCCTGCCTGGGGTCTTAATGCTCTGCTGTAAGCGCCTGCCCATCCCCCAACCCTACCTGCCCTGCTCCCGAGGAGCCATGACCTTCTGAGATTCCGGCCAGACAACCTGGGGGGCCCACTCGGAGAGCTGGCAAGGGGGGCTGGGGGCTGAGTATCCACAGGGCAGGACAGGGAAAGGGGAGGCTGCCGAGATAGCACCCGAGCCTTGCAGCCAGAGGAAGGACTAGATAACTCAACTGAGCAGCCCACCCCTGGGCAGCCGTGCTCATACTCGCACTCACTCACCCCTCCCTTCCAGGCTCACCCACGGCTTCACGGGGCGTTTTCCAGGGGGCACCCCACGCCCATTCCTTGTGGGTGAGCCGTACAGCCAACCGGATAGGCTGAGCCGTTGGAAAGCGGGTGTGGAAGGAGAGGAGGGAAAGGGAAGGAGGGGCGTGGTCAGTGGTGGAGGTGGGGACAGGTTGTGGGGTGGGAGGCACGCTTGTGGAGAAGGTCTGGACTGACAACCCCACTCTCTTCCCTCCAGTGTTTGAGAAGAGGCTGGCCACAGGGGCAGAGGCCAGCAGAGGAAGAGGCGTGGAGGAGCGGAGGTTGGAGGAGAGAGAACCCACCCGGGGAAACCCGATCTCACGGGAGACGGGCCACAGGGAGAGGCAGCGAGAGGTTCCACGTCACCAGGTGCAGCTGTGGGGAGCAGAGCTGACGCCGACCCCAACTATTCCAACCGGCCCCATGTTGTTCTTATCTTTCCAATTATCCCTTATTCTCCTTTCTTCTAGGGAACAGCTGGTGGGAGCCTAGTCTTCCAGAACCCTACAGAAATATTTCAAATATTCCTGACCTCTCTCTGAGAAGGCACTTGACATAGCCCCTCCCCCCAACCTCCTTTCTCCCTTCCCCAAATAACCCAGATATTTTCACCGGTCTTCCCCTCAGAGCTACTGCAAACATAGAAAGGGATTGCAAGTCCCTGGCCCCAGGCTGGTATGTCTGAGCTAAAACTGCCAGGCCTCTTAGCCACTGCCGGGAGCTCCTCACAGCAGCCCTTTGTTCAAGGCCATTTCTCCCCCAACTCCAGCCCCAACCAGCCTCCCCTCACCCAGCAATCTCTTTGCTTTCACACTCTCCCACCAAGGGGGAGAATTTTCTTATAGAGGCCGCCACTTTTTTCTCTCCTAGCCTGTATCAAAATGAGACTGTTGCTTCAAACCCCGCAGGGGAGCCCCATGACAATGTGACTTGGGCACACCTGTGAACCGCCCCTCCCCCAACCCTGGCTCCTGTTGTAGAGGGTCCTAGGGCTGTCACTGGGCCTTGGGCGGTGCACTCAGGCCTCAGGAGCCTCGAGAGTTCTGCCGCTCCCTTCCCCCTCAACTGAAGGCTTCCTTCCCAAAGGCTCCTTATGTCATTCTGTGGAGTTCGCCCCATCTCCAAGCCCCCAGTCTCCCCGGCCCCCAATCTCGTGATCTGTGCCCATACCCGGTCTCCCTCTCCCACATTACACGCGCTCTCCCTGATACCCTGGGGACCCTAAAGGATACTTCCATTCCACGATGTTGATGCAGGCCTTCCTCAGGGGGTTCTGGAGGGTCAAGCAGAACAAGGCCCGGGGTGGCCTTGGCAGAATCTCAGGAACGGGCTTCTTGGGCTGTTTCTTCCTCAGGCCCTCATCCTGGGGTGAGGATGGCTCCATGGCTCCCCTGGCAGTCTCGCGGTCTCCAGTTCCCCCACCCCGCTGCCCGCTCCTCCCTGTGTCCCCAGCGCCCCAGCCTTGGGGACTGGACCGGCTGAGCCTGCTGGGCCAAGCGTGCCCTGCTGAGCCAGCCGTGGGCGTGGGCAGGAGGATTACTCCCCCTGCTCCCAGCAAGTAAAATTAGCCTCCGCTCCGCTCCCCGCTGCCTGGCCTGAGCTCCTGAGGCCAGGCAGCTGTCATTCCTTCCCAGCCCAGCCAGTGACATCCCAATACGTCCCTGAGGAGGTTGGTAGGGGGGTGGCGGAAGGAACTTTCACACGGGCCTGGGATGGGGGCGGCAGGCGACAGGATGGAGGGCTTCGAGGCTGGGGCAATCGAGGGTTCAAGAAGGGGATGGCCTATGATGGGGAGCCCCGAACTTCAGACTGGCTCCCTGCTGCCAAGATTAGTACCCCACCCCCCACCTCACTCCCTAGCCCCTTGACATCGTCCAGAAAAGGTGCTGGGTGGCCTAGTTCTGCATGACTACACCACACCCCCTCCCATCTCAGTCCCTGCAGCTAGAGGTCAGTCCCCCCCACCCCATGCACACCCCATGTCAGGGAAAGCTAATGCCTCCACACTGGGGTGGAAGGCTCCCCAGAAGAACCTTGAACATGAACGCTTCAGGCACAGCCCCTGCGGCACTGTGCAGAGACTGTGTGCTTCGTCTGCTTCTCCCCCAAGCCCTCAGCGCCTAACTGCACAAGGGTTGTGTCTCATGCCTGGGACTCCGGCCCCGCCCAGATACCATCCCTGGTATACACAAAGCTCTCTGTCAATGTTAGTTGAATGCACGAGCTAACAGAACACCCCACACCGCCCACAGGAAGTGCTCTGAGCTGCCAATGGGAATGCGAGAGGGGCACCAAAGCACGTGGGGGTAGACAATGAGCTGGAATCACAAAACCCAACAAATCTTTTATTCAGCCTCTTGGTACAAACACTGTGCCATATGGTCCCACTGCCCACAGAGGGATACAGGCTGAAGGGAAAAAACACAGTCCTCACACAACCTGAGGGGGGGGGGGGGGGGAGTATGAAAAGGCTACACCAGGAGATTAGGGCTGGGGGTGGATCCTAGCCCTCCATCAGGGAAGCCAGAGGGCGCCACCAAGGCCCCCTCTGGGCTTCTTCCCAAGTCTGATCTCGATCTCGGCCGACGGCAAGCAGTAGTCTGGCCTCCGCCGCGGCCTCTGGGTTCCTCTCGGGGTGGGGTGGGAGGCGGGGGTGGCAAGCCAGCCTCCAGAGTGGACGCTAGTGTTTGAGGCCATCTCGTGGACGGCAAGGGCACGGCTCATCCAAACCAAAGACCGGCTGGCCTCCTAGGGAGTCGTAGACACAGGGTTGCGCCTGTGGCGACAGAGGACGGGGCAGGGCCACCACGGCGGGTTGTGCACCACCCCGCCGCGGGCTGAAGCAGAGACGGAGACCCATCCAGGGACGGCCGTCCCGGGCTGCCCTCCTGAGGCCTGGAGCGGGCGCGGCGCGCACCCGCAACTTCCCTGGGCCCGGCGCCCTCACTGCTCCGACGGGGCTCCTCCGGTCTCTGTGGTGCCCCCTCTATCCCCGATCAGTGGCTGGATTCCTCCGACTCAAAGAAAGGCGAGGAGGAGAAGCAGGAAGACTCGGACGACTCGGGCACCAGGGAGGCGGGCCCCCGGGCCTCGCCGTCGCCCGGGCAGTCGGACGGGGAGCCCGCGGGCTGCGCGCCGTCGGGGGCCGCGCTCAGCAGCTCCTGCAGGTACTTGATGTAGCGGATGGCGGCGCGCAGGGTCTCCACCTTGCTGAGCCGCTTCTCCGCCAGGGCGCCCGGGAGGTGGCCGCGGAGGCGCGCGTAGCCCTCGTTGACGCACTTGACCCGCTGCCGCTCGCGCTCGTTGCGCTTCTGGATGAAGGCGGGCTCGAAGGGGTAATCGTACACCCCGAAAGCACCGGGGAAGGGCACGTAGGGGAACACGCCCGCGTAGGCGTCGTAATACTGCGGCTCGGCCGGGCCTGGGTACAGCAGCAAGGGCACGTTGCCCAGGGGCTCGGCGGGGGGCAGGGGCGCCCGGCGCGGAGGGGGCACGACGCCCAACTGCATGCAGCTGGGGGGCGCCAGGGACCGCCGGTCCACCAGGGCCCGGCAGAAGTTATTGTTCATGGTGCCGCGTGGAGCTGGACCCAGAGTGAGACCCTCCCCGGGAATCGCCCCCGCCTGGGGTCTGCACCGTCCTGACCACGGGGACGAGTCACATCGCCAGCCACGGCCCTGGGGTACGAGGATTGGTTAGGGCTTCTCTTTGCCCTGTGGGATGGCCTCCGAGGTGTCCCAAACACCCGTCATCGTTGCGGCCTAGCGGGGCTCCTCGCAGGGACTCAGCAGGCACCCTCTCCAGTCCAGTAGTGGCGCTGCACAACTCTGGGGACCCCTGCCCTCTTCCGGGGCGCCCATGTGGGCAGGACGGCAGGCCTCTGCACCCCGCCCCCTCCTGAGCCCAGCATGCGCACCTCCCGCGGGCACTAACCCTGGGGCTCCATTCTGGTGCTTGTTCCTCACGGCCTTGGGGATCCCCCGGCTGCCTGGGCTGCAAACCGCCGGCTGCTGTTAGGAGTGTGCCCGCTCAGCTCAGGGACATGTTTCTAAAGAAGAGGAGAGTGAACACATCAGTTAGGAAAGGCTTTCTATGATGGGCTTCTTGGTGTTACCCCCATCCTCAAAGGGGATGTAAGCACTATGAGGGGAGGCAGTGTGGCTGCTGAAGATGATATATACGGAGAGCAGGGTTCAGCCCTGCGTTCATCCCTTCATGGTTGGGGGGCCTCTCTGGGTCATGGTTTCCACATGTGGAGATTTAAATATCCCTCACTGGAGGTTAATAATATGGGAGAATCAAATGAGAAAAAAATATACCAAAAAAACCCACAAAAGAAACAACCCTGGGCCTGGCTTATAAAAAGTGCCCAATGACCCTACAATCCAGCAATCACACTAGTAGGTATTTACCTAAAGAACACAAAAATACAATTCAGAGGGATAGGTGCACCAGATATATATATATATCAGTATTATCTACAATAGTCAAATTATGGGGAAAGCCCAAGTGTCCATTGATAGATGCACGGATAAAGAAGATACACACACACACACACACACACACACACTGGAATATTACTCAGGCACAAAAAAGAACGACATCTTGCCATTTGCAACAACATGGATGGATCTAGGGAGTATAATGCTACATGAGATCAGTCAGAGAAAGACAGATGCCACAGGGTTTCATTCATATATGGAATTTAAGAAACAAAACAAAGGGAAAGAGAGAGAGAGGAGCAAAGTAAGAAAGAGACTCTTAGCTATAGAAACAACTGACAGTTACCATAGGGGGGTGGGTGGGGGATGGGTGAAATAGGTGATGGGGATTAAGGAGGGCACTTGTGATGAGCACCAGGTGTTGTATGCTAACTCACTGGAATTTAAATAAAAACTTTGTTTATTTTTAATGTTTTTATTTATTTTTGAGAGAGAGAGAGACAGAGACAGAGAATGAGCTGGGGAGGGGCAGAGAGAGGGAGACACAGAATCCCAAGCAGGCTCCAGGCTCTGAACTGTCAGCACAGAGCCCGACACGGGGCTCAAACCCACAGACTATGAGATCACGACCTAAGCCGAAGTCGGATGCTTAACCGACTGAGCCACCCAGGTGGCCCACACTTGCTCATCTTTGTCCTTCATTGGGTCCCAACTCTGTCCCCAGTGAGCTCTGCCCTCCATGCTGAATGAAAACCAGGAAAACTCAACAGCGATTCCAAGCGCCATGGAGACTTGCATCTGCTCTCAAAAGCGGAAGCAACTGTGTCAGACATCAGGACAAATTCACATATCCCTTCCCTGCCCAGCAGCCTTTCAGGGCTTCCCCCTCCTTTGTTCTAGAAAAGCTCTCTCAAACAGACTCCCAGCTTTATCAGGACCACTCTCTGCTCATTCCTGACCTCACTCCTTGGCTTCTACTGACTGATCTTGGGACCCATCTCACACCTTTCTTGATTTTCCCCATCCCCGCCGTACTTTTGAGGGAGCTCCTGCCCCGGCTGACGGCCGGAGCTTAGCAGCCCCCAGCGCGGACTTTCGGGTCTGTGCCTTCTGAGTCTTCAAGCAGACTGTAAGCCAGCAGAGGGCAAGGGCTTGGCCTTTCATTCTTACATAATGAAAGGGTATACAACAGCTTCTTGCCCAGTGTTGGGTACATAACGGAGCTGACAATCATTTGCTAGCGGTGCCCTTTTTTGGTAAAGCCATGGGATCCAGACTAGACTCTCCCACGTGACCCCCGTCTCTTCGTATTTGATTTAATTCATTCAAGTTTCATTTTGATAGAGGTCAGTTTCTGTACCTCGAATGACAATTTCCGTAAATAGAACTTCGTATCTATTTGTGTTGACTCGATATCCGATAACTTACTTTCCTCACACACTGTTTACGTTCCTCGTAAAACTCTGCAGAGAAGTGACTCAAACAAGAAACCTCCCAGCTTGATGTTCTGGAGCCAGTTCTGTCTTTACCGCGAGGAGAGAGCGGAGAGCCTGGGAGGGAGCCTGGGCGAGAACACGCCTGCCTGCACGTGCGCTGTGCTCCACCCCTTCCGTCATCGGACTCCGCCCTTTCCTCCCCCCCCCCCCCCCCCCCCCCCCCCCCCCCCCCGCAAACTGGGACACAGAAGTATCACTGAGAGGCAAGACCTTCATGCGGGCAGCGCCGCTTTACCCAGGGCCTCGTGTACGCTAGGGGTCGCTCTAGGCGCTGGGATAGGGCGGCGAACACGTGAACACGGCAGTGACGTAATGGTAATGATAGTTCTAGCTGGTATTTATTATTTATGATGTGCAAGGCACCATGCTAGGCGCTTTCCATGAATCATCCCCTTTAACTCCTACACCATTCTCATGAGTTCGATGAGTTCGGTGCTAGAATCGACCAGTATTGGGGGGGGGGGGGGATGGAGGCTCATAAACGTTAAGGTACTGCCCGAGTTTCCACAGTGAGTAATTTCATAAACTAGCAAGTGCTAAATGACCATACCCTTCTTCATTCTTCTTCCCCCACTCCTTCCCCCAGGATTTCCCCCAGTGGCTTCACATTTGAACCAAAAGATCTCAGAGGGGCTTGCTCTAACCTAACACAAGTGTCTTTTTTTTTTTTTTAAGTAGGTTTCACGCCCCATGCGGAGCCCAGCGTGGGGCTTGAACTCCTGACCCTGAGACCAAGACCTGAGCTGAGATCAAGAGTCGGACGCTGAACCGACTGAGCCATCCAGGCAATCCCGAATATCTTATTAAATTATGATTCCTGTTGGAGGAGATGTCCCACTGCAGATTTGAATAATCCTGCTGTGACTGAACTTCTGCTCTGGTGACAGAGGTTCCGCAGGTTACCTTGGGAAGGTAACTCCCCCTTGAGGATATTCTCGAAGGGTAGCCATGAAGCTCTGTTGGGAAGGCAAGAATTGGGATGTAATCAGGCTGAGTCAAGCATCAGGAGCTGTACTCCAGGAAACCTGATAAAGACCCTTGCCTGAGCTTAGACAACCTGGATAGTGGGATGGCCCTCACTCAAAGGTCTGCAGCCTGGGCAGGATGCGGTCAGCAACGGAGAGGGAACTAACCCTTCCGCGGAGTTCACTCGATGGGGCAGAACCGTGTGTTAACAGTGCCCCCGTGTGGCGAGGAGAAGCAATGGCAGTGGTTGATTGATGAAATTCCAGGTCAGGACCTCCTGAGCGGTTTAACTAACTGCCTGCTCTAAGTCTCCGTTGGGAACTGTGTTTCCAGGTCTTTGGGAAATTTAAGGAGGAGGGAAGACCCCTCACCCCCATGAAGACTCACTCAGTTTTCTGTTAAGATATACTAAATTCTCTTCCTGAGTTTGTGGATCAATTTGCATCACTTAAACTTCTGTTATGTACAATATGTATATCGAGCCCCCGCATCGGGCTCTGTGCTTACGGCTCAGAGCCTGGAGCCCGCTTCGGATTCTGTGTCTTCCTCTTTCCCTGCCCCTCCGCTGCTCATGCTCTGTCTCTCTCTGTCTCAAAAATAAATAAAAACATTAAAAAAATGTTAAGTGTATATAATTAAACATGTTTTGTTATTTGTTTTGAACAGAAACTTGCACATTGTGTCAGTATTAGACAACTCGCTAGATAGAAGTGTGGTTCTGAAGTCACATAGAGGCACTCCCCCTCCCCCCATGTTAGCTGTAGTGGTGACTACTGGATGGGTTAAGTTCAACCAACCCATAGATTGCTTTAAGCAGCCACAAAACAGCACCCGTGGGCAACGCTGTCCACTTTCCAAAGGGGTGCTGGCTCCTGTCTGGGACTGAGGGCACTCCTTGCCCCTGGCACCCCCACTTCTCACAGTTCTGCCCCACTCTGGTTTATTTTCACCCCGGCACAGCGGGGCAGATGTGCAGGGCAAGAGGTACCTGATATTTTTCCATGAAGCTTACCTCACGACACGAGCACACCGAGCTTCCCCCTTTAGGACCACGATACATTCACATCGTACCCTGCACGGCTGCTTTATTACGGGCAAGCAGGACTCCAAACCCTCAAATCCAACTTGCAGTAGAGGAAGTTGCCAGTGGGGGTGTCCTGGGCTTCCCTCCCAAAGTCTTGCTGTTCCAATTGTGCAGCGTGCAGCGTTTGCCCCTCCGGTAGCACCTCCTTGTTGTCACATGCTTCCAGAGGCTCTAATGTCACAAGTCCCAGGGATGACACATTGTTACAGCATCTTGCTGATGGCTTCATGAGCATCGCCTGCCGACCCCTGTCCCAGCCCCCTCCCAAGCCACTGAGTCTAGTGGCTACTCAGTCTCATTCTCCCACTTTCCCTCATGCTTGACTCTTGGTGGCCCACGGACAGCCAGGGGGCTCTCTCCTTGGAGCACATCCCGATGCCACCTCCTGACCAGGTTGTAAACTATAAGTGAAGGAACTCCTGTCTTATACTTCATTAAAAAAAAAAATGTTTATTTTTGGGAGAGAGTGCAAGTGGGGGAAGGTAGAGAGAGAGAGAGAGGAGGACAGAGGACCCGAAGCAGACTCCGTGCTGACAGCAGAGATCCCGATGCGGGGCTTGAACTCACGAACTGTGAGATCATGCCCTGAGCTGAAGTCAGATGCTCAACCGACTGAGCCACCCAGGCGCCCCTTATACTTCATTTTTAAGACAATAGCATATGCTCAACAAATGTTTGTTGATCGACACTGGGAATCCCCGGGGAGGGCCGAGCCATCATTTATCAAACAAAGGGAGATGTGAACTTCCAAAAAGACCAGTTAAAGAACAGCTTCTCTCACTGTCTTCACTGGGACTGGAGCTGGAGGTGGGAGTTGGAGGTCAGAAAGTGGCTGAACCTAGAACCCATGGCTGCAGCGGCAGCTTTGGGGACAGGGAGTTCACAGTCCCCAGCTCCTCCTACCACTCTCAGAGATTCCTACAGTTGATAAACCCACCATGGTGCCTTTGAGCCCCTGAGCCAAGACTTCTTCCAGAGCCTGCCACCCTCTGCGGCCAAAACCTGGGAGAATTTATAAGGAAACCAAGCCCTTAAAATGACAGAGGGAGGACCTGGCTGACTCAGTCGGTGGAACATGTGACTCTTAATCTCAGGGTCGTGAGTTCGAGCCCCACGTTGGGCATAGAGATTAGTAAATTAAAAAAAAAAAAAAAAACAACAACACATTTTAAGTGACGGAACTGTTTGGCCTTGTGCTGTCATCTTGCACATCTCCTGGCCGCCAGCAAGGTGGTCACTAAAACTTTTCCCCAAAGGGCTCCGTGGTCAAATACTTTCAGAAATGCAGCCCCCTTTATTCCCTTTCTTGGAGATTCTCAAGATGCATTGACATCCCAGAGAAAGCCCTACAGCAAAGAAAGCCATTTTTGGTTAACGCAGAAATTCCCAAATGACCTCAGAGAACTTTTTCCCTCATTTCAGGGAATTCAACGATAAAATCTCCAGAATAAATATGTACTTTTTTCTTTTTGGATAAGAAATTTCATAATATCCCTTGGGAGTCTGTCTTATAGACTGTAACTCTTTTTTTTTTTAATTTATTTATTTTTGAGGGCGAGAGAGAGAGAAGAAGTGGGGGAGGCACAGAGAGAGAGGGAGACACAGAATCCGAAACAGGCTCCAGGCTCTGAGCTGTCAGCACAGAACCTGACGTGGGGCTCGAACTGTGAGTTCATGACCTGAGCCGAAGTCGGACGCTGAACCGACTGAGCCACCCAGGTGCCCTTGGCCTGTAACTCATTCTAGAAAGATAACCTCACCACTCCCACCATATGCATATGCAACACCCCCCAAATACATGTGTAACATACATAATCATTTCAGTATCTCACTGCTGTCACACTGGGTCTGACCAAAGAGGAGGGGGACAGCCAGGCCGGTGACCACATGCCCACATGGTGCCTTCGGAGGGTTAGACACTCTGGTGCCTTATGCTCTAAGCAGATACAGGGTGCGTGCAGGCTGATTTCAGCCCCTCTGGCCCCTCGGCCTGCACTGGACGAGGCAGGGCCACGGTGGCCTCAGCCCCAGAGCTGCCTAGCCTCACACTGCCCGCCAAGCCATCCTTCCTGCCTCCCGTTTTGGAAAGCTCTGTTTGCCCCCGAGCAAACTGTCTGCACCACTTTCAGCAAATAGAACAGCACTGCAGAGCTTTGGCATGGGCTGACGGAGCCCTGTGCTCCAACGTGGCATCACTCTGCTGAGAATCTCAAAGAAGAGGAAAGGAGTGGAGAAGGGAAGCCTAATGTGGGGTAGGTGCCTTCTGATGTCTGATACTTTGCCTGCTGGCCTGCTCTCCCTGTCTTGGGTGACCCTCATGCCAGAGAAGAGGTAGGTATTATTGTTTCCATTTACAGAAGAGGAAACTGAGGCTCAGAGAGGCTAAGAGAACGCCTCAGTGGCGCACAGCTTGCGTGCAACTTACCGGGGTCTGGTCAGGTTGATGCATGAGGACCTTCTTGGCTAGGCAGGGGTCCCCAACTTTGTTGGAGGAGGACGATCATTACGGGATCTCCTGGGGGCCAGAGTCAAGTGAGGGTCTCGGTCCTTCCTACTTCCCTGGACTGCGACCCAGTATTTGCTTGGGGGTCACAGGAAGATGCTGTTGGAGGCACCTGCTTCGACTTCCTAGGAGTATCAGGCTCCCAGCCTCCTGCTGGGAGGAAAACCCCAGAGCACCCCAACTCCAGGAGTTCCCGAGAGAGGTGGCCAGACACGTGGGAGAGCACAGACTTTCACCCTGGACTGAATCCTGGCTCTACACTCACCGGTTGAGCAGCCTTAGGCCAGATAGTGATTTCTAGAAGCCTCAGCTTCCGCATCTGTAAAAAGGGGGCAATAATATCTATCTCGGGGGTTACTGTAGAGATAAAGGTAATGTGCCTTAGTCACGTGGCACCCAATAGGAATGGCATTACCGGAAGCTGGTATCGTCAGTAAGGCAGGGCGACCTTGGGAAGAGCTTCTAGAAGCTCTAAGGTCCCTGGATACGTCTGCAAAAGGCCCAAAACAGCGTGTGCCGTTCTCCAACATCGTGACTGGACACAGCGCTGATGCCCACCTCAAACAGCTCCCCACAGTCGCATCTGTCCTGATGGAAGCCCAGAAGGAAAAGTCTGTACCCAGGGCTTGATTTTTTTTCTCAAGTCTTTGGAGGAACAGGGTAACCGAATTCACATAACTCTCTACAGAAGCTGGATGTAGTTAGCGCGTGTCCTACTGCCTGTCAATTCACCCACCAAACGTCTTCTGAGCTCCTTCCAGGAAGCCTGCTGTGGGCTGGGGCTCAGCACAGGACAGCCACAACGGCTGTCCCCAGTGCGGCAGACGAAAAGAACTGCGTGTGAGCAACAGTGCCCATCGCACACCTAGCACTTTCCTAAGTGCCGGACCCGTCTCTAAGTGCGCTCTCATACAGCCCTGGGAGGGCAGCACTGACAGTAGCCTGGGTTACAGGTGAGGACGACAAGGCTCAGAGAGGTTAAGCCACTTGCCCAAAGTAACACAGCTGGTACAGAACAGAGTTGAGATTCACATCCAGGTATCTGGGCTCCTGAGTAAGCCCCACTCACTGTCGTATTCATAAGGAGAAATATCACCAGAAAGGGAAAAGCAAAAGGAGTTGCGAGGAGAAGATAAAGACTCACGGCATGAGGTTAAGGAAAACGCACCATGAGACCATCTCAGGTTTGCTCCGGACTTCCCGGAACTGGGATGTGTGGACAGTAATGTCTGCCTGGTCTGTTTGGTGATCAAATGGGTAAGTTCGTAAAATCACTTTGTAAACTGTAAAGTTGCAGACAAGTGTAAAAGGATTGTATCATTAGGTTTGCGATTGCCATTTTAAAAGAAGTGGCCGCCGGGGCGCCTGGGTGGCTCAGTCAGTTAAGCGTCCGACTCTTGATTTCGGCTCAGGTCATGATGCCAGCGTTGAGGGAGAGAGTCTAAAGCTGGGCTGTGTGCTGAAAGTGAGAAGTCTGCTTGGGATTTTCTCTCTCCCTCCCTCTCTCTCTGTCTCTCCACCCCTCACGCCCCCCCCAATAAATTTTTTTTTTAATTTTTTTTTTCAACGTTTATTTATTTTTGGGACAGAGAGAGAGAGCATGAACGGGGGAGGGGCAGAGAGAGAGGGAGACTCAGAATCGGAAACAGGGTCCAGGCTCTGAGCCATCAGCCCAGAGCCTGACGTGGGGCTCGAACTCCCGGACCGCGAGATCGTGACCTGGCTGAAGTCGGACGCTTAACCGACTGCGCCACCCAGGCGCCCCAATATTTTTTTTTTTAAATAAATAAAAATAAAAGACGCAGCCACCAATCAGGTACCACCTCTCTATATATATGCTGGAAGGGTGAGAGCTAAGGGGTCAGAAAGATTTCTCAAATATGCTTTCAAGCCTGCAATGAACTTTGGGAAAAGCCCATTCTTGCATTCGTCACCGAGGGACCCACTAGATTGACCTTCAGAAACAGTGACTGCTCCTCAGGAGCCATTGAGAGCTTAGAATTCCGAGCACGGCTGGACCAGAGAACAACAGCTACCTTGTCCATGAGATTTCCTCCAGGTCAGCCACTGTTGTAAATGACACAGATACGTGTGCTTGCTTGCACACACACGCGCGCACATACATACATATGGCCAGTGACTGAATCCTCACTACAAGGCAGGAACTGTTATTATCCTTATTTTGCAGATAGGAAACTGAAGCACAGAGAGGTCAAGTAACTTTCCTAAGGGCACACAGCTGATTAAGTGTTAAACTTGGCATTTGAGAGAAACTGGCATACGCCTTGGGACTGGCTAGGCATCATCATTCTGTCCAAGGAGGAGTCTTTTTTAACAGTCTAAGAGAATGAGGAAAAACTAAAATTCAAGAGAGAGAAAGACTGTTCTAGTCGTTTCTCTTTCTACCCACACTCTCACCTCCCCCTGCCCCCTGCTGTCAGTTACACCCAAAACAGGGAGGAAAGAAGCCACAGCCTAGAAGCCAGGACATCTAAGACGCATCTGGATCCAAAGCTACCAGTAAGTGCTAATGTGATTCAGTGGGCAAATCTTACCAAGAGGTAAAGCTGCTCCTTCCCTAGCCTTCAGGGAAACAGCTCAGAGGAGTCCAACAACCTCATGGTGGGGGTGAGGGTCGGGGGGAGGGTGGTGTTAGGGTCTCAGGAGGGCAGCTGGGGAATGAAAGGCCAAGGGAAGGGGCGCTCGCCAAAACTCTGTTGGGAGCCCAGTATATAACCAGATTCCTGGTTAAAAGAATACTGACTGCTTCCAAATGCAAGTTACTCTGATTCCTGTTCCGATCGTGGCCAGCACAGAGTAAGTGCTCAAGGGTGTTTCTGAAGCCATGCTAATTTCAGAGACAAGAACCGGGGAAGGAAAATCACCCTGTGGAGGCATGGTGAGCGCAAACCAGGCGATTGCGCAGAAGAGCTCTGACCAGGAGACTGCGAGCCGAGCCCAGCTTCCCTTGATGGGGAACAGTCAGCTGCAGGCTGGGTATGTGGGCTGAGGGGGCGCCACCGAGGACGCCCCCCAGGGCTCTCCCGAGTCGCCCCCTCAGCCGTTAGTGTGGCTGTCTCCTCTCTGGGCCTCCTGCCGTGGGCCTAGCACCAACCTCAGGCAGAGAACTGGGCTTTGGAGCCCGTATCATTGCTGACTAGGGGAACAGAGGAAAAAGAGATTCTCACCCCCTTCGCCACAAAGAAAGTCACCCTTGGGGGCGATGGGTATTTTCCTGGGTAAAAAAATCCCTGAGGGCCGCAGAGCAAAATCTGAGGTTTCCTGAGGCCCCTCCCAATCACGGAGTCAGAGAGTTTGTAGGTGGGAAGTGACTTCCTGCTTCAGGGCCCCGGGAACATGGCATCTCCTTGGTCTGCGATGACGGAGGGGAAGAGAGGTAATGTTGTTTGCATTGGCGATGCTTCAGGCGTTGGACCTCACTGCCATCAGAGTGTCCCTGTGAGGAAGTGTCCCACTCCACAAAGAGGAAGCCAGGGCCCATGTGGCCAGATCAGACAGTAGCCCTGTCTTCTCACCTCCTCACCCCAGCCCCCTCTCCTGGTGGCTGAGGTCCTCACGGCTCCCTCCACGTCCATTCCCCGGGCTTCTCCGATCTGTCTCTCTCATTCACGCACTTAGCCACGTTTCAGACAGAATTCGTGCTCTCTGCATCTTGTCAAGACTTGGCATCCAACCAGGGACTCTGGGGCTGGCCAACCGTGGCTTGGGATCCTGACTTTGACACTTCCCAGCTACAGCGGCGTGAGCCACCCTGTTGGATTTTCTCTTCTGTGGGTGGGGGACGGCTGTGACACTCCCTCCCTAGGGTTACCGTGCAGTTGCAGGAGGTCACGGGCGCGAGCATCTTTTGTGCAAGCGCTCAGTCCACATCTCTGCAGCTGCTGCCGCTGGGGACGGCAGCTGGTGTCGGGCTCCCATCCCGCCCCACACAGACCTTCTAGAGGCGCAGAGCCAGACTCATCCTCTAAAACCTTATTTTGATTATGTTGCCCCCTCCTCCATAGGCAACTTACAGCTCTTTAAAGCGTATCCCCCCTTGCCTGGCACCAAAGGCCCTCAGCGGCATGCCGACCTCCTCCTTCTCCGACCTTCCCTCTCGGCACTTGGCCGAGTCAGCCCTCGCCTCCACTGTGACCCATTTCTCCACACCGGCCTTGGCCTTCTCCCCATGACTCCCCTCCTGGAGTGTCAGCCCCTGCCTTTCCACCCGTCCAAATTCAAGTCCTCTGGAGCCAGATGGAGTCTGTCCATGGCCATGGAGACCACCCTGCCCCCTCCTGTTCTATTCTTTTTCTCTCTCCCCTGAATCCTAGAGCCTTTGCGTTGTTGTCCCTCATCAGCCATCATCGGTTTGGGGACGCTCTCTTTCGGGCTGTCCTCTCGCCCGGCCGATGGCCTGGCCACATGTTTGCGTCTTGCTCTCTCACAGAGAAAGGCGGGGCCGTGCCTCGTGCGCCTCAGCATCCCGCAGGGCTGGTGCTGCTCCTGATGCCCAGGAGGTGCCCCTGGTGGGTCCCTCAGGTGCCCTAAAGGTGCAGGGGCGATTCAGCGACCAAGCACACGCGGTCACACATGAGGGTGACCCACCCGGTCCACAGAACGCTGCGGTGACACAGGTGCTCACGAGCCGCGTCTAGTTTCTCGTGTCTGCGGTGACGCAGCGATGCCGACATTCCGGGCCCGAGAAGACAAAACTTTTCCATCCAACCTGCTTCCTCTGGCAGCAGAATAAAAAAGCATAGGCGCCGAACGGGAGGAAATACGGTTTTAACAGGGACGGAATCTCGGCTCACTTCATGGGGACGGGGGCTGCAACCTAGCGGGCACCTACCATGTGCTGGCAACATATTTAATCCCCTCATGGTAACTTCTCTTCCCTGTGCTGCAGATGGAGAAACTGAGGCTCAGAGAGCTTCAGTGAGCTTCAGTGAGATCGTGTTTCTGGGAGATAGCAGGATTACAAACCCCACATGGAGATTTCTGTAGAACTTCCTCGGTGCTAGGCGCTGGTCTACGCGTTTCCACCGTATGACCCTCACAGCAGTCCTACGGGGTAGGTATTACTGGCCCACTTCCCAGGTGATGGGACTGAGGGGCAGATAAGCAAATGGCCTGTGGTCTCACAGCTACCAAGTGACAGAGCTGGGATTTGACCCAGACAGCCTGCTCCGGAGGTCACACCCGGAGCCAGCTCAAGCCTGCTCCCACATTCAAACACGAGACCAAGCTCTCCCCTGCACACCCCTTCACGTTGTAGCTGCTTTCCAGGAGGGCTAACCCCGGCTGATTTCCACCCAGAAAAGCCCTGCTTTCGTCTCCGGACACTGGCAGGCATCAGGCATTGGGCCAAACGCAGTGGCAGTGGACTGTCCCAAGATCAAGTCCACGGGAAAATTCCCAGTTGGTGGCAAAGCCTTCGGCAGCACAGCTAATCTCGCCTGCTCCCCTCAGAGATGGGTGCCATAACCCCAGCCAGCAGGTGGCTCGGCTCCGCTTTCCTTTCCTTTGGGTAGGAGAGCCATCGGGGGTGACTAAGCCCTGAGTAAACTGTTCCCAGCCTCACTCCTCCGAGCCGGGTGGGGCCGTCACTATTTCAGGACAAAACTCAGACACATCCCTCAGCCCCCACCTCTGCACAGTTACCTCCTCGGGCGGGGATCGCTCCTCCAGCACCGCAGCTGCCGCTCACAGCGATCTGTGTCTCGTGGGCCTTCAGGGGGACAGAGGGACCTCGGTGCTGCCCGTCTGTCCTGCGGCGCCTTCGGCAGCCTCTGGCCCGGCTTCCCTGCCACAGCACCAGGAGCCAGGTACACTTTCCTGATTAAGCTTCAAACGGCGGCGACACACCCAGAAGGGGAGGGAGGAGGGCGGTGGGGGGCGGGGGGGCTCCTCTGATCTGGGATCCACTCCCAAGGAGGAGAGAGGGCCACTCTCGGCCTCCTGTGATTGGCTGCCCCAAGTCCAAGCAAGACAAATGCGGCTCCGGCTGGAGCCAAGGGTGAGCCGGGATGCTGTCCCCCCAGGGTGCTGCCCACCTGAGGGCCAGCGGAGGGCCAGCACACCGGCCCAGCTGGCAGGGAAGCTCAGAGAGCCTCCAAGATGGAAGTGTGTGCGGCAGGAGGGACTCTCGAGCTTAGGAAATGCCTCTTGACTGTGGCTGGTGCAAAACCTGGGACGACACAAGGGGTCTCTTCTCATGGGGCCAGTCCTTCTGGCTAGGGGAAGACAGCCCTGTCTCTGGAGTGACTTTATGGTATCAGTCTGGGTGCTGGGAGCTGATGTGGTCCCTGGGCCCTCCTGGGGAAGGATGGGGGACTAAGAGGGCTGTGGTGGCTCTCTAGGACACAGTTCCAGGGCGGGGCAGGACACGTACTCGCACAGCTGGGCTGGGGGCTGCCATGTGCCTGCTGGGGACTACGGGGCAGCAGAGGGCTATTCCACAAAACTGCCTGATGCCAGAGCTGGAGGGGCCCTTGGAGGCCACCCGGGCCACAGAAACTGCCCCCCCAGAGAGGGCAGGGTTTGTTCAAGACACGCAACCAGCTAGTTTAGCCTTCTGCAAAGCAAGACCTCCGCTCTGGCAAAGCTTACTGACCTAGACAAGGTGGAAGCAAGGAGACCTGCGTGCTGGCCTCTGCCTTGTCACCCTCCCCTTTGCGCTGAATACTGTTTCCTTTCAGAAAGAGCCTTGGGGGGGAGGGGCCCAAGGTACCCCTCTCAGCAGGAGGGGGAGACACTCCTTTCCCTCACATGGTTACAAACTGCACCACTGAGCACTTACTACCTGCCAGGCTCTGTTACACTCACACAAGCCCATCGACCCCTTCCAACACCTTATGAGATAAGTTACTATTTCTGCTTCTCTGCCGAGGAAAGGAAGACGGATTAATTTGCCCAGATCCACACAGCTCGGAAGAGTCAGCGCTGGGATTAGGACCCAGGCAGACTGGCTCTGGGGCCTACACACCTGGCCTCTTCGCTACAGTGTCCTTTGGTCTGGGCCAGGTCCGGGGTTTCCGGGCGTGGGTCCACTTGGTGCCTGCTCTGGGCTCCCCCGGCTCCGTCACACCAGCAGAAGCTAGAGAAGACCCTCTCTCGGTACTGGTTTACCCCCGTTCGGCCAGTGGGACACTGGCATCCAGAGAGATTAAGTAGTTTACAGATGTCAGTTCTGAAGGTACCTTAGATATCAACCACCTCCGGGGTCCCCAACCAGCGGCAGTAGCACCCAGCTTCTTGCAAAATTTCTGCCACTTCCGAGCACCGTTTGAACGGTTTTGCTACGATTTCCTTGGTATGTACTCACTTCCCCGTTTTTTACTCGTCCTTAGCGCTCATTTCCCTTGAAATCACGAAGTTTATGTGCTGATGGTGGGTTTTTTTTTTTCTAATACTCATTAAAATAATCATAGAACTACTAGAATAAGAAGTATTCTTCGGGGTACCCCCCCTAAAATCACCACGCTCAGGTGAACCACACTTCGGGAAACAATGGGCTGGTGTAACGTCCTCACTCTCTACCTCGAGAACTTCAGGCTCAGTCAGGAGGCCTGCTGTTTGAGGTCAGGCAGCGAGTGACAGAGCCAGGACGGGACCAGGGGTCCCGACTCCCAGCCTGGAGCCTCACCCTCTGTGTCCACCCTGATGCAGTAATCAGAGAAGCCCAGTGCTCTCAGGGCCTGCCTGCCTCCAGCCTTGGCTCTGAGCTCAAGTCCATGGCTGGGGAGCAGGGATATCAGGGGCTAAGGGAGTAGCTAAGCGCTAAGGGCCACCAACTAATCACCCCCAGGGGGCTCTGAGAAGAACTTCAACAAGAGAGGGATTTAGCTGAGGGGTCAGGGTTTCCTGGGGCCCTGGGGCCCCCGATCGCACTAAGTAGGAATTCTCTGTTCAATCTATGCAACCTTGACCTGATGGGTAGGAGTTTATGCTGTAACAGTAATAACAGTGAAGTAAGAATAACCAGCACTAAGTGCTTATTTAGGTGCTAGGATTGTTCTAGGTGTTTTATACACGTTAATAATTTAGTCCTTACAGCAACCCAATGAGGTAGGTAATTAATCCCCTTCCACAGTGAGGAAACAGGCATGGCTTCAAGATCTACTCAAAGTTGCCAAGCTAGTAAGGGGCAGAGTTCGAATATGTACCCAGGCTACTGGCTCAGGGTTCACGCTTTTAAGTGCCCCACTTGCTTTACTAAATGGAGGGCTGATCTTATGGGGAGATTTCGGTCCAGCCCCTCATAATGACAGCCATCATCAGATAAGCACTTAACCACGGGCTAGACCCCAGGCCAAGGTATCACTACAGATGAGGGGATTGGCTCGGAGGGGTGGAAGGGCTGTCCGAAGACGCCGGGTCTATTCATCCCAGCTTCTAGGCTCGAGCTCCACCCAGCCACCCACCCTGCTGGCTGCCTGGAGCCTGTGGAAGTTGCCTGCACTTGGAAAGCAGAGGCTCAGGAGGAGCTAGGAGGGAAAGACTCAGCCTTCTCCTCCACACCTGCAGTCATGTCTTAAAGCCCTGCTTCCTCCTCAGCCCCCCGGGGCAAGTGGGTGGACAGTGGGAGCTGGTGAGAAGCCCGAGTCAGCTTCTGACAGTGCCTCCTGCCCCAGACGGCGGAGCCTCAGAGGCAGCTTGGGAAGAGCCAAGTCCCTGGTAGCTACGTCTGCGCCCACCTAGGGGAGGGCCTGGGTGGAGGGCCCATCAATTCCTCCATAGCAAGGGCCCCACCCAGTAACTCTGCCAATTTGTTCTGGGGCTAAATGCTGTGGTACAGGCAAAACATGGCCTCAAGGCCTAATAGACCTCAATAAAGAACTCAAGACTTAGGAAATGGGGAGCCCTTTACGGTTCTGAGGGAGGGAAGCAACAAGATCCCAAGAGAAATGAAGGCATGAAATGGGGAGCGGTGGTAGGGGTGGAGGAAGGGGACAGATTCCTGAACAGTTGACCCTTGAACAATAGGTGGGGGGGGGGGGTTATGGGGGCCCACACCCTGCGCAGTTTAAAATCCACATATAACTTTTGACTCCCCCAAAATTTAACTACCAATAGCCTACTGTTGATTTGAAGCCTTACCAATAACATGAACAGTCGATTAACACATATTTAGCATGTTATATGTAGTATATACTGTATTCTTACAATCAAGTAAGCTAGAGAAAAGAAACTGCTATTAAGAAAATCATAAGACAGAGAAAACACATTTACAATACTGTACTGTAAAAAAATCCACATATAGGTGAACCCGTGCAGTTCAAACTTATTCAAGAGTCAGCTCTGCTTGGTGGTCAAGTTGGTGGGACTTTTGAGTGATTGGGCACAGGAACTGCAGACAAAGGAAAGATCAAGAATTGAGTGACCTCCAGGTTTCTGGCTTGAACGATAACGGATATAAAGGTCAGTTAAAGAGCTTAATCTTGGACGTGTGTATTTTGACAGGCTTGAGGCACCCTGTGGGAGAGTCCATCTGAGAGCTGGGTAGACAACCCTGAAGCTCAAGGGTCAGGTCTGGGCTAGAGAGAGAGATTCTAGAGTTAATATCAGAAAACCACAAAGGAGAATAGACTTTCAGGAGCAGTACTTGGACATTAAACTTTAGATTGAGCCATGTAGGCTGGAAGTGGAAGCCTGAGAAATGTCAATCTTTAGGAACAAGTGAAGGGATGGTGAGAAAGGGCAAGAAGGACCGAAGATGCAAGGTCCCAGAAGCCAAGTGAAGAATTTCATGAAGGAAGAAGGATGAGGGCATCAAATGTAGCGGGGGGGGGGGGGGGGGGTGGACAGGCAGAAAGATAAGAACCAAGGCTATCCTCTGGGTCTGACAATTATGGTCATCAATGACCTTGCCTACAGAGGGCTCGGGGTGAAGGACTGAAAGGGAAGGTGGAGGGCATGGGGTCAGGTAGTAGACTCCATGGTAGTCAGAGGTGGACATGGGGCCCGTGGAAATTTCTTTGGAGGGCAGGAGGACCGGACATGTTAATAGGCTGAGAAGGACCAGGAAGTAGGGTGAGGTAGAGGTCCTTGGGAGAAGGGGATGGGTGGGTTGGCTTTGAACAGGAGGGACATGCTATCCCCAAGACCACAGCAAAGGCAGTAAGGTAAGTACGAAGAAAAAGTTTCAGATGGGAGTAAGGAAGTTGAGAGATCATACCTACTGGCCTTGATTTTCTTGAAGTAGCAAGGTAAGATTTTCTAGGGTAGGGAGAAAGGGAAATAAAAAAAACTTTTCTCCACCAGGAAAGTTGCCTAGTGACCTCCACAAAGAGTGAGCCACAAGAAAGGACTAATGCCAAGGGATTAATGGCCCCCACAAAGGCAGGGAGGAGGTGGGGGGGGGGTGGTAACCACCAGCCCTCAGGGGCCCCACTCAGTCTCTCATAGGCAGAGCTGAACTGCCCAGGGAGGAACAGAGAAGACAGGCTGGGTTGTAGATCCACACTTGGAATTTTGCTGGTGGAGTATGGTAGATGCAAGGAGACAAGGCAGAGTGGGTCTGAGTGAGAAATGCAGAGAGACCACCAGGAAGTGTTCCGGCCTCACACCGTGGGGACCAATTCTAAGACCCTGGTCCCCAGGGCCAAACCCGGTGTCTTCCCGGTGGGCCTGAGCATTGCTGAACAGCGGATCTCGTGGGTTTCATAGGAAACACAGGATTCCCGAGCACGACACTAAAATTCATGAGATGGGATAGAGTGTCACTTCTGATCTTTTCTGTAATTAACTATAGGGATCATAATCCTGTTCCAGATGACTTGCAGAGCAGTAAACTCTCCCTCTGCTGGGCTCCCTGTTCTTTCATAGTTCATAGAAAGAGGAGGTACACTCTGGAAGAGTTGCCTAAGAATCAATTTTGTGTGTGTGTAAGGTGAAGCAGATCTAGATGTTTGGCTACTGGCTGAATCCTTATGTAAAGTGAACAGTCATCCTAATTTTTTATACTAATTTGTTTTTACACACTTGGCTTATTTACAGTTAGTGATAATGGCTTGCTTCATTTTAAATCCTTAAAACTACCAACAACTAGCTGGATCATCTGTAGGATTTAACCAAGACTCCGAGAAACATGGTACTCGAGGTTTCTCCCAGGCGGTGTGGTTTGGTGGGGACCCAGCAGCGTTAGACACCAATTTCTGGATTGGTTATTCTAGATAAGTTAACACACGCACCTGCCCACCTTTGAAAAGACCCAGTTTTGCCTGCCTCTTGAAATAAGAGCATCCTCATTGTGGAAGAGTTACAATGCCCCCATCCCTCGGCCTTCCAAAGTAGCCGTGGCCCCAGCAGGTGCCAAGTATGTGCCAGGAAAGGGAAGAGGGCAGAACTGGGACCCATGCTCCTTCCTCCCATGGCATGCGTGTCTCCTGTCAACGCCATCACAAACTTTCATGCTGGCTGAGCACATTTGCTCAGGATCCCGCAATCACTCCAGCCCCTTCTCCGCTGCATCCCTTGCTTGCTTCAAGGCCAACTCCAAAGTCTCCACTCTTCCTAGAAGCCCAATTGGTGTGTCACCGCTCCCCCCCCCCCATCCTCTTTATACTAGTATTGGACTCTGAACTTGGGCAAATCTTTGCAAACTGAAATCCGCGCCTCACATTGTTCTCTTAGCTCGCACTTCACCAAGGACCCAGCAGGGGGCTCCACACAAAGCTCCTCAATAAAAGTTTGCTGGCCCAACCCAAGGGCAGAAACTTTAATCAGATCCAGCTGGTCCCTCTAGGTGCACCGTTTCTGTCTGGGTCTAGGACACACCCCGCACTGCATGTTCTGGGATGGGACAGAGGGCACCGGACCAGGCTCTGCGGGATGGCCCCTGGATGGTGCTCAGATTTGTTTCCCCCAGGCAGCTCTGTTTTCCTTGCTGCCCCACACCTCTCTGAAGAGCCGTGGGTTTTCACTAGGGAAAACACACAAGTTTCGAAGTGAGCACTTTTTACTGGTCTGTAAGATACTGACTGACATCAGGACTGTTCAGAGTTGAAGGGGGAATCTCCCCCAAAGAGGAAACAGAATTTCGAGGTAATTCCTGACGGCCAGTGGATAGAGCTTGTGAGGAGCCTGTCGCCAACCCATCAAGTGAGCGGCACTCCTGGCGAGCCCTGGGGCTCTGCCTGGACCCCATGGACCCTGCCACACCGACCAGGACTTTCCAGGCTCTGCTTCTCTCCCTGGACCTATTAAAGGACAATGTTCTCTGCCCCTTCTCTGGGACACAGCGTTTATCACATCACTTGTGAAACACTCTCAGCTCTCTAGATCTCTTGAAATCCAGGAAGTGAGAGAAAGAAGACAATTTAATGATGGCTTCCTTGATGTACAGACAACAGAAGGACAAACGTTTCTCTCCATGCACTGGTACAATGAAATTCAGAGACGAGTGGAAATCCAGGGACAGGAGCTATAGCATTTAGAGCCGCTGCTCAGCCCATGGTCACGTGGTCCCACCAACTGGCTCAGTGCAGACATGGGGAGATGGGGGGACAGCCCGGCCTCCTGAGGTGGGGGCGAGGGCCCAGGTGGCAGAGTGAGCAAGGTGCATCAGCACCACCGTGCCTTGGGGAAAGAGTGCAGGAGAGTGGGGGTGGGGGCAAGCGGGTGGGTGTGCCCTGAAGACACAGTGCGGCTCAGTGGCATCAGCTGCCCCATCAGAACCATCCTGAGGGCTGGAACCAGGCTGAGCGGGACTGAGGTATTGGAGCTGGGAGGAAGGTGGCCATAAGAACCACAGCAGAAAGGAGAACATGCTGACTGCCTTCCTCCCACACACTGAGTCCTCGATGGCCCAGCTCCATCCTGCGAAGGGTAAGAACATTCCGAGATCTGGAGCTGGAAGGGTGGCCAGGGTGAAGTAAGGAGGTACAGACCGTTCCAATCCTGAGGCCACCTGAGGTGTCTCTGCTCTGCTCTGGCCACCACCCCCTCCCCTTAAGCCCAAGATGTGAGCAGGCAAACCAGAGATCAGGGACCCCATCACTCTTCCCAGATTCAATCAGCTGACTAGGACTTTCCTAAAAAGAGAGAGGAGAGGGAAAATGGCCACGGGCTTCTAAAGAGAAAACCTGGGAAGGGTGGCACCGAGTGGGGGGGAGGGGGCATCTGGCTCCATCCAGCCCCAGAAGCTGGCGGCCGTGGCCTCTGGTCCTTGACCCAACCTCGTCGGCCCATCTAGCTGAGCATCTTGTGCCGATCGAAGACGGTCTTCCGCTGCTCCTGCACCTGCAGCTTCCACCGCTGCTGGGCGCCTTCCACACGCTCTAGGACTGTGTTTGCTCGAGGGCCCCCAAGGGAGGCAGTGGCGGCTGCCACAGAGCGAGCATCCTGTAGTGGAAGAAAAGGGAGAGATTTGGCACTGTGAGCTGGTGGCAGGGGTTGCGGGGGGGGGGGGGGGGGGAGGTGGTTTCGAAAGCCTGACACAGAAAAAAAAATGCCCTTAGAGCAATTCCAAAGGTTGAGCTCCCCGCAGACCGGGAGGCTGGACCTCCCCAATGGCTGGGGGTGGCTTGAGGGCCTTGCCTGGTGGTCCATGGGGCCTAGCACAGCACCACAGCCCAGCTGCAGGCTTGGTGTTTGTACAATGTGTAAGGTAGGGCCTGGGAAAGGGGGCACTCCGGGAGGAAAATGATCTGAGGCCCCAGTCACCACACAGCTATAGCTTGAGTCCTCGGCTGCATCCCACTGGCCTATTTCTTTTACTTTATTTTATTTACTTGTTTATTTTTCAGAGAGAGAGAGAGAGAGAGAGAGGGTGGGGAGAGGGGCAGAGGGAGACAGCATCTCAAGCAGGCTCCATGTGTAGCGTGGAGCCCGATGAGGGGCTCGATCCCACAATCCTGGGAGCATGACCTGAGCAGAAATCATGAGTTGGCTGCTCAACCAACGGAGCCACCAAGCGCCCCCACACTGGCCTATTTCTAACCTTCAAGAGGAATACTTCTTCCTGGACTGTTCACCTCATTTGGTCAGCAGAGGCCCTGATGCCGTCTGCTGTTTGTGGATACGTATCGGTGTGCCCCGTGGCGGGTACAAGGCTGCAGGACTCCTCCGCCCTGCCAGCCACGGCCCAGGGACAGCGGGAAGGCCCAGGGCTTAGGGCCTCGCTGCCCTGACATGGCAGCATGTGTGCTCCAGTGGGGAGGACGGGCCCACCGAGGCATCTGCACGGGAGCTGCTCTGCCAGGCGCCGGACACCCAGCTTACTCCCCCTGGGAAAGAGGGGTTGCCCCTCACTCAGGGAGTCTGGCAGGGATGGGGATTTGGAGTTGGACCCCAGCACTCCCATTCCAGAGCCTGCTCTGGCCCACTCCCCTTTGACAGGTCAGGTCAGGACGGCTCAGCTCCCCTGGGTGCCCTACTGATCCCCTTCCCCTCTGCTCTCGGAACTGCTCTGTTGTCAAAGGCAGTGGCTCCCCTAATTACCACCTCTGCCTCTGAAGCTCCGGAGCCCATGCATTTCCTGCAGGACCCCAACCTGATCTTTGGGGGGAATTAGAGCCGAGGGCCAGGCCCACACCCCTGTGGGGATTTCCTCCCTCGCTCTCCCTGCCTCTCATCTGCTGCCACACATCTCTTAAGGGATTAGCACACCTCTCTAAGCCCAGAGCCGCCCAGTAAATGCAACTTTGCTTCTAATGCCCCGAGCTGGCACGGCTTCTGTCGCTTCACAGCTGCCAGGCTGGGGAGAAGGGAGGGGTGGTTAGGCAAGGGTAGGGGAGGCACAGAGAGCTGGCAGTTGCAGAGAGGTGGCTGGCCAGGGGTGAGGCTGGGAGGTAATTCGCCGTCGCCGCAGAGCTCCGAGTCAGTGTCTCATGAGGAACGCTGCCCTCTGGGAGCCCCAGTCCACAACCCTGAGGAAGCCCTGCTCAGCCTGGTTAGCTGAGGATCACGGTGACATCAAGGACGCAGGTGCTGTCAGCATGAGGCGGGGGGCGCACTGAGCCTGGAGTCAGAACTCCTGGGTTCTAGGCCGGGGCTCCGAGGGGCCACCTTCTCCCCGCCTCAGACCCCTAGGGCCCATCTCACAGGCCTCCCAGTGGGAGCCGGGACAGAGGGGTGGCCTCAGCCACCTAGCAGCTCTGTGCCCCTGGACAAGTGACTACCTCTCCAAGCTTCAATTTAACGAAGCCAGTCTTTTCAGACTTTTCTGACTGTACTGTCAGCAGGAATTACATTTAAAACTTTTACAAGACACTTAGTATGAAACATTCGGATACTCTCTGCTCTGCTCCGTTTCATTTTTTAAGATGCGGGTCATGACTCAGTACGTTGATTTCGTGGCCTAACAGTTGGGATCCATACTTCGAAAAACACGGTTTAGGATGAGGAGACAGGTATGGCAAGGTTAAGGAAAACAGTATGTCCAGAGTTCTTACTGTACTGGCCACCACGGAGTAGGAGCTCAGGAAATGTTTAGTTTCCTTCTTCCTGGACTGCGCAGCTCAGCGGTTAAGAATACTCCGGAATCAAACCAACCTGGCTGTGAGTCTTGGCTCTGACACCTATCGGAATATGACCCTGGGCCAGTCAGCTCATTCTCTGAACCCATTTCCCCATCCATAAGGTGAGGACTGCAAGAGCGGCCTCTTGATGAGGCAAAGAAAGTAAGGCCTTTAGCAGCGCCTGGCAGATAGCAAACGCTCCAATTACTCATGGCAGACCCTAGCTCTACTAGGTGGGAGAGAGGAGGAGAAAGCCGGCAGCCTGCTGCCAGAGGGAGCTGCCTTTGAAAAACCCCCATGGCCCTGTACCACCTTTCAATGCTGTTCCTTCCCCGTTCAGCTGTGCCAGCTGAGGGCTACGGGGGCCAAGGACGGGGCTCCACGTGGCAGTACAGGTGACGTGGGCACTGAAGCCCCACTGAGGAAGCTGTTGGCCCACCAGGACCTCGCTGTTCTGGCTTCAGGGGCCACAGGGGCTTCTCTCCCCTCCCCCCTCAGGCCCCCACCTCTAACATGTCCCTTCTGGGTCCCACAAGCAGTGCCCAGGTGCGAGCTCCAAGGTGTGGGCTGGGATACCCAGGCAGGCTTGGAGGGATGGGGCAGCTCCAGCCCTGCTTCTCCTCGACTGCTCTGCATCTCGGGAGGACGTCTTGAGGAGAGGAAGCCAGAGGAAGCCAAGAGCAGAGCATTAAGGGAACATGCTGAAATTCACCGCATTACCACAGTATCATTTGTTTTCCCTTCATGTAAAGTCTTAACAAACAGCTCCTAAGTGGGGGAAAGCTGCTGCTGAGAGCCTCCGTGTTTCCATTGCTAATAGTCTGATTAAAAGGTATTAAAGACTCCACATGTGTTCTAGAGACGGCCCAGAGCGGGGCCTTACCCTTGCCCGTTCTGCAGGCAGAATGGCAGCTGGAGGAGGAGAACGGCACCATTTCTAGCCCCTTTCCTCCGATCTAGCTCCTTGCCTCTGGGGCTGAGTGTCCGGGAACTCAGGGAGGCCAGAGGGCAGCTAGGAGAGGAGGAAGGCGCCGGATACTGATGGGACACCAGGAGATGCCCGGTGGGACCAGACTAGCACGACGATGACAGGCATCACTAAGTGCCGTGGGTTCTGCTAAGTACTTTACGTGGATTCTCCCCAGGCTTACAAGACTGGCACATGGGAAACATCGCTCCCATCTGCAGATGAGGAAACTGAGGCTATGGGAGATGAATCATTTTGCTACCCAAGGTCACACAGCCATTTTGGTGGCTGAGTTGGGGTTTGAACCGTGTCTGCGATTCTCTTATCCCAGCACTCTGCTGGGTCCTTCTTTGGCTGGTTTCTCCTAAGAGGGAGCCAATGCGGAAACCCAAAGAAGCAAGCTGCTATCTTTCCGCTACACTGGAGGAAGAACAAAGCACCTGGAAAGGCACCCAGAATCAGGCACTTCAAGCCACCCTCCCATCCAGGCCTGGCAGGCCCCAGATACTGGTGCACACAGGCCAGAGCTGACGACCACCATCAAAGTGGCCTAGATGAAGCCCCTCCAGCCCACACAGGAGCACTGGTTCTGAGTCAACACTGGGCTGGGCCGAAGCCTCTCTGGTGACAAGAAGATGGAGGAAAAAAGAACCCCCACCTGGAGCTGCGGCCCCTCCACCCTTGTCCCCAGCCCTGGGAGTGGGGGCAGGACCGGCACTCTTGTCACTTACCCAGTCACACAGCTAAGAATGGCCCTGGTGCAAAGCCCTTCAGAAAAGTGACCACACAGCCTCCCTCTGTTTTCCCAGTTTAGCCCAAATCCTTCCTGCTGTCACCTAATCCCACTGCTTCTCTGCTGCAAAGCTCTCCCTGACTCCCACATGCTCCCAGTCACCTTCCTAGGACATGGCATGATGCCATTCCCCCACCAAAAAACCCCGCCTGCTGACTCGGCTCCTCACAGATGAAACACTCATGGGTACGACATTCAAGGCCCCTGAGCTGGCTGAGGCGCACACTCCCGGCCTCACCTCCCCTGCGTCCCCCAGCCCTGCAGCCACACCGGTCCAGGCAGCGGCCCCTCATTCTTAAGGATGCACAAACATTTGTCCAACTGGAACACACATGATCCTGATTACACTGCACCCAATCCAGACTGAGGAAACCACACTAAGAGTTCCGGTGTCGTGGCTACTAAGTGGCAGAGTCCGACTCCAACCCCGAGCTGTGGCTCCAAAGCCCTGCTCCCAACAACAATGCTGGGAGTCCTCTAACGGATGATCTAGAATCACATACTTTTCTGTCTATCCCCAGAGGAGGTGGGAGGACTGTCCCCATCAGCGTGTTATCTCCAAGTCTGTCAGCTTCCCTGGAGGGAGAGCCCTGAGCACACATGCGGCCCGCCTATCCGTGGACAGAGAGGGAGGCCATCCCAGTGGCCCTGAGCCTTCTCGCCACCCTGGTTCCTTCGTGCCCCCAGCTGCTGCCCTCGTCATCACCACCATTCTTTGCTTCCCCACACACCCCTCTCACACGGGGGGCCTGGAGCTGCACCCAGCCCCAGTGGGGTGAGATCTCTGAGGACCCTGCAGAGCTCAGGGGCCCATGCTACAAGAAGCAGAGACACCCAGAGCCTCATGGAAACCCTTATTTCTCTCTTCAAAGAGGGCCAAACCTGTACATCTAAAACAGCTCTGTTTGCTGTTTCTGTCCCAGCAAACATGCTTGCTTCCTCCTTTCAAAGGGTGTCTGAGCCTGGGGATTAAGCCTAATGCTGCCGGAATCCCAGGGGAGGCAGCGCTAAGCAATCAGGGCCCACCGAGGCCTGCCAGCACTTTCAAAGGGAACACGCCAGGCTTTCATCTCCCTCCTCAGGCGCTGGGGCTACGGCTGTGGGGGAGGCTTCCCTTCCCCTTCCAGACCTCTCGCCCCAGGGCAGGAGAGCTCCTGGCCACAGGCCACAGGAGTTGGGGGAATGGGGACAAGGGCCCCCAAACCTGGGAAGTGATCCAATCCCTAGACCCATCTCTGACTGGGTCCCAGACTCAAGGTGGGAGGTGGGGTGGGGGCACCAGAGCCTGGACAGTTTCCTCCTCAAGGTCACTGAGTTGTACGGGCCCAGGAGAACTTTCAAAGAACTGAGAGGTCCTATTCCAACTTTCTTCCTTACAGGGTGAAAGCTAAATCCTTTACCCCAGGGGAGACCCCATCCTTCTCGCTTCCTTAAGGGAAACATTCTCCAGACCATCAATGAACCCAGAGACACAGCCTCAGCCCTGGCTCTGCTGCTGCTCAGCCAGGTGGCCTTGGGGCCTGCTCTCCTTGCCCCCAACCCCACCCCACCCCCCTTTCCCCAAGTGCACTGAGAGAGGTGGGTCAGCACAGTATCCCTCAACATCTGAGACTAGGGGCACTGGGTCTCTGGAGAGATGAAACCTTTGGGCACTACTGACCCCAGTGTCCCTACAGCAGCTGAGCTATCAGTGTCCCATCCATCCTCTGAGCTGGCTCTGAAGAGCCCCCTGCCAGGAAGCCTTCCTTCCCAGACCAACAGGAAAAAAAGGGTAAGTGCCCAGCCCCCAGTCTAAAAAAGAGCTTCCCAGAGCACCCAGCTTTCTGACTGCCCATCTCCTAAAACCTGATCTCACCAACTGCCTTCATGGTCCCTGCTCATTCCTTTGGCTGGGGCTCGGTCTTGGGACATAAACCCCTGAGGGCAGACATGAGGTCTACAAATCTACACAGCGCCACCTGCAGGATTCTTGAGTCCAGAGGAAAGAAGAGACGCCATGTCCATGGGAGAAAAATGGTGCTGCTGAACCCCCAGGAGGGATGACCTAGGAACACTTAAGTTGGGGACACCATACAGAATCACAAGGTGAGGGGATGGGGAGCCAGGCCGAGTACTGGGACTAGGGGACAATCCATGCTAAGAGTGCTACAACGGGGGGACAGACCCCATTCACGGCTGCCTGAAGGTGTTCCTTTAACCACCCAATGGGTAACCCAGGAGCTGCACCCTGCCCCACCCCCCACATCTGTGCAGAGCTGGCTGGGTCACGGTATCAGAGACTGAACACCTTTTATTACCTTCTAGAACCTTGGGGTAGGAGGTGAGGGTGTCATCCCACCTCTCTCTACCAAGGCAGAAATCCCCTCCATGGTGTGGAGTCTGGGCTCGCCGGCTTCCGCTTGAGGGCTGCCTAAGGCACCCCACTGCCCTTGCAGGCACCCACGATACATGGCTGGACAGCACCCCTCGCAGGCCAATCCTCCTTCCTACTCAGCCAAAATCTGCACCCAGGGGACGTCTTCCCTTGGATTCAGGATCTGCTCCAGTGGATTCAGGATCTGCTCTCAGGAACTGGATGACCAAATCTAACCCCTCCACTCTCCCTAAAGCCCCCTCATACAAACAGAGGCAGCTGTGATTTAAGACTCCCAGTGGGGAGCGTCCCAGGTCTCCTGGGGGAGAGGGGCCTGCACCCAGACCCAGGGATGGCAGGCTGCCCTCCCCTCTGGCACCACATCCAGGATAGCAGGAGACACAACAAGGCCATGCCCGAGAGCCACACATTCCAGAGAAATCGCGGTGCGGACTGGGTAATCACGGGGCTGCATCTCTCAATTACTCCCCCAGCCAGGACTGCAATTACCACATTACCCCTAATCGCCGAGTGTTTATTAGCAACGCTCCTCCCCATCAGAGCTGCTATTACTGCACATTAATAACCGGGTAGGCACACAAGGTTTCCTCTTGAACACAGACCACCCAGCCGCCAGTGCCACCAGCTCCCAGGCCCCAGCTCCAAGGGGCGAGGCTCAGCCTCTCTGTTCCCCCTTTGGCCAAACGCATGTCGGCAGGAGGCTGGGGGCACACTGGGGATGGTCCAGGCACACACCCAAGAGAAGCAACAGGGCCCATGGGATGGCCAGGCCTCCCTCCTTTCCTGGCCTCGTCTTCCTGCTCGTGCTGGCTCAGACCCACAATGGCTGCACACTGAGGTCTGAGCCCTGGACCCTCTTGGGGGGGGACCCGCCCTTGCCCACCTCCGATCCAGTGCCTGAAATGTTCTAAATTCTGACTGCCTGGTGGCAGTTTAGCCGATGCCTGGTGATTTCTCGTGACTCCAAAAGCACTCGCTTACAAGGCAGCCCACCCGACACATTATCAGCGGTGTCATCTGCAAGAAGATTCCTTCTTAGATCTCGTGAAATCTCCCTCTTGTAACTCCCAACTGTGGGTCCTCATACCCCTGGCTTTACCTGGGCGAAGCAAAGCCCTCTTCTGAAGACGTGCTATCCGAAGGCTGCTGTCACGTATCTCCTTGAGTTTGGCTTGTTTGGTTTTTTTTTTAAGCTAAACATCTCCCGGTTTCTTCAACTTACCCTCCCAGGACATGGCTGAGATGCTTCACCCCTAGAAGCCCCTTTGTGCATGCGCTGGCTCACTCACTCCTTCCCTCACTCTGGGGATAAACAGTATCTTCCAGCAGCCAGAGCCACCAAGGACAGAGCTAACGGACCGGTCTGTGCTTCCCACAACTTCTCAGAGCGTGTCCCTCAGGGTAGAGAGTGGCAGTGAGACCTGCCCTGCCTTCAGATGCCACTGCTCTGAGGCTGTCGTGGTGGCTGTGTGATCCCATAGAGGGGGAGCTCCGGGCGTGCGGGGCGAGGAGCCTCCCTCGGGCGGCATGCTGGCTCATCACACCCCTGCCCAGGCCGCCTATACACGCACCACTTCTCACTTTTTTTTTTTTTCCTGCAGCCATCCTCTGCCCCGCACAGGGCTTCCTCTGCAGGGCGCCCCTAAACCCTCAGCATGGGGACAGATACAGGAGGGCAAGAGTGGCTGCCAGCTATGCCGGGCCTGACCTGAGGGGTCTGCAGGCTGCCTGGTGCCAGTGGTCCCCCATCTCCTTTATCTAATGACGTTGAAACTCCTGAGCCTGATATTTGAGGCCAACAATACTCTGGCCTCAACCTACTGGCCAGCTCTATTTGCCACTATTCCTCCTGCCTACCTTACCCTCGGAACGCTCCAAATTCCTCAAGCACACACAGTGATTTCCCACCTCAGCACCGCTACCTACTTTACTCCTCACTGGCTCTCAAAATCCTGCTTTCCTCTCGAGGCGCCCAGGTTGTGTTTTGCATCGAGCAGGTGCTCCGCAGAGGACTACAGAATGACTAAAGGACAAACCTGCTACCTCCAAGTCTGCCAACAGCTTGACACCAGTGTCTGAGCAACCGGTGTCACGTGTTGTGTTCACGTGTGACCGGCCCTGGCTGGCCCACTCCCCCTCGGCCTAGAAAGGCAGGGTAACAGGAACATATGGCTCCCCCCGCCGATGCCCCGAGGCTGCCTGATGCCAGACATCGGGAGAAGTGTAGGGCCACCTCCCGCTTCACCTGGAAGTGCAAAGGGCAGTCCCCTGCCGAGGAAAACTCTAGAGTCTGGGTGACGTGTGGGACACTGAACAGAAGAGCGAACTGGAGTACGGGGGGTGGGGGACACGGATCCTCAACGAGGCCTCTGTAATACTATTCTGGTTCTGCCCCGGGGACTCGCATGCCAGGGGCCCGGGACCCCACGTGTGGGCAGAGGTACTGGCAGGGCCCTGGCGCCCAGAACCCCGGTTACCTCGTTCTCCTCCTCATTGTGCAGCTGCTCGGTGTATGCATCCGGCTTTCGAATGAGAGGATCCACCAGCATCAGGAAGGCCATGTAGAGCAAGAGGGCCCCCACCACTGACAGGTAGATGACAATGGTAACCTGAGGGAAAGAGCCAGCTTGTCCTGTGAGCATCCTGGGCCAGGAGGGCAAATCGTCCATTCCCGTGCTGTGCATATTTGATGGCGCAGCTGCCTCAACTTCCGCACTGGGGAAGGGCGAGGACACTGGGGGCTTGGAGGGCAAGAGGGAAGGGACTGTGCCCTATTCCACATGTGTACCAGGTCTGCCCTAAAACTGAGGGGACCCCCCAAGAATGGCGGACATAAAAACAACAGATAATGAAGGAAGACATCTGGATTCTGACACCCCAAGATGCTCCCAGGGGTGGGGATCGGGGAAGCAGGGCTACCGGGATATCTCTAAGAAAGGGTGGAAAGCAATTGGACACTAAGAGCAAGGAAGAACCGGCTGGTGAAGAGGCCTGAAGGCAGAGGCCGAGCACCTGGGCACGAGGGCTCACTCCCCCCGCCAACGGGATGGACAGGTGCGAAGCTGCGGTCCTGAGAGGGCACGCCAACAGGTGGAGGGGGACAGACCGGCAAGGTGTGCACTGGAGGCTGGAGGTTACATCTCCCCCTCCCGGCGGTCACCCCGGGAGTAATTTCTGTAATTTCTGTTTTACAGAAGATAGATTCAGTGAGGCCAATTCAAGATTTCCAGTGTGATACTCTGGGCATTTAAGACAGGATTCTCCAAGACACTTAGCAGCTTCAGTCCCTGTAATGGCATTACTAATACACCTCAGTTACTGGGACTACAGAAGCACCTTTGCTTGTGTCCAAATGCCCCCTGGGCGGCTGCCATCACCTGAGAACCGTGAGGCTAAACCGCTCAGCCTAGGTGCCAAGGCTAGCAAGTGGGAGAGATGTAACTTGAACTCAGATTTACTGACTGTCTCAAATGCTTTCCTACTTCCACAATGCCTGGCCATCACTGGCCTCTGAACCCGGCCTTGACCCTAAATGGACTGCGAGGAGGGATAAAAGGAAGAAAGAAACCTTGGGACTTTCAAGTCAAAGCTCAGCTCAAAGGTCAAGTTCAACTGGATCAACTTCCTCCCTGATTGGGGCATCAGCGTTCATGCCTCTTTAAACAGGGCAAATGATCAGACCTCTTGCCTGTACCCCAGGAAGGGGAAGGGGAGTGGAGACTGAGTCTCTAATAGGCTAAAGCTGGGGGGAGGGGGAGGCTCCTTGGGAGGAGGACTGGAGGGAAATTTGAGGGATTAGGAAGTGTGTCTGATGAGGTCCCCATATCGGGAAGTCCCTTTCTGCCAAACAGGGACAGGGGACACTTGGCTCAGAATTCAGTCTCAGCCACTTGGTCCCCAGAGGGTGGGGCCCCAGAGCACATTCAGAGCAGGAGAAAGATGCTCCAGGAGTGGCTGGTTCAGGTGGGAGGATAAAAGGAGTGGGGGATAGGCAGTTGCTTTCCATGAGAAAGGCGAGAACACAGAGGACTGCAGGGCAGGGAAGGTGCTGCCAGCTCCCTGGTCTGGGAGGACAGCAGTGAGCATCGCCTCCCCTCCTGAGCCTCAAAAGGAGAAACCTGGACGAGGCAGTATCGTTAAATTCCCAAATTCCTTTCTCGAGGCTATTTCTAGACTCTCCACAGAACCAGGTTCTCCACAGAACCTGGCCAGAAAGGGCTTAAGTTAGAAATCGGTAGACGGGGTCTGGCTCAGGTGTTGGAACACAGACTAGGAGTCCCGGGGGGGCTGTGGGTGGACGAGACCCTGCTAGCGTGAGCCGTGGTCCTGTTGCATCCGCCTCAGGCAGAGAAAAGAACAAGGCCCCCGTCCTCACTCGCTATGGGAGTGGTCGTGTCTACCACTTCTCTGAATTCACCCAACAGCCTAGGAGAACGAGGGTCAGGGCTGAAGCCCCTCCTGCCCAGCTGCCCCATGCAGACACCTCGTCCTTGTCCACAGCTCTTGGGAGCTTTTCAGGACTCTGAGGAGTTCGGTAGACTGGATGTTCCAGGAGGGCGGGCTTATTGCTCTATTAGCAGCATCCTACACGGTGCCCAGAACATAAAAGGCACCTGAAGGAGGCTCCCTGAAGGAATGGGAGAGAGAGGAAGGGAAAGACTGGAAAGAAAAGAGTGACACTGAACACCTCTCCCAGGTTCCCAGCGCCCCCGTGTAATGGGAGCCACTGGACAGAGGTCAGAGGAGAAAGCTGGCTCCAAGAAGGTGTGGGGAGCGTACCCCTGCATCTGTGACCAGGCCAACCCAGAAGCCGGTCCCACAGCCACTTGGGATGCTCAGAATACAGCCAGAGACAGTGAGTGCCGGGCAGCCGGGGATTGGAGGGGGGCCCCCGAGAGCCGGGCTACCTTGATGGTGGTGGTGCTGCGTTCCTCATACTTGCACTCGCACAGCAGACAGTAGGCCTCCACGTCGTGGCCGGGCACCGGCATGGGCTCCACCACGTGCAGGCAGTTGCTGCAACGGAGACAGACAGGGCGGTGGGAGCAGGGCCACAGGAAGTGGGCAGCCTGGGAGGGGAGGGGCTGGGCAAAGGTGAGGGTGTTCCCAGGGAGTATGGAGTTTATAAAGGGTCAGGCTGGCGCCAGCCCCCTTCCCCAACTCAGAGCCTCACAGCACCTGGCCACTGGCCATCCGAACCAGCTCTCCAAAGTGTGCCTACAGGGCTGGCACGAAAAACGCTAACGTTCCCCAAACTTCTACCCTTAGCTGCCCTCGTGTCTCCTGCTATGGTTCTCCTGCTGGGGCTTATCCATTCCAAAGATTTTCAACCCCGAGCTGGTGACGCCTAGACTGGTATCTTAGACTAGAATCTCTTAGTCAGGACCGCCCCGGGGCCCTCCTACGTGCAGCTGCCCACTGGATTCACCATAGGAGCACCCCACAGGGTCCGCAAACTCTACGTCCACCCCTCCGCCCCTCTGCCCCAACCCCCCCAGTCCCGGAGTCTGTGTTCCAAACGGCAGAAAGCACCCCTACTGTCCACTCCACTGACCAAGTCAAAACCTGGCAATCACCTTGACACTGCCTTTTCCTCTCACCTATGAATCCACGAAAAGCCAGTGATTTTACCCCCTTAAACATTTCTAAGACCCACCTTCTCTATTGTCTCCCGCTGCTGTGTCTCAGATGAAGTTCTCATCATTTTTGCTTCGGGCAAATGACCCAGCCTCCCCACTGCTCTCCTGCTCTTGTTGGCCCTGTGCCAATACTACCTGTACCTGGCAGCCGAGTGGTGTTACCAAAATGAAACTCTGGTCATGTCACCCCCAGCTTAAAGCCTAAAACTGGTGCAATGTCTCCACCCAGCCTCTAGGGTGAGGACGAACTGAGCTGTTGCCCCTCGGCTTCCTACTGATCCACCCGATTCCAGGGCCGCCTACCTGTCCAGTTCCATCCCCTGCCTCCCCTCAACCTGCTCCCCATCCTCCTCCAGCTATGCTGATCTTCTGGACTCTTCTCTGAATAAGCCATGCTCCCTTCCTTGATACATCTCCCACCCTCTGCCAGGAATACATGGCTTTGCCACCTTCCCTTTCCATGCTCTGAATCCTACACATCCTTGAAGATCCAGCTCAAAGACCTGACCTCTCCCTCTGCTCATCTCTATCACAGCACTGACCACACTGTACTGTGATCTCACCTTTATTTGTACGGTCGCCCCCAGGAGATGTTGAGTTCCTTGAGGACAGAGGCCATCCCCAGCACCCTGGCAGAGCTGCGCTCAGTGAACAAGTGACTGCCAAGTGAATCCCATGTTCTAACAGTATGCCCACATAGCCCACCTTTCCCTAACAGGGCTCCCGCAGAAGGTGAGCCAAAGATCACAGGCCCATTTGAAAAGGTGGGGGGTTCAAGAAGGCAAAGTGGCATCTCCACCACGATGAGGTCAGGACCCAAGCCCTGATCCTTGGCTCATCTTTACATCTGACACTCAGCTTCAGTGGGGCCCGTGCTCAGCTCTTTATCTGGGTCTCTCGATCAGCCCCAGCCCTTCAGATCGGCAGGTTTTCAACAAGTATGGTTCACAGACCACAGTAAGCCAATGACCTGGAGGATGCACCTTTATCACTACCACCAGGAAAGGTCAAACACACCCTCAGAGGTTCACGGAGGCGAGCCAGGCATCACACTGCCATGGATCGCCAGGTCTGGGCTGTCCTGGCTGTGCCGCTAAGTGTCTGGGGCCCTGGGCCTATTTTCTCCTCTCTGAGATGCAGGGGTTGTACCAGATGACCTTTAAGGCCCTTCCTGGTCTAACAGGAAGCCTGCAAGAGTCACGCATAGCTCTCTGAAAACAACCAGGCCTGTTCTGAGCTATCCAGGGTCCTTTTAGACTCAGGCTGGGTTTTTGGCAGAGGCATTAAAGACGTGTGACGTGAAGATCAAGTGTTGACATAAAAATGAGATGTCCTCTAAAATCCTCTGATCCCCTTAAAAATCTGGCCTGCAGCATATGTGATTTCATCTAAACCTCTGACGATTCCAGTTTCATCACTGGGTAGCCACTTCACCACATCACTCCTAGCTGCACGAAGGGGTCCTCTTCTACCGTAACTAAATGCATCATTTCCAGACCCTGCACACTGCCAGTTCTGGGAGCTGATGGACAAGGCCAGGTTCACGTACAACATTTGGTCATCACTGCTGGGACCTTCTCTTTTCCAGGAAGTCCCTACAAGCCTCCTGAGGACCAGATGCCTCCTTTCCGAGCCACACGGGGTCGTGGCTTAGAAGGTCACGCCAGTGTTGCAGGAGGATATGTGGACTACCCCCAAGGCCAAGGTGGAGTGTCAGGGGGAGCTGGGAGGGGCCAACCCAGGTTCCTCAAATTGGAATGCTATTACAGGAACAGGCTGTTTCTAGAAGGGTTAGGGCAACAGTAAACGAAAAGCTGTAATTTTTCTGCTGGCTCTGGCCCTCCTGAGAGTCAGTGAAACCCTAAACATGATCCTGCTCTCTAAGGCTTTCCTTTACCTTTTTGGGGATCAGTGCTATCAAAAGACTCCAAGGACTGGCCAGAGGACATTAAGGGGAGAGGTCTACAAAGATAAGCTGGGTTTAATTCTCTGCTCTTCTCTGTATTCTGTGATGGCAGGTAATTTATTTACCCTTTCTGGGTCTCGGTTTCCTCATTTGTAACTGGAGGCTGAACGCCATCGGTGTCTTTCAAGCTGTGCTCTCTTAGAACCACTCAAGAACCACTGTGCAAGGAGGTGGGCTGAGGGAGGGGCTGAGGGACGGGTCCCTCTCGGCACCGGTTCTGATTTTGTTTTGTACGTTGTGTTTCCAAAACAGATTCTGTCGATAGAAAGGTTCAGTTTGTATAAGTCTGAAAGACACTGAACTAGCCAACCTGTTTGGTTCCTTCCTACTCTGGGATGGCCTCTAATACATTATCTCCTCCCTCGGCAGGCCCACCAACAGGGCAACATTGTTAGGGTTTCTGCCCTTCTACAGGCATGTGGTTATGAACTACCAGCACTAGATGGCAGGATACCAGCACCGCAGGAACATAAATGCCATTAAACGTGAGGACTGCGGCTCAGGCAGTTCTGGCTTCACTCTGCACCACAAAGGAGGGTGCAAGTATTGCCCCGACTGTGGACCAATGTGACAGCACAGTGACAAGGTGGCAGAGACTTGAAGACACAACTGGACTCCTCTGGTCCTAGCACGGAGACCCTAAGACCACATGTCAAGCCCCATCCCATTACTAAGGGAGTGTCACCAGTGTCGCTGGGTCCTAGAATCTGTCCAGCCTCGGTTTCCACCTACCACCCTAATGGAACTGTCTCGAAGTTCTCCATTCAGATTGCTCATTAGACAGTCCCTTAATTCTGATTTCTAAGGAGAAGATAAACTATAGCCTGAGAGGTCCAGACAAGACTCGTTTCTCTGTGGGCATCCACACTTGGGTTTTCAGACCATAGTATAACCCCAGGGCGGAGACATTGCTAATAAAATCTGCTGTTGCCTGTGGGATGTAGTCTTATTACCTGCTGTGGGGCTCTGACAGTCTATCAGATCATTTCCTGATGTTATTTGAGCTATAACCCCAACATACAAGGAGGTCACAGGGGCTCCTCCCAGGACTTCATGTCTCAGGGCTTTGTGACTCCATCAGGACAGGCAAAACCAGAGGGAAACAGTCTACCTATGTTGTGGGAGGAGCTCAAGTTTTCTGGGGCTTGGTATAAGTCTGACAATTATCTATGTGGCCTCTAATAACGCATGATAATATATATTAATATTAGCTAACATTTACACAGCACTTACTATGTGCCAGGCATTGTCTAAGTGCTTTACTTACACAGGTACGTACAAGCACATATACCACACACACACGCCCACACACACACACACACACATTTAATACTCAAAATACTGCCGCCCATCTTACAGATGAGGAAACTGAAGTACATTGGAGAGGAAGTAACTTGTCACAGAATGAGCAAATGGCAGACCTAGAGTGAGGGCAAGGCAAGCCAGATCCCCAGCCTGTGCATCTAACTAGACAGCCTCTCGGAAAATCACTCAGACTATCTCAGAACTGGGTAAATTCAAAATTCCCAAATGCTTCTCCGAACAAACTGCCTCACGATCACCTACGGAACTTTAAGAAAATGTTACCCCTGCCTTCCTGTTCCCAATACTTACGGAATCAAAATCTTAGGGGGGAGGAGATCTAATGTCGGGCATGGTGACTATCGTTAACGATACTGTATTATACACTTGGAACTGTGGAGAGAGTAGATCTTAAATGTCCTGACCACAGACACAAAAGGTAATTATGTGAGGAGACGGAGGTGTTAATTTACCTTATTGTGGCAATCATTTCATAATACGTATATCAAACCATCAGGATATACACCTTAAACTTACACAAAGTTCTACGTCTAACGTATCTCAATAAAGCTGGGGAGAAAAAAAAAACAACAAAATCCACAATCTTGGGGGGCAGAAGGTGCTGGCAATCTGCATTTTCTCAAAGCCCACCTGATGATATTGCCGTACAACCAAGCAGGCGCACTGACCTGGACATCCCCTCCCCATGATGTGAATCCCTTCTAACAGTGCCCTTAGCAAAGAATCACCCCATCTGTGCTCAGATCCCTCCAAGGATGGGGCTTCCCAGCTCCCAAAACAGTCTGGATTAGAAATGTTTCCTCAGCTCACACTTAAATCTGTTTCCCTGAAGCTTTCCTTAAAGTTGTTTCTATTGGCTCCAATTCTACACCAAAAAACCACACGGAACATAACGGATTCCATTCCCAGGCGCCCCACCTCCCATAGCATGCCAGCCCTGCTCCTGGTCTTTGTCAGTCACCAGATGTTCCCAAACCCTCCCCTCGTTGAGCCTCCCTTAAATCACTCCTTCTAGGACAACGTGTTGAAACTTCCTTTAATCAAGCTGGTCTCCTCTCTCTGAATTTGTGCTTCTTCATTTCTTTTTTAACGTGAAGCAGCTAGAAATGAATTCAGGACTCCAGGAGTATAATTTAAAATTCCCCTTTGGATTTTAGACTCTGCAGTTATAAAAAGGGAACACTACCTATCTCGCCTACCTCACAAGGTGTTAATGACACTGGTACAGAATAACACACGTAATAGAGCTTTGCAAAAGTACACAAAAGATCCCACAGTATGCGGGCATACTAACAACCTCTCCCAATTTCTCTGCCACCATTTTGCATATATGAATAAACACCCAAACCAAAGCAAAATAACAACATCCACTTCTCTGACCAGGAACCCCTCAGCTAGAATTCAAGGCACCTAGGCCCTGTTCCCAATTGGCTGTGTGACCATGGACAAAACAGTGCTTTGTACACTGTCCATAGGAATGAGAGAGCAAGCTTATCCTCCAGGGGTCCAAGAATCCCAGGAAACACTTGTAACTTCAACTAGTTGAAGCAGCCATGAGCCAGCCTGTACAGTGCCTTACCAGTCCTTCTGTGACACATTCTGGTTGTAAATGTGCCCACTGATGTTTCTATATGGTGGACAGATGCATTTGCAACGGATATCTTCAGAGCTCTGGAAGAAAAAGCGTATCAGGTAGACAGGGCCCATGGGTTCAGGTTCTAGCAAAGACTTTCAGCTTTCATTTCCCTGTTCTATATATGAATGCTCTTGACCTTTCCCATCCCCAAGTTCAGCAAGGAATGGCTTCTGCAGGAAGGATGCTAGTATCACAGGACCCTCAAGACGTCAACTGTCCAGGTGGCAAATGAGACCCCCCAGAGAGCTGCCTAGGGCTGTCATTCCCTAGTAGGGTGCTTTGGAGTAGGGATGTGTGTGGCAAGCAAAGTGACAGTCCTCTACTCTGGGCCCCACATCTGCTGTGTGCACCTCTGTCCAGCAATCTTGATGGTGAGACCCTTTCTCCCCACCCCTCCATCATCCCATCTCCAACTTCCCAGGTTAGGATGAGGGCAGAAGTAAACAAGAGAAAGAGGGTCATTTCTGTGGGAATACCCAAGCAACCCCTTAGAAAGTTCTTCCTCTCTGAAATGGGTAAGAAACAACACCACAAATATTTTCATGCCAATCAGGAATTCCCCAGGGAGACTGCAAGCAAACCCTCCGACTCCACCTTACTTAAAGCCTTGGGGATGTTCATATTTTCAAATACCACAGAGCTGCCCAGCTCCGGGTAATATGCCCCTAAAAAAAAAAAAAAAAAAAAAAAAAAGGCAATTTCTCCAGAGTCCCAGTGCTTAGGATGGGTTAGGCTGGTCACCCTTGGCAACAGAAACTTCCAACTGTGTAGGACTTCACACTTAAAGAGCATTTCTACTCACAGTATTACTTGATTCTCCTTCAGCAGAGTAGTGGATATTATAACGATAGTTATTTTAACCCAGGAGCAAAGGAAGGTATGGGGAACTTAGATAATTCCTTCAAACACAAACTCCCTTGCTGGGATCCTACCTCGTTTCCATCTGGTCCAGAACCTATGTTCTGTGCACCACCCCACTCCTCTCACTCCACCCTTCCCGACGCCTGCAGTTCTGCGCCTGCGAGTCCCAAAAGTATGGCCCATAAACGAGCGAGAGGGGCAGGGCTGAACAGCAGCTACCCCTGGGGAAGCCCTGTCCGCAGGGAGGGTGGTCGTGCAAGAGGTGCTGCTGTCTCACCTCCCTCACCTTGTTGGCTTGAGCTGGGGGCACCAGCAAGCACCCGACCACGGCCACCAAACATAGGAGCTTCATGCTTGGCAGGCTGGGGGTGCCAACCAGACCGGACACCTGCATAAGAGATATGAAGTCGGGCAAGGAAAGGTGACCACACCACTGTCGGCACTCTCGGCCCCTTGGCCGTCTAGCCGGGATGTGGGAATGGGGTTGGGGGCTGGGCTCAGCATTCCAGGGCCTCCTAAAACCCTGTAGCCAAATGCTACCTTCCCTCTCCCCCAAGTCTCCGGCTCTCGACTGCCCACCCGGAGCGCCCAGAAGAGAGGCCTCTCGGGGACACGGCCGCAGGGGGCCTCGAGTCCCGAGGAGCAGGCCACGCTCCGTGCTCTGACCCTCGCATTCCGTTCCACCGCCCTCCGCCATCTCTGCCTCCGCCCGCCCGGCAGCTCCTCCCCGCTCAAGGCCCGACGAAAACTTTGGGTGCAGAGGCTGGAAAACCTGATCCGACCGCCAAGGCCAGTGCCCACCTAATCTAGGGGTCTTGGGCGGTCCCCGAATCCCCAGGTGCCCCCACGACCCCTGTCCCCTCCCCCAACGCGCCGTCCGCTAACCTGCGAGCCCCGCCGCTGCAGCAGCAGACCCAGCCGGTCCCGCCCCCTCCCGGCCGCTATTGGCTGCCGGAGCAGTCTCTCAGCCCAACCTCGCTATCGCCAAGGTAACAAGACCCACCTTCGCCTGGGCTTAGAGGCTCCGGCGCAAGGGAGAGGAAGGCATTTCTCAAACCCCACCAAACAAGAAAAGGGAGCGTCAGTCAGTCTTGCAGGCCGAAACGTGGAAGGGTCTTGCCTTTGTGGGGCCTGTAAAACTACCACTGTAGTGCTTGGCCCCTCCTTGTATTATAAAAGGCGGAGGATCGGAAAGGGACTAAGCTTGTTTCACCTTGTTGTTTTGAAGAGAAAGCATTTTATACACAATAAGCTAGTAACAACAATAACCTTAAAAATCCAATAAAGGGCTTTGTCCTCGCTCACAATCTGGAAATGTTATTTAGGGATCCATGTCTTTGCTGCATAAGACTTTGCCAGACCCCAGCTCTACTCTTCCCTCCACCCTCCTCCCTGAGGAGGAGGAAACCAGGGGTGGCAATGAAGTGGAGGACCGGGCCTGTGAGGCGTGTGCCCGGCCACCAGTTACCTGGTCTCACTGCCCCGAGTACCGGTTCTGGACCTGGCAGACTGGGGCAAGATGTGCAAGGCCAGCATGGGGAGTGGGGAGTGGAGGGTTGGGGAAGAGAGAGGGAAGTCTGGGCTGCTGGGGGGCAGAAGTGAACTTCTTGCCAGCTGTGAAGGAAAGAGAAGCCATTTGAGCCTGGGGTACCAGACCCAGAGTGAGGACACCGAGGCTCTGGCCCTGGCTTTGCCACTAAGCAGCTATGTTACCCTGGGAAAAACCACCTCCCCTCTCCGAGCCTCAGTGTCTTTATCTGTAAACTTATTTGGTTGGATACTAAGGTCCCTTTCAGCTTTGAAATTTGGGGGATTTCAGGGAGTGGCTTGATGTGGCCCGCTCTTGATGTTGGTGGCTGGAATCAGCATATGGGCTGGGTGTGGGCAGAATTAAGCCCCTCACAGGCACACTAGACGCCTTGTGTGGAGGTAGTTGGGTTTATGTTTCTTTACCGGACTCATGTCTTATGCCTTTTTAAGTCCTCACCACCTGGTAGACTATCCTACCCTTGGTGGGTGCTCAGGAAATGTTTGCTAAACTGAACTGGGTAGTATTCAATTAAACCTCATTGGACAGCAGGCAGGAGGCACAATGGTGTGACACAAAATCATAGCTCAGGGACTAGGGAAGGAATCCTGGTTCCTCCTGTCCTAGATGTGAGGGTTTGGGTGGTTGGCTTACCCTTTAGGAGAGCTTTGGTTTCCACATCCATAAAATGGGGCTAATATTACCTACTTTTCAGGGTTATTGTGAGAGTATAATGGATCCTTATGTGCAAAGCACCAGGGGCAGGCTAGCACAAAGCAGGGGAGGGATCTGTAAATGGAGATGTTAGCTCATTCTGGGGGTCAGAATGGCTGCTTGGGTGAGTAAGCTGGGGCAGAGAAAGCATGCTTGCCACATGGGGGCAGAAGGGACAGTTCAGGCAGGGGAAAAATACCCTCCTTCTCCCAATTCATCTCTTATATGGAGGTGGGGAACTTCACAGGGACAAAAGCCATTGGGCTGAGTCCCAGTCACCTCCAAGGCATGCCCCTCTGACACCCAACACTAAAGGTGCCCAATGCTGAATTCACCATCTTGTTCATCTGATGGAAGCCAGGCCTCCATCCTGCTGCTTTTCTCAGGCCCCAGACTGTGGTGTCAAATTATCCTTGTCTCCAGGCGCCTGGGTGGCTCAGTCAGTGAAGGGGCCGACTTCGGCTCTGGTCATGATCTCGCGGTCCCTGAGTTCGAGCCCCGCATCGGGCTCTGTGCTGACAGCTCAGAGCCTGGAGCCTGTTTCAGATTCTGTGTCTCCCTCTCTCTGACCCTCCCCCGTTCATGCTCTGTCTCTCTCTGTCCCAAAAATAAATAAACGTTAAAAAAAAAATTATCCTTGTCTCTGCTATCTCCTGTCTCCATCTAGTCTATCTAGGTGTCTCTGTGGAGGGCCTATCATCCCCCTGTCTGCAAACCCTGCAGCCAGCACTCTGCTTCCTGAAATACACTCCCTTCCTCTGTCCTCCAACCCTGCTTTCAGTACATCGCTCATTGCTCAGTAATCCCTGGTAGGATCCTGTCACATCAAGTTCAGACAGTTCTACCTGGCATCCAAGCCCTGGCCACCATTTCTGCCCTTACCCACCATATCTCATCTCTGGTTACAACCCACCAGTTATCTCCTATATTTGACTTTGTTCACACCAGTCCTTCCATAGGATGTTCTCAGCCCCTCGGCCCTGCCAATCCTTATCCTGCGTCTCTTTCAAACCTCTACCCCAAGCACTTCTCTTCCAGGAACTCTTCCCTGGTCGCCCTAGCTGACCCAGGGCCCCTCATTCCCACACATCCTCCGTGTGCCCTGAGTTTAAGTGCCAGGCCATTGAGATGAGTCTGAAGCTATTTATTCAATTCAATCCCACAAACATTGACTAAGCACTGTCAAGACATCCCAGCAGGTACCACAGACAAGCCACATGGGAACCCTGCTTTCAAGAAGTGTGTAGTCTTGTACGGGAGTAATCATATGGCCGGGAAGTAACTTAAAATAGAAAGTGATCTGGGGCGTCTGGGTGGCTCAGTTAGTTAAGCGTCTGACTTGGCTCAGGTCATGATCTCGTGGTTCGTGAGTTCGAGCCCCACGTCGAGCTCTGTGCTGACAGCTCAGAGCCTGGAGCCTGCTTCAGATTCTGTGTCTCCCTCTCTCTCTTCCCCTCCCCCACTCATGCTCTGTCTCTATGTGTGTGTATCTCTCTCTCTGTCTCTGTCTCTCTCAAAAATTAACATAAAAATTTTTTTAAAAAATCAAGTGATGTGTCATAGAAGAGTTTTCTCCCTGAAAATATTTTTGAGCACTATGTTCCAGGCAGCATGCTAGTTGCTGGGGATATATCAGTAAACAAGACCTACCCTGTCCCTGCTCTCGTGGACCTTGAAGTTTATTGCAGGAAAATGACAGATCAACAAGTAATCACAATTTTGGGTGGTAAGAGCTATGGTGGGGAAGACCTACAGAGGCCGGTGAGAAACCGAGACCAAAGGCCAGAGGAGCCCCGAATGGTAGAGAGGAGGCTTTGAAGGTAGTGGGGGGCTACTTGAGCTGGGCCAGTGTGATAGGCAGAAGAGTAGCCCCCCCACATCACAATCCCTGGAACCTGTGACTATGTGACCTTCCATGGCAAGAGGGATTTTGCAGCTGTAGTTAAATGAAGGTCATTGGGATGGGGAGAGTAGCCTGGATTATCGAGACAAGCCAAATCTAATCAGGTGAGTCCTTAAAAAAGGGAAACCTTTTCTGGCTGCGATCAGACAAAGAGATGTGACAATGGAAGCAGGGTGAGAGAGATTGAAGATGGAAGGAGCCACAAGCCAAGGAATGAAGGTATAACCTCTCGAAGCTGGGAAGGGCGAGGATCAGATTCTCCCCTAGAGTCCCCAGAAGGAACACATTCCTGCTGACACCTTCATTTTAATTCAGTGACACCTGTGTCAGACTTCTGACCTACAGAACTGTAAGATAATAAATTTGTGATGTTTTAAGCCACTAAATTCATGGCAATTCATTACAGCAGCAATAGAAACCTAATATAGCCAGGAGGGTGGGCAAAATTTGGAACAGAATTCAGGATTCTGATTATGGGGAAGGACATCCACATAGGCAAAATTTGGAACAGAATTCAGGATTCTGATTATGGGGAAGGACATCCACATAGAGGGGGTGTAGGAAGAGCAAAGAGATGGGCCCTGGGAACATGCACGTAGGGCAAGAGCAAACGATTCGGTTTGGCTCAAACCCAGGGCAGGTGAATGGGAAGGGAGGGCAGAGGGTAAGCCAAGGCCAGAACTTCATGACAGCAGAGAGTCGATGTGAGCCAGCGAATGAGCCCGGGCCCCTGGCTCAGGGTTCAAGGGCAGGGTTAGGACCAGGCAACTTCGGGAATGTGCTGCCTCCAGCAAAGGAGGCTGAAGGAAGCCGTGAGCTTCCTGCTGCTTCCTCGTGGGACTACCGGTCTTCATCCTGCACCTTGCTCCCTACTCCCAGATTTGGAGCTCTGGGACTTAGACCACAGGTCCCTCTCAGGGACCTGCTTTTACCCCAACAACCCTAATATCCGTTGGCCTGAAAAGACCAGATCTTGGCATCTGTGCCAGAGCTGAAAGTCTGGGTTCCTCCTCACTCCTTGTCCCCACTCTTGGTTCTCCTGGAGAGGGACTGGACTGCTGTCATCACCTCCAAACGGTGCCTACTCTCCCCGGCATCAGCTATGTGCCCCTGCTTTTCCTCTACTCCCAGCAAAGCTTATCTATCTGTCCAGTGCCTTGGCCCCTCAAGCTCCTATAAGATGATTAAGTTCCTAATCTGTACAACAGCACCCACGCTTTAGCCCCACCAGGGAATAGCTACACTAAAGCATCATCCAACCTAAACAGAGAATAAAGTGTCATCCAAGTCAAACAGAGAAGGAAGTTCAAGGGCTAGAAATCCCTTGTAACAGGCTCTAAGGGGGCAGTAGTTTGGAGTACAGAGAAGCCCTTGATCCACCTCTAATAGGAAGTCATCACTCCACCCATAGATGGCAGGTCAGGGGCCCAGGAACGTCCTTGAGACGGAGTGAACACCATCGTCAGATGCCCTGAGGGTGTCTGCTCTCTCTGACCACAGCAGGATTTCTCAGGCATCAGGGGGCACAGAGCTGAGAGCATACTCCCCGGTCTTGACATCCGCCTGAATATGTGTACTCTTTTTTTTGCCTGGGCCCCCAAAGTTTGCCTTTTCACACACACACGCTGCGCTCCCCAAAACCAGCTAAGACAGCACTTAGTCAAAGAACAATTATATTTAACTGAGAAGAACTCCGAATGGAAAAATTATTCTATCTAAAGTGTATTACATGACATAAACTGCACCCAGTCTAATATACGTAGACATATATATACACATACATACACACACACACATACACACACATATACATACATATGTAGTCCACACACACACACACACACACACACACACACATACACACATTTAAATTTAAGTCCTGGACCCACTTTATGCCAGTCATTCTACCAGCAATTATTAATTGGGCACAATTACGTGTGTGATCTTACACTAAGTGGCTCCTCTCCTATCTTTCTTGGCTCAGCTTCTTTTGCTGCACATCCTCTTTGGTGCAGGCTTGAGGGCACTGCAGAAGTATAGAACAACAGTTCACTTTGGGGTTTCAATTGTCTTAACCACATCAAGTATCTTGGATTCTGTTAGCTCAGCTCACAAAAGTACATGAGGCAGCATGGGGGTTGGGTAAGTCCCCGGGCTCAGAAATCACAAGATCTGGGTTTTATTTTGAAACTAGCCCACTGGGGCCTCAGTTTCTCCCTCAAAGGATTTGTTCGAAAGAGCAGCTCTAAGTCTTTTTGGTCTCACGTCCTGTGAAATAATAAGAAATCTATATGTTTGTCTCTGCCATGGGTCCTGACACAAAACTCCTAAAATCTTTTCTTTCCCGCATGACAGCCACGGCTGGCACGTACTCTTAAACCCTTGGGAATTCTTGGCTGATAGGAGCATCTTTTGTTCTAATGAAGTGACTCTCGGTGCGCTCCTGGGTGGGGGCTGGTCACCTAGAAAGAACAAGCCAGGATTAGAAGCTTGAAACTTCCAGCCTCATCCCCAATCCTCTGCAGAGGGAAGAGGGGCTGGAAAATGAGCTAACAATCGATCGTGCCTGCGTGATGAAGCTTCCATAAAAATCTCAAAGTATGAGGTTCCGAGGGCTTCTGAATTCCCGAACACATAGAGGTACTGGGAGGGCGGTGTGCCTGGAAAGGCCTGGAAACTCTGCACCCGTTTCCCTATACCTTGCCCTCTGCGTCTCTTCCATCTGGCTGTTCCCGGGTTGTGTCCTTTTATAATAAACTGGTACTCTCATAATGAAAGCACTTTCCTGAGTTCTGGGAGCAAATTATTGAACCTGAGGAGAGGGTCGTGGGATCCTCGATTTACAGCCGGCCAGTCAGACGCATAGGCGAAAGCAGGTGACTCACAATGGGCATCTGAAGTAGAGGAAGGGAGCAGGCTTGTGGGACTGAATCCCCAACCTGTGAGGTCTGCACGCATTCTGATTAGTGTCAGAATGAGATGGAACTGTAGGACACCCAGCTGATGTCACAGAATTGCTTGACGTGGGGAAAACCTACGCATCTGACGTCAGAGGTGTTGATATGTGAGTGTGAGCGGAGAAGGGGGAGCAGTTTTTCCCTATTTTCATGTCCCCTTTACACCCAACAATTACTGAGGACCCCAAAGAGCTTTACGTGATCCTATCCATCAATACTTACAGTATTAAAATTAAAGCTAGGAAGCTTTAAAAAATTTGTTTTAAAATAGCAATAACAAACACGTTGTGTGCGTAAACATCTTTTGGTGAAAAACAACCTGTATTTTCCAAAAGAAAAAATGGAGCGAGGAAGGTGGTATCGTTTTACCTGTTTTTCTGCTAAATCTCCCTAATGTCTGGTTTAATAGAAGACAGCTGGATCCTCACATCTGCTTCTGCATTCAGTTCCTTGTGAATTACGTGTTATCATGTGTCATCTGCTTCCCGAAAACCCCCCTGTATGCCTGGAGGAAAATGAGATTGAAAAGGCAAATAACATCTTAGCATCGCTAGGAAAATCAGCAGACCTTCTGATTGCGCTAAAAGGGTTTTGGAGACCCACACGGTCCCCAGACCACGCTTTGAAAACCGCTGGCTTAGAAGGCCAAAACATTTCTGCCAGATCTGACATTCTGTGGTCTTTCTGAGAATACTCCCTGGTAGTGTTTTTCGAAATGTTTCAGAATTTACACTCCCAGGAATAATTTCATGGGATGTTACTGAACATGGGGAAATGTAGTTTCTATGAATAAATTAGTTTGAGAAGCCCTAGTTTAAATTATGTAGATGTATTTACTGCAGAACTTCTTAGAAGCTTTGATGTGATAATACATGTTACGGATCTCTTTAATTTTTTTATTTTTATTTATTTTCTAATGGCTTATTTTTTTATTTTTTATTATATGAAATTTATTGTCAAATTAGTTTCCATACAACACCCAGTGCTCATCCCAAAACGAATCTCTTTAAAAAATACTACCGTGGATAAGGTTTCCTCATAGTTTTAGCCAGAAACTCTTTTTTTGAGAAGACTCTTTAAAGACCGTTGTAACAAGGAACATTGTTTGGGAAATGCTGCTTTAGTGACTCCTGGGAACTTTTCCTGAGTATTAACAGATCCGATTCTATCATTTGGAATGCATTTTTCTCTACATAAAATTCTGCATGTATACTTTTTAGTTCTTTTAATGCAGAGATTTTATGGTAGTCATTTCTAGGACTAAGAGAACCTCAGGTTGCTAAATATTTTGCCTTTAGACAAATTGCTGAAAATTAAATAGGAAGAATATTATTAGCATTACATATATATAAATATATATATAAATATATATATATATATATTTGTTGAGTGGATGACTAAGTAACATTTCTTGAACATCTACTACATGCCAGCAATCTTTGTTTTTTTTTTTTTTTAAGTAGGTTCCAGAGCCCAGCATGGGGCTTGAACTCACGACCCTGAGATCAAAACCTGAGCTGAGATCAAGAGTCTGATGCTTAACAGACTAAGCCACCCAGGCACCCTGACCAGCAACCTTTTTAAAAACACAATAATCAAGACTGTGTGGTATTGGTGGAAGGGATAGACACATAGATCAATAGAACAGAACAGAGAACCCAGGAATAGACCCACACAAATATTCCCAACTGATTTTTGACAGAAGTTCAAAAGCAATTCAGTGGAAGAAAGATAACGTTCAACAAGTGATGCTGAAACAGTTGGACACCCAGCAGCACAACAATGAATCTGGACTAAAGTCTCACACCTTATTAAAAAACTACCCGAAATGGATCACAAATTGGGGTGCCTGGCTGGTTCAGTCAGTAGAGCATCTGACTCTTGATCTTGGGGTCATGAGTTTGAGCCCCACACTGGGTATACAGACGACTTAAAAAAAATGAATCATGGACTTAAATGTAAAACTTAAAACTATAAAATTTTTAGAAAAAAGTCATAAGAGAGAATTATTAAAATGTAGGGCTAGAAAAGCATTTTTACACTTGGACAGAAAGCACAATCCATACAAGGAAAAAAATGATAAGTCTGACTTCATAAAAATTAGAAAACATTGGCTCTGCTAAAGACTCTGTTAAGAGGATGAAGAGAAAATATTTGGAAATCAGTTATCTGACAAAGGATTAGGATTTAGAGTACATAAAGAACTTTCAAAACTCAGTATTAGAAAGTGGGCAAAAGACACGGATAGACCTTTCAACTGAAAGCAACATACAGAAGGCAAATGAAAACATGTAAAAATTTTCGGCATCACTAGCCATTTGGGAAATGCAAATTAAAACCACAATGCAGTATCTCTATATACCTGTAAGAATGACTAAGTTAAGGAAAAAACAGTGACAACACCAAATGCTGGTGAGGATGTGAATAAATTGGGTGCTGGTGACAATGGTATAGGTAAAATGGTACAGGTCCCTGGGAAACAGTCTGGTGGTTTCTTTTAAAACTAAATATGGGGGCGCCTGGGTGGCGCAGTCGGCTAAGCGTCCAACTTCAGCTCAGGTCACGATCTTGCGGTCCGTGAGTTCGAGCCCCGTGTCAGGCTCTGGGCTGATGGCTCAGAGCCTGGAGCCTGCTTCCGATTCTGTGTCTCCTTCTCTCTCTGTCCCTCCCCCCTTCATGCTCTGTCTCTCTCTGTCTCAAAAATAAAAATAAACGTTAAAAAAAAATAAAAAAATAAAACTAAATACGGATCTCCAGTGCAACTCTAGACAATTATACTCTCGGACATTTAACCTAGAGAAATGAAGACTTGTGTTCACAAAAACCTATATGTAGATGTTTACAGAAGGTTTATTAAAAATAGCCCTAAATTGGGAGCAGCCCAGATGTTTTTCAATGGGTGAATGGTTAACCTAGTTGGTGCATCCATACCATGGAATACTACTCAGCAATAAAAAGGAATGAACTATTGATTCATGGAACGACCTGGATGAATCTCAGAGAATTATGTTGAATTTAGAAAGCCAGGGGCGCCTGGGTGGCTCAGTCGGTTGAGCGTCCTACTTCAGCTCAGGTCATGATCTCACAGTCTGAGTTCGAGCCCCGCGTCGGGCTCTGTGCTGACAGCTCAGAGCCTGGAGCCTGCTTTGGATTCTATGTCTCCCTCTCTCTCTGCTCCTCCCCCGCTTGTGATCTGTCTGTCTCTATCTCAAAAATTAAAAAAAAAAAAGAAAGCCAATCCTAAAAGGTTACATACTTTATAAGTCCATTTATATAACATCCTTGAAATGGCAAAATTATAGAAATGGAGAATTAGTGGTTTCTGGGTATTAAGGAGAGAGTGTTGTTGGGAGGCAGGTGAATATGACTCCATAAAGGCAACATGAGGGATCCCTGTGGTGATGGAAATGTTCTGTGTCTTGACTGTATCAATGTTAATATCCTGATTGTGATATTGCACTATTGTTTGGTAAGATGCTACCAAGGGGGGGAACTGGGTAATGAGTATAGGTGATCTTTGTGTATTACTTCTTTAACTACCTGTGAATCTACAATTATCTCTAAATAGAAAGTTTAATTTTTTTTAATTACCTGAATTAGTCAAGATGCTAACTCTGTTAGAAATCTAACTCAAGGGGCACCTGTGTGGCTCTGTCAGTTAAGCGTCCGACTCTGGATTTTGGCTCGGGTCCTGATCTTGCAATTCATGGGATTGAGCCCTGCATCAGGCTCTGTGCTGACAGCACGGAGCCTGCTTGGGATCGCCTCTCTCTGCTCCTCCCCCACTCATGTGTGCACTCTCTCTCTCAAAATAAATAAAATAAACTTTAAGGAAATCTAACTTGAATTTGCTTGAATTATAAGCTAAACTATGTTATATTGCTAATACTTGACTGGTTTTGACTTATAAATGACGATTTCATATCAGTCAACTGACTACAACAGGAATGTATTAGTTCACGTAAGTGGGAAGGTCATGTGTTGAACCAGCTCAGGCACAGTTGGATTCAATAAATCAAATGACATCCTTACAGCTTTGTCACTCTCTTCGTCTCTGACTCTGCTTTGCTCTGTGAATTGGCTTTATTCTCAGGATCACTGCACACGGTTGGAAAGATGCTGCTAATGACCCTAGGCCTACATCTTCATGACTGTAGACATCAAAGCAAAAGTGACCCTCTCTTCACAGCATAAATGTGGCAGATTTTAGGGAAGATTCTAATTGGATTTGCTTGGGTCACAAGTTGATCCATCAAGCAATCATTTGGGCCACAGTGGTGAGTGACTCTGTCCAGCCTGGTTCAGATGCCCACCTCTGTGGGAAGGGGAAGCCCTGTGATTAACTCCTATCAGGACCAGGAGAATACCAAGAAGGCAAAATGACAGATGTCTACTCTTCTACCTAAGTGGATGGATGGATGGATGGATGGATGGGAAAGAAATAACAAATATACACATTTCTCTTTATTGTTTGTTTCTCATAGGGGGGTAAGAGAAGGACTATGAGTAACTTATTTTACTTCAAAAGTAAATTTCCCTGTTCACTTTTCTTTAATGAGCATGGGTCACATGGTATCACTTTTGGGGAGAAAATGTATATATTCATTACTCCCAGCGTGATATTTACAAAAAAGTAAAGTCTAGGATGAAGTCTGCCAAAAATTCTAAGAATACTCAAAAGGGCTCTTTTACAAAGCTATGTTTGTAACTTAGAGGTGGAGGAAGGGATGGGCCTGCTGTTTGGGTCCCAGGGTCTAATGCTCGTGGTGAATGATCAGCATAGTATAAGGTTATTTGGTTGTTTAGACAACTGTGGGATGATAGCACAAGTTGTAAAAGTACAATTTGTATTGTCAGAAGAAGAAGAATTTTTAGGTTTATTATGTCATAATAAGGTCTCTGACTCTACTCTCTTATTAGGGATTCTCCTTCCACTAGCAGTCCAAAGGGAGAAAAGAAAAACCTCGTCCCACCAAAGGTTTTGTTTTTTTCTATAACTTTCTTTTAATGGAGACGTAACAAATCTATAGGAAAGTACATCAAGTGTACAGTTCAGTCAATTTTTTTTTCGTATGCAAGACTCAGGCTTGGGAGTCAGGAGTCCTGGTTCTGTCCTCAGCTCTGCCGTTAAATCTCTGCATGATTGAAGGGGCACGTCTCTCCCTTTGAATTTCAGTTGCCCCAACTATAAGGCAAGAGTATTAAACTAGATTATTATTCCACAAAGTGTGCTGTGTATATGCAAGATGATTCTAGAGTGGTTTTTTGCCTTGATAGGTATGTAGTTTCTTTTTTTAAACTTCCATGTAGAGCTATACTTCACATACAATAAAATGCACAAATTTTAATTGAACAGTTCAATGAATGTTTATCTAGGTATACAATATACAATACATAGAAACCATTTTTAGTTATTCAGAAAGTTCTTTGTGCACCAGCCCAGTTAGTATGCATTTCCTTGCCTCCGACGCATCCAACTTTCTGAGTTCCATCAATATTAACTGGTTTTGGGTGTTCTTGAACTTCATGTAGTTAAATCACACAGCATCTACTTTTCATCTCTGCCTGGCTGTTTTTCTCATCACTATGTCTGTGAAAACGACCCCCGTTGCTGCAGGTAGTGGAAGGTCATTCACGTGCATTGCCAAACAGTATTCCATTGCATGAATGTACCACAGCTTATGTATCTTATGTATCTGTTCCACTGAAGGCGGGCATTTGGATTATTTCCAGTTTGGGGCTATTGTGAACAAAGCTGCTATACCATAAATGTCTTTGGGGGGATATATGCACTCATCTCTCTTGGGTATGTTCCCAGGAGCAGAATTGCTGAGTAATAGAGTACTCATATGTTCAGCTTTTGTATATACTACCAGTTTTCCAAACTGGATGTACCAATGTCCACTCCATCAGTGTATGAGGATTTTAGGTGACCCACACTGTTGCCAACACTCAGTGTTATTATGTCAAATCTTGTATGAATATAAGAAGGTGCATTGGTGGTGGGGTGGATAAAGATGATCTCAAACCTTTTCAGATTCTTGCAGGGATTTTCTGACTCAAAAGGGAGTTTTTAGTGTCCTGGTAAACACGCCCTTAGAGGGAGGATTTTAGTAGGGACACATTTGGGTAAAGAATTTGGATGAAGAGAAACCACATCCTGAGCAAATTGCAGAGACCACAAAGCTCTGTGTGTGTGTGTGTGTGTGTGTGTCTGTGTCTGTGTGTGTGTGTGTGTGTGTGTGTGTGTGTGTGTGTAGAGCTGGAGTGGGGAGGACGGTCCCAGAAAAGGCAATGTTTTGGAGGATAGAGTCAGGGTCCAAAATATCTTGTAACACTGTAATGAAGGCTGGATCTGTTTCCCCGCTTACACAAATACAGGATGAGAGAGATACGTAATGTAACACAAGATATGTTAGTGCTTTACACTAATACAGTGTGAAGTGACTGACAAACTCATTTGACGCAGGCTGAATTAGCAGAAGTTAAGACCGAAGGAGTCCTTCTTATCAGAACAGAACATTTTATGTTTGCTCTGCTCTGTACCAGAAGCCCACTTCTGGGCTCTTCTGTTTTAGAGATATATGCTATGAGGAGCACAGACACAATGCATTCAGAGCACACAGTGGCCAGCAGGCTGGAGGCTTTGAAACCCCACCACACGAGGAACAGCTGGAGGAAATGGGACATTGTTCTGGGAAAGAGACACCTCAGCGGTATGATAGCTGTCTTTGGCCATCTGAGGGAAAGTCATGTGGAAGAGGAATAGAATTTATAGTGCATGACTCCAAAAGGTCAACACTAACAGAGAAAACTTTCAGTTTGGTGTCAGAAAGGATGTTTACCAAGGATGTCCGAAGAAGAAATATATTGCCCGGAGAGCCCGTTTTGCTATTACCGGGAGTGTTCACATATCTTTAGGTCAGCTACTTCCTGAAGCTACCTCAGAGGGAAATTCATCCCTCACAACGATGACAAGTTTGACAAATGACTCTGGGTTCCCTTTTAGCTCTGAGATCCCCCGAGTCTGGCTGTGTGACTTTGGATTTCCTGGAACCTCCATTCTTTATCTGTAAAACAGAGGGTGAGTTAAGGATTCTTCAACACCAAATCCAGTTCATTGTGAGTGGCTTCCCACAGGGGCCAGGTGGTGAGTTATGTGGATTCCCAATCAGTAGCTGCGACTCCGGCTGTTAGGGTGCTTTGGTTGTAAGCAACAGAAACTGACTGACTTGCCTCAGGAAAAGGGGAGCTTGTTGGAAAGAAGAGGAAAATCCATATAATATTATATAATCTAAGAGATGGCTGAAAAATAAGGCACGAAGAGGGGAAAAACTAGTGCAACCTCTCACATCTTTGCCACTGGGGTGAAACGGCGGCAGATGATGCCTCCACTCCCATCCTTAGCTTGCTACTCAGTCTTCAAAGTCCAGAAGAGGGAGTGGTGCCATGGACCTAACTGGGTCTTACAGTTGCCCCCTGGCAAGAAAATTCAGGACACGTTGATTGTCAGCCCAAGGTCATCTTCCAAGATGAAATCAGAAACTATTGTCAGAAAGGGCAAACAAGTGTTTGCATACTTCACCCTTTTCTCTCCTACTCAGGACAGCACAACAGAGCTCTAGAGAGCATTTGATCTATTATGATAAAAACAATCTTCAACCGATTCTAATTTATCATTGAAAGGGAAAAAAATGCATCCCTCTGGAGGCTTACATTTTTACTAGTAGCACATGTGACACATGCCTTCACTGTGTGGTGACAAGCCAGCAGGCCTGAGACCATGACACCCCCCGGGGAGACAGACAAGCTGATAGGCGTGTACATCAACAAACAGGTATCAGATGCGTTCTATGTGTCAAGCCCTATACTAGACACCAAGACTCATTAAGCCAGTGCAAAAATGGAAAGGTTAAATATTTGCCCCGTAGATGCAAAGGGCAAGTGCAATGCATTGGAGCTAAACAGCCTGGGGCTGGCCAAGGAGGGTTACCTTACAGGCCAGGGCCTTCCGGCCCTAATGTGGCCGCCCTAGCCCCACCCACAAGTGACCTCACGCTCCAGCTGTCCAACCGCTGATCACCCCACCCTGGTCTAGCCGGTCCTGGGCCTTTGCAGCCCTCTGGAGGAGGTGACGCCCCCAGGATGAGGACATTTCTATCCCGGCCAGCAGCTGTCACCTGAGAAAGATTAAGATCCCCCCACCGGCGACAAGGCTTGTTGTACCCGAGACAGGCACAGCTCAGATTCCCTCCGCTAGGTAATTAACCCCGGGAAAAAATGTGACAAATCCCTGGGGCAACCGCCCTCCAGCCTGCCGCTCACTCGCTCCGCTCGGGCCTTTCCCAGACAGGGCCTGAGCCTAGAAGGTTTCAGGAAGAAATCAAGTGGTGGGGGCGTCCCCTCCCTTTCTCGAGGAGGTGCGGGTGGGAGGACTTGACACAAATCCCGTGGGGGACGTCTGGGGCTCCAGACTCGGGTGCCGCGACCAGGCGGCGAGCTAGAAGCACGAGGCTAAGGTCAGAGAAAGTGAGCCTGGACCACAGCAGGGGGTGTGCTGGCTACTGGGCTCACGGCGCCAGCAGCCCCGAGGTGACCGCTCTGCGTCCTCGCCAGCCTCCTGGGGCGGGGGACGCGGGTGGCGGCGGGTGGGGAGGCTCGATCCAGCGGATCCCAGGAGGCACAGCAGCACGGGAGACACTAATCCGCAGTTTTTACACGTAATCACTTCAGACGGCAGAGATTAAGTACCTGTACCTCAAATTGCACTCATAGCTGGAAGGACTGGTGGTTTTAGAGGCTTTTCAGCTCGTGTTCTCCGGGGCCTTTGGGGGCAGAGCTTCCCAGGGAGGGACCAGGGGCCCTGACTCTGATCCCTGAGTTGCCACTCACTCTGAACCACAGCATCTCCCTGGACCTCAGTTTTCGTACCTGGTCAATGGGTTAAACTAAACCTGGCACATTTTACCTCCTTTTAAGAACAAAAAAGAGAATCCAAAGAGTGTTTGAAAGTTAAAATGGGATGGAAGTCTATGAATTTCACTGGCCTCTCTGCCATGTGTGTTTGCTCACCAAGGAAAGCCAATTTGATCTTTTGTTTTCTTTTAAAAAGTCTGTAATTGACTTGAAGGAAATCAACCTCATGGCTAGGTCAGATGAGGGTCAGAGGTGGGTGGGGGGCAATGGTGTGGGAGGGACTGCTTATGTGCAGGAATTCTCTCAGGGAATGAAGGAATGAGGGGAAAGCCTGACCTGTGACTTCTGTAAACGTTCCTGTGATCACAGCCGGTGTTGTTGAGTTGGCTGATGAGAGCAGGTGGCCCCCTCATTTTACAGATAAAGAAACTGAGGTCCAGACAAGGGGAAGTGGCTTGCCCAAGGTCACCCAGGTGTTGGCCAGAGTCAGCTCTGGAATTTCTTTGCGGCTTGTTGAAACTGGCTCGCCTGACCCAGACATCAGTCTTGCCTCCCCCTACCTTCAGGTTTTAGGGTTTGGACCTTTCCCTCAAAGGGTTAGCTTTCTGATTCCAAAGCATTTCCTAGGGTTGCTTCCTGATTCCAAAGCATTTTGAACTGCCCACCCTCCCCCCTGAGCCATTTTCTGATCCTATGTCTCTCAAACTGGGGGAGGCAGGAGGTTCCAGGGGTTAAAGAGTAGTCTCTGGTGTGGAATTCAGCAGGGGTGAGATGTTCACCGACACCGTGCACTCGATCAGTTTACAGCTTGCTGTTAATAGAGGCCATTAATCACAGCCAACTGCAGCTGGCTCCGCCTGGGACAGGGATGGCTCACCATCCTTGGGCGGGGCAGGCAGGAGTACACCGGGAAGGGCCTCCTTCAGTTACCCCCAAGACCCAGAAATCTGTCCCAAGAAGGAGGCAGTGGAGTAAGTGCTCCCAACATGGCGCCATGGGCACATATGATTGGTGACTCACTCTTTCCAGCAAGTTCCCCAAATGTCTGAACTTGAGTAAAATGCCTAACACAGTGTCTGGCACACATCAGGTACTTCCTGAGCACTTTTAAAGAGTCTGGTGTTTGGGAGGACTGGCCCCAAAGCATCAGGAGAGAGGGAGGGAGAAGTTATGGTGGTTTCAACTGTCATCTGGGTGGCAGAAACCTGCTGTGATTCGTCTCCAGGGTGATAGAAGCTGCCACTGGGTAGGTAGCTCAGGGACAGCGTTTTCCTTGCAAGGGGGCAGTGGGCTCAAGATGTCAGCTTCATGTCGCAGAGCTTCCTTCTCTTTCTGTGGCCTCTCGTGGGGCCCACACTGCTCTGAGTCTTCACATCCATAACATCTCTAACTGGAGACTCTTTTGGATTTGCTCAGGGCCAGAATTCTGGTGGACTAGCCTTCTTGGCAGGCTTCCTAACAGAGTTCTAAGTGCTCAGCGCTGAGGAGGTAGGAAGGCCAGCTATCGCGTTCTGGAATGTTCTATCCCAGTTTTAGATTGTGCCCTGGAGCCAAACACTGAATCAACAGGACCCAACATACTATTAGGCCCCTTGAGGTCTGAATCAGAGGAAGTATCTGTTGTCTTTTGCCAACTACTTATTTTAATGCTTGAGCCTACAAGAGCAAGTGAATATAAGTGAGGGAAGAGATTTAATAACTTGATTGAGTCTAGGAGCTGCTGTGTATTTTGAACTTACCCTATGCCAGGCACTCTTTTACATATTATTCAAATATTACCTCACTTAGAACTCCCAGCAACCCCGTGAAGCAGATATTATTTTATGCCCATTTTGCAAGTGTGGAAACAGAGGTGCTGAGAGATTAAATTATGTGACCAATGTCACAGAGCAAGGGAGTGGCCGAGCTGGCTTTCACACCCAGGCTATTGGGCTCCAGGGTCTATGCTCTTAACCCCACCTAGAAAGGATGGGCCTGGGAAGAACCTTCTAGGAGTGTGGTTGTCAGACTCAGATGTCACCCACCTGCAAGACTGCCCCTCCAGCCTGGTGTGTGCAGCCCGCTCTGGAGAAGCGGGGAGAGCGAGATGACCTCTGAAGGCCCTTGCAGACAAGGAGACTCAAACTCTCCCTGGAGAATTGTTCTCTTCTGGACTTCACTTGCTTCTCTTTCTGTCCGGTCCAACAGGCTGGTCTGGGGCTCCTGATTGAGTTCAGCTGTCGCTGTGGGACCAGGAGAGGAGTGTGCAAACCCCTGCAGGATTAGGGATGCTGATGAGGCAGCCATCAGAAAACAGCATCACTTGACAGGCCTCTCTATTTCACTAGTCACAAGGGCTGAGTGTGGAGCCCTCTTCCTGCCCCTCTGGCTGCCCTGGCCTCCCTGTGACCCAGCCCTTCTGGCTGCCATCCCCCCTTCTCTCGCAGCTGCGGTTTTCATTAATTTTTTGTCAGACCCTCAAAGCTATCCCTCTGTCATCCAGCCTCAGCTCGCAGAAAGGGCTAGAAGGTTAAGAAGTGTACTTCCTGCTTCTCTGCAGGATATTCCCTCCTCCATGCCCACCTGAGATCTCGTCTCAAAAATCTCCATGGGAGGAAATTCTTCATGTTCTTTGTACTGCCCTGAGACCAGGGCATTTGCTGAGATGGAATTTCTGGGGGCAGGCCACCAGAAATGTTGCAGGTACACACACAGATTTAAAGTATTCCATTCATCTAGGCCAGGGGTCTGCAAAGGGCCAGGCAGTGAATATTTTATTCAGGCCGCACAAGTTCCGTTGCAGCTACTCAGTTGTGCTGTCGTAACGCCAAAGTACCTTGAGAGAACAAGTAAATGAGTAAGTCTGGCTGTTTCCAATAAAACTTTATTTACAAAAACAGGCCATCGGCCGTAGTTTGTTGATCCCTGATAAAAGGCAGCAGCGGGCAGGTTCTATGTCATACTTCCCACCCTGGACCTACACAAGCAGGGATGCCTACCTCTCCCACCCCCCCAGAGGTCATGAGTGGACAGAGGCCCAGGGAGAGCACTGACTGAGGGTCAGGATTGCTGTCTTCGAAGCAGCCTAGAATGGGGCACTGGGATGCTGTCTTAAGAGTGAGGAGTTCCCCAGGCTTTTTGACCACTGTATTCAGTCCTTCTCTAGCACCTGTGCAGAGACAGCTTTCTTCCTAAGGGGGCAGTTTCCACAGGCCTTGTCACTGACTAACACCCATGTATGCTGCTGCTGGAGCCATAGCAGCCCAAGGCCGATGCACTTAGGAGAACACCCAAAGCACATCCTCATTGAGCTGAGTACGGCTGGTGACATGCTTCCTGTCTGGGACCTTTGGGATGACCTTGATGGGGACGAGCCTCGCAAGGAATCATCCCAGATGTGACAGAATCATTTCACTTCCTCCCAGGCACCCCTCTCTTTTCCACCTCTATATGCCACTACATGTGCTGTTCTCTCTTCCCGGAACACTCTTCCTCCATCTTCTTCACTTACCTTGCCCATCCTGTCCGCTTCCTCAGGAAGCCTCCTCAGATTGCTCCTGTCTCCCTCCTCTGGGCTGGGCCTGCCACATGTGCTTCTGTTAAACCCCAGCAGTCCCCTACTGTAGCTTTATTGTGTTTCGTTGTAACCGTTTGCTTGCCTGAATCCTCTGCTAGAAGGGGGTTAGACCGAAAACTCTGTGAAGGCAGGGACCCCAGCACTTGGCATAAGACCTGCTGCTCAATAAATGTTTATACAGTAGCTGATCAATTAAATATGTATCAAAGGGAAGAATTTATCTCACCTGTCACTGGGCAGAGCTCTCCCTTAACTCTTGTGGGAATACATGTGTCCATCACGTTCTCTATAAACTTCCCGAGGTTTGAGGGAGCAAAGGTCCTTTCCCGTGGTCATAGAACCAGTCTTTCCCCTTCAGCGCCTGTTTCCGTTAATTAAGGCCAAACACATGTGCATCACATGTTCCAAGAGTTGTTTGAACAGAGGCAGACATCTTGTCTTAAGAGACCTTCGTTTGGGGAGGGAAGTTGATAGGAGGAATATTTTCCTGGACTCTGTCTGGAAGGGGGACTTCCAATAGGAAGGTGCCATGTTTGTGGGGGGGAGGGGTGAATGAATGAAGGAACCCTTGAGAGAGTGAATATTTACCTCTGGAGCAGTTTGAGGGGTTTTCTTTTGAAAGGGGAGTTTCTGAACTCGCACTGTCTTCAGAAAACTCCAATTATAACAGCGATTAGGACAGTCACACCGCTGAAAATTAACCCCGACCCCTCCCCTCCCGACCAGCTGGGGCAACATGGGCCAGGCTTGCAGTCTAGGGTTCTGATAATACCCCTGGGGCCCAGCAACTGTCTCCCAAAGAACAAGAACTTGCCAGATATCACCATTCTAGCCTTCCCAATTTCCCCCCAAAGGGAGGAAAGAGACAGAGATGGGTGTTGGAAAGCCAGGGAAACCGGGACACAGGCTAAAGGAAATCAGGTCAGAAAGTCAATGAGAATTTGAATCCAAATTGCAGCCCACCCTTCCTTCCCACCGCCCCCACTCCTCCCGTTGTGGCCGTGGAGGGCTTGTGGCTGTGCAGGGTGGCGCCGGGCCGGTGGGTGCCCAGCCAGACTCACTCCGCTGCAGCTCCATGTGGTGGGGGAGGCAGACAGGAGCACTGGGGAGAGGAGGCAGAGAGGGCGGTTTCCAACCTGATGGTTTTCTCATCTCAATGCTCATCTCCCCCCAACTTTTTGGAAAACCTGTTCTGATCTTTCACCCTTTGCTTTAGAGCTAGCTGTGAATGGCCACAGTCCCAGCCCTTGGGCCCTGCCAGGCCTGTGCCTCGGGAGCTGCTACGTCTCTTCGTCTCAGGGTTTTGTGCCTTTGATGGGATAACTTCTGAGGTATTCTTGGGGGGCAACTGGAATGAGCCTGCCTGGCAGCTTAGCCAGGACTTGCTTACAAGCAAGGCATGTTGACGGGATATTAAAAATAGATTGCAAACCAATATCTCATTCTCTTTCTATTTTGGCCCTTTGCCTCTGCTCTCATACCTGGGGCGGGGGGGGGGGGGGCGTTAGATTTGATTTGCCCAGATTCCCTTTGCGTCCCCAGCTCCTTGCCACAGGACACCTGCCCTCCCTATTCCAGGTTGTCCCAGGTTCTTCTCACCTTCTCTCCTCACCAGAGAGCGCCTCTGGCAGGAAAGCTGACAAAGCAATTAACAGCCTGGGCAGCTCATTAAATACTAGAGCTGAGAGGTGCTAAATTTTCTCCAACCAGTCAAGGGCAACCGCCTGTAGGTCGTTCAATAGGAAAGATCTGTTTCAAGTGCTGAGATTGGCCTTGCTGGGTGGGGAGCTTAACCCCAGCACCTACAGTCCTGAAGGAGCCACCCTCTTACCATCCTGCCCCCTCTACCCTGCACCCCCGCCCCCATGCCCCATGCAGTCACTTGCGAACATGTGATATGCTTAGCCTGCTCAGGTCTCTGCTTTAAGGATCCCATCTCCTGGCAGAACACCCAAGGCTGAGTAATTCCTGGGCAGAACCCAGGATCGGGTGGTACAAGGATAACCAGAGGGAGAAGGAGACATCATCCTCTCCTTGGGGAGTTCACAGAGATTGTGTGCAAATATGCGGAGGGAGAGAAGGGGGTGTGAAAAAGACACACGGGCTCCGTCCTTGGCAAACTTCCTTGCATCTGTGTGATGCTGGAATGGCAGCAGATGGCAGGGGAGGGCAGGAGAGAAAGGAGGGCAGGGAAGGTTTCTGGCAGAGAACGGCCTTCAACAAGCTTTGAACAATGCTTGACAGAAAGGCAGAGATCCAGGTTCAGGGCAGATTAAGTGACCTAGAAACAAGGCTCAGAGGCGGCAGAGGGGACCTTTGAATGGAAGGACTAGAATAAAGTCCTTGGAGGCAGAGGCTTTAGGATAAAATTACAGTACCATGAAAATTTTCCCTCTCTAGATCAGACCTAGAGAAAAATGAGGAGGCCAGAAAGGCTTTGTATCTCAGGGACAGACATAGAGATAGTAAGACGATGTTGCCTGGCGCCTGTTGTCCTGGTACTTGTGTGTGTATGGGTGTGGGTGTGTCTGTGGGTGGGTGTGCACGCGCACGCATGCGCGCACTTCGGGCACTCCGATGTATAGATTCTTCTGTGGTTAGGGCGGTGGAAGAAGCAAGTCACGTGGCATGTGTGTGCCGCAGGTACCAGGGCGAGCTGCGTGTGAACACTGAGGTGAGAGTGAGCCCGTGAGCTCGTGTGAACGGCCCCGGGGGACAGCGATCAGAAGTAATGACGCTGGCACCATGCGGAAGGATCGCTAATTTAAGAGAGGGTATGGAATGTCAGGCAGAAGAGGGGCAGTGCTGTACCTCTGGATTCCTTCAGATTCCCGCCTTGGCGCCCTCCGTGGTTCTCCTTGCGCCTCCGCATGCCCCTTCCTCCTCCCTCACCTTTGCCCCTCGGAATCCCCATCCACCTGCAACCACCTCTACCCTGCCCCAGAGCCACCGGGCTACCGAAGGGGCAGACCTTTGACCTTGGTGCCCAGGGAGGAGCACAACCCCCAGTTCCACGGCTGCGGGGTTCCTGCTGTGAAGTCCATCCCCACCATGCCCATGACCCCATGCGCTGGTGGACTGATCTCAGGGGAGCACGTGTGTGGCCATGCAACTCTACTGGAAAGGTCCGTCTCTCTCCTCCTTCCCCCTGACTCATTCTCCCATCGCAGCTCCCTCCCTTTGGCCTTGTGATTCTTCAGGCTTCTGGATGAGTGCATCCTTCTCCCGCCGTCCCTTCCCGCTGCCCGCATCATCTCCTCAGCTGGTGCAACTCCAGCCTCTGTCCCAGCCCACCCTGCCCTTTTGCTGTGGCATCAGAGGACTTCTGGCAAGAGAAGGGAGTGTGGGCAAGAGGTCACCTGCTCAGGGGCACAACAGGCACAAGTTATCAAGAAGATGCCCGGGTTTCCTCCATTCCTCCCTCAAATACTGCTGAACTGGGCTCAACATGGGAAATCCATCAAGGAATAAAATACACGCGTGATTCGTGCTCCACAGAGCTTTCAGTCTAGTGGAACAAATGCTTAAAAACACTTGCTCAAATATATAATGATAAATAATGACAAGTCAGCAGATCCTGCCATTTCTACCTGCAGATGCATCTAGAATCTGACCACTGCCCATAGTCCCACTGCTATAAGATGCCCCAAGGCATCTTCATCTATCACTAGATTATTGCAGGTGCTGCTTGTCTGCTCTCCCTCTTCCACTATTGTTTCCCTGCAGTCTATTTCCAACCCTGCAGCCAGAGTGGTCCTTTCATCACATAAGCCAAATCTTGTGATCCCTCTGCTGAGAACAGCCATCTTAGAGTAAAAGGCAAGTCATTATCACGGCCAGTGGCCCAGTGTGATTGCTGACCCCTTGCCTCTGTGACATATTTCCTCCCACTTTTCCTCTGCTCAAGCCCTCCAGGCTGAAAGCCTCTGGATAGCAAAAGTGGTATTTAAACCTGGGTTTGTCGGATTCAAGAGTCCATGCCCCCTCCACTAAGAATATTATCATCCCCTTTCTACAAACAAGGAGACAGGTGCTCAGTAAGTTTAAGATGAGGCTAGAGTCACATGATTAAGAAATGTGACTATCTTTGCAAATTATATCTGCAGTTACCTGCATAATTGCAAATCCAGGATAGACCCCCTACCACTTCTTCTAGAAGATCATAAGTGTCCACCAGTGTAGACCAGGAAATAATATCATTGGCAACTCAAGTGACTTCCACCATACAAAATTTCCCTTGATTTTCATTTCTAGGGAGCTGTGATCTTGATCCTTTAAGCCTAAGGTCATTTCAAACAGATCTCAGAAAGTCAGCCAGGAAATGAAGTTTTCTTCCTTAAATTCTCATGCTACCCTCAATGTAAAGGTAATTTTTTATCCCCATGATTTTTTTTTTAACGTTTTATTTATTTTTGAGACAGAGAGAGACAGAGCATGAACAGAGGAGGGTCAGAGAGAGAGGGAGACACAGAATCTGAAGCAGGCTCCAGGCTCTGAGTGGTCAGCACAGAGCCCGACGTGGGGCTCGAACTCACGGACCGCGAGATCGTGACCTGAGCCGAAGTCGGCCGCTTAACCGACTGAGCCACCCAGGCGCCCCGATCCCCATGATTTTTGTAAATAAAGCTGAGGGCGGCATCCGGGAAGTCTGAAATCACATCTTCTGCTTCAGAGCCTCCTTCAGAGAGGTCCTCGGGGCAAGTTTCAGGAGAAGCCAGTGAAATCCTTCACTGTATAGTCAGTGGAATCATTGTGGGGGAACAGAGGAAAGCCCATCAGACATTGTAACCCTGGAGAGAACCAAGAGGCTCAGGGCACCATTATCTCCTTCATGTGGGTGAGATCAGAACCAGGCAAAGAGATGAAATGGGCAAGAGGGTCCTGGAGAACTTTCTCCAGAATAGAGATGAACACTGGTGTTACCGTCTCCAGCATGGACACAAGACTAGACCAAGTAGGGACCCGGGATCTTCAGGTTCCTAGTTCTATGCTGGCACTCTGTCAAGTGGTTCCTGATTGAGTTCCTCCAGGGGCACAAGTCAGCCACCAGGCAGTAAATCCCTCTTCTGTCCTGGGCATTAATGAGATCCAGCCGCCTCCTGTCAATCTCCCAAGAGCAAACATCTAACAACCTAGGCTGACAGGTGGCCCCCTGGGATATAGTCTATAATGGAGCCCAGGAACTGTCCAGGGCATTTCCCAGAATTAACTGCAGGGAGGGTGGGAGGCATGAGAGCTTTAGGAAAAGGAAAGTGGGAACATAGGTGGGGGTCCCGCACTCTCTTGATGCAGGCTGGGCTTTTGGAAGGAACAGCACGAAAATGTGTCGCTGAGCTAAACAAACCAAAGGGGTTTGTCACCTTTCCTTGTGACTGGAACTAATAGAATTCCTGTGGCGGAATTCTCTTTTTCTATGTTTCTTTTTTGAGGGGGATGGGAGTGCTTTCTTTCTCTGTCTTCTCTGTCTTCCTCCCTCCCTCTCTCCTGCCCTCTCTTTCTTTCTTTTTGTCTTTTCCGGTTCTCGAGGAGGAACTTCCAGAGTGGTATCGGACAGGGTTGCAGTCAAGCAGACCTGAACCTCTCTTGTTTTATAAATGGAGAAGCCCAAGTTTCGAGGGACACAGAGGTTTGTCTGCCTGGCTCTATTCCCAGCTCTATTCCCAACTCTCAGTAAAGGCTCACTCTGTGACCTAAACTTACTTCACCTCTCAATGTCTCAGGTCCCCTCTCTGTAAACTGGGGATAATTTAATTGTGGAATTAAAGGTGTCCATAGGTGTAAGAGCCAAGGATGGGGTCTGCCACTAAGTCAAGGCCCTTGGCGAAGGTCTTCAAGTGCACCTGGTTACTCCATCATTCACTGGCCTCTGACAGCAGCTCATACCTCCTGGAACATTGAATTTAATCTTTGGAAAAAGAAATAAAACTTTCATTTGGAGCCGTGTTTGAGAAATTAAATGGGTGGGGATCAATTGTGGGGAAAACATTTGGAGGAGGTCAAAGAGTTGATGTTTATCTCAAACAATAAGATCTCACAGGGTTGGCTTTGCCACACTGCATGGAGACACATAAGCTATGGATTCTCGATCTTACTTTATAGGGGCTAAAGTCCTCCTCTACTCAATGGTTATTTCCTGTTGCTGTTCTACTCTTTGAGAATATTTAATTATTTGAGTTTTAACACTTCGCATCTCAAATTCTGATTGGGCAGGTGAGCCCCTGATCCTTCTGAACCAAAGCCAATAAAGAGGAGTTAGTTTTGACTGTTGACTGTGGCTCCTTTGTGTCTTCAAACATTAACCGATTCTCCATCTCTGTCCAGAATTGCTCAGGAGGATGGCTTGGATGACTGTAAGAGTTTGGTAATGCTGTGGTTAGGGTTGAGGCAAGGGCCTGTCACTCTGTTAATCCTACATCCTGACCCTCATCTGTCAGCCCCTAACTTTGAGGCTATGATCAACCATGCTTCTCACAACCTGCACCTAAATGGCTGTGTAATTCCCAACGAGTCCCATCCCTGTTTTGAGTCTCATTGTTGCCTTTTGTTGGGACCTCTCCCTTCCCCATCTTCCGGTTCCATTACACAGAGCCGTGAGAGGTATCTTCTTCCTGTCTTTTAATCATCTCAGTTACACTGGGGTCTCCAAATGGGCCCACCTAAAATCAAATAGTGGTGGGGGCTTGCTTGTCACTCCCCCCAGTTAGAGTCAGGTAAATAATTTGTAGATTTTCTGGCTGGGAGCCCTTCATTCAACAAATGAATGCCAAGCACTGTTCTCAACTCAGTAAACAAAACAGAATCTCTCTCATGGGGTTTCTATTTCAAACTGGGGAGACAGCCAACAAACAAAGGCATGGATTGGATCAGTTCTGTATCAATAAATTCTAGCTACTTTGCATTGGATCATCAGAGAAGGAGTTCCAACCAGTGACAAGAGCCAGCCAGGCAGAGGCAACAGCGTGCACAAACACCTCCCTGAAAGCCACAGTGGAAACTGTAAGAGGAAATGAGACAATTAAACGACATAATGATTCCAAGTGCCTAGCTCAGTCGCCCATTGTGGATGCTTCAAACGCGCTAGTTTCCATCTCTGTCATGGAGAACTGTCAGAGCCAACCACAATGACAGACACCATTTATTGGTGACCCTGACGGTGGAGGTTATGTCTTCCCAATCAGACGAGAGTCTCTGAGGACTGGGGCTGTTCCTCTGCCACCATGTGTAGAAGGCAGGGGCTGTCTCCCCATCAGAGAGCAAGCCCCCTGAGGGCAGGACTGGTTTCCTCTCCAGTCCCCAGGGGAGGTCCTGACCTCAGGTTTTCTTAAGCAGGAGACTGACGGGTACCTTCCTTCCCCATGGCTGGATCTCACAAGGACTTGAAGTGCCCCGCAGGCCCCAGCCTCGCTCCCTGCCCAGCCCTCGGCCAGGCCCCTGCCAGTGGTGTTTTGGCATGGTACCCCAGGGCCAAGCCACTGGTCAGGGATGGGGTTTCAGCCTGAACTTTACCACCAGCTGCATGTGGTCAGGCTGCTGGGAACTTGGAAAGCTGATGCCAGAGAAAGGCCAGCTGATGTCAGGGAAGGAGCCATACTACCCTTGGAACCTGAGGCCGGGGGGTTGCGTCATAGGGTCTCATCCCCATGGTACTCATCTCAGCTGGCCAGTGGGAGTGGAGGTTCCTAGGGACAAGTCATACCTCATCTGGGCCTCGATTTCCACCTTTTGCAAACCAGTCCACAAGACTGAGCTTTCCCTGGGTATGTATCCAGGCTTAGGTGCAGGGATTGGAAGTCCCTGTCCCTGACCTTGGAAGCCCCTGGTCTGATGTTGGAGACACAGCCCTACTCTCAAAAATATCAGTCTAAGGGGGGAGGGGGTGGATAGGTTCTGGCTTTGAATTTTTTCCCACTCCAATCTAACCAAGAAACAATACCCAAAAGCTCTTTCGAAAAGACAAATCTATTATTTCTCTGCCTAAAAACCTCATGGCTCCTCATCCACTCCCAAATAAAGACCAAACTCCACTGCAAGGCACAAAAAGCACTTTACAACCTCCCTGGGTATGAAGCCTTCAGGGTAGGTGGGAGTTTTACTGAAGGGCTCTTTCCTGCCCTGTCAAGGAATTTGACCTGCCTAAAGGGTCCTTCAAGGGTGTGCTAAACTCAGGTTTAGCCAGAACTCTTTTCTGCTTAAAGGGAATGTTTCTTTGCAGGGTGGGACGGGGACCATGAAGAGAGAGCTTCTGACCGTCTCCTAACCCCTGAGGCTACAGGTTCAGGAGACACTGCCCTGTGATAAAGCTGCCGGGAGCAGAGCCCCGTCCTGGGACACAGTGGGTGTGGGGAAAGGAAAGACGCACTCTGGCATTTAGGAAATTCCAGGGACTCGAGACAGAACGTATCCCCAGGACAGGCCTGAGACATAAAAGCTGAGGTGAATTAATGTGGTCACACGGACATGTCACTTAATATGGGTGTCACAGGAGGGCAAGAAAGTTATCATTCTAGATGGGGTTGGGGTGTGGGGGAGAATGAATTGAAGGACAAGGGCCAGCGTGTCTGGGTTGGAGAGAATAAGCCAGGAGGTCAGCTGGGAAGGGCGTTGGTTGGTGGAAAGGCCTTGAACGCCACGAGGAGCTTAGATCTGGTGCAAGCAGAATCCTTGCACAGCATGGAGGTTCCACTAAGGCCTAGCCCTGATGGAGCCTGCTTCTTTTTTTTTTTTTTTTTTTTTTTTTCAACGTTTATTTATTTTTTAGGACAGAGAGAGACAGAGCATGAACGGGGGAGGGGCAGAGAGAGAGGGAGACACAGAATCGGAAACAGGCTCCAGGCTCTGAGCCATCAGCCCAGAGGCTGACGCGGGGCTCGAACTCACGGACCGCGAGATCGTGACCTGGCTGAAGTCGGACGCTTAACCGACTGCGCCACCCAGGCGCCCATGATGGAGCCTGCTTCTAATACAAGAGTCTGAGTCAGGTTGCCCTGTGGGGCTTCCGTGGGCAGTTCCAGGACTTGAGGCTCCCAGCTCCCCCTACCCCAGTCTGCCTCATGTCCCAGCTCAAGGTGGCTGGCTCCTCTTCCAGACTGCTTCGCTGCTGCTTTCCCAGCTCCCCACTGCCTTCTGGACTCAGTTTCTCTACCTGAGAAAGGGGAGTTGAGTTCTGCTCAGGGTAGCAATCTGACAGACAGCTGGGTCAGGATTCCAGAGGAGTGCCCAGGTGGGGTCTCCTGCCCTCCGTGTCCCCTCTTCTGCCAGCATAAAGCCTCTTGCTGTGAGGCCTGTGGTTGTCAGGGGCACATGGCCTGGATGCCATGAGAGTTCTCTGGAGAGATGCCAGGAGGGCGTCTTCTCCCCAATCGGTTTGCCACCTGCAAACCCGTCCTGCATTGCCCGTCATCGGGTGGGGCTGCTAAGGACATTGAGCTGGGACAACTTTCCGAGAGGTGGGGGGACTGGAGAAGGGGTGACAAAGAGCGTTCTCTGAACCCCATGGATTTCCCTCCCCTTCCGGCTCCTGCCCCAGCAGAGCCTGTAACCAGTGACGGCAGGGTGTTTCTTGAAGGGTTCGACATTATCGCCCAATGATCTTTCCACACGGTCATAGGAGAAACACCGACAGGAATGAAAGAAAGGGACAGTCCTTTTAATTTTTTTAAGCACAAACTGTTCATTCCCAGATCGTGCTACTGGCAGAACACCAAGAATTAGCCATTTTATCAGCCCTGTAATAACTGTAAAGTGCATGATTACATTGCACGGTACTTTGTGTCTAGGTGTTCAAAGTGTAAAGTGGCTAAATGCAAATATTTAAAGTACACTACTCATATTTTAACCCTGTTTTTATTATTTTTTCCTTAAAAAATGCCAGAAGGCTCAAAAATTGCAAGTGGCTGGACTCTTCTCAACTTCTGATAGGCCCTGGTAGATCTTTTGAGGATAAGGCTTATGGTCAAAAGAATCCAGCCATGAAGGCTGCAAAATGTTAGATTATATCTAATTCTTAAAGTTCTGAAGAGCCGGGCTAGGAGGCAAGTGTAATGGAGTTAGAGTGCCTGCTTGACATTCCTACTCAGTCTTTTTTTTTTTTTTTTTTTTTTTGACAAAGAGAGATAGAGAGGGAGAGGGGTAGAGAAGGAGAGAGAGAGAATCCCAAGAAGACACCACGAAGACAGCGTGGAGCCTGATACAGGGCTTGAACCCACGAACCAGGCGATCACGACCCGAACCCAAACCGAGAATCGAACGCTTAACCAACTGAACCACCCAGGTGCCCCGGCGTTCCTACTCAGTCTTTTACTAGTTGTGTAAGCAGGAGGTGGGTATTTAACCATTCTTAGCTTCAGCTTTTTTCTCTGTAAAGTGGACCATAGTAAGTGTCTACTTCATAAGGTTGTTACACGGCTAAACAGAACAGCTCATGTAACGACGTCACGCAGCATCTCTGGACCCAGGAAGTGCTGAACTTTACTGTGATTAGATGAGAACAAACAGGGATCTCATGAGATAGCCAACCATACGAAAACGCAACTTAGAGAGCAGAGCGGGCTCGCATCCTTGAGCGAGAGTTACTTCCTCACTTCCTTACCATCTGACTGACACCTCAAGGGAGCGGCTTTCTGGGGTGACTTACCAATTGGTGCTTCGCCCCAGCCCACGGCCTTTTGACAGGTCACTCTCGTCTCCGTTAACGACTAGTGATCCGTGGATCTACCCGGCCTCTTTCCTTTGCAGAGAGGGCGCTGAGGCTTGAACAGAGCCTATCTCTAGAAAGGAAGGAGTCAGATTAGATCCACAGATTACTGGTTGTTGAGAGTCAGATTTAACAGTTAATGTATCTCAAGACTTAGAAGAATGTTTGACATGTAGCAAGAGCTCTGTAAGAGTTAAGTATTATGATTGTCATTGTGTTGATATTGTTAATGCTAACAAAGGTTCTGTCCATCTCTGATCTTCTGGAAGGTTCTCTACTGACCCAGTGGACTGATGCCCATTGTGGCCTAACCCCTCCTAGAAACTGGAGCAAGGAATCCTCTCGCCCTCTGCTTTCTTGGGGGGGCCGGGGTCCAAAGATCCCTTTCTGTGGCCCTCAGGTCAGCAGGACCTACAGGGCTAGACCCTTCCAGATGAAAGGATGAGCTCCTGACCCACATCTTTCTGATGATGAAAGCTGGCTTTGCAAGCATGAAATTGCCCTGGGGGTCTCCAAGATCTTCATTTACAAAAGGCTACATTCATTACTTGCAGGTGGGTGAGAAAGACATGCACTAAGGCTGACCCGTGGGCTGGGCTGGAGATGGGAAGGCATACTGCCAGGTGGGCAGCTGTGGAGGGGGGTGTGGATGGTTTGAGAATGGCCGACGGAAGGACAGCCCTGATAGTGTCCCAGGGAGGCTGCTGAAGCACCGGGAAGGGTGCTGTCTGCCTCCACCCCCTGTCTTCCTGGGTAAGGACTGGTGGGAATAGAGTCCTGTTCCCTAGCCCTAAGCCCAGAAATGGGCCCAAATCCCTGAAGGCATCCCCACAGGACAGCATGCGGCCTTCTATCTTTCTGGAAAGTCCAGTTCTGTTGGTGACATTTGTGTGTGTGTGTGTGCATGCGCGCACATATGTGCACAGGTACATACATGTCTTTGATTAGAACGATGCCCTCCCATCCCATCTACCTGGACCTCAATGGGAACAAGAGGACCCGGTCCCATGGAAAATGTCTTCAGGGCTTTGCCCAGCTAGAGCAGAGCCATTTTTCACACTAAGACATAGAGGCAGTAGCAGCCTGCAAATGAATTCAAATTCTCTCCTGAGTCACATGAAATAGCCCTGCTTTCCAAATCCACAAGGCCTTGCCCATGGAACCCACTCAGCAAATCACAGGACTCTAGAAGATTCAGGTTGGCCAGGATTTCAGAGATCATCCCACCCAACCCATGCCATGAGGATTAAAATGGTCCCCAGAGGGAGGCTTGTAGGGGGCCTGAGCCTTTTGGCACCTGCCATATAATAATGCCCTTCCCTGTTGTGGGGACAGGGGAACAATAATAAATTATGATCATTTCACTACCCAAAGTCACTGAGCCCTTCCCATAAGACACTGTGAAAGAATGGATACACACAAATCCTGCCTAGAGCTCTTCTGACATGGACATTCCCCTAATAATGTAGGCCAAAATTATTCCTTTATCTCCCAAAGGAAAAAAAAATCTATCAGGAGGTGTAATGAGGTTATGTTATGGAGAGAGGCGGTGTGAGAATTTCACCACTGGATAAAATCTGGGCACTGGGAATATTCACTGGGAAATTGTCAGAACACCCTATCATTGGCCTGGGTGGTAGACAGCCAGGAAATCCCTTAAAGGGGCTGAGCACCCCCATTTCACCCCCCCCCTTTGTTATCTACTGCCAGTCACAAGGAACAACACGAGCTTCTGGCCCAGGAGCTTTCATACCATTGAAGATTCTCACCTTCAGGCAGATGGCTGAACATACTAGACATAGCATAGCTAAATATTACTGGGCATTCCATTTGATAAAGGATAAAGGATAAAAACAGAAGTTGAGGGATGGGTGAAAACTATTTGACCCATTTTAGTTCCATGGAGTCCTGAAATTTCCATCTTACTGCAATGAGAAGGATCCAAGTATGGGACAGTGCAGAGCAGAGAGGCATGCCTATGGTAGTATTGGGGCCATTCCCAGGCCTCGGGGAAGAGCCTACCAGCTACTTGGGGGCCAATGGAAGCACCTACAATGCTGAAGGGCTCTGTATTGGGCCTCCTTCTTCCCCTCCTGGGACAATGAAGCATTGCAGTGCAGAAGGTCCCCTGGAGCCCAGGGCTCCACTTTCAGAAAGAACATCTTGGGTTTATTGGACCACCCTCCTGGGACCTGGACTCCTCCCTCTCACTTCTACCCTCCTCAGTTCCTTTTCCGCTCTGCACCAGAGTGAGTTTCTAAAAATGCAAACTGGAAGGGCACCTGGGTGGCTCAGTTGGTTAAGCATCCAACTCCGGCTCCAGTCATGATCTTGTGGTTTGTGGGTTCGAGCCCCACATTGGGCTCTGTGCTCACAGCTCAGAGTCTGGAGCCAGCTTCAGATTCTGTGTCTCCCTCTCTTCTGCCCCTCCCCCATTTGTTCTCTCTCTCTCTCTCAAGAATAAACATTAAAAAATAAAAAAAAATAAATAATAAATGCAAACTGGGTCCTGTCACCCTTCCAGCTTAAATAAGCCTCAATAGCCCTTAGGACAGAGATCAATTCTTCAATGGTTCCTCAAGCCCACCTGTCCAAGCTCAGCTCATGTGGCTCTTGCCCCAGGTCTCTGAGCTCCAGCTCCCCCGGCCCTCTATCAGTTCCTTCAGACCACACGCTGCAGTTCGTAATTGGCTATTTATCATGTGTCTGCCCCGTTAGACTGTAAGCCCCACGAGGGAAAGGCCCTGTCATTTGCTTACTTTTGTATTCCCAATGCCTCACACAGGGCCAGACCTGGGACCTGACATAGGGCAGGTGTTCAACACATACTTCTTGAATAAATGAAACACCAGCCTCTGACACCTAGCGTTAGGAACACAGAGAGCGACAAATACATCTGCATGTGCGCGTGTCCACACACACACACACACACACACACACACACTGGAGTGGAAGAAGTCAAACATCTCCCTTCTAAGAACATATGCAGAGGTAGCTCCTATAGACTTGGCAGTGTGTTAATGAGTACATGTAAATATCCAATGCCCTCCCCTCGAAGGACACATTAGCCCCATTTCCCTTCTACCTCACTTGAATTCTTGATCAATCATTGCTTATTGGTGGCAGCAAACCAGTTCTCTGTCCTCAAGGAGACAGCAGGTGGCTCTTCCAAAGCAGACCAGGTGGGCTTCTCATCTTATCTCCTTCTGGGCCTCGCCTCCCCTCCACTCTCCTTAAGAAAATACGTTAGGGGCACCTGGGTGGCTCAGTCGGTTGAGTGTCCGACTTCGGCTCAGGTCATGATCTCACAGCTTGTGAGTTCCAGCCCTGCGCTGGGCTCTGTGCTGACAGCTTGGAGCCTGGAGCCTGCTTCGGGTTGTGTGTCTCCCTCTCTCTCTGCCCCTCTCCTGCTCATGCTCTGTCTCTCTCTCTCTCTCCCTTAAAAATAAATAAACGTTAAAAAAATTTTTTTAAAGAAAATGTTACCCCATCCTAGCCCCAATTCCCATTTTCTGTCCACACATCCTCAAAAACCCAACCATCTGCCTGCCACCTTCAGCCCCCAGCCCAGCTGGCTGGGTCACGCCTTCTATCCCAAGAAAACTTACCTTCTCCCAGCAAGCCTCCTGGCTGTAGGACTCCCAGGGTCTCCCCCCGCCCCACACTGTCACTGAAGTGCACTTCCACGGTGCAGCCTTTGGGATCATGCCCTTTTGTCTAGTTCCCAAAGTCTGTTGCCTATTTGGTGCCACTTTGGGTTGTGATTCCCAAGAGGGCAGTGGCTTTATGCATTAGTGTGACTTATGGTGTCAAGGGTCTCAAGGGATCAGCCTAGCTGAAAAATTAGGGCTTTGGATGAGGCACCCCACCCCCGCCAAAAGGGGTTATCTGAATGAGGCAAATGGAACAAACTTAACCAAGCCAATCTGGTTAAGAGCTTACAGGTCTGCAAACCGAGGAGGTGGATGAACTGATGTCACAGGACCCTTCCATCTCTGACCTCCTCAGAGGCTAGGGCATTAACCCTGGGGGAGGGGGGCTGCCCTGCCAAGCCTGAGCTGGAGCCGGAGGAGGGAGGCGGGGTGAGTGGGAGGGGCAGAGAGAGCCTGGGGCGTCCGCAGTGACCTACATCTGCTCCCGGCACTGTCTGTCCACCAGCAGTCCATTCAGAGCCTTTAGCGGTGTGCAGCAGCTGGAAACAGAGAGGAGGGAGCAGACAGGAGGCTGGAGGTCGGCGGTGCGCCCAGGTAAGTGGGTACCTGGATGCCCACCCATGGCAGAGCAGGGCAGAGATGGGGATGCTGGAATGCTCTCTAACTTTTCTACTCAGGAAGGGGCAGGCAGTGGGCATGGGATCAGCCTGGGGCACGTTTGCTGGCTGGCTGATTCCACCCTGGGGTGCCTGTACAATCCCTTCTAGAGGACTCCAGGATATTTGGAAGAGAGAATCTCAGTGAGTCCTGTCTGAGCAGTTTTGTCCTGGCTCTGATTTTCCAGGCACTGTTTGGCTTAGAGTGTGAAATGATGATCAGGTTAAAAATCTGACTAGCTGTCTAGAATAACGACTTCAGGTCTGGGGCTGGTTACATCTTGATTAATAACATGGTCAAAGCAGTTGAGACAAGCCCCATTTGACTCTTCCTGCCTCAATTCTACCAGTTTGGAAGGTGGAGGCAGCAGCTACCTAGAGACGCAAGACGACGGCAGGTAGGGGCAGGGGCGAGCAGTGTTGAGGGCTATTGTTCCGGGACAGACCAGGAGACACTGCCCTGGGCTCCAGGGCTGAGAGTCATGATGGGCTGGGCATGACACGGTTGCCCTTTGGTGCTGAGAAAAATTGGGATTTCTTCTCAAAAGGGCAAAGAGAATTCATGGGAAGAGAATTCATTTCCTTCCTCCTCCCCTCTGATTGAGACCATACCCCTCTAGTCTCCAACCAAGCAGATCTCTTGCCTGTTTATCACTAACCTTGTCCCAAATCTGGCTTCCTGGAGAGAATGGGGGTGCAGAGGGCAAGGTGGCCGAATCTCGGACCCTTAAGTTCCTGTAGGGGTTCTGCTTCTCTCTCCCTTCTCAGCTGGGACCTGAAGGCAGGAGGCCAGAGGGAGAGCAGCGGTTAGCATTACACTTCATGTGTGACAAACAGCGGAGTAAGGGACTGAGAGCTGGTAGCGAGGGTGATGGGGGCGGGGGGTGATGAAAATGAAGATGACAACGAAGGTGTCCCTGTTGAACGCTGACTACTCCAGGGTGGGGGTCGTAGACAGGTGCCGGGGCATGGGACTGGGGAACGGGTGGGACACAGGCCCCTGCAGCTCCCGCCACTCATGATCGGCTGCGTCCTCCTCCATTGGCGGCTGCTCTCCATCATCCCTCGCCCTCCCTCATGACTCCCTGCTGCGCAGCGGCTGTGGCCCTGTGACCGCTCCAGAACGCAGTTGGCGCGCCGTGGCATTCCAGCGCGCTGGGGGGCAGCCGCTGGCCTGTAGAGGGGACACCTTGAGGCCAGAAGTGGACAGTTGTGAAATGGAAGTGTCAGTTGGAGGGAAGAATTTGCTCTGTCATGTGTGATTCTATCCTGAACACAAGGCTCTTGGGGAAGGGAACGGCATCTTCAAAATGGAACCCCTCGGCCACGGGCCAAGCGCACAGGGGGTGGGACTGCTGGAGAATTTTTTCAAGACATCCCCCCACCACTGCCCTTCAATTCATGGCTCTCATCAAGGCTCTCATCCCAGCCCAGGGCCAAGTCCCCTCTCTCTCCTGGGTGGCACTCCCCATCAGCCATAATGGTAGGGGGCAATTGTGAAGAAATCAGGGGGAGATAGTGGTAATGGTGGTTGCAAAAGGCTGGAGAACATTTTGGTCACCTGACACTATAACTCACTGGCTTCAGAGGGGGGCCAGATGGATTTATGAGGATCCTGTCAGCCTGGGTCAAAAAGAGCTGAAGAACAGACAACTAAGGGATTCCCCCCTGCAGATCTGGTCATCAGTAGGATTCCAGATTGGTTGAGGGTGGGAGGCAGAAGGCTGCCGGGTCTTACTAGAAAATCTCAGAGTTAGGGGAGGAGCCAGGAGTCCCAGAGAATATCCCTGGCAAACTGACATTCCAAAATCAAGAGGGGGCGGTCCACTAAATAGCTAAAGGAATCCCAAACGCCAGGAATTTGTTTTCCCTGAGCTTCGGGGAGATTATGTCTCACCCTCTGAGTGGCCATCAGACCTGGGGACACACTCAAAGGCCAAGCCACCAGCTCAGGCTGTTACAAGCTCACCAGTTACAGGCTCAGCCCTGTGGTCTCGATTACCTGGGAAAGGTACAACCAAGCACCAACCTGCCCTCTCCCTGTCTCTGGGCAGGGAATTGTAGGACACAAATCGGTGTCATTAGGTGGGGTTAGAGAAGCTCTCAGGGACAACAACTCTACCCAGCTCCCATGCCAGAGAGCGACTGATGCCCCGATGGTGTGGGAGAGATGGGGTAAGACCAGCCTGCACCTCTCATAAACAATTCTGTCTTCTGTTCTCAGGAGATCAGCTGCACCCTCGGTAACCAAAGAGGCACCCAAACTATGGCAGGTGAGAGAAAAGCTGACCTCCCCTCCCCTGCCCTGCCCCTCATCTGGGCTTCTCACTGGCTGGAGGGGAGGGAAGGATAGGGCTCAGAAGTCTTTGGGACTTCACCTGTCTCTTGGCTCTTTTTAGTCTCGGCTTTGGGTTTTAACTTGTTTTCCTGAATAAAGCCCCCCCATGGGGAACCCCTTCGCATTCTCCCTTCTCCAGCTTTACCCCCATGACGCTCCCAGGGTCTTCCTTGGGTGCTCCCTGCCCACTTCCCAGGGGCTCCATTCACACTGCTGGAGGACTGTCAGATTCCACTAGAAAATTCAAACGCCCTGCTCACAGGCAGGAGCTCTGGGAGATAGTCCTGCCCCTGGTAGGATAGTGAGGAGGGGTTCATGGTCCTTGGGTGCCTGGGTCGGTGCTCCATTGTGTCGAAGGGCCACCCACAAGGAAGAGTAGGAAGGGCTCATCTCCCTTTCCCCCACCTTTCCCAGGGAAGCCCCTCAAGAAATCCCGCCTTCATGGGGTGAACATCCAGCAGCTGGTGGAGGATATCCCCGAAGGCTTCAGCACCCCAGACTTCCAGCAGAAGCCCGTCCCCATGGCGCTGCAGGAAGGTGAGACCTGGGAGGGGAGCTGCTGAGGGTGTGTGCAGTGGAGGGGGCTTGGGCGCTGTCCTTCCCAGCCTGCCTCCCAGCCCCCAAGTCCAGCACCAGGCCACGCCGTGTTTCTTTATACTTGTGCGGTGCCTGCCTGCCTGGGTCCCCTGAAGGGCAAGGGACCTGAGGAGCCGAACGAAGAAAGGGAGTGAAGACATACTACGGTATGCTGAAACAAGAAATATTTGGGAATAAGATTGGGGGATGCTAACCGTGGAGCGGGAACGGTGGTGGTGTTTCTTAGCGCCCTCCCCTCTCCCTGCCTCCGAGCAGCTACTGTAGACACTATAAAAAGGAGTTAAGGGGCTCCTGGGTGGTTCAGTTGGTTAGCGCCTGGCTCTTGACTTCAGCTCAGGTTGTGATATGGTGGTGAAATCAAGCCCCATGTTGGGCTCTGAGCCAAGCACAGAGCCTGCTTGGGATTCTCTCTCTCCCTCTCTCCTGCCCGTCTCCCGCTTGCACTCTCTCTCTTAATAAAATAAAATAAAATAAAATAAGTTAATTTGAGCCGTGTGAGAAAAGTGCCCAGGAAAGTGATGGCAGCAAAGGCTTTAGGGGGAAGGGATGAGAATTGGTGTTCTTTTACCAACACAGCTTCCTGCAATACCTTGAGTTTACAACATTCCGGTATAAGAAAAAGAATGGCACTTTATTTTTCTAAATCTGACTTTAAGTCACCACTCAACAAAGTCATGAGAAATTGTCTTTCATCACTGGGGAGGGCCCTTGGGTCTTCACTCCTCACTGATCTCTACTGAGATGTTCCTGGCAGGAGCCCAAGGGATTCCTTGAGGGTACGCAGCGCCCAGCCTTCCAGGCCAAACATGGAACTCGGGCGCTTTTCTGAGGCTGGAACCCTGTGTCTCCAGACCATCCCACCTCGAGAGTGGACATGGAACCTACAAAAGACTCATCCCCTTCCCAGTCTTGGGAGAATCCTTCAGACTCCTTTCCTTACCCACTTGCAAAGAAATACCCCCTTCTACCCCAAGCCTGCTTGCTTCCCCTTCCACGTGGACAGTCTAGCCACACTCTGTGATACAGAAGCCAAGCAGACATTGTCTGGAAATTCCTGATCTCCGCCTGGCATCATAAGAGCCTTGGAGTCAAGGGCACCAAGGCCTGACACCCTTTTTGGATTGGGTAGTTGAAATTCCTAAAGCAGTGAAAGTAACATAAATGAAAATCTCAACAAAAGTACACTGTCACCCCTCCCCTAACCTGCCAATCTTTTGACCACTTTTCCTGCCCCAGGGAAAAATGCCATCTTTCGGGCCGTGGTCTGTGGGGAGCCCAGACCCAAAGTACATTGGCAGTGCACCAAAGGTAACCTCAGTAACTCCAGCAAGTACGAGATCTCCTCTGCCCCTGGCAGCAAGGAGCACGTGCTACAGGTAAGATCTGAGTTCTCCCCCTGACCCAGGTCTACTCATTTCTTCCTGTCCCCTCGAAGGTCTCCCTGGTGGCCTCCAATCCCCAGAGGAGTAGGAGATGGTCCCAGTTGGGGATGAGTCCAATCAGCTCCATCCTGTGGCTCCAGGTCGCCTGAGCCAGATGTGGATCTGGCTGCCTTGCGGGTACCTCTGCTGATAACCTGGCAGGTGGCGGAGGCTGGAGCTTAAGAATTCCAGCTCTGGGGGCGCCTGGGTGGCGCAGTCGGTTAAGCGTCCGACTTCAGCCAGGTCACGATCTCGCGGTCCGTGGGTTCGAGCCCCGCGTCGGGCTCTGGGCTGATGGTTCAGAGCCTGGAGCCTGTTTCTGATTCTGTGTCTCCCTCTCTCTCTGCCCCTCCCCCGTTCATGCTCTGTCTCTCTGTGTCCCAAAAATAAATAAACGTTGAAAAAAAAAAAAAAAGAATTCCAGCTCTGGAGTGTGACAGCCTGGCTTCCAATCCCAGGCCCACCACCTTGGCCTTGGAAAGTTACTTACTTCTCTGTTTCTGTACCTCTGTTTCCTCACCTGTAACATGGGGCTGATAACGGTACTTACTTTAGGGTGTTGTTATGAATACAAAAGGTTGATGTAGAGTGTCTACTCAGTCCTGGCCTCCAGAGAGCGCTCTGTCCGTGCCGGCCAATATGAGTAATAATTACAGCTACCAGTCATGGAACACCTACTATGCGCTGGGCCTTGGGCTACACGTTTGACATAGATTATATAACTCAATCCTGACCATTCACTACTTTTTGAGATGTTATCCTCACCTTCTAAGAAACAAAGGTTCAAAGAGGTGAAGTAATATACCCAAGGTGCCGTAGCCCATAATATATGACAGAGATGATATTCAGTCCCAGATCCATCCGATCCAAAAAACAAAACAAAACAAAACAAAACAAAACAAAACAAAACAAAAAAACACGCGTGCTTTTTCTGCTATGCCACGTTGCCTCTGATGGCAGAGAGTTGGTACGTCTGCTCTCTGTCATGATCCAGCTCTTTGTTTTGGGGTCTGACTTTCTTGATGAAGGCTGGGGACTCCGCAAGGAAAGGGCTGTGTCTTGTTCATCTTTATACACTTATAGCCATGTCCAGTAAGTGGGGGAAAGGGAGGTGCTAGCCCTGTTCCCCTGGCCTTGGCCTCTCTGCAGATCAACAAGCTGACGGGTGAGGACACAGACGTGTACCGGTGCACAGCAGTGAACATGTACGGAGAAGCCACGTGCTCCACCAGGCTCATGGTCATCGAAGGTGGGCCTGTCCCTCTCCCCCTCTTCCTGTCTCGTCAGTACTTGGATGTTGGCCCTGCTTTTCCCCTCAGAGACCTCAGAGGCTGTGCAGCTGGTGGGGTAAAAGGAGAGAGGGACACCAAGGCTGCTGCCCCATCTGGTGCCAGAGCCCTTGGCTTTACCCACTTCCGCGCTAACTCTGCATCTGGTTTAAAAGGTGCACACTCAGCAGATGCCCCATGGCAGAGGCTCTGGATGATATTCTCTTAAACCCTTGGAATGAGGGCAGGAGCTGGAGGTTGGTGTCTGGTCCTGAATCTTCTGCTCACTCCTTCAATGGGCTTCATTTTCTTCTCTGGGCCTTAGTTCTCCACTGTACAAAGGATCCTTTGTACAGGCTTATGTCAGAGGTGACAGTCAGATATGTGGGGTCGGTTTGTTTGCTTTGGCTTGCACAATGTTTCCAAATTTTAAGTCACTTGTCCACTGGTAATAACGGGAAGGTACATGTCTCTTGAGAAAGCAGATATAGTCTTTCAATTGGCTATACTGTATACAAGTAACAGAAAACCCTACTACGAATAGCCCAAGAAATAGACACTTGAGCATGTCACATGATAAGAAGTCCTGAGGTCAGAGTCCAGGGATCAAACCACAGCTCAGGGCTGTCACGGGACAGCCGGACTCTTCCTGTCTCGCTGCTCTGCTACCCGAAGAGGCTGGTTTATCTCCTCAGAGTCATAAGACAACTGCTGCAGACCCACACTGAATCCACAGACAGATGCACCGGGTACATCTGGCCCTCTTATCAAGAAAGCCAAAGCATTCTCAGAAAGTCCTTGGAGACTTCTGTTTATATCTCATTGGCCAGAACCGTGTCACTCACACGGCCACTCCTAGTTGCAAGGGAAGCCAGTATTTAGCTTTTCCGGCCTCCTTCCTACTAGTGGGAGTGGATAGATGATGAGGACGAGGATTGGGAATGGCTGCAGAGTCAGCCAAATGGCAGTGTCTGACTTCTTTGGCAACATTGGCCTATACCCCGAAACGGCAGCTCCCAGGTGCCGGAAGAGCCCCTCCAGAGACAGTTCAGTGTGCTGTCACCCATGGTCACCTCACTCACTTCTGCCACCTCCCTGTCCCTGCAGCCATGTCAGTGGGCCTCCCCTGCATGCGATGATAATCAGGTGAGTTCCACCTCCATCATGCTAAGGCTCTGGGGTACCAAAGCTTATGACAGACAGACCATCGCCCTATTGAGCCCTCTTGCTGAGCCCTTGCTGTGACTTGGAGGTCAGTGGAGAGGGCAGGGCCCTGGCACTCAGCTGGCTCTCAGGAAGACCACCAATGTGTCTTGTTTCTCTCCCCTTCTGTCCACATTAACTCCCTCCTCTCCTCCTGATGGTCCAGTTGGCTTTCGGAAGAATCGGAAGAGGCACAAGGAACCCCAGGAGGGTAGGTGGAAGGGTGGCCAGAAATCTCCTTGGGATTGGGGGAATGGGCTACTCCTTGTCTGGTGCTCCCTACCTGGCCAAACCCTTACCTTATGGAGCATAACCAGTCCCCAGGAGAGCCTGTTCAAAAGCTTGGCTGTCAGCCATGGACCACAGGTCCTCAGACTGCCCACCCCACCCTACCCGCATTGCTACGGAATAGCCCCGTGTTAGCCCCTGGGCATCCCATCCTGGGCTTGGGGCCTCATTCCTGCTCCTTTTCTAGACCTCAGGAAGGAGTTGATGGACTACCGAAATCTCCTGAAAAAGAGGTGGGTCTGGGCCCGTCCAGGGGCAGGGGTGAAGGCTCCCTGCTACTTCCATGGGCAAGCCAGGCTCAGCTCTCCACTCCACCGGCTAGGAAGCTAGACTGCAGGTGGCCAATGGGAGGAGGTGGAGGACTGACCTGGGAGCTCCGCCGCCTTTAAGCTCTATGTCCTTAATCATCTCTCCTGTCTGGGTCCTGATTTACTCCTTTGTAAAAGGGGATGCTCTGCTAGAACAATGATATTTTTAAAAAAGTGTTAAAGTAACAGAATAATCTGCACTCTCCCCCTTCCCCCCGCCCTGCGCATCTTTCTCAGAAATACACAAAAAAAGTTGTTAGGAGTGGTGTTTCTCCTGCGAGCAAGTTTGCACTATGGGGAGAAGGCGGACGCACCCATCTCTAGGTCCATCGTGTCCTGACAGTGGTCAGTCCCAGAGCCCAGCTTCCCTGTCCCTTTCTTCCAGGGCAGAGAGGGCAGCTCCCCACGGGCCCCTCGGGGGGGGGGGCAGGCCCGGGAGACCAGCTCCTGGGGCTCCCCCAGGGCTCCTCCGGCCTCTGACCCGCCCACCCTGCTCCCCAGGGCCCCGCCTCCCACCAAGAAAAAGCCGAACCTGGAGCAGGTGTGGCAGCTGCTGATGACGGCCGACCGCAAGGACTACGAGCGGATCTGCCTGAAGTACGGCATCGTGGACTACCGCGGCATGCTGCGCAAGCTGCGGGAGATGCGCAAGGAACACGAGGACAAGATGGCCCAGGTACCCTCTCCTGGGCCGCAGCCCGGTGCCTCGCGGGCGCCCCCTCCTGGAGCTGGGCTTGGTGGAGGACCCGCCCTCGTCCGCACCGTCCCCGCCCAACCCCGGTGTCGGGCCAAGGACCCAGGCCTGAAAGTCCACGACTTGGCTTTAAAATCTGGCTCTGATACTTACTGAAATCTGGGGCTTTGGGAAAGTTAGGGCCTCCGTGTCTTGGTTTCCTTATTTGTAAAATGGGTGTTCTAGACATACCTGCCTCTTAGGCTTAGTGAGAGGATGAACGAGGGAAGGTCCTTAAGGCACCCAGCCCGGTGCTGCAAGGGCTTCCGGTCAGCTGTCAGCCTCCCCAGACCTTGGATACCTGTCTTATTTCTAAACGCTTCCAGTGGAGGGAATTCCACAGTGTCCTATAAACTGCAGGAACTTCTGCCCTGGGTTTAACCTAACTATAGCATCAGTCTGATTTTGTCTTCTGGAAATGCAAAACGACTAGTTTCCATCATCCTGAAAATAGTATTTTATCATTTTTGAAGGTGGTTCATCAAACATCCTGGGACTCAGTTTCTGTCCTCCAGGCTTTCTCACTGACCTTATCACAGGGCTTTGCACACAGTGGGAGCTCAACTAAATTTTTATTGGACGGAATAACAGATGAACAGAAAAGCCCTCCCAGGTTCTCAGAGCACTTGGACACCTGGGGTCCTTTCTCGCTTTCCTTGCTGACCTGATGTCTCACCTTGGAAAATTTCTTCCCACCTGTAAAATGGGCAAATGCATGCTCCAGTGGGGCCCTGGGGGGCTGGAGTCTGCGGGTTTGGAGTGCCCTGATTAGAGAGCTCAGACAGCTCCCCGGGCGGGTTTGTCTTCCCTAGTATGTCAACGCCATCTCCAACCTGAGACACATCAAGGTCAGCAAGGAGGGGGTCGCAACGTTTGGCCTGGAGCTGGACCTCAAGTATTCTGGGAGCAAGATTTACCTGTATAAGGTGAGGCCGGAGGAGCCATTGAAGGGGGAGGGATCTGGCAGGGATGCTGCAGGTCCTGGGCGGGGAGGAAATAGGGGCCCACGGGTTCTCCTCTGGGAGCAATTCAGGTCCACAGATGGTGAGTCCTGCATCCTATGGAATTCCTGGTTCGGGTGAGGTCAAACTTCGGTGTGGACAGTTCGCAGAGTGCTCTTACCTCTCATTACGCAGCCAGGTTCTCCAGCTAGGGCACGGGGACAGGCGGCGGCAGGGGTTAAAAGAGGATTCTGAGAAATCCCCCATCCAATTCTGCACCCCCATCCATCTAGCTCTCTCTCCAGAGATCTGACACATCCTTGCATGGGCTCCAATAGTAACTGCCTGTCAACAAAGTGGGAACTGGGGCAGATGTGTGTGTTGGGGGAGGAAACAGAGCACAGCAATTCTAGTTCTATCGTCAGACTCATCCTGGCTCCACCACTTACTGGCTGTGGGACCCCAGGCAAGATGCTTACCGTCCCTGTGCCTCGGGGTCCTCACATGTAAAGTGAGGGTCATGCAGGACCTATCTCATGGCACAATTAGAAGATGAATGAGATTATATATGATTTACCACTTTTCTTAGCTCTGTTCTCCTCCTGCCCCCTCCCCCCTCCCCTGGGCTTGCCTCGGTTTCCCTGCTCCAACTGGTCCTGCTGCCTGTCACGTCTGGTCTTCCCCGCAGCCAGGCTTCCCCTGGCCACCTTGTGTGACACTGTTGTGCCCCCCCAACCCCATCCTGCCTTCCTGAATCTATACCCTCCTCTCTCTTTTCTTTTTTTCCCTAGTTCTATCTCTTTCTAATATACGTTATATTGCCTGCTTATGATATTGGTTGTTTGTCTGTGTCCCTCGTAGAATTTTAGCTCCCTGGGGGCAGGAATCTTTGTTGTATTCACTGATGCGCCCCAAGTACCTAAAACAGTGCCTGGCACACAGTAGACAACCGAAGATGAGCTATTATTAGTATCTGGCACATAGCAAATCTATCCAGGCTTTAGCTAAAGTGGGCGTGGGTATAGAGTACTAGGTTTTGTAGAGCCCTGAGGGTATCTGATAGAACTCTCTCACGACCCTCTGGGAACAAATTTGCTGCCCCCCCCCCCAGGCTCCTGATGGTGCCTCCTTGCCCCCTGCTAACCCCCTCAGGCTGCTTGGTAGTTGCTCTACTCAATCTCAGCTGAGATCTCCCACTCTCAGGTGCCTCTTGGGTAACACTTACAGATTATTTACTCCACGGTGAGAGTCAAGGACACTCCTAGGACATTTATTCCCCTTCACCTCACATTCCCTGTTTTCAAGGGCTCTGAGCCCTGCTCTCCACCCCCTGCCCCTGTCCCCCTCCCATCCCCCGTGTGGTTCCAACAATATGTTGTCTGGTGCCTGGGCCAGTGAGAGAAAGCTGTCAGAATGGGGTTGGGGCAGGAGGTCCTGGGGACCCGCTGAGGCCCTGAACCCTCCTCTTCCTTTCTCCGCCTCAGGATGGTGAGATGATCCCCTACGGCTTCGACAACCAGATCAAGCACTGTCTGCGGCACCTGGGGAAACGCTACCACTTCCAGATCCGGAACCTGCATCCTGAGGATGCTGGCATTTACCAGGTCAAGGTGGAGGATGTGGAAATCTTCTCCACGGAACTGGATGCTAGCGGTGGGTGCTCTTCCCCTCAGAAGTTCGAATGGGGGAGATCCGTAAGGAGGGGGGCTCATGCCATGGTTGGGGGGAAGAGAAATGTGATGTGCCCCCTACGCCTGCCTTGCAAAGACTGTTCAGAAGAGGAAGATACACCCAGATGTTAAATTGAAGTGATCTCTGCTTTCCAAAAGTCTTGGTCCAAGGTCTATGTTCTCTTGGTGCTGAGTTCCAGCCACAGACGTACAACATCCATGCCATACCCCTGCTCACAGACCTTCTGCGGCAACCAATTATTTCCAGATTAGGTCCAAATTAATACCACTCCTCCTCGTCACTCCTTTCTGATGCAGACTCTCACTTCCCAGAACCCCCCCCCCCCCCCCCAGCAAGAAGCTCTACCCAGGTTAGGCACACTTGTGCCCCGTACAGACCTCTTCCTTCCCTGCCTCTAGTGCCCACACCTCACCTGGGAACCGTCCCTTCCTCCCTCATCAAACTCTGCCCCATCCCACAAGTAGCTGCGTATGCAATCTCCACCCCCCCCCCCCCGCGCCCCTCCACCAAAGCACTTGACAGCTCCAGAGGCTTCCTGGGAGGAGGAGAGACTGGAGAAGAAAGCTTTGGGCAGATAGAGTGTAAAGAACATGGTTCTAAATCAAGGTTGAGAAAAAAGAGGGCATGAGATCTCTGGTATACCTGGGCATATGCCTGGTATAGGGGAGAGGGGCAGGGGCTTTGGAATCAGCCAGACCTGGGTGTGAATTCTGAGCGGGTTGCCTCTTGGTTGGGTAAAACTGGGGCAAATCGTTGAACTTCTGAAGCCTCTGTTTCCTTTCCTATAAAAAGGAAATAATAATACCTACCTTGGAAGTGGTCACAAGAATACATAAGATAACATATATAAAGCACTGGCAGTCAGCATATAGGTTTTCTTCACGTACCCATCTTACCCCGAGATACAATTTCCGGATTTAGGATTACAGAATTCCAGAGCTGAAAACAGTCTTACTATTCGTAACCTAATTATAATCCCTCATTTTATAGGGGGGGGGGGACCGTCACCTGGGGTAAGGAGGTGACCTGCCCAAGATGACACAGGGGGTTTGTGGCTGAGCTGGTCTGAACCTGGGCTTCTGACCAAGCAGCCCCACCGTGTCAGGTCACACTGAGTCATGTTGCCAAGCTGACACCCCCATTCCTATCTCCCGGACAGCCATCCCCGCCAGAGTGGTGGTCCCGCTGGCTGAGACCCACTGTGAAGAGCAGGGTGACGCCGTCTTCGAGTGTGTTCTCTCCAACCCCTGCCCCAATGCCACCTGGAATTTCCGGCACCGGCCACTCCAACTCAGCAACAAATATGAAGTGTCTGTGTCTCCTGATGGGCTGACCCACCGTCTGGTGGTAAGGGGGGCCCATTTCTCAGACATGGGCCTCTACTCGCTTGGCACTGGGTTCCACAGCTCTAGCGCCTGGCTGGTGGTTGAAGGTGAGTGGTTCACACCTCTGTCTTTCCCTGCCTCTACCAAGGCAAGCCTCAGGGCCGAGGAGGGCATGAAGAAGGTCAAGAGTAGGGGCTCCCTTTGGTCAGTCATTTGCTTTTGAGGATTCCTTCCCTGTCAGAGAATGAGGAAGGCTCCCGAGATCGATTCCTGAGCTGTTGTGATGTAGGCCCTTCACTGCCAGCCGGGTCGACCTCAGCTATATCTCCTCCAAGAGGCCTCTGGAATTACTCTGGGGGTGCAGATCCAAGATGGCCTGAGGGTCCTGGCCAGCGCTTGGCCCAAGTTCAGTATGGGTGAGAAGTCCCTGGGTTAGGCCAAAGAACACCCTTAAATCCCCCTAGGGATGTGGGCTCAAGGTGATCTCAGGAAACTAAACTGGGCATTTGTAAGGCAGATGTTGGGGCAAATAGATCTTTTAAAAACCATGCAACTGCTCGTGGCAGTGTGATAAGGAGATGAGTTTGGGGTTATGCGTTTTCTCCAAAAATCCTCACGAAGCACATAGCAGCAGCGGGATGGTCTGTGGCTTGGGGGCTGGGGGAGGTGGTGATAGGATTCATCTATCAGTGAGCTGGCACACCCTGGCTTCTGAGATGGTCAGCTTTTTCTCTACTGGGGAACCTGAAGGTCAGTCAAAGCAGTTGGGGTCAGACAGGTGCCTTGGCCTGATTTAACGGGTCTTTTCTTTCGTCTCTCTGTGGGGCCATTGACCTCTCACCAAAGCTGGGAAGGATAAAGGCCTCATGACCACAAGTGATTACCACCAGCTGCAAGCACAAGGAGCCCAGACTTCAGAAGCAGAAGATTCCAGGCGCGTCGGTGGCAAGGGAGGGAAACCCAGAGAACAGGGCCCCCTGGAGGGCTCCCTTAATGGGGCCAGGCCTGCTTCTGAGCTACAGCTCACAGCTGGCTCAGAGACAGGTGGCCTCGGTGGGCATGGCTACTCCTTGATGGAGGTTGATGGGGCAGCTGGCTCAGCCTGGGGCCCTGGACAGGCAAGAAAGGGCTTTGGGGAAGCAGAGGGATACACAGTCACTCCCCCTGGGGAAAATCAGCTGCACAGGGAGGGAGGCTGGGACAGAAGCCTTCCAGGGAGCCCCTATCCACAAGGAGAAGGCCTGGAATCAGGTTTGGGCCTCACGGAAGGTCAACAGCAAGATCATGGCAGGGACAGTGATGGGGACAGATGTGGTAGGACAGCAGGAGGCTGGGAGGCTAAGTCCAGGCACTCTCAGGTGGGAGGCCTGGGAAGCGGTGGGGAAGGAAAGGAATACAGAGAAGATCATCAGAGTCCGCTGGACAGGCATAGCCAGGAACAACTCTGCAGTGCTCATCTGGGACCTGGGAGGGGAAAGACAGCTCTGAGGGGATCCCAGTCTGGTCCTGTGGGCTCTTGGTCAGAAGAGGAAATGATGGAGATTTTGCAGGAGGGAAGCCTGGGTGAGGTGGAGGGAGGGGGTGATCGGAGCAGGGAAAGGCAGAAAGGAACAACAAGGGCAGTGTGGGGTAGTGGGACTGACCTGGGGGAAGCCAGAGACAGTCATAGGGCAGGTGGTCCTGGGGCCCAGGAGTACTCTGGAGAAAGAGCTTCTAGCTCCAAGGCAGGCATAGGCCCTGAGTCCTGGGGCTCTCAGGGAGGTAGAGATGCTCATAATGGGGAAGCAAGGGGTTTCTGGGGGCCAGAGGAATCTCTAGGAAAGAACTTCCAGGAATCATCAATATCTGGTAGCAGAAAATTCCCCCTGGGACGAGAGGGGCCTGAGGACAAAGCTGAGGGTTCACTACAGGCAGATGATCGTGGCCCAGGGAAGTCTGTGGAGGGCGGAAAGGGCTACAAAACTAGCCCTGGAGGCCCAGGAGGTCCTGGGGGCTGGGAAAAGGGCCTACAGGGACTCCGGGGAAGGGAGGGCCAGGAGACAGCAGGGGGCTTGGGTGAGGCAGGGCATGACTCCGGAAGCCTCCAGTATTCACAAAGCTGGACAGCAGGGCAGTGGGGAGCAGAGGGTAGTGGCAGAATAGAGTCTGAGGGCACAGGTCCTTGGGATGACACAGGGTCCAGCCTCAGCAAAACTGGGGCTCACCGTGGGCCTGGAATGTTGGGGTCTAGTGTAGGGGATGGTGGTGTGGGTGGTGCCCAAGGGGCTGGACTGATGAGATCTGGTCAGGGGGTGGATACCAGAAGCCACAGGCTAATTGGGTCTCCAAGCCTGGGTGCTCAGGGGTCTGGGAGGACACTAGGAGACCCTGATGGGTTAAGAGGTCCAGGGACAACAGGTTCTGAACCAGACTTCTGGAATGGGTCAGGGGACTCCAGAGGACAAAGACCCAGAGGTGAGACAGGCTATGAGGATGGCTTAGGAGGTGCAAGGAGAATAGGACCTAGGTATGGTGGTGGCTCAGGGTATGCCAGGGAACTAGGTCTTGAAAATGCGGCTGGTTATAGTGATGGCTCAGCGACGTCAGGAGAAATGGGATCTGGTTATGGCGCTGGTTGTAGAGTTGCCTCTGGGACACCTGGGGGAACAGAGTCTGAGGAAGGGGGTGGTTATAGGCATGGCTCAGGGGTACCTGGGGAAATGTGGTCTGGAAACAAAGATGGTTCTGGTCCTGCAATAAGGGGGTCTGGGAGACTTGCTAGTCTCAAGAGTGGCTCAGGTAGCCCTGAAAGAGGGCCCATGGATGAAGCCAGGATACATCCAGAGGCCGGGGATGCATCCAGAGGCCAAGGGGATACTGGCCCTGGGGGAAGGCATCATTCTCATGGTGGCCTAGGGAGTCCTGGGACAGTGGAGTCTGTAGGTAAAGGTGGCCATGGGGCCTCTACAACAGTGGAGACTGTTGGGGAGGGACATGTGGAAGCAGAACCAGGGGTCTCTGGAAGAATAAGACCCTGGGGTCAGACTGGAGACTATGGGGACTTCAGAGCCTCAGGGTCTCTGGGGGCCTTTGGAGAAGGAGGCCATGAAGATGGCTCTGGGGGAGCAGGAGCCATGGAGCCAGGGTATCTGAAGGCAGGAGGTAAAGTGAATGACGGGGGTAGGACCAGGGACCTTGGTGCTAGGGCCTCTGGAGCTGGAGCTGGTCATTGGGATGATACCAGGTTCCCTGAGGCACTAGCTCCTCATGCTGGGGCCAGTTCCAAGAGCCAGGGGGCTTATGGCTCTGGTGATGTGCCGGGTTATGGGGGTGGATCAGGAATTCGAGGGCCTCAGCAAATTGGAAGGAGAACAGCTTATGGAGAAAGGTCAGGGGGTCTTGGGCCTGGGGGGATCGGGCCAGGGGGTGAGGCAGGTTATAAGGATGGTATTGGGCCCTCTGGGGGAATAGGGCTTGTAGATGAGGTAGGCTATAGGAAAGATTTGGGAGCTCCTGAGGGAATGGGTTCAGTGGGTAAGGCAGATCATAGGGGTGGTTTGGAGGGTTCTGGGAGAATTGGGTCAGGGGGTGAGATAGGTTATAGGGATGGTCTGGGGGGTTCTGGGAAAACGGGGTCAGGGGGTGAGGCAGGTTATGGGGATCGCTTAGGGGGTTCTGGGAGAATGGGGTCAGGGGGTGAGATAGGTTATAGAGATGGTCTGGGAGGTTCTGAGAAAATGGGGTCAGGGGGTGAGGCAGGTTATGGGGATGGCTTCAGGGATCCTGGGAGAATGAGGATGGGGGGTGAGGCAGGTTATAAGGATGGTTTGGGGAGTTCTGGGAGAATGGGGTCACAGGGTGATACAGGTTATGGGGATGGCTTGGAGGGTTCTGGGAGAATGGGAATGGGGGGTGGGGAAGGTTATAAGGATGGTTTGGGGGGTTCTGGGAGAATTGGGTCAGAGGGTGAAATAGGTTATAGGGATGGTCTGGGGGGTTCTGGAAGAATGGGGTCAGAGGGTGAGGCAGGTTATGGGGATGACTTGGGGGGTTCTGGGAGAATGAGGATGGGGGGTGGGGCAGGTTATAAGGGTGGCTTGGAGGGTTCTGGGAGAATCGGGTCAGGTTATGATGATGGCTTGGAGGATTCTGGGGGAATGGGGTCAAGGGGTAAGGCAGGCTATGGGGATGGCTTGGAGGGTTCTGGGAGAATGGGGTCAGGGGGTAAGGCAGGCTATGGGGATGGCTTGGAGGGTTCTGGGAGAATGGGGTCAGGGGGTAAGGCAGGCTATGGGGATGGCTTGGAGGGTTCTGGGAGAATGGGGTCAGGGGGTAAGGCAGGCTATGGGGATGGCTTGGAGGGTTCTGGGAGAATGGGGTCAGGGGGTAAGGCAGGCTATGGGGATGGCTTGGAGGATTCTGGGAGAATGGGGTCAGGGGGTAAGGCAGGCTATGGGGATGGCTTGGAGGATTCTGGGAGAATGGGGTCAGGGGGTAAGGCAGGCTATGGGGATGGCTTGGAGGGTTCTGGGAGAATGGGGTCAGGGGGTAAGGCAGGCTATGGGGATGGCTTGGAGGGTTCTGGGAGAATGGGGTCAGGGGGTAAGGCAGGCTATGGGGATGGCTTGGAAGATTCTGGGAGAATGGGGTCAGGGGGTAAGGCAGACTATGGGGATGGCTTGGAGGGTTCTGGGAGAATGGGGTCAGGGGGTAAGGCAGGCTATGGGGATGGCTTGGAGGGTTCTGGGAGAATGGGGTCAGGGGGTAAGGCAGGCTATGGGGATGGCTTGGAGGGTTCTGGGAGAATGGGGTCAGGGGGTAAGGCAGGCTATGGGGATGGCTTGGAGGATTCTGGGAGAATGGGATCAGGGGGTAAGGCAGGCTATGGGGATGGCTTGGAGGATTCTGGGAGAATGGGGTCAGGGGGTAAGGCAGGCTATGGGGATGGCTTGGAGGATTCTGGGAGAATGGGGTCAGGGGGTAAGGCAGGCTATGAGGATGGCTTGGGAAATTCTGAAAGAATTTGGTCAAAGGGTGAAGCAGGTTATGGGGACGGCTTGGGGGGTTCTGGGAGAATGGGGTCAGGGGGTAAGGCAGGCTATGGGGATGGCTTGGGGGGTTCTGGGAGAATGGGGTCAGGAGATGAGACCGGTTATAAGGATGGTTTGGGGGTTTCTGGGAGAATCAAATCAGGGGGTGAGGCAGATTATAGGGATGGTCTGGGGGGTTCTGGGAGAATCGGGTTAGGAGACGAGGCAGGTTATAAGGATGGCTTGGGAGGTTCTGGCAGAATCTGGTCAGGGGGTGAAGCAGGCCGTAGGGGTGATTTGGGGGGTACTGAGGGACTGGGGTCAGGAAATGAGGCAGATTATAGGGGAGGCTCACGGGTATCTGAAAAAATGGGGTCAGAAGGTGAGGTGGGCTACAGAGATGGTTCAGGGAGTTTCAGAGTAACAGGCACACAGGCTGGAGTGGGGTATGAGGGTGCACCCAGAGACCAAGAAGCCATAGGGCAAGGGTCAAGATACTGGACAGCATCAGAAGGGACTGATGGTGGCACAAACTCCAAAGATGGCTCAGAGAGGGGCAGAGGAAGGAGGCTTTTGAAAGGGGCACGTCCAGGACTGGGCTCTAGGACGACTGGGGTGCCAGCAACTACAGATGGTGCAGCATGCAGGGACGACCCTTCGGGCGCAGGGGTGTTGGGGATTCAAGGAGGGTCACAGAGTCTTTCAGATGGGCAGGACTCCAAGAAGGGTCTCAGGGGCCCTGGAACCTCAGGGGTCCCTGAGGCGCCGGGGGCTGTTGGCTCTATGGGAAAATCAGGTGTCAGAGAGTGGCAAGATGCTGCTGGGATCCCAGGGTCTCCTGGGGGCAGAGAGCCTCCCAGTAGGGAGGGTGGGTCTGCAGATCAAGCAGGGGGTATGGGGGCTTCTGGGTTTCCTGATGGTCAGGGCGCAATGGAGGGTGAGACGTGGGCAGATGCGGCTGCTCTGGAATGTGGACATGAGCAGGACTTCTGGAAAGCAGGCCCAGGAACACCAGACAGGGGTAGAGCAGCTGGCCTTGGGGGATTTGCACCTCGGGGAGGTGGGGACTCACAGGTGGAAGGCAGAAGGATGGGAGCTGCATGGAGGAGTTCAGCGGGTACAGGCCAGGTTCTGGACAGCAACCGGATGCCTGGGGAAAGGAATAAATCAGCATCAGGTTCTGCTGATGGACAAGGTGTAAGCCACACTGGGGCCCTAGACAGGGAAGACCAGGGATTTGGCCAAGGTAGCACAGGTGCTGGGAATCAGTCCCCAGGTTCCAGAGCTTCCAGATCTCTGCAGGAGAAAGATCCCACTTTCAGTGGGACCCATGATGGCTCCAGGAGCAGGAAGGGTGCTCCAGGCCAAGAAGGAGCTGGTGGGCGTCAAGGCCCATGGTTCCTGGATAGCAAAGGGTCAGGTCCTGGAAGGGGCAGGTCTATTGGCCCAGGGGACTCAGGTGTCCTGGAGGAAGAGAATTCCACTTATAGGGAGAATGGCTTCACCCAAAAACCTGGGGATTTAGGGCCTCAGGGAGCCTGGAATAGCCTAGATGGGCCCTTTGGCAGAAAAGACTCTGTAGACAGATCAGGGGGCATCCAGGGCATGGGCTTTCAGCTAGACAAAGGACATAGAGGAGAAAGAGGGTCCCTGGAGGCTGAGAATGACAAGGCCCAGGGTCCAGGTGCCCAAAAGGAATATGAGGGATGGGGAGCAGAAGAGTGTGGCGGGTCAGACAGAAGGCCTGGCCAGCTCAGAAGCAGGTCCCTGAGACAGTCAGGGGTGGAGGCTGGAACAGCAAAGAGAAGGGGAGCAGAGGAGGGCAGAGGCTTGGGGCAGCCACTGGGAGGAGACAGCAGAGGGAGCGGAGGGGTGACTCTGCACGAAGACTGGAGCCAGGAGCCCCCAAGTCATCTTGGCAGCAGGAGAGGTGGCAAGGACGGCAGGTCAGACATCTATGGCCAGGGGAGGGATGCCACCCCGAGTACCAGATCCAGATCCAAGCGTGGCACTGACGCTTTCTCCAAGGAGGCCCAAGGTAAGTATTTCTCAGGGGAATGGCTCCCGTGGGGTAGAGCCAAGGGCAACTGGAATGACTGGGTCGGTCTCAATTCTGTCTCCAGCCCCAGGAGTTTGTCCCTGCTGGCGCCCCTCCCCCCATTTTTAGGGATCTCTTCCCATCTAGGAAGCAGCCTCTTCTTCCTTGTGCAGGTGGGATCCAGGCTGCGTGGGGCCCAGAGGTCTCTGGGTCTCTGTCTTAACATCCTATGTCCAAAGAACTAGAGCTGTTGAAATGCTCTGTGTGAGCCACTCAGACCTCAGACTTCCCACCCATGTGACTCAAGGGGACCCTTCATCTACCTTGCATCCCAGGTCTCCCATACAAGCCTAGGTCCTGCTGAGAAGAAATGGAAGGTTTGGCTTTGCTGAGCCCAGCTGGCAGGATGTGGTGGCCTCCCAGGGCACAGTGTAGGCCATGGTCTGGGAGGCTGGGCCTTGGGGGGAATCCTTGGGTGGCTAGCCCCCCCAAACTCCCTCTGTGTATCTCCAGGCCCCATGAGCTACTTCTCCAAGAGCCTGGCTGACCTGGAAGTACAGCAGGGAGAGGCCGCTGTCCTCTCCTGTACCCTCACCCGTGACCTGGGCCCCGGTGCCTGGTTTAAAGATGGAGTCAAGGTACGGCCTGCCCCTGTGCTTTTCCAGCCAGTTTGTGGGAGGGGCCTCTGCTTACCCCGGGCGGGGGGGGGGGGGGTGGCCTGGAGGAGCTGGGCAGGGGTGGGGATGACAGGCTCTTCTGTGGCCCTTGTTTCCAGCTCAGCGCCCAGGATGGAATCACTTTTGAGCAAGATGGTCTCGTGCACAGCCTCCTCCTTGCCCACGTGCAGGGGCCCCAGGCTGGGAGGTACACCTTTGTTGCCGGCAACCAGCGGAGCGAGGCCACCCTGAGTGTCCATGGTGAGGCTCCGCCCTGCCCTGCTCAGCAGCCCCTTTGCACCAGGTGGTATGCTCCCCCTTTAGACACCTGACTGTGTGCTAGTCTGCAGCCAGTGACGAATCTCATCCTCAGTCTGAGAAGGTGATTTTAAAAAGCCGACCCACACTCTCCCTACCCTCTGTCAGGAAGAGAGGTCTAATCCTAGTCCCTCCTGCAGCAGATGAAGCCCATTCATCCCCTTGTTAGTCCTCTTGGGGAGGGGTCTTTACTCTCGGCCACATTTCCTTCTCCGGGTCCTTGTGTCCCCACCCCCCATGTGCGCGGTGCCCAGGCTGCCGTTTGACGCCCTTGCCCCGTTGTGTCTCTAGATCGCCCCGTCATCGCTCCAGATGTGACAGAGAAACTGAGAGAGCCCCTGGTGGTCAAGGCTGGGAAGCCGGTGACAGTGAAGATCCCCTTCCAGAGCCACCTCCCAGTTCAGGCTGCCTGGAAGAAGGACGGAGCTGAGCTGGTGGGCAGCGGCAGCAGCCGGGGGGTCCAGGTGGCCCTGGGGGACGGCTTCACTCGGCTGTGCCTCCCTAGCGCTGGCAGGAAGGACCGTGGCCAGTACAGCGTGACGCTGAGGAGCGAGGGAGGCTCCGTCCAGGCCGAGCTCACCCTGCAAGTTCTAGGTGCCAGCCCCGGCCTTCTCCCCAGCCAAGGCCTGAGGGTCCTGGGCTTCTGGAACCTCCCTGCCAGGAGGAGCAGGCCCAGAGTGTGGTCCCCGGGCTCAGATCCTCATTTGCATGCTGTTTAAGATCCAGACCTTCTCCACCTTGTCCTTTCTCCCCCTCTCAGACTGGTCAGGAAAAAGCAGTTTAGATAAATACAGGGCTGGGCTCCCTATGGTTGTGCTTCTCCAGGAGAATGCGCCCGGCCCCGGGAGCTAACGCACCCGGCCTTGAGTGGTGGCAGCAAGTTAGCGTGGAGCAGGGGCAGCCACGGTGGCACGTTCCACGTCACCCCTGTGGGTCTGTGTGTGTGTGTTGGGGGTGGAGACCGGGGACACCTCCGGGTAATGCCCAAGGCCCTCTGGACATTCTACCCCACTGCAGGCTTATCCGCTGATGAGGGGGGCAGTCTAGTGCCACTCCCCTCCAGCTCCTTTGACCCCCCCTTCTCTTCCTGCTCCTCTCGGTGGGACCCCAGACAAGCCCCAGCCCCCACAAGGTCCCCTGGAGGCACAGGACTGCCAGGGGGCTGGTGTCTGCCTCCACTGGCGGCCCCCCCAGGACGACGGGGGCCGGGCCTTGGAGCACTACGTGGTGGAGAGGCGGCAGGCTGGCAGAAGCACTTGGCTGAAGGTGGGCGAGCCCCCCGCAGGCACCACCACCTTCACCGATACCCACGTGGAGCAGGGCAAGAAATACACCTTCCGAGTGCGGGCTGTGACCTCTGAGGGGCCCGGGGAGGCCCTGGAGTCCACAGAGGTGCTGGTGGCTCCCGAGGGTAAGAGGGCTCTAACACTCCCGGGCTCTCCGCTGTGCCCAGAGAGTAGGCGGGGCTGCCCCAGACACTGAGGGACACCGGGGGTCTTGGGGCCCTTCTAGAGCACTGTGGAGACTCCTGACGTCAGCTTCCTTGGGGATCTGGCGGGCAATCAGGAAGCAAGATTTATGGGGTCTTCTCGTGGCCCTGGCTCTCTGGGAGAAGGGGTGGACAAGCAGAGCCCGCGTTCTCAGGAGCGTGGGTGGGGCAAGCGCCATTCTCCAGCAGATGCCCTCCATCTGGAGGGAACTTGAAGCTGAGGGGCCTCAGGGCAGCCTCTAGGCTCCCAGGCCACAGCCAGAACAGTGTCCTAGGGCAGGCTGGCTCAGCCCCCTGATGCTCCCTGGGAAAGAGCAGAGTGTGGCCCCCAGGACCTCACTGTGAGCTGGCACCTTTCCTCAGCCGCTGGGCTGATCTGCACCTTCTCTGCCCCCAGCTCTCCCCGGGCCCCCTTCCACCCCAGCCATCCAGTCGGCCTCCAGCCAGGGCATCACACTGACATGGACGGCACCTAGGGGCCCCGGCAGTGCCCACATCCTGGGCTACCTGATCGAGAAGCGCAAGAAGGGGAGTAACACCTGGACAGCAGTAAATGCGCAGCCCGTGCCTGGTGAGTGGGCCAGAATGGGCGCTCTGAGTTATCCTGGCCCAAAGCTTCCCTACGTGACCTCCGGGCTCCAGGGTCCTGTGGCACCATCGTGCCCGATCCCGTTAGTACAGTGGGTCTCACTTGGGGTGGTCTCGCCCCCTGCGGGCATTTGGCAATTGTCTGGCAATTTGGGGTTGTCATAACTGAAGTGTGGGAAGGTGGGGGGTAGAGGCCAGAGGCGCTGCTGAACATCCTACGATACACAGGGCCACGCCCCTCTCCCCATCCCCACGCCCCCAAAGAACTATTTGGCTACAAATGCCAATAGTGCCAAGGTTAGGAAACCCTGGAGAGGGTTCCAGAAGTCTCAGGATGGAAGCCAGAGATGGAGCTGCTAGCACTAACCCCTTTCCTTCGGGCCTGGACCTCGGGCAATGCACTCTTTTCTCTAGATCTTACCTTCTTCATCCATAAGATGGGGAGAAATGTCCCCTATCCCATTAACTTCCCTATGGTTTCCAAGAAACTGCTTTCTGAGATTGGAAAGAACTCAGAAAAGTCCAAGCCAAGTTTGCAGGAGAAAGACCAGGTTTGAGGCGGGTTGTCAGGAGACCAGGTTTCTAGCCAGGGCTGTGCCACTTAGGAGCAGAGGCCTCTCAGGGCCTCAGTTTCCTCATCTCTGGAAAAAGGGTTTGGAACTAAGGGCATTCTTCCAACTTCCCTATTTAGTCATTCTGTCTTATTTATAAATATATATATTTATAACAACTCTTATAACTCTGTAAAGCAGAGAGAACCAGAGAGATTAAGGCACTTGTCCGAGACCACCAGCAGGTTAGTGACAGAACCAGACAAGGATTAGGGCCTCTGACATCCTGAGCAGTGTTGTTTTCACCTTGGAGAGAACCGAGTCACCGGTAGCTGGCTGCCTGGAGAGGAGGAAGGTGTTAGCACCCTAGGTTTGGTCTTTTCCAGAGCTTGGTGGTGCCATCTGTGTCCCCATCACCTGGTCCTGTCACGGTGGGACTAATGTGGGGTTGGCTTCTCACAGGCAGGAAGTGGACCGTGGTGGACATGCGGCAGGGCTGTCAATATCAGTTCCGGGTCACGGCTGTGGCTCCCTCTGGCCCCGGAGAGCCTGGACCCCCATCAGATGCTGTCTTTGCTCGGGACCCCATGAGTAAGTAGAACACCAACCCAGGTTGGGGGTGGTGGTGGTGAGGCGCAGGGGACAGCTCTGAAGCCCGCGGGACAGGACTGGGACCGTAGGTCAGGGCCAGTCCTGAAGGAAATGGTCAGGAAGGCTGGAAGACAAAGGTCGGAAGGCCTCTGGGGTGAGGCATATTTTAGGGGCCTGGGGGAGACATAAGCCCCCAAGTTGAGATCAGACAGGCCCAGGGGCCAGGCAGTGGGGATTAGAAGAAGCCCTTCCTAAGATCACTTTGCTCACTCTTCAGGTTCTGAGAAGGTCAGCTCTCAAGGACTCATTCCAGTCCTGTAACTGTCCACCCACCCCAGTGAAGGGTCGTCATCTCTGTGGGGCAGGTGGGAGGTCACAGTGGAACCTCACCATTGACTCTCCAAACAGCAGATATTTGCCCTTCAAGGTGGCTAACACTGTGCCCGCAACTAGATAAATAAATCCTGGTCTCTGCCCTTGAGAAACATTCAGCCTCAAACAGCATTTCCCTGTCTGTGATTTCAGACCTCCATGCACAGAGAGATGTCAGAGCATCATGATGTTGAGAACAACACAGACAGCCAAAAAGTTCTGTGATCAAAGATGTTCATAACAACAACCACCACCACCACAACAACAGATATTTATAACATCTAGCCTCTGATATTTCCAAGTCCTACAGGAAAGAGTCCTGTTCTAGTTTGAGCCAGATTTCCCAAATTTGAGGAGAGAATACCTTTTCCACAAAACACCTATCCAAAACCTCACCCCAAGACATACAACTTGGAAGACGCTCCTCTGTATACCTCTTATGAGCCTCTTATCCCCTTACGAGTCTGCTAATGACAAGCCATGGAGGGAGCGGCACATTTCTGGCACCTCCTGGGTTGGCCAGGTGGTCCACACCTTGAGAGTACTTTTGTATCCCCACAGGGCACACACGGTAGGCGTCAGGTCTGTTGAAACGAACCCAGCAGGAACAGAACGTTGTACAAGTTGAATGGACCCAGTGGCATCTAAGTTTTAGTCCTAGAAAGGGCAGAGTGTGGAGTGGAGGGGATGAGAGGGGGAAGATTTTATCCCTTGCAGGTGGACCAACCCCGTCCTAGTTTATCAATCTCTCTCCCTCTCTCATCGCTAATAGGGAATGGAGACAGCAAGCAGCGTAAGCAGCGCCCCACATTAGCCACCCCAGTCCCTACCTGTCCTAGACCCTTGCTACTAAGCATGGTCCATGGACCAGCAGCATTACCTGGGGACTTGCTAGGAATGCAGAATCTCAGCCCTCACCCAGGCTGCCGAATTAGGATCTGTAGTCTTAACCAAATCCCCAGGCAGTTTGTAAACAAATTCAAGTTTGAGAAGCACTGCCCTGGTCCAGAGTTAGAAACACGTGGACAGCTCTTAAAAATCCTGCTGCCTGGGCTGCACCCCAGACTAATGAAATGCACGTTTCTGGGGGTGGGATCTAGGCATCGGTGTTTGTAAGGTTCCTCCTACATGATTCCAGTGGGCAACCAGGCCTGAGAGACTGCTGTGCAATTCACAGAGCCCTTTCTTTACACACGTCACAACCCCTGCGGGTGCGTAGGGCCTGTTATTATCCTTCCCATTTAACAGGTGAAGAGTAAGTATGGACTGAGTGCCCAAAAGGCGGTCTTGACTAACTTAGAGCTCAGAACCAAAAGATAGAATTCTAGCCTTCGGGGATCTTGGAGCCCAAGAGGTCATCAACGAAAATACCCCATTCCAGGAAATACAGAAGGGCAGTTAGGGGAAGTGGGTTGGCAGGTGGCTGAATGAGTGGACTGAGGTGGGGAAAGCTTTCTGGAGCAGGTGGCCTGGGATCTGTGGTGCGTAGCTGAGGCAGAGTATAGGATAGAGTAAGGGTGTGGTTCCAGGTACCTGCTCTAGGGAAGTCTAGGGGCAGAATCCTTAAGTGAAAGAGATACCCAGCCTCCCCCATGAAAACTAATGAATATCCACACTGAGTGGCCTCCCTCAAGAGAGGGTGATGCCGTTCCTGACATTCCCGTGGTACCTGGCCAGGACCCCCAGGGCCCGTGAGGGACCTCCAAGTCACAGATACGTCGAACACCAGCATCACCTTGAGCTGGGCCCAGCCGGATGCTCAGGATGGGGACGAAGCCCAGGGATATGTGGTGGAGCTGCGTGGCTCAGACAGTCTGCAATGGAGCCCATGCCATACGGGCACCGTGCCGGTCACCACCTTCACAGTCAAAGGGCTTCGGCCCCAAGAGGGCTACTTCATGAGGGTGACAGCAGTTAACGACGGGGGCCACGGCCAGCCCACTGCCCTGGATGCATTAGTGCAAGCCATGCCTGTTACCGGTGAGTGCCACCTCCTTGCTCTTCCTATGCCCCCTTCCTGAGAGGGCCTCTGGGCAGCGTCCGTGTACTTGCCGAGCCAGGATCCCCCTCCCCAGTTTCATGAAGGGCCATTTATCAAGCACCTATTATGAGCCCGGCACTGGGCCAGGCAGGCCCGTCCAGAAATGTTTTCTCATTACAACTCATAAAAATCCTACAGGGTTCATATATTTGCCCCCAATTTACAGATAGGGAACCTGAGGTCAGAGGCCCTTGGCCCTGGGTCATACCACTGGTATGTGGCATAGCCAGGATTTAAGCCAGGTGACTCTGACTCCAAAGTCCAGGCTCTCTCCAGGATTCTTTGCTGCTTCCCAAGCATGACCTGAGAAGGCATAAGTGCTACTCAAGTGCTACTAAGCACCCACAGTTCGTGCTCAGAGTAGAAGACACACAGCTCCCTGTTACCCAAATGTGGATCTTTTCCTTTGGATTTAACCCCTGGAAACAGCTGACTCGTCTTTGACCCAAGCTGACCTGGGCCATCCCAGCAGGCCCTACTTGTCATAGTAACCATAAGGAAGACAAGTACAATGAATAGCACGTGTACCCAGAATCCAGAATCCTGGAACCTTGTCCTGTTTCTGCCTCCGGCTTGGTGTGGTCCCAAGCCTATCACTTCCTAGCTCAGATCAGTGTTCATCTATCTCCTCTGCAAAACAAGAGTTGGATTACCTTTTCACTATCCCCCTCTGTTCTGGCCTAACCCTTACCCTCTCCCCGATGGCTTCCCTTTCTCAGCTCCCCACCACCTCCTGCGGCTCCCCCTGCCCCCGGGATCCTCCTCCCAGCTCCCTATCCATTTCCTCCAGAGCCTCCCCTGCCACCATGGATCTCTGCACCAATTAGTCGGGCCCAGACTTCCCCCTCCAGCTCCGCCTTGTTGGAGACCTGGAGCTGGGGCCCAAGTGTGGAGGGAGGTGACGAGCCATATTGTGTGTTCCAGTCTGTCCCAAGTTCCTCATGGATTCCAGCACAGAGGACCTGCTGATGGTCAGAGCTGGGGACACCATTCGTGTGCCTGTTTCCTTTGAAGTGAGTATATCTAATGGGGAGTGGGGAAGAAGGGAGCCCAGAGCAGCCAAGAGAGCCGGATTCAGCCCTGTGGTTCTCTTCCCCACCGCCCTCCTTTTTGGTCCCCAGCCAGTGGTCAGGGCTTGTGCTGGAAATCAGGCCAGAAGTGAGGAAGGAAGAGGGTCCTCCCTGAAGGCACAGCCCCTCACCTGGCCACTGGGTGGCCACTCTGCTCTTGTCTACAAGTCCCTCTAGTGGTAGCTTCTGTCACTGCACCTCTAAGCTATGGTGCCCACTTTCCTCCACCTCTCCTTACTTAGCCTGGGAATTCAGGGGCCTGCAGGATGGATAATCCCTTTTGACCTTAGAATGAGTATTGTACAAGCACATGACCTGCATTTGACTCGGGATGATCCCCAACCAACACCACCTGTCTCTGTATGTGTAATGTAGCAGTAATGTGTGGTGGCTGGAAGCCCAGATTGCCTGGGGTCAGGTTCTAGCATCATTACTCACTAGCCGTTTGACTTTGGACAAATATCTTAACCTCTCTGTGTTCCAAATTCCTCATCTGTCAAATGGGGATAATAGTAACTTATCTCAAAGGATTTTTCTGAGGATTCAAGGAATTAATACATGGAAAGCATGTGCAGTACCTGGCATATAGCAAGTGCCCAGTGTGTGTTATCCATCAGTAATTACGATGATGATGATGATTACTATTAAGATCATCATTGTCGGGGCGCCTGGGTGGCTCAGTCGGTTAAGCATCCAATATCGACTCAGGTCATGATGTTTCGGTTCATGCGTTCTAGCCCCGCGTTGGGATCCACACTGTTAGTGTGGAGCCTACTTGGGATTCTCTCTCTCTCTCTCTCTCTCTCTCTCTCTCTCTCTCTGTCTCCCCTGGCCCCTCCCCCCTTCTCTCTCCCTCTCCCACTTGCACTCTCTCTCTCTCTCTAATTAAATTTTAAAAGCCTTTAGAAAGAATCATCATTGTCACCAACATCATCTGTGTGGGAACTCATAGGCGGCAGAGCCAGACTCAAACCCAGACATAACTCTAAATTACATGTCCTTGGGGCACCTGGGTGGCTCAGTCGGTTAAGCGGCCGACTTCGGCTCAGGTCATGATCTCATGGTTCGTGAGTTCGAGCCCCGCGTCAGGCTCTGTGCTGACCGCTTGGAGCCTGGAGCCTGCTTCGGATTCTGTGTCTCCCTCTCTCTCTGCCCCTCCCCTGCTCATGCTCTGTCTCTGTCTCAAAAATAAACAAAACATTAAAAAAAAATTTAAATTACATGTCCTTAACAATTAGACCATAATAAGGACAACGGTGGTGACAAAAATACCTAACACACACTGAGTGTTTAACACTGAGTGTTCCTTGGCCCTCTTCTCTATGCTTTCCACGTGTTACTAACTTCTCCAATCCTCAGAACAATCCCGTGAGGTTCATTACTGTCGGAATGCCCATTTGACTCTGATGCCCAGTGAATACAGTACCAGAGGATCTCGCGGGGAGCTGGGGGTTTGCCTTACTCTCCCTGTCCTGCTTCCTCACTGTCCCACCGCCCCCTACTATCCTGTATCATTCCCTCTCGACCAGCCCCTCCCTAAAGAGGCACTTCCCACCTCTGTGATTCTGCCCAGACATTTCCCCTCCGAGAATGCTCTTCTCCCCTTAGGCCCAGCTTAAATACCATCACCCCCACAAAACCTCCCCTGCTTACTTTTCTTTCCTCTCATTTCCCAGGCTGCCCCCATGCCTGAGGTGACCTGGCTGAAGGATGGCTTGCCCTTGCCTAAAAGAAATGTGACCTTCACCAAGGATGGCCTCACCCAGCTCCTGATTCCTGTGGCCAGCCTCTCAGACAGTGGCCTCTACACTGTGGTGCTGAGGAGCTTGGAGGGCAAGGAGGCTACCTACAGCTTCCCCCTCAGGGTGGCAGGTGAGGCAGGCCTAGGTAGGGTCTGCCGACACTGGCTTGCCACTCCCCAAGGCATGGAGCTCTCCATCTAGCCTAGTCTCAGCTCGTCTACCATGCCAGGGAATCCAAGGTGACCACACCACCAGCCATTCCTAAGAGCTTGAAGAAAGGAGAAAAGGCAGAAGGAGAGTCTGGAGTGGGGTGCGGGGTGCGGGTCCGTTGTCCTGCCCCAGGAACTTAGGGACAGTCAAGCCACAGCCCTTCACTGGACTTGTTATTCTTTATTGGGGGTCAGTGAGCAAAGATAGTCATCATCATTACCTCAACTGAATGAGCCTTGGAAGGATTGTCTGTGGTCCTTGCACACGATAAATGCTGCCCTCCCCACTGGGACTCCCACATAGCCCCTACCCACCCTGGAGAAGCTTCTAGAACACAGAAGTGACCTACAGCTAATGATGGGGGCTCTGCAACTTGGTCTTGTGGAAGCAAGTCCCTCCGCTGTCCTGTGTCATTTGACTTATAAACCAGAGTGAATTCAAATAATTCTTGTTGGAAAGGTTTTCTACTCTCTAGGGATAGCTGCAGACCCCCAGCTGAGCTCTCTCTCTGGCTCTAGCTGCCTGCATGGCAAGACTGCACTCCCAGGACCTCGGAAGACTTGGGGACCTCCGGGAGGGCCGTACAGAAGCCCTGGGGACCCCTGCTCAGTACCCCCGGAACTCAGCTCCCTTTGCTTTCTTGAGCAGCATGCCCGAAGGCTCCCGGACCCATCCGCCTGCAGGAGAACGTGCCTGGGACAGTGACGGCTGAGTGGGAACCTTCTCCAGATGAGGCCGGGGATGTCCCCCTGCACTACGAGGTGCTGACACGCTCCTCGGAGCACGGGCCCTGGCGCCAGGTGGCCGACCACGTGCACACCAACCACTTCACCCTCCTGGGTGTGCTCCCCGGCCACGAGTACCACTTCCGGGTGGTGGCCAAGAACGAGCTGGGGGCCAGCCAGCCCTCAGACACCAGTCAGCCCTGGTGCATCCAGCGGCAGCGAGGTGAGCTCTCGGGGATGCGGGCTGCCACTGGGGGGCAACCGGGGCAGTGGTGGCCGAGCTCCGCTCAGTGTGTCTCTGGCCGCCCCGCCCTCATCCCCGCCTCCCCGCCTCCCCCACTCCCCGCCTCACCACCTCCGAACCTCGCTCAGCCTACGGGCCTCTGTGTCCTTGACTCAGGGTGGGTCCAGAGAGAACAGAGGGCCGTGGGTGTCCACGTGTCCAGGAAGCCTTTGGGCGGGGTCGCAAATCAGCTGCAGGCAATACAGCAAAGAGAGGTTAATGTTTCTCTGAAAACCAAGTGTGTTTTAGAGTTAACGAAATGTGGGCCTTCAAAGTAGTTACTAGAAAAAGCAGATGATGAAATCGAATGCATGATTCCATATTTCTAAAACACACACACACAAAAATGTCTGGAAGATTCCACACCAAAATGTTAGCCCTGGTCGTTGATAGGCAGTGAAATTATGCATGGTTTTTATTCTTTCCCTTTTTGACTTTCTATACATTCTAGTTTGTCCACAGTGAATGTGTATTAGCTTGTAGTTGAAAAAAAAAATCCAAAAGGTATTTTAAGAAAAAGATAAAAAAGTGAGTCAAGCCGTGGGGGCCAAATTTGCAGGTAAGATGTGGCAGAAGGACCGAGGAAATGCCTACATTCCATGTGACTCACGCCTCAGCCAGCCCTTCCTTGCTTGCTGACCTTTCTCTCTCTCTCTCTCCCTCTCTCTCGCCCTGGTTTCTGCCACAGACAGGTTCACGGTGAAGGCTCCCAGCTACCGGGAGCCTGACCTGAGCCAGAAGCCCCGGTTCCTGGTGGGCCTGCGGACCCACCTGCTGCCTGAGGGCTGTGAGTGCTGCATGAGCTGTGCCGTCCAGGGCTGGCCCCGGCCCAGCGTCACCTGGTTCAAGGACGACCAGAGCCTGGCAGGAAACCCGGAAGTATATAGCACTGATGTGCTGGGCGTGTGCTCCCTCATCATCCCCAGTGTCTCCCCCAAGGACAGCGGCCAGTACAAGGCAGTGGCTGAGAACACGCTGGGCCAGGCTGTCAGCACCGCCACCCTCATTGTCATAGGTAAACGTCCCGCCCTGGCAGAAGGCCAAGCTGGCAAGGGGGAAGGGAAGGAGAGTCAGAGCAGGGAGCCCACCCTGTCGCCTCAAGAGTGAGTGGGCTGCAGGTCAGGATACCAGGTTCTTCCAACCGCCTTGGCTCTCCAGGATCTCTGTTACCTAAGCTGGCCATCTCTTGCCATCCAGGGCCTTGATTTGCCCATCTGCAAAATGAGGTATTGACTTAGATCCTTGACAACCAACTCTTAGCTTAGGGGACTATGTGCCACCCACCCAAGCTTCCCAGTATGGCCTTGCAATACATCTCAAGCTGAGAGCTAAAGAGGCTTCTTCTGCCTTCTGTGTTGCACCTTCATAAATTTGCCCAGATACAGACGTTAAGTCCAAAAAGCCCTGCTGATTTCCTTATCAGTAGTCTCCTTTTCAGTAAAGCAAATAATATATGTTAGTAAGAAACCATTTTTCCTTAATAGTACTTAAACATCTTCTATTTTGAAGAAGGGGGGAAAACAGTAACTCCTACACATTTTTCACTCTTCAGAATCAACCTTTGGGCAAAATGGCCCTTTCAGCCCCGAACCAGCGTGTCTTTTGTTTCTGTGGCATTTACGCCAAGGCCCTCGGGAAGCCACTCTCAAAGCGCCCCAGCGTGTGCACACACCTAGTCCTGAAAAGACTGTTTTCAAAAAGGTGTTTGGAGATGGTTGCCAGGGAGGGAGTTTGCCCAAGCTCAGAGAGCACACGGTGTCTCTGCATTTGAACCCATGGCCCCTGACGGCGGAGCCCCTGGGCCTGACCCTGTTCTGTGTGACCTTCACCATGTAAGAGGGGTGGGAGGGGAAGTGGCAGCTGCTCCTTCGGGACCAGCCAGAATATTCTGGTGTGCTTTGTCTTGCAGAATCTAGCTCCTAGCCCCACCTCGCCCTGGGATGGCCCTGTCTGGCCCCACAGCCATCGGATGGTGACAGATTCCTGAAACTTCCCTCTTGACGCCCACACTGGCCCAGAGAGCCAGTCCTAAAGGATGGAGCACACTGGTAGTGCCCAGAGCCCCAGGGAGACAGAGTGAGGGGCTTCCTGGGGATGTTCCACCAGAAGGGCATGGAGTCCTTGGGGAAGAAAGAGAAGAAGCGGGGACATCCAGCCTCTCAACCCCAAGCCAAGTGCCTGAACGGATGACAGGGAGCCTCCTCCGCCCTCATTACGTGGGCTTCTTTCTTTTCTACTTTGGGGGAATCCGGAGAGAACCTGTCTGCAACATGGAGGCCAAGTCCTTGTTTTCCCGAGCTGGGTTCCTAGAGGGAGAGCAGGAAGAGCTGGGCCTGCTGTGGACACCAGAGGGAAGAATGAGGAGGTCAGAGGACCTGGGTGAGGGCCAGGGCGTCCAGGGCATGTGTGGAGGGAGTGCCTTCTGTGCCTTTCATCATTAAAACGTTAAGCTAATACAAGCCTATCGTTTGCAAGTTAACTTGGGGTTGGTGTGGTGGAGGAAAGGTTCCCAATGCAGAGCCTTCGTTCCAGGCTCCAGCTGGGAGGACGGGTGGGTTCTGGCTCAAGGGAAAAATTGGGTGAGGACTGGCCTCCTTCTGTAGCCCAGGCCTGTGAGCAGTGGCTTCCCGGGGCAGGAAAGCGGAGAAGACTTGTTGGGTCTGCATAGTAGAGAGACCTCCCACGCTCCTCTGTTTGGCAGAACTCCTGTGAGCGGCAGAGCAAGGGCTTTCCTGCGTGTTATAGTGTAGGGGTCACGGAGCCAGTGTTACCCAGGACTGCCCTTTGCCTGTCCCTCCCCGGCACCAGAAAGAGTCTGGGTTGGGGAAAATCCTACTCCAGGTTGTGACCTGTGGGCCCCGTGAGAAGGTGCTGAGAGAGACCGTCAAGTGCGTGGGGATTTGGCTCTCATCCAGGGCTGTGTGGGCCCCTCCTCGCCTTCTCCACAGTCCCTGTGTCACAGACAGGCTGGGACGCCTCCCTTTCCAGGGAAGGACCTCTATGTGACCTCCCACCGGAAGGTGCCCCTCCATCCCCAAGGCGTGGCCTCTGCGCCTCCTGGGCTTCCATGAAATACTCCAGGGTTCCCAGGGACGAGAAGGAAGGAGGGGGCCCCGGGAAGGCTGGGCCCCACTCTGTCCCAGGGTGCCAGCTCCGAGGCCCGGCCAGTGGCCTGACATAGTCTGCTCTTCACTCCCTCTGCCCGGATCCAGGCTTCCGTCTTCCTGGCCTCCCCTCACACCCAACTGCAGTCAGATGCAGGAAGGAAGGTGCACAAGCCCCACGGAGGGATGAAGGGATGAAGGAGGGTGGATGTCAAAAACTCCTTTCCGAGATGTGGGAATATGTGACCCAGGGAAAGCTTTCTGGATTCGAGAAATAATTGTCCACCCCAAATAGCCCAATAGCGGCCCCCAGAGGCAGGGGGACGGACTAGATGACCTTGTATAAGCCGTGGTTCACTCCTGCCCCCACCAGGGAAACCCACAAGAGCCGTTTTCCTTGGGTTTTCTCTTGCCGTCTTTGGCCACGGCAGGCCAACCTGGGGCCACGGGCAAAGAAAGAAGTTCTTGGAAACTACGAGGCAGTGGCCGAACACTTCAGCCTGTATGAACTGTTCGCCTGAGTGCTTTTTAGGCTGCAGTGTGGGGAGGGCAGGGCTTCAGCTCAGACCACAGTGTCAGCAATAGGGAGAAGAGGGGGGTTCCCACAGAAGGGATGACCCAGTGCCCGCGGCCTGCCTGGCTCTGAACAAAGGCTCACATAGCAAGGATGGAAGAAGAGCCCTTTCCGCATTCCTAAGGGTGGAGCTGGGGCCTGACCTTCCAAGGAGATACAAAAACAAAAGACCCCAACTTGTGATAGCTTCTCAAGATACATTCATCCATTTGATGGCCCAGAGCAGGTGCTGTGCAGGGAGGTACAAAGGTGACTCAGACATGGGACCCGCCCTCAAGACACCTACCTTCTGGAAGGGAGAGAAGACTGACAAAGGCACCAAGAAAGTCCTGAGGAGCTCAGAGGAGGGGAGAGCTGCAGGCTGAGAGCATCAAGGAGGGCTTCCTAAAGGAGGTGGAAACCTTCTCGGCAGATAAGCAGGAAGTGGGCTTGCAGAGATGAGAATGTGATTAGCGCGGGCTTGGAGGTGGGAAAGCACAGGCTGGGTTCAAGGACTGCAGGCGGATCAGTGTGAACAACTCAGCCCAGGACCGTGGAAAGCAGGGGTCTGTTTTGACGGTGGACACCAGAGCTCACGTCCAGGGCAAGTGATGTCACGTGTGCCTGGGAGGGAGTTGCACACTTCTGTAACCAGGACAGAACGTGAAGGAGAAGGGGAAAGATCATGGACATTTTCATTCATTTCCGCACAAAGCCCCCAAGCCCTTGCCAGTCAAGTACATTCCATGTGAGCATGAATGTTAGGGTTTGAAGACTAGTTCTGCCACCTAACTAGTTATGTGGCCTCAGCAGTTCCTTATCCTGTCTTTGCCCGCTTCCTCACTTGTAAATGAAGAACAATAATTCCGAACCCAAGGCCCCAAGGATTTCCTCCTGTTTTCTTCTCGAAGTTTTAGGGTTTTAATTCTCACTTTTAGATCTATCCCTTTTGAGCTGAGTTTTCTATGTGGTGTGAGGTAATAGCCAAAGCTTGCTTGCTTTCTTTTTTCATTATCCAGTTGGCCTAGCACCATTTTTTTTTTTAATTTTTTTTCAACGTTTTTTATTTATTTTTGGGACAGAGAGAGACAGAGCATGAACGGGGGAGGGGCAGAGAGAGAGAGGGAGACACAGAATCGGAAACAGGCTCTAGGCTCCGAGCCATCAGGCCAGAGCCTGACGCGGGGCTCGAACTCACGGACCGCGAGATCGTGACCTGGCTGAAGTCGGACGCTTAACCGACTGCGCCACCCAGGCGCCCCTACTTCATTCTTTTTTTGAGAGAGAGAGAGAGAGAGAGAGAGAGAGAGAGAGAGTGTGTGCTAAGGGAAGGGCCAGAGGGAGAGGGAGAGAGAGATACTCCTGAGCAGCCTCCATGCCCAGGGCAGAGACTGCCACGGGGCTTGATCCCACGACAGTGAGATTATGACCTGAGAAGAAATCGAGAAGTCGGATACTTAACCAACTGAGCCACCCAGGTACCCTGTCATTCAACGTGTTCAAAACCTAATGGGGGACACCTGAGTGGCTCAGTTGGTTGACTATCCAACTTCGGCTCAGGTCATGGTCTCACGGTTCATGAACTTGAGCTCCACATAGGGCTCTCTGCTGTCAGCACAGAGCCTGCTTCAGATCCTCTGTCCCCTTTTCTCTCTGCCCCTCCCCTGCTCGTGCTCTGTCTCTCAAAAATAAATAAACATTTTTTAAAAACCTAATGAAACTTGTTTCATGGCCCAAAGCATGGCCCATCTTGTTAAATATTCCCTGTGCACTTGAAAGGAGATGCATTCTGCCTTTGTTTCAGGGAGTGTTATGCAAATATCGATTAGGTGAAGTTGGTTGATGGTGTTATAAATCTGCCATATGCTTATTGATTTTCTTGCCATTTTCTCTCTCAGTTCCTGAGAAAGGAGTGTTGACATAGCCAACAAAATTCTGGACTTGTCTAGGGTATAATACGTATCTTTAATTTATCACAGTTTACATTCAAAGAATATGCCTCTTCAAATACAGAGTAAGAACCTCACCGTAGCATGCTTACTCTCTTCTCCTCTTTCCATCTTCTGGGCTGTTTTGTCATGGCTTTTTACTTCTACATAAGTTACAAATCCCAAATACGTTATTTTTTTTTCAGTGAATTTTTATTTTTGAATTATTTTTTATATAATTTATTGTCAAATTGGCTTCCGTGCAACACCCAGTGCTCATCCCAACAAGTGGTCTCCTTGATGCCCATCACCCACTTTCCCCTCTCCCCCACCCCCCAATCAACCCTCGGTTTTTTCTCTGTATTTAAGAGTCTCTTATGGTTTGCCTCCCTCCCTCTCTGTCTGTAACTATTTTTTTCCCCTTCCCTTCCCCCATGGTCTTCTGTTAAGTTTCTCAAGATCCACATATGAGTGAAAACATATGATATCTGCCTTTCTCTGACTGACTTATTTCACTTAGCATAATACCCTCCAGTTCCATCCATGTTGCTGCAAATGGCATGATTTCATTCTTTCTCATTGCCAAGTAGTGTCTCATTGAATATATAAACCACATCTTCTTTGTCCATTCGTCAGTTGATGGACAGTTAGGCTCTTTCCATAATTTGGTTATTGTTGAAAGTGCTGCTATAAACATTGGGGTGCACGTGCCCCTATGCATCAGCACTCCTGTATCCCTTGGGTCAATTCCTAGCAGTGCTATTGCTGGGTCATAGGGTAGTTCTACTTCTAATTTTTTGAGGAACCTCCACACTGCTTTCTAGAGCAGCTGCACCAGTTTGCATTCCCACCAAATACATTATTATTTCTGCTTTAAAAACTCAATTGTCAGGGCACCTGGGTGGCTCAGTCAGTTAAGCACCCAACTCGTGATTTTGGCTCAGCTCATCATCTCACAGTTCATGAGATCGAGACCCCCATTGGGCTCTGTGCTGACAGTGCGGAACCTAGTTGGGATTCTCTCTTCCTCTCTCTCTCTACCTCTTCCCCCTCACAATAAATAAATAAACTTTTTTTAAAAAAAACCTTAATTGTCTTTTAAAGATATTTTTAATGAGGAAAAACCATTTATATTTACTATTTTCAGTGTTCTTCACTCCTTTGTGTAGTTCAGGTCTCCATGTGGTATCATTTTGCTTCTGCCGAAAGAACTTGTTTGAACGTGTCTCGTATTGCAGGTCTCTTGACAATGTATTTTTTCAGCTACTATTCATCCTAAAAACTCTTTATTTATCCTTTGTTTTCTCCAGAGCCTACCAAAGAGGCTTTTATTCAATATATTAGCATATAAATGTTCACAGAAAAGCTGAATTATACTGTGATCCATATGCCCATCACCTGGATTCTACAATTAGCCTTGCTGTATCTACTGCATCACGTACCTAACCATCTGTGCGTCTCTCTATTCATCCATTAATCCATCCTATTATTTTTTTACACATCTCAAAGCGAGTTTCAAACATGAGTACACTTCACATCTGAGCATCTCAGCGTAGCAAAAGATTTTTTTAGTTACAGTATTTGGCCACGAGGGGGCTGCCAAGTGCCATCAAAAGCATGAGACGGTAACTAAATCTACAGTCCCAAAGGGTCCTGTTCTGGGGAATGTCTAGAGAAGTTTCACAAGGTGTAAACGGCATCATTTAGAAGGAGACTCCAGGGACGCCTGGGTGGCTCAGTTGGTTAAGCGTCTGACTCTTGATTTCCGCTCAGGCCATGATTTCACAGTTGATGGCATCGAGCCCTGCACCGAGCCCTTGCATCAAGCCCCGCATTGAACCACACATCGGGCTATGTGCCGACAGTATGGACCTTGCTTGGGATTCTTTTTCTCCCTCTCTCTCTTCCTCTCTCTCTGCCCCTTCCCTGCTCATGCTCTCTCTCTCTCTTTCTCAAAACGAAGTTTAAAAAAGAAAAGGAGAGACTCCATCTGCAATCTAGCAAGAAGGTTGGAACACCTGTTATCTTTACCCTCAGAACTGCCCTCCTCTTTTTTTACAGTTATTTTAGCTATAAAAGAGAAAATACAGGGACACGTGGGTGGCTCAGTTGATTAAGCTTCCAACTCGTAGTCTCAGCTCAGGTCATGATCTCACAGTCAGTGAGTTCAAGCCCCACCCTGGGGATCCACACTGACAGCAAGGGGGCTACTTGGGATTGTCTTTCTATACTCTCTCTGCCCCTGCCCTGCACTCTCTCTCTCTTTCTCTCTCTCTCTCTCTCACACACACTCTCTCTCTCTCTCTCAAAATAAATAAAGTTAAAAAATTTTTGTAAAAAGACAAAATACGTCACTGACCACTCTTTCAAATGATTTGTGCTATTTAGGATAGCAATTCATTAGATCAGAATCTCAGAAAACTTGATGAAGTCAGGGTGTTATATTCAGGGAAATGAGCCGATAAAATGAATTAAATGTTAATTTGTTGATTATAACTCTGCATGAGAGCAGGAACTTAGTTTATTACTTATCCCCAGGATGTAGATAGAATCCAGGCACGTACTAAGGCTCAATAAGTACTTACTGAAGTAATGAGTAAATTCAAGTGCTTAATTCCAAATGCAATATTCATACATTTAATGTTATTACTTATCAAAATTAAAACAATAATTCTAGTTTTGAATGTAATAAGACTCAAAATGACTATGTAATATAACAGCTCCCGTTACATTTCAAAAAGGAAAAAAATCTAAAATGTAACTATTTTACTTCAGAAATCTTGAAGATTCCACTGACTTTTTTTGTTGTTTCTTGTGTGTGTGTGTGTGTGTGTGTGTGTGTGTGTGTCAAAAATAAACCTTAATAAAAAATAAGAGTATAGATTTCACCATGGAGCCGGGGTGCATCTAGAAATGACCCTGTTTTCCACACGTGCCATGGGAGATTCAGCTTAAGCCAACATTGCATTATCCCAGTCCTTAGTTTTGGAAAAAAAAATTGGGGGGGTATAGAATCCTAAGTCATTTTTGTTTTCATTTCCATTCTCCAAAGATGTCACTCCATTATCTTTTGACTTTCAGCCGTGTTGAGAAGTCTGCCATCATTCTTATCTTTGTTCCTGAGCAGGTATGTGTCTGTTTCCTCTCCAACTAGGATATTGACTCCGTGCAAGTGGGGACTGGCCCTTATTCATTCTTGGACCCTCCTCTTCTTGCTTAGTTCCTGGTATATAGTGAGCTCAAATATCTATTGATTATTCCTATTGATGATGGATATCTATTGATTATTCTTCAACATGTTAATGTCTCTTCCAATTTCTCAATAGACCCACATACAAAGACTCAACCACACACATATCTTCTCCTCTCCTGACTCAACTGATAAAAATGAAAGAAGAGGGACAATGAGGCAGACATACAGAAATGGAGGTAAAGGCTTGATTTAAATGCAACCTCCAGTCATACTGGACTGAGGCCATGTACCTAATTCCATGGGGATGGGGAGAAAGACTTTATTTGAACAAATAAAAACTGGAATACTTAGCATTATGTACAAAGATAATTCTGAACTGGTATGCACCTAAACATAGAGCCCCCAGATATATTTTCAATATAGTGTCAAAACATCTAAAGCAGAAATTGATAGAACTACAAGAAAAAATAACTAATCATCATGCTATTGTACCACGCTTCTGTCAGCAGTTAATGTAACAAACAGACAAAAAAGTAATAAGGATACAGAAGATATGAACAACTCTATTAATGAGCTTGTTATAATAGATACACATAGACCATTGTGACCAACAGATGGAGAACAGCATTCTTTTAAAGCACGCATAAAACGTTTATGAAAATTGCTATGTACTAGGTCATGAAGCTAGCTTGAACAAACTTTAAATGATTGGTATCATGTAGACCACATCGACCACAATGCAGTTAAGTTGGAAATCAATAATGAAAGACAGATAGAAAGGAATCTCACACAATTGGAAATTTAAAAATACACTTTAAACAATTAATGATTCAAACAACAGCCACAAAGAGCACAATGGAAAAGAAAAAAATATTTAGAAATAAATAATAAAAATTAATAAAACTATGTGTAAAACCTTATAGACTTCAGTGAAAATCAAATGTAGAAGGAAATTTATAGCTTATATGCTAGCTCTAAAAAAGAAAAAAGGCTCAAAATCAATGAGAGAAGGATTCATATCAGAGACAGTCATCCAGCCTCCCACCATTGATATGATCATGTGTGCCCATATCAATGGGCCAACGGCGGATGCCCAGACATAATGTGAGTAGCTCCCAGGTCTAACCCTTAAAACTTCCTTTGCAAGCATCCACTTTCTAGATGCAAAGAATCCTTTGTGGGACTCCCTAGCTCTACAATATGGTGCAGCCAACCGATGAAACGACTTCAGATAGAGCAAGTTCATCCATGCCTCTCCACTTAACTGTATCATATTAGGCTACTGAGGTTTGGAGTTTGTTATGGCAGCCCATCCTCACTAATACAGCAAATAACTTTTTAAAACTGAAAAAAAGAAACCACAGAATGGTACTTAAAAACTTAGAGGAAAATAATGAAGTGCAAAAATTAATGAAATAAAACACTTCATAGAGGGGATAATTAAATTCGAAGATTATCTTTTTGCAGTGGTTAATAAAATTGACAAACTTTTGTTATGATTAATCATGGGGGAAAGGAAATGGCAAAAATAAACACTAAGACTGAAAATGGATGCACTACAGGTTCAGCAGAAAAAAGGACCACTATTTAAAACTATATGCTAATACATTTGAAAATTTTAATGAAATGTGTGAATTTGTAGGAAAAGGCCATTCATCAAAACAGACTCAAAGAAGAGATGGAAAACCTAAATAGTCCTATATCATTGAAGAAATTCATTTGGTAGCTAAGCATTTTTCCCACAAAGAAAACATAGCCCAGTCGTCTGATTGGGTGAAATGTTCTTCCAAGTGTTTGAGGAACATTTACAATTTTTAAACACTTCTCCAGAGAATAGAAAAAGACGGGGTACTCTCCAGCTTAGTAAATGAGATTAGCCTAACCCTGGTGCCAGACCCACAAGGACAGCGCAAAGGAGGAACACTATTGGCCAATCTAACTCATTAACCTAGATGCAAAATCCTTAACAAATATTCACAAACTGAATCCAGTAAGGAGGAAAAATGTTTACATCCCATGAACAAGATAGATTTCTACCAGAGTTGCAATGTTGGATTCATATTAGAAAAATGATTAACGTAATTCACCACATTGATGAAATAAAAGGGAAGCCATGCAAGCATTTCAACAGATGTACAAGAAACGTTCAGTGAAATTCCACATCTAATGACAGGTACTAGAGAGTGTTACAAACACGGACTCTGGAGCCAGGCTGCCTACTTTTGAATGCTGACTATATCATTAAGGAGCTTTGTGACCTTCGGCAAGTTATTTAATCTCTCCGAGCTTCCATTTCCTTGTTATCTATAAAGATAATAATAGTAGTTTCCTCATAAGTTTGTTGTGAGGATTAAAATAATTTATATATGTAAAGCAGTTAGAACAATCCTTGCATGTGGTAATACACGTTTGCTACTGTTATATTAATGATTTTTAAAAACTCTTAGCAAACTAGGAAAAGAAGTAAACATCCATAATGTCCATAAAGGGCACCTACAAAAGCCTGCAGCAAATATCATAATTGCGGCTGAAATGTTGAAAGCATTCTCTTTAAAGCTGAAGAAAGACATAAGGCCTACTGTCATTGTTTACACTTAACATTACACTGGGACTCCTAGCCAGTGCAAAACACACACACACACACACACACACACACACAAATAAATATACAAGAATTGGAGAGGAAGAAGCAAAGCTAGCATCTACTTATAGACAATAGGAATGCCTACATACAAAATGCAAAATGATCTACAAATCATACAGATCAAGAAGAGAATTTAACAAGAACTCTGGATAAAAGAAATAATAGACAAAAATAATTTGTATTTTCATAAAACAGCTACACACAATTAGAAAATGTACCTTTAAAAAGATACCATTTTAGAATAGGAAATATGAAATAGCCGGGAATAGATCCAAGAGAAGATGTGCAAAACACAGATGGAGAAATTATAAAACTTTATCGAAAAAATGTTAAAGGCATAGGTAGATGGACATACTACATTTCTGGATAAGAAGATAATATTACCCAGATGTCAGTGTTTCCCAGATTCATCGATAGATTCAATGCATTTTCAATAAAAAAATCCCAGCAGGGTTTTTCATACAAATTAATAAAGCAACTCTAAAATTTATGTGGAGGAACAGAATAAAAAAAAAAAGTCAAAACATTCCTGAAGAAGAATAAAAAAAGAAAGAAAGACACTTGCCCTGTCAGTTATCAAGATTTATTCCCTCTACAGACATTAAAACAGCGTGTTTTTTGTGTTATCAATAGACTTCTAGAAATAACAGAACAAGCAGACACATGCCTATTTGGAAACTTGATTTATGACACAGTGGATATTATAAATCAACAGGAAAGAGTCAACTCTTTAATACGTTATTCCAGGACAACTGGTTATCCAAGTGAAGTTAAATTGCTACTTTCTCCTACACATAAAAACAAATTCTGGGTGGTGAAACTATAAATCTTAGAAGATACGGTAGAAAAATGTCTAAATTACTTTGAGGTAGGGAAGGGTTTCTTAAACAAGATGCCAAAAGCAAAGCCGTAAAGGAAAAGAGTAAAAATTTTGACTACATTAAAATTAGAGCCGTGTTTTCACCCAAAGACAACAAAGTGTGTGAAAGAATAAGCCACAGAGCTGGAGAAAGATTTGCTGCACAAATATCTGTCAGAGAATTATTGCCCGTAATTAGTGTCAGTGTCTTGAAATCGATGAGAAAAAGACAAACATCTCAAGAGAAAAATGAGCAAAAGAAACTACTAGACCCTTCAAAAAAGTAGCATGAATACTGGCTCATACCCTAAACTCTTGGCCCTAATTTATGACATTTAAACGCACAATTAAAGGGGCACGTGGGTGGCTCGGTCGGTTAAGCGTCCGACTTCGGCTCGGGTCATGATCTCACTGTTTGTGAGTTTGAGCCCCAAGTCGGGCTCTGTGCTGACCGCTCAGAGCCTGGAGCCTGCTTTGGATTCTGTGTCTCCCTCGCTCTCTGCCCCTTCCCTGCTCATGCTCTGTCTCCGTCTCTCTCCCTTTCTCTCTTTCTCTCTCTCTCAAGAATAAATAAACATTAAAATTTTTTTTTAAGTTAAAAAATAAAAAAAATAAACACACAATTAAACACATAGTAACATCAAACACACAACTGTATAACCCTTCACCTCTATCAGACTGGCAAAAGTCAGTGGTCTGTTCAGGTGTTGGTAAGACTGTGAAACATGGGGACTCTCACTCCCTGCTGGGAAGGCGTAAATTAGGGAAAATCTGCCATTACCCGATCAAGTTGACCTTGGCAATTGTGTTGGTGAGGGCTCTCCGGAGAAACAGAACCAGAGATTTATCATGAGGGATCGTGGAGGCTGATACATCCCACAGTCTGCTGTCTGCAAGCTGGAGGCCCAGGAAAGCTGGTACTGAAGTTCTAGTCCAAAACTGAGGGCCCAAGAACTGACGACTGGAGGAGACAGTGGTATAAGTCCTGGGCTGAGTCTGCAGGAGCATCAGTATCCACAAGCAGACGACGGACGGATGTCAAGCTTTACGCTGAGCGCAAATCTGCCCGTCTCTGCCTCTCTGTTCTATTCAGGCTTTCAATGGATTATGTGGTACCCACCTGCATTGGTGAGGACCACCTTCTGTACTCGGTCTACAGAGTCAAATGCTGATCTCTCCTGGAAACCCCCCCACAGACACACCCAGAAACCGTGTTTTACCAGCTAGCTGAGCATCCCTTATCCCAGCCAAGCTGGCGCATAAAATTAACCATTATAGGAGTTACACCTTTTGACCCAGCAATCCCACTCCTACGTATATAGTATAGACGAGAAACTTTTATATACATGCCCCATGTAGAAGAACATTCATGGCAGGACTGTGGCTCCTACGATAGCCACACACTGGAAATAACGCAATATCCATCTGGAATCGGCAGAAAAAGAAAATGAAATGTAATAAAGCTTAGAAAAGAAATGAATAACTGCTGTGTTGGGTTATAGAGCCACAGCCTGAGGTTCCTGGAGCTAAGAGCTTACCAAGCTTTGGAGAGCACAGGCCAAGCTGGGGCTGAAGTTCCCAGAAGCCACAGGGCTGGCTGAGCAGGTACCGGCCAATGTCCCTCCAGAGAGACTGGGGAGGAGGCTGGGGGGGAGGAGAGGGCCGTGGGCCAGGTGGCCTGGCTCTCTCAGGCTCTGTAGCCGCAGCTGGACAGGAGCCGGTGGGAACTGGAGAAGGTGAAGGAGAGTGTGACAGAGCTAAGTGGCACCCCAGGGTCCAGCAGCTGGTAAGAGCAGGGTGGGCCAGACAAACTGCGCTGAGAGTCGGAAGGCTACCACTGCCTCCTTGGGGACCTTGGGGACCTCACTGAACCACCTTGGGTCTTAGACTTTCCTCAAAGGGGCTGATACTGCAGTCCTGCCTGCTTCCCATGGCCATGAGGAAGGACGCACTTTGAGCAGCACTGATAATGCCCAGTGATGTTCTGACTAGTTCCCCAGTGGGTGTCCTTCATCGCCCTGCCGATGACAGCTGATGGCGGCAGGCCCCTGGTGGCAGTACTATTGGGGCAGAGAAGACCGCGTGGGCTGGCTCACCTCCTCCCTTGTGGGTTTTTCCTCTAGATCCAAAGCCTCAGGGTTTCCCAAGCATTAGTCTCATTAAGTTATCAATTCCCTCATCCAATTGTTACCGACTGCTTATTATGTACCAGGCCCCAGCTGGATGCTAAGAGAACAAAACATGGTCTGTTCCCTACAGGGGCCCCTAGCCTAGGAATGTACTCAGCAGTGACTGGGCAGTTGCATTACTGTGGGGTTAGGGTGAGCTTACAGGTGAGCACGGGTGCCATGGGAGTGCCTAGCTGGGCACCTAACCTGGCTTAGGGAAATCGAGGAAGATTTCCTGGAGAGAGTGGTGCCCGATCAGAGTCCCAAAGGACAAATTAGCAATGACCGAGTCCTAAGGAGGAGTTTCCAGAGACAGGGGTGCCAGTGAACAGTGGGCACATTTGGGAGCAAAAGAAGTTAAGTTTGGGTCTTTACAGCGGAATCTTCGAGACTGGATCTCAGCTGTCAGCTGAGAGGGACAGTGGTGCCACTTCCTGAGAAGCCACACAACACGTTGAGTGGTGCATCCCAGTGGTGAGGCTGGCAGGGAGTCGGGTAAGGGATCGGAGTTGGAGATGTGCATTTGAGAGGTGTCTGTCCCTTTGGTTAGGAGGACGTGGGAGGGGATGCGGCAGCTCCGGGGTAGGGTGCCAGGGTGGACCCCGAGGTAGACCGAGGGCTCAGAAGTAGCCAAGGAGGTAGGAGGGAAGCCAGTAGATCTTAAGGAGAGAGGATCTGTGAGACTAGATGCTCTGGGAGGTCAAGTAGGGTCAAGCCCGAGAAGGCTCCTGGGGGCGTGGCTGGGCTCCAGAGAACAGGCCCTTCCAGGGCCGGCATCTCCTTGTGGGGCCTGGGGGCTATAGATGGGCTGGGGGTGGGGTGGGCAGGGGGTTCTGGACTTTCCTCACGGAGCCCCTGTGGGATGAGGGGCCCAGCAAGCACTGTCTGGTGAGCAGGAGATGAGCAGGAAGGCATGAGGACAGCCACCCCAAACCCACGGCGAGGTTTGGCCAAGAGCTTGTTGGTCACAGTGTTAAAGATGTTGGCAAGGATGACCTTGAGTAGGGGCATGGCCTGGACAGCAACTTGTGCTGGGGTGGCTTCATGGAGGAGGTGATATTTTAGCTGGAGCTCAATGGATGAGTGAGAGGTCAGAGGAGGAAGAACATGACTCAGCATCCTTGGGGCACTGGGGATATATCTGGGGTGGCTTCATGGAGGAGGTGACATCTCAGCTGGAGCTCAATGGATGTGTGGAGGTCAGAGGAGGAAGAACGTGGACCAGGGCACGGAAGAGGATGACCCAGCTTCCTTGGAGCACTGGGGATGAATCTTGAGTGGCAGCAGGAGGAGGAGGCCTTGAGGGCCACCCTAAGGGATCGGCCATACGTCCTTTGGTCAGTTTGTCTTTTGGGTAGCCAGCCAAATGTTTTCACCTGAAGCGACCTGGTTCCTGTTCTGGCTTGGCCACCTGCTCTGTTGGAATCAGTAGAACAGCTCAGGATGCCCCCTCCTGCTGCACCCTTGGGAGGACGAATGAGATGACATAAGCAAGGCCAGGAGGTTCAGACCAAGTCACGATGGCCACGGGCAGTTGGCACTGTCTAGGGGACGGTCCTCCCCCGCCACTCTCCCCAAGCTGCACCCTAAGGGGGAACGTCAGCCTCTTAGAAGAGATACTTGGAGAGGAAGCAGAGAGAAGCCCCTCCCGGGCCCCCTCAGATCGCACCAGGGGGACCACACCTGCCCGGTGGGAAGGGGTTGGGGCCCTTTGGGGGTGAGTCCAGCAGCCCCAGGCAGGATGAGGCAAGCGGTTCTGGAACAGGCACAGTGGAGCCCAGATGACCAACCCGAGGTCCCCAGTTTTCAGACTGACATCCGGCCAGAGGGGAGAGGCCCACTCACCACCCACCCCCCGGCCTCCAGGTCCCTGTGGCAGCAGCTGCGGCCTGAGAAGCCAGCGGCCTGAGGATCACCAGCCCCGACAGGGCCAGGGCGACAGGGCGTGCAGACCTCTCTGCTCACTGTGGCTTCCTGGCCTGGGGAGGGGGCACTGCTTGGATGCCCAGGGGAGGGCGGCGGAAGCCAGGCCGGGAAAGAAGGCCTGAGAAGCACAGAGAAGGGTACAGCAGCCAGCATCTGACCTCCCTCCGCTTCATCTCCGCAAACCTCATGTTCCCCAGCTGCCAAATGCGGGTAATAATACCTGTGTTTTAGGGTCGTTAGAATGAAATGAGGAAATGTGTGCGGAAGGGCTCAGTTGATGTTAGAATACATCACAATGAATATTCATCATGGCAATAATAAGAGGCTTCATTGCCGGGTTACTGGGGATCTAAATCGCCCTGAGAGCAGGGAAGGGGGCTCTGCTCCTGTCTCCTCCTCCAGGAGCCCTCCGATTGCTCCTCTGGCCTCCCTGCCCCAACCATGCTGGGAAGGGGGTCAGGGACCCTCCCACTTCCCGGGAGATCCCTCTTGCAGCACCCAAGACCACAGACAGTGGAAGAGCCCTGGGCCAGGACACCTGGCCACTGACCGAGCTCTGAGAGACTTTGAGCAAGTCCCGTCCCCTATCTGTGCCCCCAGGGTTCCTTCCTGTTCTGTCTGCATTTCTGATATTCTCAGGCTGGGGGCCGTGCTGGGGCTGCGCCTCCCTCCTTCCCACATTTCCGAGTACATCTCCCCAGGTGTGCGCTCTCCTGCCCGGGGAGGAGAACGTGCCTTAGGTGGCCAGGGGTGTGACAGCGTTCCAGGCACCTTCCTCAGGATACCTGTGACAGGGACTCCTGGGAGCCAGCAGGTCAGGCTGGAGTCAGGACTCGAGGACACCCAACATCAGCCTCTCTTCAAGCCCTGTGTGAGGAGGGGAGGCATAGTCCCTGTCCTTAGATGGACAGGAGGGGCTGGGGACAGGAAATGGGTAGAAGCAAATAGCCAGCCAGGTGCTGCGTTACTGAGTAAACAATGGTAGGGGGCAGTAGTCATGTCAGGCCATGTACAGACATTCTGAAGGTTTTTAAGAGTCTGCCGCATGCCTGCGAATATAGTTACGATCAGGCTCCTGCTCCCTGAGGCTTACTGGAGGTCCCACAGCCAAACAGTTCCGTATTCCATGTGAGGTGCTGGGCGCTATGGGGCCACACGGCTCAGGGACCCATGCTGGCCTGGGTGAGGACGGGAGGGCAGAATGTTCTAGGCAAAGATGTGAGGGAGAGCATTCTGGTGGGGAGAGGAGGCTGCGCATTCTTGAAGGCCAGGGAAAGTGCCTTCCGATCACCAGATAAAAGCCCACAGTGACTGGAGCCCATGGTCTATGGGAGTGAAAGAGGGGCTCTGAGGGGCACATTATGAGGGGAAGTTGAGGATTTTAAGAGACTTGCCACAAGTGCTTGGCAGAAGGGGGAGAGTGGGGGCCAGGAAGAAGGTTCAGTGATACTGAACACTCAACCTATGGTCTTTGAGGCCTACTTCAAACACCACACATCAGAACCCCAGAACCTCATTCAACACCTTTGGGTATCCAGTGACCTGTGAAAGCCAGGGGCACTGCAGCCCACCCCACCCCCCCCAGTCCAGCCCCGGATGGGCAGCCCAGATTCCCCCAGCCCCTGGAGGATTGTCTGATCTGACCCTCTCAGGGGATGCATAAGACCCAGAGAGGGAAAGTGCCTCGCCTAGAGTAACACAGCAAGTTAGTGGCAGGGCTGGGATTAAGATCAAACTCCTGGTTGAGTGTTCTTTCTACACTCTCCCCCAGGGCTTCAGCTTGTCCTGGGACTGAGACTGCGGATTTCACAGGCTGTCTGCAAAGCGGAGAGGCTCTGGCTGTCCTGTCAGGGGGTTCAGTTCCAGCCCCATCACTTGTTGTGTGGTCTTGGGCCGGTCATTTCATATTTCATACCCTTGAGCCCAGTATGTACAATGGAGATCATCCCAGAACCTCCTCCAGCACGCCGTTGTGAGAATCCAGTGTTACTCCATATTCCGTGCTGTTTTTCCTTTTTAAAAAATGTTTATTTATTTGGGGAAGAGGAGGGTCAGAGAGAGAGAGGGAGAGAGAGAGAATCCCAAGCAGGCTACACGTTGCCAGAGCAGAGCTCCATGCAGGGCTCTAACTTACACGAGATCATGACCTGAGCCAAAATCAGAGTCGGACACTTAAGGACTGAGCCACCCAGATGACCCTCCCGCACCCTGGGTGCTGTTATTTCTAAATCTCTCACACCTCCGGTGCAGGCCCAGCTCTCCAACACCGAGTGGCTGGAGCAGGCAGAAGGCAGCCAGAGCAGTGGGGCCCAGCAGCGGAAGGGCCTGGAGCTCTGGGAGATCACAGGTTGTGGGGAGGGGACCAGAGAGGTCTCAGCCAGTTCCTCAGAGTCCTGGGTGTCACATGGCCTGCCATCCCATATTTGACCACCAGGTGGCACCACAGGCTTTGCAGCAGTACTGGAGAGGTAGCAGGTGGGGCCAAGAGAAAGGGCCCTTTGAGAAATCCGGAGACAGCCTTGAGGCAAGGGAGCAGGGGAGGAGGATGGAAGGGAAGCTGGAGGAGGGGTGGGGTAGTGGGCACCAGCAGGTTCTCCCTCCCCCTCTGTTCTCTCCCAGGCCTCTCTAGAACATGCTGGACCGGAGACCCCTGTACAGAGCCTGGGTGAGAGATGTCTCCTTCCCCAGCCCCCTCCCCTAGCCACCCTCCATGGTCCTCAAACTGGCCAGAACTTCAGCTTGAGCAGACCCTCGGCCTGGGGTCTTCTAGGGGTCAGGGATAGGGCCCTGGGTGTCACTGAGAAGAGCTTCCGAGTTCAGGGCAGGAGGCAGGACCCTTGGAGGTCAGGATGTCCTGGAGGGCCTATAGGTGAGAAGAGGCTGCCTGGATCCTGGGTGGGAACCCAGCCTGCCACCATTCTCCCTCACCCGCTGCTACCTGGGCCTGCTTGGCCTTCTTACCTCTCCCCAGGTGCACTTCTCTTTAGCACTTTCCCTCCTGGATCCTGGGTAGGATTCTAGACTGCCTCCCCCCTCCCCCCCTGCAGGACCCCGGAGAAGACAAGCTAGGCCCACATAGCAGACCCTCGTCTCTTCTTCCTGCGTCCAAAGCTGGGGTCTCCCTGAGGGTCAAAGAGCAGTGCTGGGGGCAAGGCCAGAGTAGAGCTCTGGGGCCCCGGCTCAGATGGCCCAGATGGGACCGCAGAGTGTCCCGCCAAAGACAGGGCATGGCCACGGCCAAGAAAGGGTAGATGGGGCTGGTGGCAGAGGAAAGTGACGCCGGACCTAACCAGGGGCTCAGACCCAGAGCTGACACTTGCTGCCTGGCAACATGTCCTCCCTGGACGATGGAGGGGGGCCCTTTCCCTCCACCCTTGCCCACTTCGGCTGGGAGGTGCCTGGCGGCCCATGAGGGAGGCACCTCAAGGGTGCGGCCTTTGCTGCTGACAGCTCTGTTGCACTCCGAGGACATGGTGTCCTGGGTGAGGTGCCTAGGATGTGGGGCATAGTCTGGGCACAGGCCCCTCCTGGGGCACACCCCAGGGAGGGTGGGGTCCCCAAGGGTAAAGTGACAGGTGCTCGTCCTCAGCCCTTTGCTACAGTCGACGCTGTAGGAACAGCCTGGCTGGCCTGGCATTTAGCTGGGGCGCGGGGCGGGGGTCTTCCCAGTGCAAAGTGAGCTTCCCGCCCACCTTGGGCGATGCTGCAGGCTCCAACCTCCCCCAGACCCCACAACCAGTTGGAAGCCCCGCCAGCCGGTCCATCACCCTTCACAGTTCTCTCTGGAGCTCTCCTCCCTGCATGGACCACCCCTTACCCCCCAACCCCCACCCCAGGAAACCCGGCCCTGTCCCTCTGTCTCCCTCACCTCCTCTCCCCAACCCCATGAACAGAGCCCACACCCAGAGGCCCGTTCTCCAGGCTCGGGGGCTCATGGGCCTGCTCTCAGCTCATGGCTGGACCACGGAAGAGTTGCATCAGTGTCTGTGAAGGCAGGGGCCACCCCACCTCTAGCTGTGCCCCGCTCTGAGGGTCGACTGGGATCCTGGCCGAGAAGCTGTTCTCACATCCACAGGACAGTGGGCTCGGGGAGCCTCCAGCTGGCCCTCCATGCCCACCACCACTCTGCTGTCCTATCCCATCCCCACTGGTGACAGGACAGCCCATTCTGGGTCCAAAAGCTGGACTAAATGAGTGTGCTCGGCCTAGAAGCAGCACGCCCCGAGCAGAGCAGGCTTTGGCGGAACTGGATGAAGACCGGGCCGCCGCAGGTAGGGTGGCGGGGGCCGCACTAAGATGGCCCCTGGAGGCCCCGGCGAGCCCCTCCCTCCGCCTCTTAGCTTGCTGGGGAGAGCAAAGGCCCCCGGTTCTGCTGAGCTCACCGTTTTCAAACTCCTTCCTGAGAGGTGTTTTGTTTTTTAATGATCAGGGAGTTGGCCCGCACTGGCTCATCCTGGCAGCACCACAGGCACTGCCAAGCTCTCTAAGGAGCCCCTGGAGCTGGGGGCTGCCTGGGGCCCCTCCGTTCCTTCTCCGATGGGACCAAGCTGGTCTCCCTCCTTGAACTGGGGCCGCTGGCCTTGCTACATTACCAGATGGCAGGTGCTGATCAGGCCACATAATGGCAGTTACAAGAGGTCAGAGAAGAGGGCAAGGGAGGGGCTTGGCCCGGGGAAGAGGTGGGGGGACTCCCACCTGCTGCAGGTGAGAGAGGCGTGACTTTGTTGTTTCCTGGGGGCTGCAGCTAGTAGGCACCCCCTCCCCCCAGACCTGGCCTCGCCCAGGGAGCTGTCACTCAGGAGCCCGCCCTCCTACCCCAGAGCCAGGAAGGGCTACCCCTGCCCCGCTAGGAGGCCAGGCCCCTAGAGTGTAGGCTCTGGAACCCCTGCTAACGTGCACTGGGCACATGAAACGCTCACTGGGGGCCTTCCCCCGCCCCCAGGTCTGGGGAAGCTCGCCAGGGTGGGGGCTGGCCCAGCAGCCCTGGGGAAAGCCGGCTGCTCCCCTGGCAGCAGCACCTGCCCGCCCCCCCACCCCCACCCCTACCCGCCGCCTGCGTCAGGGGAGGTGTCCGCGCTTGCACCCGGCTTCCCAAGCGATGAGACATGGCTCCCAGCCTGCCTCCCCAAGCTGCTGGCAGCTCGCACCCTGTGGTCTGGGGAGGCCGCGGATCCCGGGAGTGCTCCCACAGCCCCTCTCCCTGGGCGGTAGACCTGGGACCCTGGTCCTCTGGGGGAGGGAGACCAGCCATGGACTATAGGGAAATGGAGCTGGATCCCCCTTTTATAGCTCCCACTAATTCCCCCAACCAAGCCCTGAGGGTTGGGCCGAGGACCGGAAAGGGACCACGAGTGAGTTAGGCTGGACCAGGTTGGGGTGTAGGTCTTGGTGTGGCCTCCGAACTAGAGTGGGGCCTGAGCAGAGCAGATTCTGGGAAAAATGTGCACACAGAGATGGGTGTGTCTGGCCTTGCCTTCTGGACAGAGACTCCTTCTCATCACTCCCAGGGCCTTTGCTCCAGCAGGGAACCACACCCATCTTCCCATGCTGTCCTGTCTCAGAATCCCTAAATAAAGGAGGCATGTACCCGTCTGCTAGCCCCGATTCGTTACTTCCCTCCCTCTGAGTCTGTCTCTTTCCAAGCCTTTTTTTAGCCATGGAGATAATGTTTCATACAGAGTCAAATGCACGGGCCTCGAGTGTACATTTTGATGAGTTTTGACAAATGTATACATTCCAGATATAGCACATCTCCAGCCCCCCTGAGGGTTTCTCACTGAACAGTAGCCTGTGGGCGGAGCCTGTGTCGTGACCATCTTTGCGTCCCTCCTGTACCTGGCAACAGCTACTGGTTAGTACGTGGAAAGTTTTTTCCACACTGACTCCTCTCCCCTGGACACCGGGACCACTCACACTCTCTCCTTAGAAAAGGAGGTCTCTGGGTCTCCTGGTTGTATCCAGACCAGCTTGAGACAGCCCCACTGAGCTCACAGGGTCTAGGCTCAATCCACATACCGTGGTGTCTTTGCTCCCTGCCTCTGAGCTCTGCCCATAGCTCGAGGGGCCCCTCGCTCCTGGTGTGGTGCCTGCCTGGGCTCACAGCATCTGGGGAGGTGGGGACCAGGGGAGCTGAAGGGCCTGCCCATTCTGGGAGTCTGAACAGCTTAGGCTCAAGTTCCAATACTGTTCGGGGTGGCCAGCCCCCTTTCCACTCTGGCTTTGGGAGGCAGTGGGGCTCCAGGGTTAGCAGCCACCTGCTCCGGAGCTGGAATCAGCCCCCTTGTACCCCTAAGAGCTTTGGCTTCAGTGATCGGCCCAGTACCTTGTTCTTGCTGTGATCGGGGCAAGGTCTAATTCTTTAATCTATACAAGGAAGAGGTTGTAAAGAAGTGACCTCAAACTTTCATGGCGACAAAAATGTATTTTCAAATATAATGCTATTTGAAACATTAATACATGAGGCAGATAGAAGTGGGGCTACTCAGAATTGGGCTTAAGGGGTTCAGAACCCCAGTCACCAAGAAAAGCCCTCTCTCCTTCCCACAGGAGCTCCAGGTGGCCCCAGTGAGATCCTTGGGTTCCTACCACACTTCGAAGTCCCTGGTGATAGGGCCTGCTCCAGACAGAGACACATGGACCCCGGGTCACCCTGAGAGACCCCCTTATTGTGAAGGGGGAGGTGATGGCAGCCGGGCTCTCGCTTGCAGAGTAAGCCACTGGCAGAAACGAAGGGGAGGACGTGACCAACTATTGATGAAGCACTTACTGTGTGCCATAAGTCTTCATATCCATGACCTCATTTCTTTCTCATGACCTTCCCACAAAGGGGGTGTTATTACTCTGTTTTATAGACGAGAAGTGTGCTCAGAAAGTACAGAGGAATCTGCCTGGGATTACACAACCGGTTCCCTTCAAGAATGGCAAGTCATGATGAGGAGTCCAGCAGGGTGGAAGGATCCTGGTCCCGATGGTCATCTCCGTTGTGCTGGGAGATTGACATCACCTGACAGTCACTCAGCAAACATGCCAGGCATGTAGCAGAGACTCTGTCATCACAGGGATGGGAGACTTCTTTGCTCAGGGACTACTGTCACCAGGAAGTTTGACTCTTGTGTTTTCCCGTCCTGAGGGCAGCAGAAGGTGAGAATGTAGCTTCTTTCAGGTCTTCTGTGACCAGGCAGACCAGTTGCTGAGGGTGGACTGATGGTGGCCATGGAGGCGAGTAGGGCCTCGAGTGCTGGTGGACTGAGGACAGTGAGTGGCAGGCAGGAAGCACAGGGCTGGATTCCTGAGCCCAGCTGCTCACTGGGCAAGAAAGGCCAGGAGGAGAGGGCTCTTCAGCTCTTTCCAGACAAGCGTGAAGCCTCATGAGCACCAAGCAAGTCTGCTCTTCTCTGAAGAGGAAGCTCTGTTGGGGCAGGGGCTGCTCCAACCCACCCCCCGCCCTCCCGGAGGCCTATCATTGGGCTGCCCCATCGCCTGTGTTAAGTGAAATCATGGGGAGAAAGTTTGGGGCTGGATCCTGTTGTTCCAAGTCCCCTCAGGGACAGAGACCCAAAGGGACCTTTTCTCTGTCCCTTCTTCTCCCTTCCTTTCCCTCTCCCAGGTAGGGGACCTGCTGAGAGCTGAGTTGGCAGAATTGGGACCCACAGTTGGGCCGGAAGCCTCACCATTTATTTAGCCTAGAGTTGCCCCTGGGAGTGGGGAAGTATGGCCAGGGGGGCTGGGGGTGGGGAGGAATGTGACAGAATGGCTGATGGGTCAGGAAAGGGAATCACACCAGCCAGGGGCTTCCTACATAGAACCCGGCAGAGGTCAGTAGAAGGAACTCATGGTTGTTGAGCAAATGAATGGATGAACGAATGCATCATTTGTTGTTTCTTTTGTGCCCCCCCGCCCCCCCGCAGTCTCCTGGACGTAATGTGTCTCTAGCTTGAAAATCTGTGCTGTCCAATACTATACCTGGCTATACAGTGCAGATCAAACACTTCATATGAGAAAAAGAAAGGTAAAATATCTTAATAATTTTCAATATTGATCATATGTTGAAATACTATTTTGGATATATTGTGTCATGTAAGAAAATATTATTGAAATTGTTTTCACCTGTCTCTTTTTACTTTTTAAAATGCAATCCCTAGGAGAACTTAAATCACATCCGTGGCTTGCATTGTATTTGTTGGACAGCCATGATCTCGATGTGTCTCCTGGTGGTTCCCTGCCCCGTCTGGAATCCTAGGGCTCTGTGCAGCATCCAGCCCAGCTCTCCCCTGGTGACTGCTCACCTCTGGGCCTGTGAGGGAGGTCCAACGGTCAGAGGCCTAGTCGTTAGCTGTACTAGACTGGCAGCCAACCAGGGCTGGTGAAGAAACGGCCCAGGGAAGATGTCTGATGGCCCGAGGCCACCAGCTAGAATGCAGATCTGAGTAAGAATCAGGAGTGGCAAGGAAATCAGCAAGCACGACATGAATAAAGGGGCCAGCCGAAGGATAATGCATCCACCGTGCATCGGGCACATTAGTTGTGCCATTCCATTTAATCCTCATGACAGTTTTATGGGGGAAATAATACAATCTCCATGTTATGTCTGAGGAAATTGAGGCTCTGAGAAGTTAATGAACACAGCCTAGGTCACACGGTTAGTATGTGGCAGAGCCTTGATTCCAATAAAATTTATTGGACTTCAAAGCCTGTGCTCTCAACCTCTAGCTTGTCCCGTGAGGTGGTTTTAGAGTCCTGGAGGTGGGAGTGGGGTTTGGGAATTTCATCCACGGGGAGGGAAGGGATGGGCTTCAAAGGTCAAAGTAATGACGGGGGTGGGACAAATGTTCTCAGAGGAGCTTAGAACCAGCCCCTGCCATTTATTGGGAAAAGGCTGAACGGGTTGGCCCAAGGTTGCCCAACGGTGAGTGGTGGAGCCTGACTTAGAGGCCAGGACTCCTAGGCCATGACTCCTTTGAGATCCAGGCGATGACCAGTTTCAACTGTCCTGCTAAAGCCCGGATACCGCAAGACAGCTGGCTCAAAACAGAGCCCTTGGGTTTCGGGTCCCAAGGCCCTGGGCTCTGGGGAAGATGAGGAAGCCCAAGACCATTTTATTGCCACTTGCTATGTAATTAATGACTTAATGACCTTTTGGGAGGCAAAAGCCACCATTTATGGCCTCTAAGAGCATGACCCCAGTTGCAAGCTGAGTCTCCATGCCCTGCAGGTTTGGGTGGGTGTAGTCACCATCCTGACCTTTGCCTGCGTTGTGACTTCAGTCTTCCTGGCCCCCTCCTTTCCTGGGCCTGAGGAAGACCTCGGCCTAACACATCCACTGCTTCTGGGAGTTGGTCTCGGTGCTCAGGGTCCTGTTTGTGGTGACACGGGACAACACCCGTCATCATTCCCTTCCCTGACCAGACTCATGGCCATTATGCTTTGCGGGCACTTCTTGTGTTCACACATACAGTCACAAGGTCCTTCCTCGGAGCCTTTGTATGGGATCTTCCTCACACTGCCTGGGACACACTGTCCCCGAGTTTTGCTCCACCCCTGCCCCAGGGAGGCCAGGTCCAAGCACTGCCAGCTGGCTTCGTGGCTGCACTTGAATTCCCAGTCTACCCTGTGCTTTGTGCTCTATCTGCCATGCTGTCCCCTCGCTTGCTCTGTCTGGCCTCGGTTTCCTCTTCAAACACTGGAGATGATCCTATCTACTCCATAGACACAGAAGGGCTAAGTAAGATAATCCATGCTGTGCCTGGAAAAACAGATGTTCTCCAAACCTGCCTGTTCTTCAAGGTCCAGCTCAAAGCCCACCTCCTCCAAGAACTCCTGTCTCCTGTCCATCCTGTGAGCAGGGAGGTAGACCCAGCTCTTGGAAGGAGCCAACGCAGGCATCCCACTGCAGCCTACAGGACCTACCCCAACTGCTCGAGGACTGATTTTTGGCTACAATCACTTTCTGCTTTCCCTCAAAGTTCCTAAGTAATGTTTTTGATGATTTCTGCCAAAATGGCACGCGCTCGTTATGAAAATTCAAACAGCACAGACATCTGCAAAGAAGGAAGTGATAACTCACCCCGGATCCCACCACCCAGATTTAACCCACATAAACAGTTGCTGAACATCAGTCCTGACAGATCTGTAAGCATAGATACAAACAGAATGGTAGGTAGATGATAGATGGGCAGAAATAATTGTCTACGAATGAAGTCGTAGATTACATGCTTTTAAAATATAGAAATGTTAAGTTTATTTGTACTTACATATAACAGGAAATAAAACAAAAAATAAAACTGAAGTCATTTGGACTTTGGATGAATGTTTCTTAACCACAAGGGACATTTGTACCTATAAACTCCCTCTGTATATAAGAAAATGAATTCTTTTTCAAAACCATTTGAGGGGCGCCTGGGTGGCGCAGTCGGTTGAGCGTCCGACTTCAGCCAGGTCACGATCTCGCGGTCTGTGAGTTCGAGCCCCGCGTCAGGCTCTGGGCTGATGGCTCGGAGCCTGGAGCCTGTTTCCGATTCTGTGTCTCCCTCTCTCTCTGCCCCTCCCCCGTTCATGCTCTGTCTCTCTCTCTGTCCCAAAAATAAATAAAAAACGTTGAAAAAAAAATTTAAAAAAAAACCATTTGAAAAGGTTGCAGTCATTGATTTTTTTTTAAGTTATGCTTCATGAGAGACAGTATGACTGATTCTGCTATGAAAGACGAGATGATAAACTCCCTGCACTTCATCCCTCCACGTCTCCCACATCCTGATTTTTGTTGCTTACACAATTTTCGTTTTGTCAGGATGATATTCTGCAACTCTATATTTAACTGGATATAATCCTCACCACCCATCTTTTCTTTGGCTTCCCTGCTTTTGAGTTCTTTAGCTGAAATCTTTCATGATTTTCTGCTGCTTTGTTGTCAGATTTTCAAGATAGGCTCTCCCATCGGAAGATCTCTGTTGCCTTGAGACTCACTTGGTATAGTGTCTGTGGGTCAGGCTTTCTGTCCCTCCAGATTTTGTGACCGTTACTTTCTGATCTTCTGGCTTTTCCCTCTTGTAATCACTTGGGTTTTTTTTTTTTTTTTCTGCCTGAATACCTGAAAAATTCTTTATGCTTTGAAGTTCAGGAACTTAAATAGGATGTGTCCGGTGTCGACCATTGTTTTCTGGTATGCTATGTGCCCTTTCTCTCGGAAAACTCAGTCCTTTCTTTATTTAAAGGAAAACTTTTCTGTAAATAGACCTAAATATTTTTCTCTTTCTGTTGTATCGTTCTCTCCTTCTGGGATATTAATTATTCTTACTTTAGCTGATCTTCATTTAGTTATTATTTTGTCTCCCAAACCTATTAGCTTCTCTCGAATCATTTTGATCTCTGCCTTTTCCTTTGCATTGATTACCGCAGGCTCAAGCCTTTCCTTGGTGCCATTCTATTTTTAGCCTTCTGTGTTGTTGTTTCTAAATCATTCGTTTGATTAGTAATTGTATTCAGGTCTCAAGTTGTTTTCCTAACCCTACAACCTCTTCTTCTCCTTCAGTCTTCTTATTATCTAGTCTTTGAATGTTGTGTTAACATGCTCCCGGAACATGAAACACCAGACAGGACTTTGTTTCTGTTTTTAGTTTCGATTTTCTTCCAGACTGGATTCTTCACCTATCTTTCTCATGCTGCGTTCCTTCCTTCCCGTCTCCCTGCCCCCAAAGTAGATTTTCATAGTTGCTGTGCTATTTCTTTTACATATTGCTTATGCTAACATGAGCAGTTCTGTCCACACCCTCTATTAGCTTTGATATCAAACAGATGAATCACATTAGTCTTGTATTGCTCCCTGGGTTGCCTCATGCATGTAAATCTCGCCCTCATGCCTGCGGCGTCCCAGAGACAAGGACCGTGTTTCAGTCATTCCTCTCTGTTCCCGGCTACACTGCTGGACACAGGCACACACAACTGGATGTCTGAGCTCTGACTAGAATGATAAGAGGTTGGGGCCGTCGTAAGTTCTCGAGTCCTAAATGAGTTTTTGATAATGACAGATGATTCTCCACCGCAGTTCTGAAAGTTTACTGGGGACAAAACTAGAGAAAATGTGTTTCAATTACAACAAGAAAAGTTGAAGTTACTTAGAAAATATAACTGTCTAAATTCCGAGAGTTTGCCCACCATGAACTAATTTTCTAGCCGCAGAAATCTTGGGTTCAGTGTGGGGAAAGGTTTTGCCTACCCCATCTTTTGCAGGCACAGAGTTTTCTTTGCGAAGTTCCTCCACCCAGATCCACCCTGCCGGGAAAAGCTTTCTTGAATAATTCCAACAAAAGCCACCACTTATTAAATACCTACTCTGTGCCAGGCACTTTACACTTATCTTTACACTTAATCCTCTCAAAACCATCCTGCAAGTTAGTGTGCATTAGTTTCCTTTTATAGGTGAGAAAATAGAAGTTCAGAGAAGTTAGGTTACTAGTCCAAAAACACAGCCTGGTGAACTTCTGAGATATGAACACAAAACCACCCCATCCAGCCCCAAAGTCTATGCTCTTCCCCTGCCTCCCACGTTGGCTTTCAAGAAGTGTGAGTAGCGGGGAGTTTGGGTGGCTCAGTTGGTTGAGTGTCCAACTCTTAATTTCATCTCAGGTCATGATCCCAGGGTTATGGGATTGAGCCCTGCATCAGGCTTCACACTGGTCATGGAAACTGCTTGGGATCTCTCTTGTTTCCCCTCTGCCCCCCTCCCCCACTTGCTCTCTCTCTCTCTCTCTCTCTCTCTCACTCAAATAAAAATAAAGAAGTATGAGTAGGTTTAGAAGAGATGAGAGAAATATGACGGGACTTGGAAGACGGAAATCAAACAGGTGGTCTAGGGAATGGGAACAAAAAGGATGTGACAGAGTCAGAGTGGGAGAAGGGTCTGGGTAGAGACCCAAGGGAACTGAAAGCAGGGACTTGAATGGATGTTTGCGCACCCATGCTCAAAGCAGCTTTATCCAGAATCCACAATCTGAAAGGGGGAAGCAACTCATGCGTCCATCCACAGATGCATGGATAAACACAAGGTAGTACACACATACAACACAATAGTGTTCAGCCTTAGTAAGGAAGGAAATTCTAACACCTGCTACAACATGGATGAAACTGGAAGACATTACACTGAGTGAAACAAGCCAGTCACCAAAGGACAAATATCGTATGATTCCACTTACAGGACCTAAAAGAGTCAAGTTAGTAGAGGCAGAAGGTAGAAAGATGCTTGCCAGGAACGAGGGGAGAGGGGAAGAAGGAGTTGTTGTTTAATAGGGACAGAGTTTCTGCTTAGGATGCCGAAACTATTCTGAGATGGATGATGACGGTTGTCCAACGATGTGATGCACTTATTGCCATTAATCTGTGCATTTAAAAATGGTTCAAGTGGTAAATTTGATGTCTATTTAAAATTTTTTTAATGTTTATTCATTTTTGAGAGAGACAGAGAGACAGAGTGAGAATGGGGGGGCGGGGGACAGAGAGAGAGGGAGACACAGAATCTGAAGCAGGCTCCAGGCTCCCAGCTCTCAGCACAGAGCCTGATGCGGGGCTCGAACTCACGAACGGTGAGATCGTGACCTGAGACGAACGAAGTCGGTCGCGTAACCGACCGAGCCACCTGGGTGCCCCATGTTATGTCTATTTTATTGCAGTTTTTTAAAGGCACACAAAATAGGAACTGGACCTGGAGTGCTCTTTAAAATTCAGATTCCTAGGCTTCACTCCAGACGTGGGTGGGTTCCTAAAATGTGCCTTTTAAAAGAAGCACTTCCAGATGATTCTTACACTCTCTGGCTTAAGAACCATGGGCTGAATAGGATCAGAATAAAGAGACTTGATTCATGACAAGAAGCTGGGCTGGAGGAGTCTGTGGAATGACCAGAGTCTTCCCAAAAACAGGGGGCTTGCTTGTCCAGAAGCCTTAGGAAACCCGCACCATTTCCCTCTTTCTGCCGGTACAGGACCGTCTCCTCGGCAGCCTGCTCTCTCCGTTAGAAGCCCGTCTTCCCTGAGAGAGACCTGGTCCAGCAGCCTCATGAGCAGAAGCTTCAAGACAAGGTTGGAGAGAGCTAACCCTCATTTGCTGTGACCTGACACCACCGGCAGAGCTCTTCCCTTAAAATGGAAGGTTCTGGACGAGAGGGGCCTAACAGGTCATCTGGTTCTTCTTCCCATCATTGTTAGATACCGTCTTATATCCTGATCCCCCAAGTCTGGGTCCCAGGATGATTCGTTATTCACAGAGGTTTACCCCCAGGGAAGTGTCTGTAGGAAGCATCTGGGAGAAGGGTGGACATTGGCTGTGAGCCAGAGAGTGTGGCATCACCTGGTAAATGGGGGCCCTGTCGTCATTGTTTTTATTCTCCATGGATCAGGCCCCTCCCCTGCTCAAAGCAGTCCATTACTAGTAGTCACGGATCCCAACAAGGGGATGTTGCACAGCCAACTGGGGGCCCAGGATCAGGGGCTAGGAGTGCACCGAGACTCTCACGTCTTCCGTCTTCTCTCTTCTGCGAGTCTCTCTATGCACTGGGCTTCTCTGCCTGCTGGTCAACATGGTGGACACATGGGTCCCCACCACTATTGCAGATGGGTCATGTAATCTCAGCTCCACGGTCAGCGTTACCATGTTTGGAGCAGTGGAGGTGACGCTGCACCTGTCAGTCACAGCCCGGGACAGAGCCCGCATCACACCTTGTAAACAGGGGGCCTGGGAGCCCCCTGCTCCTGCTCCATCCGTGTGAACCGGAGAAGGGAACTGGTCTCAAAAAAAGGGCCAGGACTCCCATGGTCCCAGTACTCTTCCATGGCTCCTGGGCACCTTTGCGTGGCACGTGAGACCTCTCCCGGATCTGCCCCAGCCCCCAATCTCCCCAAACTGTTCCCACATCCCTGTCTTTGCACGTGATATTTCTGCCTAGAAAACTCAGAGTAAGGAAAAAGCAGTGCTGGGTCCCAAACCAGTCCTCCTGGCTCCTAGTCTCAGCTGGTTCCTCTATCCCAGGAGGCTTCGTGGGTTTCGTGGGTAATGTGGTTGCTGGGTTTCACATATCTCCTGATGTAATCCAGATTTTTTTTCTTCCTTTCCCTGTGGTTCTTCTGTGATTAAGCAAATCCAGAAGGCTTATTGCCCAGGGAAGAATATATAAAAGGGCATGATGTAAAGAAGCTTCTACCCAACAGGAGGAAACAGGAGAAAACCCTTCTGGGGCCTGGGAAAAGGAGCAGAAAGGGCAGGGTGACTTGGGAGTCCTGTCCTCCACACAATGGCTCCCTACAGGGGAGGGAAGAAGTGCGAGATAGGGCTGTGAAGCCAGAGAGGTTTGGTGGGGATCCCCGTGCAGGAGTCTTGCTCTCAGCTTCTTAGTATATAGGCCTAGAAATTTGCAAGCCCATCAGGAAAGCCACTGTCCCCATAGGGCCACATCGGAAAAGGGATAGGGCAACAAATTATGCATGATCCAGGGAAGTGTCTAGAGAGATGGTCCTGTGCCCTTAGCCTCTAGCTCCCTACCACCTGTATGAGGCACGCGGGGCATCTAGAAGGTCCTGCAAAAGGGGGGTGAGAGTGCTGACTGGGTCACCAAGGAGTCACCGTTGGGGCAGGCCAAGCAACCAGAAGGCAGCAGGGTGGTGCACCAGGCTCCGATGGAGTTTTTGTCATGACCAGGACTCAGGGCATCTTCTGGGGCAGTGGGAGCCATGTACGATGAGAACTGGCCAGCAAGGGAGAAGGCCACGCTCCTTGGGAGAAACCCCAGGGCTTGCCCTCAGACAGGGCAGAAGGATCTGCAAACCGTAGGCAGAGGGCATTGTGCAGACCCTCAGTCTCCAATATCACAAAGGTGCCTTTGGGGGTGCCCTTGAAATGGGCAGGAACAGCCCCGACGAGGAGTTTGGATTTTGAACGGATCACTCACCCAAATGACTCTGAATGAATGCAAAAGAGTTTGCTGTAAATGAGCACCCCTGTTACTTTAAAAGGGTAGTTCTGTTTGTTTTCTGCTATTGATTTCCCACCATTATCAGAATCAGAAAGGAGGTCTGTGAGTTCCATAGGATCAGGTATAAAACAATAAGGTAATTTACTTTTTTCCTTTCTCGCGCACTTAAGCATATTATGTAAACATTACACGTTTGCAAACCTGCACCATCATACCTAGAAACTAAGAAATATCCTACTCAGCGTTGGAGACCCCCACAGGCCCGGAGCCTGGTGCAGAGTGCGTCTGGCTTCATACAGAACCGGGCTGGGCATCAGGGGTCCGTCGGGGATCTCCAGGGGCCTGGTCTCTGGCCTGCAGCGGGCTGCTGTTCTGTGGCCAGTTGGGGTGAGTAATGCCTCTCCTATTGTCAGACCGATGATGACGGTATAATCAGCACAAACAGCAATTAGGGTAATTGTTCTGTTTAGACGTAACCCAACTTCACTGCCTGGGTCGGGAGAGAGTCTCTGAGGGCCGCGTGCTGCTGCTTCTGGCTTGTCACAGTGCCCACGCTACAAGGTGCTCGTGCTAGGGGAGAGGGTGGGATGCTGAGGTGGGTGAGGAGGGGAAAAGTCACCGCTGGGGGAAGTCCCACTATCTAGGCCTGGCGGGCAGGTGGCGGCGGGGGGGGGGGGGGGGGGTGCAGGTGGGGGCGCTCTGAGCCGCTCCCAGCATCCAGCTGTGCCTCCCGCTGCCTGCTTACACCCACAAACCTCATCGCCATGGAGACTGACCTCCGCTCCCGCCAAACCCAAGCACCTTCAGGCAGCAGGCAGTTTCCCAAGGGAAATGAAGCTCAGATCCCCCTGATCTGAGCCAACTGGCCTCCCTCCCGCCCAAACCCCCAAACTCCAGGCCTCACTCAGATTCCCCAGCAGCTCCAAGTGGAGACACGCGCACCGTCAGGGGGCCTGAAGAGGTGGTGACCCAACCCTCCAGGGCAGGAGGAAAGCAGAGGAGGGTGGGTAGGACACAAAATGGATGTTTTATCAGGACCTGGCAGGTTGGACTCCAGGATAGGAGGGGAAAGAACTGGTGAGTGAGGAAGCCCCAGAACCCACCCCCTCCCCGCCCCCGTCCCCATCCTGTAAGTGGGAGAAGGGTCGTGAGGAGGAGTGAAGACCCAGTGGCTTTCTGCAGGCTGTTGCTTCTCTCGACAATCTTATTTCCTTTCATCTTTATAACGAGCCTGGGAGGCAAGCGCCTTCACTCCCATTTCACAGGCTCAGAGAAATAGAGTGTTTGCCTAAGAGGCCCTTAGCTGTGACAAGTGCTGGTCTTTCGTTCTTTCGCGAGCCCAGTACGGGCCCCAAACTCACGAGCCATGAGATCATGACCTGAGCCCAAGTCAGAGACCCAGCCGACTGAGCCACCCAGGCGCCCCTCCTCGTATCAAGTCTTAATCATAGTTTTGGAGACCTTTTTAAAAACATTTATTTGTACATGACTTTAGAGCTTACTAAGTGCTCTTATACAAAACAGGGAGCCTTGTTCTTCAAACAGCACCGCAGGGAAGCGGGTGACAATGAGATGATGGCATTTGACAAATCATGTTAGGTGACTTGTTACTCCGAGTGTGGTCTGAGGACCCACAGCATCAGCGTCACCTCGTTGCTTGCTGGAAATGCAGACCCTTCGGCCCCACCCCAGACTTGCTGAATCAGAATCGGTATTTTAACAAGATTCCTGGGTGATTCCGTGCACATTACGATTTGAGAAGTACTGACTGTGAGCATCTACTCCAACCCCCTCATTTGACTAGCCGGGAAACTAAAACCCAGAGAGGGCAAAGGACTTGCCCAAAGTCACACAGCAAGTTGGTGGCCAAGCCAGGCCCAGAACTCTGCTTTGCCCTGGGTAGAGTGAGGTACGGAGGACTCACCGGGCTCCGTCTACCTCACCGTCCATCCTGTCGCGCCCCACCCAGTTCGCCCTGCTCACTACACCGGGCAGGCCGGCTGCACCCCACTCTGACCATCTCCAAGAAGGTACAGTGATCCCTGAGGACTTTTCTGCAAACAACAACAAAAACTAAGCTTCTTGTTAAAGCCCGGTAGATGTGACCAATGAAGGAGCCCGATGGGCCTTCAGAAACAAGTTCTTGCCCAGTAGCCCCGTGGTGGCTCTCTTCCTCAACAGGACCTCAGTTTACCCGTCTAAAAAGGGAGTATCAAGGGGCCTCCCAAGGCTCGTAAAACTGCCTGAGCTCTCACAATGAAAGCCCCGTGGAAAGACAAGGTCCCATTATGTCTTCTTGTGTTTAATTGTGTCTGTGTGGCGTTGACTGCCTAAAGACACCCCATTAAGTGGGAAGTATGAAAATGATGGGCCGCCAGGGCTGAGCAGTTGGATGTTATTAGAGGCTGGGCCCTTCTGACTTCCTGGCAGAGGCGTAACTGGCTTCATAAATTCCTCCCGGGGGAGAGGTGACGTCGTCCGTGGCCGCTTCCCTTTTCCCAGACCCGTTGGTGCATCAGTCTGTCCTTGGCATGGAGTGAAACCAAACAAAAAGTTGGTGGCAAAGAGGGAGGGCCAGAGGGGGTGAGAGGCGGGCTGTCGGCCCTGACTGGGAGCCAACAGGTCCTTGCGTGGCACCATGGCTGAGGGACTGCGTCATGCACCCCCAACTCAGGGCCAGTCCTGGGTCTGACATACTGGCAAAGCCACGTGCTGAGGGAGTTTGCTGAGAGAGGTTGACAGCTCATGTCAGGTGACCGACAGGGTTCCGAATACATGTCTGTTTCCTAGGGCGGCCACACGAATGGCCACAAACAACAGAAATTTATTCTCTCACAGTTCTGGAAACCAGAAATCCAGAGCCAAGGTGGTTCCTTCTGGAGGCTCTGAGAATCCATTCCACACTTATTCTAGCTTCTGGCGTTCCTTGGCTTATGACAACATCACTCCAGTCTCTGCCTTCACACAGCTTTCTCCTCTGGGCCTCAAATCTCCCCTGCCTTTCTCTTGGAAGGACACTTATTGGATTTAGGGCCTCTCCTAAATCTAGGATGATCTCATCTCAAGATTCTTTACCTAGTTACATCTGCAGGGACCCTTTTTCCAAATAAGGTCACAATCACGGGTTCTGGGAGTTAGAACACAGACATAGATTTTGGGGGGAGGGAAACCACCATTCAATCTACTACCGTGTCCCCCAAAGACTGTACTTCAGTGGCTTCCTCCACCCCAGAAGTCTTGTGGTATGTGGGGTGCCGTGTGGAGGAAAGGCACTGGCTTGGGGTCGTGGGAAGAACCTCCAAGACGAACCTCTGCCACTACCCAGCAGCATGGGCAAGTCTCACAGCCTCTATGAGCCTCAGTCTTCTCATCCTTACAATGGGGGCAATAAGAGGCGTGAACGCTTCTCTCAAGGGCTGATGGGCAGGGACGGAAAACCGCTTTGTAGACCGTAGAGAACCAGATAGATGTGAAGCATTATTGTGATTCTACTTGCAAACAGACGAAAGCAGATGCAAAAACCAGCCAAGCCAGCGAGTAAGCAAAAGTATTCACTCCCTTTGAGTTATCACATGATTTCTCTTTGCTCCACTAGGAGCAAAAACTCTTTGCCCTGCACTGCAAATTTGCCTTCCACAGTTCTGTGCTGTCCAGTATTGCCTGTTTTCCAAAAGGCCCCCAAATTCTGTCTCTGCTGTCACATTGCCCACCTTCCCCAACCCTGTCCTCATCCCCAGCCTGAGCACTGGAGCTTATGTGGGGGTTAGGAAGTCACCAGGGGAGTCCTGCGCTGACCCCCCTTGCCAATCCAATCCCAGTATTCCTGCTCAGCAGACCAATTTCCAAGACAATGGGGTGGAAGACAGAATCCTCTGTCAGAGAGTCCATTCAGGGTGTTTCTTGTGGCAGTAGGGGCTCCCACGGCAGATGGTCAAGGTCCAGGATGAATAGATGCAAAGCATGTCTACGGTCCCCTTTGGAAAGGAGTGAGTGGTACAGAACCCCCTGGCCTGGCCACTCTGCCCCTTCACCCCACTCCCTCGACAGAACTGTGGCAGCCAGTGGACAGTGAAGACCGAAGATGGTTGGAGGGTCAAGATGTCAGGTGACCCCACAACTCCTCAAGAGCTCTTGGCCAGAATGGGCCCGCATCCAGCCCCAACTCCGGCAGGGCTTAAAGTCATGGCCTCTGGTATGATGATAGGACCGGGAAAGAGGGCAGGGGTAGGTGGGAGCAGAAAGGTGCCCAGAGGGGCATCTGGTCACAAGGATGTCATAACAGAGCACACAGAAGGAACGTAGGTCAACAGGACAAACGTTTCCTGAGCCACTGCGATGATCAGGGCCCTGCAGTAGGCCAGCGGGTGGTGCAGAGCTTACAGAGTTCCAGGGGGCAAGCGTGCCGTGCTAAAGTCACACAAGACAGGTACAAATTATACCAAAAGTTGGGGGAGAGACGGGAGGACTTCTGGCTCAGAGCAACTGGGGAGCCAGCGAAGAAAGGCGGGAGCATCTGAGATGGGCTGGGGTGGGGGGGGCGGGACTCCCACGGGACCGGATGGGCAGAGGTGAAGCAGCAGCCTGTCCAGCCAGAGGGAGCGGCATTAGTGCCCCGTCGTGGCTCCTAACTCAGGTCCGGTTGGTGGCAGACTACAGACCTGGGAGCAGCCCGGAGCCCAGGGCCCTGCTGAGCACGGATCTGGGAGATGCCTGGCCTACATCTTGTTATCGGTGTTCCTAGTAAGAAGGCACTGGGCTGGGCTGTCTGCAGGAGGCCATAGCCACAGCAATGGGGCAATGCAGGCAGGAGGGCTCCGCCACTCGGCAGGTTCTGAGCCTGGCCCAAGGCCCTGGCGCATCATGGCTCTCGTCAGTGCCCGTCCACGGCCTGGCAGGCTGCTGGCCCAGCAGCTCAGAGCAGAAACACTGTCAGGGTGCCAGCTGCCCTAGGTGTGGCTGCCCTGTCTGCAGGCGCGGGCGGGTGATTCATCAAATTACCATCGAGGCTGTGCGGGGCTGGGGCTGGGCAGGTGACTGCGAGGCAGAGAGGGGGAGAGCAGGGCTCTCCAGCTCTTTGGGCACACACCCCACGCTGTTGCCAGCTTCGCGGCTCCCACAGCCTTTCTCTGGGCTGCTGCCTCACCTCCCAAATGCTAGCGATTCTTCTAGCACAGGGCTGCAGGAGCAGGACCTCCAGGAACCGCAGCCTCCGAGGCTCCTCTCCTGCCTTGGTTTCCCTTCAAACCTCAGGCCTACCACCCACTCTCCCCCAAAGGGAGGAGGGGACCGTGCCCCCATGGTGGAGGAGGGAGGACACAGACACCCCGGCCTTCACAGGGCCGTGTCACCATGCCTCTCTGCATTCGATGGCCTCCTCTGACAAATCAAGGGGCTAGACCAGATGGTCTCTGAGGTCTCCTCCACCTCTGAAGTTCTCACGTTTCCAAGGGCGATCATGACAGAGCCACGTTGTAGACAGCAGTGCTGGGCTGGGAGGGAGGAGGGATGGGGTCGATGGGAGAGAGGCAGAGCAGAACCTGGAAGGAGGCACGGCTCAGCTCCCAGGGGAGGGAGGAATGTGTGAGGCTCTGAGGTTAAGGAGGAAAGGCACACGGTGGGAATTGGATAACAGTATCGGACGGAAAGCAGAAGACAGGGAAGTCAGATAAAAGGCCACAGGTGCTACTGGAGGGAGAAAGGAAATTCTGTTTATTATTAAGCACCTACAGTGTACCAAGCACTGTGTTAGATATTTCATATATGTTTGTGGCCCTAAGAACTCTGTGAGGTAGGTGTGACTAACCTAATGTTACAAATGAGGAAACTGAGGGGCGCCTGGGTGGCGCAGTCGGTTAAGCGTCCGACTTCAGCCAGGTCACGATCTCGCGGTCCGTGAGTTCGAGCCCCGCGTCAGGCTCTGGGCTGATGGCTCGGAGCCTGGAGCCTGTTTCCGATTCTGTGTCTCCCTCTCTCTCTGCCCCTCCCCCGTTCATGCTCTGTCTCTCTCTGTCCCAAAAATAAATTAAAACAAAAAACAAACAAACAAAAAAAAACGTTGACAAATGAGGAAACTGAGGTACAGGGAGAGGTTAAGCGGCTTGTTCACTGTCACACAGCTAGCCGTAGCAATGCTGGGGTGCACAATTTGGTCTCTTCACTCCCAAGCCCCATTCTGGTTTTCCCAGGGTGCCTCCCAGGGAAGGCTCTGGAGTCTGGAAAGCTGAGGGCCTCCCAGGGTCCTGAAGGTGGGGCTCAAGCCCAGAGCCCTAGTCCGGCCGAGAGTTCGCAGAACAGCACTGCTGGCCGGGGTGGGGTGGGGGTGGCAGGTAGTGCACATGGAAAGACAGTCCAGGGGACGCTAGCCCCGGGAGCACAAAAGTGAAATTCTGGGCTGGCAGAGGGGTGGGCTGCAGAGCCACTCCAGTGCTGACAGCAGGCAGTTGGGACACTGCTGTGTTATTATTCATCACCTTCCCTCCTTCTCTGGCCTCGGCTCCACCCACCCCGCCCAGAGAGACCAGAATGGCAGCTATGAGAGCGTGAGTTCTGGCTGCTGGGGGCCCTGGGTGCACACCCTGGCCTCGCCCCTTAGCTGGCCGTCCAGGCCTTGCTCTCCCAGCCTCCGCACCAGGCCCCTGTTCTCTCTCTTCTCCCGCAGCCAATGCTTCCTCCTCATCTTCCTCCGGGGCAGAGCAGCACTGGGCACAGGCCATCCCTCCTGTCCAGGCCTTCATGAATGGGAAGATCCAGGGTCACGAGCTCCAATCTTCCAATCGAGGTGGGGAGCGGCCTCTGCCGTTCCCATCCCTTCCAGTTTGCCTGTTTCCCTGTCCATGGCTGGGGGCCTCTCGGTGCACCCTCTGTACCCTCCGGGCACAACGGTGCTATACAACAGACCTGCTGCGGGCACCCACAACTAGGGTGTCATAAGGTCACGCCGGGAGTCAGGTGGAGAATCTGGTCCATTCCTGCCCCCGTACCCCGAGGGCAGCAAGGATCCAGGATTCTGAAAGAGTTCACTACCCAGTTTCATCCATTCCTATCCTTGGGAAGATGGCTTCCTGGCTTCGTTTCTCCCAAGATGACCAAGTCAGGTCAAAGGGGTGAGCAAACTCTGACTTTTCTCAGGAAGTGAGAAAGGCAGCTCATCTCTTCCCCCCACTCTTGAGACGGGCAGCTCCTCTCATGCTTCAGAGCGCAACCTGCACTCTGTCCCAGCCTCTCGTTCACGTCCTTCACAGCACTTAATATAGTCTGTAATCATTTTGTCGGCATATGTATTAGTTTACTTTTTGTCTACCCTCTTAGAATGTAAGCCCAGAGAGAGCAGGGCCTGGACTTTTTTCTGGGTCATGTTCCCAGGGACTGGCGTGGCACAGAGCCCATCTAGACACTCAGTGCATACGTACGTGACTGTCTGGGACTGCTCCACACAGAGGAAATAGTGTGTGTGCAAAGGCCCAGAGGCAGACATCTGCATGGGTTGAGGGCTGGTAGAGAAACCAAATAAATGATAAAGGGGGCTATTTAAACACTGGGGAGGTGGCAGTGTGGCTCACCAGGGAAGGTCATAAGGTGCCTGAGTTAGGTGGCCACTGAAGAGCCTGCTAGCTGACCAAAAGAACTCGCTAGAAAAGGCTGGAAAGTAGGGAATTGGCTCCTTGGCCACTGTCGCTGTCCACGAAGTCTGAAGTTGCCTGGAACAGAAAAATAGAGCTAAGTAAGGTGAGGCTGTGCTGGCAAGCTTAGGGGTCCACAAAAGAAGGTTATCCAACTCTCTAGGGGTATCTGCATCAGTTTGGGGTAGAGGGGAAAGTGCTCCGGTCACCCGAGGGGCTGGAAACTAGGCAAGAAGAAGCTTCAGCCCAATCACTCTTAGAAGCAGCAAGAGCCCCAGAGGCCTCCTCTCAGTCTTCTTCACCTGGGCCAGTCCTCCCACCTGGCCCAGCCCCCGCTCCTCCCATCTCTAGACTGTAAGTTCTATAAAGGCAGGACTTTGTCTTCTTTACCATTGTATCCCCAATGCCTAGGATAAGGCCTGTCCCGTAGTAGAGGCTCAATAAATACTTGCCGACTAAATAAGTCCATATTCTACATGTTAATGAATGAAACTTGAGGTCACAGGACGTTTCGCTTCTAAGAGCACACTGCAGGTGACGTGTGAGTCACAGGCAGCGCTGTGGGAAAGGCAGCAGAGAGAAGCAGAACCCCGTCCACACTCACTTATGCTAACTCCTATTAGGATGACGGTTGACTCACTTTGTTCCAGAATCAAATCAAAATTAACTTCTTTCGAGATGCTTTTCCCAAACCATCCCACACCCTCTAAACTCAAATTAACCCATATTTGTTAGCATTTTTTAAACCATCTACAAATACATTCTAAAAGTCACCTGAAAGCATTTCAGAGCTCAGCTCACATGACAGAGTCTCACTGACATTTATCCTTCCCCTTAGGAGGGCTACCCTCTTCTCTGGCCTGTTTCTGAGGCAGGATCCCAGGAGGGATGGGAAGAGAGAGGTGATGGGAAAAACCCTGGCCCGCTCACTCCAAACCATACACTTGAACCCCAAACCTACCTTTCTAGCCTGAATATACCTCGCTCACTTTGGGTCAGAATGTGTGACTGATCCCCTTTCTTTCCTTCTCCCAGGGAGAAGTCAGATCTTGTTCCAAATCAAGGCTTCACCATTGATGTGTTTCCGCTTCTGCAAAATAATACTTCCTCAAGGGCTATTGGAAAGATTATATCAAATAATATATACCAAGTGGGCCTGTTATTGGTCCTGCAGATCCTAGCACTCCCTCTGTCCACTGCCAGGCTTCCCTTCGCGCTTGTGTGGGGTAGGAGAGACAAAGAAAATATTGTCCAGGAGAGCTGGTTCAAGGTTCTCCTGCCCTACATATCCCCATGATTGACATCAGAATTCCATACTGTTAGGTAGGGTGAGGGCAGACTTGGTGAGCTATCAAATCTACCTCCACTCTTTACAGATTTGGTTCCAGGACAGAGGAAGGGACTTGTCTGGCATCACGAAGCTAGTTAGTGACACAACTGGCCTGACTTTCACGCCACATGATGGAAATAGATGCTGATAAAAGATTGATCCATGGAGGGCTTTTGAGCCAGATGCTTGTCACAGGGAAATCAGGGGGCGCTGCCGTGGGGCGCCCAGACTCTGGATTCAGGGTGCCTGTGTGTGGCCTTGTCTCTGCCACTTGCCAGCTTGGTGACCTCACTGAGTCTCAGTTTTGTCGTCTGAAAAGGAAAGATGATGGCACCGATCCTGATACTTTTAGGGTCACTGTAAGGATTCAAACGAGATGATCCACGTAAAGGGCCCAGAACCGTGCCTGGTTTATAGGCCTGGTGCTTGCTTGTAGGAGCACAGCAAGTGTTGGGTATTGCTCTCAATATATCAAAATAATGTCAGTATCAAAATAATAGAGAAGTATCTAGAAAAACTGAACTTCGTATCTGGAAACAATTTTAAAGATGATCAGTTTCAGCTTCCAGAGGGATAAGTATGGCCTTTCACAGCAATATAGGGTGCACCAATCACCTCCTCAGGGCTCTTCCACAACTTAGAGGGAGCAAAATTATCATTATTTAAAGACATAATTAACACTTATTATATCTAGCATGTTAGGTTTTAGATAGGCCAAAAGCATGATACAATGGAGTTGTATTTTTATGTGCTGTCATGTGCACTTTATGATGCATTGGGGGCCCTTATATAATCGGTGAGCACTGTACTTTAATGCCCATTTTATAGGACTTTTATAAAGGAGGTTGGATAGTGTGGAGGGAAGAGCAGTGGCCCAAGAGTCACCAGGCCTGATAGGAACAAAAGCTTTGCCACATATTAACTGGGTGACTGAGGGCAAGCTACCGCTTCTCCTCATCAGAAAAATTTGGAGCCTGGGCTGGATGATGTCCAAGGATCAATCCAACCCTGACAGTCTGTGGCTCAAAGCAGAATCTAAAAATTTTAAGAGATGATAGAGGTCTATGAGTGTTGAACTTTCGTGTATCTATGACATATTGTTGGTCACACCTCTGGTTTTTTTGATGCTAAGTGCTTAGGAATACAACCTTCAATTATAAAACTATTTCTACTGGAAATTGTAATCTGCTTCACGATATTCTGCTCTGTACATAACTACCAGGAATGCATTATGGGGAATTGTAGGGGCATGTCACACCCACTTCTCAGGAAATGAGCAAATGACCCTCATGTCGTCCCTGAGATTGTCACTCAAGCTTTGCCATCCTTTCTCATATAATTCCCAACAAGCCTGGACTCTGATGGCCCCTTCCGTGGCAAATTAGAAGGGAAAACTAAAAATGAAGTATGTGAGCTGTGGGTGGCAAATACAGAGGACGTCTAAAGGGACAGCTGTGATAGCATAACACAGCTGAAGGACACCCCAAAACCAAGCAGCTGATGGGACTTCACACCTAGAGAGTTCAGAATCGGTGCCCACAATGAGAATCCTGAGTCATCAAGAAATGCATAAATTATATGCTCATCTTTTACTTACAGAGAACAGGCAGGGTGTGATGCCTTTTAGAAAGATTTCTGTCAACGTAGTTTTTAAAATACTCGGCTTCTGTTACACACCAAATTCCCCTGGTATGAGCTACCTTCGTCTCTGGGACCAGGCTACACGAAGGAAACATCACTCTGCGTGTGTCCCAGGGAGTTGGGTGTATAGGAGAATGTCACAGAAGTCCCAGAATAGTAAGTCCACAGTAGGGTAGTTTTATGAGACAGACAGCTTTCCAGGTTTCCAGGAAGGCTCTGGGTAGGATACAAGAAGACTTAATTTACCTTAAACTGGCTAGCTTTCATTCATGCATCCATTCAAAAATATTTTTTATTGAGCCCCTAATATGTGCCAGCACCATTTTACGGGCCAAGTCTCAGTTGCAGAGAGAATCCACTGTTCACAAGGCGTGTTCCTCTGGCGTGCCGCACATGACAGGTGTACTATTCTGTGGTTTTGTATCTCAAGTCTGTCTGGTCCTTGAGGCTTCATGCCCCCACCCCAGTCCCTTCAGGTCGACTGGCTTCCTTTCGAGTAGAGTGGGTTGTTCCCACAGGATTGAGCACTCCCTTTAGACAGGGGCTGTGCTTCAGCCCTCAGCCTGGGAGCTGACCACCACCCAAGGGGCTGGTCTCTGCCCTGACCTCAGAACAGGAGGTGGATTTCAGGCTCTCTCGGAATGGGGGGGGGGGGGTGAACTTATCAAGAAAGACTCTTTTTTCCTCGAGAGAAGTCTCCCTGGGTTCCTGAGCTGAGCACATACTTTCTCCATGAGCGAGCAGGAACAGGACGGAGGGGCGTCTCCCTGGGGCCTCACCTCCCGCACGTCACGAGGGAGGGAAGCGAGAGCAAGGAGCAGAGAGCAAGAAGACGCCGAGGCCCCACACTCCGGGCTCGCGGCCCTGCCCCCCCACCCCCCCCCCCCAAGAGCGCTCGCTCCCGCAGCGGCAGCGCCCTGCAGCTCGGCACCTGGCGGGGGCGCGCAGCCAGTGGAGTGGGTGGTGCAGGGCAGGGGTGGTATATCCAGTCTGACCGAGGGCGGGCCCCGCCAGTGCCAGCAGAGGGACGAGCCGAGCCGGGGTGGAGGCGCCAGGAGCCGCCGCCGGGAGCCTCACGCGGACCTCTCACTCTATGGCCCTCGGGAGCCGCTGAGCGCCAGCAGAGCCGCAGCCGCCCGCCCGCCCGCCCCGCCGCACCTCGCCGCCCCTCTCGGCTCTCGCACGCCCGGCCCGCGCCTCCCGCCGCCATGAACCACTCGCCGCTCAAGACCGCCTTGGCCTACGAATGCTTCCCCGACCAGGACAACTCGACGCTGGCTTTGCCGTCGGACCAAAAGATGAAGACCGGCACGTCGGGCAGGCAGCGCGTGCAGGAGCAGGTGATGATGACCGTCAAGCGGCAGAAGTCCAAGTCTTCCCAGTCGTCCACCCTGAGCCACTCCAACCGAGGTAAAGACTCGGCGCCCGGCGCGGCCCGTGTGCCCCTGCCCCGCGCGCCTCGTCCGGGCTGCGGGGACAGGAGGTGGCGCGCGCCCCGGGGCGGCGGGGGGGCGGGGTCTGCGCGGCCCGTCCGACCAGGTGGAGCGGCGGCCGGCGACCGGCTGGCGAGCTCCCCAGAAGCTGGGGAGCGCGAAGGCGGGCTCCCGCGGCGGGGGACACCGCCACGGGCGTCTCGCCAGCTCGCAGAGGCTGAGGATCGCCCGCGGGCCCTTGTCCAGGCCCAGAGCGGGGAAGGCTTTCTTCCCCCAACTGCTCGGGAACAGTCCCCGCCTCTCTCTTGTTCTGCCTCGGCCCCACAGGGCTCCCCAGGGCTGTGTGCCCCCCTCACTCCCCGTCCTGTCCTTGAGGCTTTGCTTTTCACTGCGCCAGCGGCAGGTAGCCGGCGCCCAGGCCGGCAGGTTCCCCAGTGTGTGGCTGCCGGCGGGCAAGGGAGTCACTGTGACCTCAGTAGGTGCTCAGGAGAGGCTCTGCGGGACGGGGAGGTGCCGCGGGGAACAGGGACAAGCCCGTGGTGTGCCGCAGCACGCTAGCGGGAGCCTCACACCTGGAAGAGGCAAGTCTGGTTGGAAGGTCACCCCAGGACCAGCGCGCTCCCTGAGGCTCCCTGAGGACCAGGAAGGAGTTCTGGGGATGCCCTGTTTCCTCAGTAGCTAATGCAGAAACTCCCTTTCCCACCAGATTCTCCCTACCTCACTTGGCTTAAGTAGGAAGGAACAAGTGTCAGGGGGACGCTTGTGCAGGAATTGAGGTTGGCAAGGCTGGGAATCCCAGAAGGCCCCCAGGGCTGAGCCCTCAGGGTGAGCACTTGTTTAGTTTAGGTGCGGGACCTGACCAGCCATCGACCCCACCCCTTCACCCTGTGCTGAGGTCCCCCAAGCCTGGGAGGCTAGGCAAAAGTGATCGGCCCCCTGCAACTCAAGAAGGAAGGTACGATATCTGACAGGGCCATTTGTGGAGAGTTTTTAGGCCAGATACTTTAATACAAAGCGTTCGCAGTAAGAATTACACACCAACCAGCAATCGTTCTGTTTATTTATTTGTTTAGCTAAATTTCACAAGTGCCGACAAAGATTCCACAGACTGCAAACCAGTACAGGTCAACCAAGACTTATTTATGCAGTGTGGCCCCTAAGAGAGTGTACAGGGTGTGGGGGTAGTAAAGAGGAAGGAGGCAAAGGAGACAGACCCCTGCCCACCTCCCACCACACACACACGCACACACGCACGCACCAGCTCACATTTCCTACCTCTAGCTTTTTCTCTCTGCCTGTCTCTCTCATTCCTGAGTGGCCCCCGTGTAGAGCTGAGGGAGAGAAAATGGCTGGCTGAGGACTTCCCTGTACCCCGAACCTAAAGGTCTTTGCTGCTCAGTGTGCCCTTTGCCCTGGCCTGGACTCCTGGTTCCTCTCCTGCCAGACTTCCACTCAAGGTCATGCAGACTCCAGAGCATTTGCCTCCGTCTCTTTCATTTATGGTTTGATAGCTGCATACTAGCCTTTTTTGGAAGTAGGTTCGAGATTAAAAAAACAAAAAAGTGTCCCCATTTCTGGCCACGGTCCAGTCACAGCTCAAGGCAACCTACTCTCTTCTCTGCATAAGAGTCACCTATCCCTTTCCACTCCCACGCCATCCCAAGAAAATCGCAAAAATGCCAGGTGCTCTAAACACCCGTTCTTCTTCCCACCTGCAGGGATGCCAGCGAGTGTCTGTCATCATGCAGTGCTCTGTTTCTGGCCTTGACCTTTGTGGGTAACATCTATCCAGTGGGATCTCATTCTCTCCATCCCGAGGTCCTCCAGGGGGCTTCAGCCAGGTGACAGTTGACTTCCTTGGCTAATGCGTATCTTTCCAGAAATAGGCCTCTCTAAGGACTGACCCAGAAGGTGTGTCCCCTCTACCCTCATCTCTGGCGAGGTTCCCACAAGGGCTAGTTTCCCCAGCAGCATCCTAGGTGGAAGAGGCGGTTAGATCACTTGGAGCTGGTGTTTCTGGTTTATCTGGCTTTGTTTTCATCAGATTTCCCCCTTCTCGTCATCAGAACCGCCCAAGCGTTCCCTATGTGCCCAGTGGCCATTCCTACTACCTTTGCTCCCTCCTTTTGTGTTGGTTTATATCCCCTGCACCTGCTGTGACTGCTGGGAGGGGCAAGTTGGCAGTTGTAGAAGGACCATACCCCAGGGCCTTGCCTTCACCCTGCTGGACACACTGGACACTCTTCAAGAGAGAAGAGTCGAATTCTCTAGGGTGTTTGGTTCTGTTAGGACCCCTGAATCCCACCGGGGCTCCTCTGGTTAAGAACAGCCGCTCCAAGGAAGGCCAGCCACACCTCACAGGTTGCCTGGCGGGGAGCCGCCACCCCTTGTATGCCATGAGGGACAGCCAGGAATCGGCCAGTGGTGTTTCTGGTAATAGAGCCAGCTTTTCCCCAGAGTCCTCCCCACTAGGGTTCTCTTCTGTCTTGTCGGTGAGGGGGAAATTGAGCCACCCATGAAAAAGGAGTCCTGTGGAAGGAGCCTGCCACACAATACCCATTTCCACCCATGCCGTCCCCCAAACACAGCAGATGAGACAGATGCCTCGTTGTGGTCCCCAGGGAGGGAGGCGAGGGCCCTGGTGTCATGAGACCCTGCAGAAGGAGACTGCTCTGAACCTGCCTGCCAGTGTGGGTCTTCGTGTGAACTGGCCACTAAGTATTACTCTCCTGTGCTTCCAGAGCGTGCTTGAATGCATCAGGGTGTCTTCTCAGACTGTGTGGGAAGCGGGAGGAAACCCAGGGGATGGGGCTGCTCAGCCAAGGATGTCTGCTAGGGAAACTTGACCTGCCTGAGGTGGGAAAGGCCTTGCAGGTGCTGATCATGAACTGCCCTGTCTGGGGGTCAAGGGCTATTGCACTGGTTAGGCAGCTTGGAGGGAAACTTTTCCACATTCAGGTTCTTTAAAAAAATTTTTTTAATGTTTATTTATTTTTGAGAGAGAGAGTGTGAGTGGGGGAGGAGCAGAGAGAGAGGGAGACACAGAATCAGAAGCAGGCTCCAGGCTCTGAGCTATCAGCCCAGAGCCCGATGCGGGGCTCGAACTCACGAACCGTGAGATCATGACCTGAGCTGAAGTCAGACGCTTACCGACTAAGCCACCCAGGCGCCCCCCTACATTCAGGTTCTTTAGAACTTCACTTGGTATCTCTTCCTAAAACTTAACCCACATCTCATTTGATCCAACTTCAACACACACACACACACACACACACACACACACACACACACACCACTGCCTCTGCCATGAATACTCATCACACACCAAGTTTAATGACACTACCTTTCTGTTCCACATCCCTTCTCCTTCCAGGCAAGTCCCAAGACTAGCCGGTCATTCTTGTGTGTCTCACTACCTGCTTAGACATCTGTGATTTTTACTTTCAATTTTCTCCTTTCTTCTCCCAAGTACCATTTCCTATTTAACATGGCCAAACCTGAATTTCTCCCTGATCAGAGATAGGGTTGGGGCGACCTTAGGCTAGGGGAGGTGTCTGTCCACCCCGCTCCTTCATCATCCTGCATCTACCCCTCACTGGGCAGTTGCTACTCGAGGAGCTCCCAGGGGGCAGGCTTGTGCTGGCTTGGTGGCCGTGGGGTGTCCAGGTGGAGGTTTGTTGGCACTTCTGTATTTGCATTTGGCTGTGTCTCAGCATAAGCCTCTGCCTGGGGGAGGGTCTGCTCATTCTACCCTCTTGAAAGTTGTCTGTTCCTGACCGCAGACCATAAACAGGCATCACTGCTGGGGTTGTTTTCTTGGGACTGAAGCTGGCACGGGAGCGAGTGAAGGGTGTCTGGGCTTCAGCTTATTCCAGCCGCGAAACATCCTAATTAAACTTCAAATGGACCAATTCCTGTTCCTTTACAACGTATCTTGGCTTGAAGCTCAGGTTTTACCAGACTTTCCGTTTGCCTGTTACAACACATGCAAAAATGCCAAGTATTCCAGAATGTTTCATGGCAAATGTGGTTTCCCTGGAGCCTGCTCCTTTGCGAAGCTCGTTGGCAGAGGTTAAAAAAATATAGAAATCAGTGTTTCTCCCCACACACCAAATTGTAAATATCAAGAAGCCAATTGTTCCGGACCTAAAAATCTGGCAACTACCCCTGCCATGAGGTATGACCGCTAGAAGGTGTGTGACGTTTGGACAAAGTAAGATGGCAGAATGTTAGATATCTTCATGTGAAGTTCTCTGTAGGCACACACCACACATGTGTGCATACACATATACCCACGAATACCCCACACCCATGCACATACACATGTGTGTACATGCACACACACACACACACACACACATGCACACACGCACACACCACCTTGCAGTTCGTGCTAGGGCAAGAGTCCAGCCTGGTGTCAGGAGATCTGAGTTCTACTTGGATGGATTGCCGACTGCTGTGTGATCTCGGGCAAGTCACTGCCTCTCTCTGGGTCTCTGCAACTGTAAGAGATTGGATTAGATCATTTCCAACATGTGCCATGATGGGTAACAGTCTTTGGAAATAGGTGGTGTCACTCCCTACCTCTGCAGGCCATCCCCCCAAACCAGCTGCAGCTGTCCTGCAAAAAGGCTCCTCTCCTCACCGTGTGTCACTCACGGTTTCCCTCTTGTAAACACCCTGACATACCAAAAGCCATCCAGTCCGCTGCTCTCAAACCTGCCTCTGCATCGAAATCACCTGGGGATTTTAAAAAATGCAAATGTTTGAGTCCCACCCTCAGAGATTCTGATTTAGTGAGCATGGGGGACAGTGTGGGCATCAGGACTCTGAAAGGTTCCCCGGCAATTCTGATGGGCAACAAAGTTACGGAATGATTGTTCCGGTCCCCATCGTTCACTCACACTTAGATTCAGCATGAAGATCAGCCCCATGGGATGCACACACACACACACACACACACACACACACACACACACGGATGGATAGACACCTAGACACCTAACATGGTAATGGCTGAAGACAAGTTTTTAGTCTGGATCCCCAGCCAGGCGGCTGAGTCCTGTTCTGACCTTTGCCCACACTAGACCACTGTCCTGCCCTCTGTGCCAGTCCTGTCCCTACAAGATGCTCCCACTCTCTGCCCTATCCTTGGGTTTAGTGGTGGCCAGGAACAGATGATCAGAAAGAGAAGCAGATGTGCTAGTGAGAGAGAGGAGCAGACACAGGCTGTAGCAGCATCTCTGCTCTGTACACATGCCCAGAAGAAGAGTAAGAACCATGCCAAAGTGCCTGGTGCAGTTGTGCTGAACTCTCTGCCCACCTCAGGCTCGTGAAAGCATCCAGATAGGAGATGTACATCCAGAGTGCTCCCAGCTGGCCCTGGCAGAAAGAAATGGGAGGGTGTCTGGCCATTCCCCTCCCTTGGGCACCTGAACGTTCACATGGGCACAGTCCAAACTGCCCAATCTTGAACATCTCTGGGGGAGATCGTGCTAGAAGTATCTTCTGGCATTTCTTATTCTCTCATTTAAATTCCTCTTGCTATGGGCCTAGCCTGACGGAGCACCACCGGTGGAAGAGACTTCAGGGGGTGAGAGAAAGACGTTGTCAGGGCTGGAAGGTAAGGAGCTGCTTCCTTTCTCAAGGGTTCTGTGCTGAGGAACAGATGGACTTTACAGGGTAGAAGCCAGAAGAGACATCGACCGACCTTAAGGGACACAAATCGAACCGTAGATCTACATCTAGGGCTGTGTGCTGTGGGACAAACCTTCCTGACTAGCAAGGGAGAGGGATCTGGGGCGGGGGGGGGCGTGGAGGGGTGGAGGAGAGAGGTTTCAGATGACCTCTGTCCCTAAGGGCAGCCTGTTGATCATGAGTGCCTTCTCCAGGTAGACCCTGGTCCTGGGGTCAGGAGTGGGGTGGTGATCTAGTACAAGCAGGAGATCTCTCACTTCAGGGAGTTCCCAGCCTAACTGGGGACATCTAGAGCCTGCTTTCTGGGAGAAGGGCCCATAGGTGCCCACGCGTGCACACACACACACACACACACACACACGCCCACGTACCCACATACCCACACAATGTACAGAAGCCACACTCCAAGGAACACACAAACCAGTGCGGAGTGAGTAGAACAGTTGGACAGAAAGCTGGCATGGTTACGCCAGAGTGCCATGAGCCGAGTGCACTTTGGAGTGCCCAGAGCACTGGGTGGGGTCACCTGTAGGAGAAGTTGATTTTGGTGCAAGGTTTTGAACGCAGGGAGAGGGTTTGGCTGAGAAGAAGAGAAAGAATGTTTCAGGTGCGGTGGGTGTGACCTATTTGAAAGCTTGGAGGTGGAAAAGGATGAGTCATCCCTGCAAAGGTTTGCCTGTCCTCATTGGAGAGAGAAGTCCATATATCCTAACAAAGAAGCTGCCTCTCTTTTCAAAGCTTCGGTAGGCGAGAAAGCTTGGGTTGCCCCTATGACACAAGACAGAATCAGATAATCATCTCAGGCACCAAAGGGAAGCAGCATCCAGGGACGCTGATGGTGTGAGTGGTAGGTTTTCTGAGAGGGCTTTACGCCCTGAAACACTGACACAAGCTGAGACAAGCTGTGTGGACAGAGCCGCTGGAATTGCTCGTATGCCGAAGAAAGCGATACATTCTCTGAGACATCTGCTCTTTGACCTTGGGGTTCTGTGGGTGGGTTGTCTCCTGGGGACAATGCACAAGTTGAGCCGGCAGCTGGCTTTACTGAGAAGCCACCATCTTTGTTTACGGCGTGTGTGCCCTTCTAGAGAAAACAGTGGGAATGCAAGCACTCAGATACAAGAGTAGGGGTGATTCTGTGGGGTGAGCTGGGTGCTGGGATCACCTCCCCATACCACTCCTGACACCAAGAATCCTCCTCAAGGAGGTGGCTGTGCCTGTTCTAAAGCTGTTCTCAGACCCTCTGTCTTCCTGGATTAGCGAGCAAACCCCACCCCCCCACTGCCCCCAGGGACCTCTTTGGGTGGGAGGAGGGCCTGGTTGGGTAAGCCTTCAAGGACCCTGATCCCATGCTGCAATTTGGGGGATGTGGAGCCTCTAGGCACCAGAAATCTAAGCACCTCCACCATGAGGGGTGGGTAAGGAGAACTGGTTGACAAAAAGGGCCAGCTCAGTCCAGGTTCGGCCCAGCCCCGCCCAGAGCCACGCCCTGTGCCCAAGATCCCAGGGAAAGAAGAGACCCAATTCTTGCCTCAGTGAGTGCCCAAAGTACATGACGATGGACACTGGCACAGTCATGAGATGGAGAACTGATTACACCTTTCCGTGCCCTTATTCCAAGGAGGCAGTCAACCAGGGTCATGGGACCAGGTAGAGTTAATCAGGAAAGGCTTCTTAGAAATGAGTTCTGGAGAAGTCAGAGGACTAGATGGAGAAGGGAAAGCTTTCAGAGCTATTACTGTTACTGTCATTGAGAACCCCCATGTTCTTGGTGTTGAGCCTGACTTTCCAAAGGCAGTGTGTACCAGCCAGACACCCTAGGGTCAGGAGAGGGGAGCAGCGCTCTTACGAACAGAGCTCACCTCCTTCCTGCACCTCATTGGTCATCGGGCACAATACAGAGTGTGACTTCAGGTAGGCAAGTTCTCTGGACTCCTCCTTTACGTCAGAACCTTGGCCCCCAAGTGCAGCTACCTTTCTGCCAGAGAAGCAGCACTGGCTGTTGTGATGGCAGCCTCGTTCTCACAAGGAAGCCAAGCAAAGCATCTTAAGGTGGGAGTCAAGTGATCTGACCCCCAGTTGCAGACAGATCTTAGGGGGTGCCTTCAGGAGCCACCTGGAAGGACCTGGAGACCTTGGCCCCACCAGTAGGGAGTGCTATAGCCCACACCTGCCATCACTAAAGTCACCACTAGGACACAGGGACTGGCTTTGGAGTTATAGGACATTCCAGAGGTCCTATTCACCCCTGCCTCCATGACAGAGAACTCCCTACCTCCCACATGGAGAAGTTTATGTGAGAGGGAGGCAGGCAGGTGCAGGGCATAGAGGGAAAAGATGCTTCATCTGATGACCGAGAGGGTGAGTGATGTCACTGCTGACAGATTCCCTTTTGAGAAAGAGTAGAGGCCCCATGGGAGCCTGGCCTCCACTGAGCCTCCCGGGGATGCCTTCCCTAGCAGAAGGCCTCCCTGGGGCTCCATAGAACTCTCCATCGCCACCCCAAATTTTCCATCTGACAGCAGCTGGCTGACCCACACCTGCCCTTGGATGAGAGATCCCTGCTCATGGGGCAACAGCCAAGTGAACGCTGGCCTGCCAAACCCTGGAAGGGATGATAGAAGTAGGCCGTATGGAGGAGAGTCAGACGAGACCTGCTGTCAGCTGCCCTGGGGCCTGACCATGCATGCCTAGGGTCCTGGCTGCACCCTCTTCCCTGGTGTAAGCTGCTTCTGGGCGTCTGAGCCCATGAGATTGCTTCCAGACTCCTCCTAACAAAGGCAGCCTTTCGGGGGGCAGGGGGTGCAGCTTCCTGAGAAAGGGAGAGGAACAAGCTGTGTATGCTCAATAGAGGAGCTTACAGTAGGTCAGAGGCTCAGGGAGAGTCCCCGTCAGGAGTCAGGCCTGGGCCTGCAGGACACCTCTGGGAGGACCTGAGGCAGGCAGCAAAGGAGGTGCTGGTGTAGCCTTTGATGTCTCCCCATCTTCCTTACAAGCTTCTCTGAATGCCATGGGGCATGGGTTACTATAATCATACAGTCATGGAACACTGGAGCTGTATGCGGCCTTTAGGGTGTATAGAAGCCAACCCCTTCTTTTTACAGAAGAAGCTGAGGTCCAGGGAGAGCTAGTGACTTGCCCAAATGTCAGAGCCAATACCAAGGTCAACACCTGTAGGCTCCCAGGGCAAACTGTCTCTGCCACAGCCAGTAACCTTAATGGCCTATTGGTCCTCCATGATGGGGGAGTGGTAATCAGGGGCAGTGCCCCTTCTGTGTGCTATGGGGTGGTCATCTGGCTGGCTTTCGACAGAGGAGGTGGCACCACGCAGAGATGCCTGCCACATTCCAAAGCTGCCCCTCTGCTCTTCCATCTGCCCTCAGCCCAGATACTCCAGTCCCCCCACCATCCCCAAAAGATTTGGGAGTCTGAGTGGGTATGGTGGATGGGGAAGGAGCTAATCTGGCTGGGGAAGATCACTGTCAAACCCTTCCCCCTAGACAAGGTTTCAGATGCTGGAGTCTGACCATCACTTCAGAGAAAAGAAGTGGCCCTCCCCCTTAGGAGGCTGTCACTGGATCCCACCTTCCTTTTTTCCCAGAGGGCTCATCATCTAATAAGAGTGTGGGGCAAGCCTTGCTCTGGATGTCCAGACCATACCGCCATGACTTTTCCCTCATGCAGGTCCCAGTGTAGGGAATGGGACAGTAATGTGAGTCAGGGTACAGACAGCAGGGCCCTGTGTGTTTAGAGATAGAAGAGATTGCCTCGGGCAGGGTTGGTCAGAAGAGGCTTCCGCAAAAGGGTGAGGTCGTGAGCTTGGCCTTGAAAAATAGGTGAGATCTGAATGTTGTGACTGATAGGGGAAGGCAGACTCCGCAAGGGACACGGTATGAGCAAAGTCATGGCCATGTCATGGTCAGCCGTGTTTCAAGGACAGTGAGACAGCGGACAGACTAGCTTTTGCAGTGTTGGGACGATCCTTTGGAGGCCACTTGCCATCTGGTGAAGGGGAGAAGGGAAGGTAGCCCTACCAGCAGCCCAAAACCCAGTTCCGATTTCTGTGATTCAAAGCCATTTTGCCGCTAATAACCCTAATGACACTCTATCCTCTCGTGGAGCCTATCATTTGTGGGTCTCCAAGCACTCCGAAAACATTAATTAATCCTCACTGGGGCCTTTGAGGTTGATGGCCACCCTCCCCACTTCACCATCTGGAGCACCTAGAGGATGAAGGAAAGGACAAAAGATCACCTCGTCACTCTTGGGGGCCGGGCTGACGTTTGAAACAAGAGTCCTGCCCTGAATTGGCCTCTAATCAGCCCTCACGGCTCTGTGGCCCTGACCTTGGGACTCTGGACCTGGAATGCTGAGATCGTGCCAGGCTTCCCCCAGTGGGAAGCTTATCCTTGTGGAACACGGAGTCGTGATTCCCTTGAATGGAATGGCGGTGCTCCGAGGCCCTCCGGGCCAACTCCTGACCTGTAGGTGTCAAGTCACCCCAAGCCCAGGGAGACATTTAGTCAGCCCAGGAAGGGCTCAGCTGGTTTGCAGAGCTGTCCCCGCCGCAGTCTGCCTGGGCCCTTCCTCGGCCCTGGCTGTGGAGGAGGTAGAGTGGAGAGACGGAGAAGGCAAGTAGATGATACATTTCCTATCCTGCTCCTTCAAGAGCTCACACCTGGTCTCCTCCATGGGGTATGGTGTACCTGGATACAGAGGCGACGCTGTGGGGAGGAGAGGCGAGTGAAGAGCGTGGCCATCACTGTCCTAACGCCCTGCCTTTGTCCTCAAGGTTCCATGTATGATGGCTTGGCCGACAATTACAACAACTATGGGACCACCAGCCGGAGCAGCTACTATTCCAAGTTCCAGGCGGGGAATGGCTCATGGGGTTATCCGGTAAGGAGCTGCGTGCGTTCAAAAAGACCTGGGGTGCTGGGGAGTGGTTTAGGGTTTATGGCGGAGCAAACCTGCATTGGTTGCCGAGAAGAGTGATACAGGGTGGAAGGGGGCTGCTTTGGTCCATGAGGTGAGGCCCGCCAACCAGGACCAGGTCCATTTGCTTGGTCATTATTTCATAGATGGCTGTTAGTGCAGGCTCCTGTTTGGGCTGATTGGATATTTCCAAATGTCCCACATGAGAACATTGTAGAAAAAGCATAAAGAGAACAGCATATTTTTAAGTCCGTTTTTCAAAATGTCTGATATGATCATGGATTTGAGAGAAGTTTGAATTCTTGAGGTCCATTTGTGGATTAACTTAAATGTTGCTAGGAAACTCCTGAAGGGACCTCTCTGCTCAATATGTGCTGATGGCCAAGGAGAATGCTCTAGAAGTCTCCTGGGGCTAGGAGAGCATGTCCCCTGCAGTGACTCTTGGATAAGAGGGCACATGCTGGAATGGAGCATTGCTTGAGTTTATAAGTTGGACAGGGGCGCCTGGCCGGCTCAGTTGGTGGAGCATGCAACTCTTGATCTCAGGGTCATGAGTTCGAGCCCTAAGTTGGGTGTGGAGTGTCTGGATTGGATAAGTTGGATACATCTGGATTCAAATCGGAGCTCTGCTACTCACTGAACATGTGGCCCTGGGCAAGATAATTCTACCTCTGGGCCTCAGTTTCTTCACATATAAAATGGATATAACAAAGTCGTCCTCGTGAGGTTATCATCAGGATTCAATGAAATAATGTGCGTGGAAAAAAAAAAACTGATGATAATTAGTCTTCAGGTCAGTTTTAAAACGAACACAGGTAGAGATTATTCTAGATCCTCTAATCTTGGCCCTGTCACTGTCTTTCTTTGTGATTTCAAAGAAATCACTATGCCCATCCATCCATCCATCACTGAACAAATATTTATTTAGCCCTACCTCTGCACCAAGGTCTGTGGTAAATGCTCTGGTTCAACCATACAAACCAACGTTGGCGCTCTCTTCAACTCCCAAATCAGGGGTATTGGGCTAAGTGACACCCAAGTTTTCTCCCTGTTTCCAAATTCTATGACTTTCATTTATTTTTGCTAATTTTAACATTAGCCTGTATGGTTCTTGGGAATTCTTTTGTGAGGCATTATGCAGATGGGGCTAAAGACTGCCTTTCCATGGGAATCTGGGGCACTCACTGTCTTCTTGGAGCTCCAGGTTTCAGTGCTATTTGCTTTGAGGTCACATTGCTTACAGATGTCACCCCTGAGTGTCAGGGTCCCGGGCAAGGAAGAGGGTTTACGAGTTGGGTGTTCTTTTTATTGTCAGTGTGATCCTCCCTTCCTAAGTTCTTGCTGGGGCTAATTGTGGAGTATTTGTCTTTCTTGCATGTTACAGGTTAGGGACTAAAGGGAGGCGTTAACTAGGTTTCCTGCAAATGTATTTCCCTCCCATTTTTTTCCTGAGTTTTTGATGTCAATTGATACCCTCAGAGCAACATATGGACAGTTGACTGAGCCCATAAGCCGGCAGATCAAGGCTCAGATGTGAATCAAGTGCTCTGACACCAAGAGTGATGACCAGACAGAATCTGACTTAGAGAAAATGACTTAGTAATGCAGTATAAAGGATTATATGAGACCCAGGGAAGGCAGATCACTGGAGGAGACTAGTAGTCAGAATGAATAATCATGCTGACAGGATAGATGTTACACATCGTCACGTATATTTTGTTACACCTCAGAGCCTAGAAAGCTTAGCTTCTAGCCTGGCTTCTGCTACTCCCGTGGCTCTGTGACTTTGGATAAACCTCTTAACTTCTCTGAGTATCAGTTTTCTCATCTGTAAAGTGGGAACAAAGCTATCTGTGTGTGTACTTCACCCACAGGTTGGTGTTACAGTAACGGGGAAGTGTTATCAGATGGGCAGTGTGGGGTCATTACACATGGAAATTTGTCACCAAGAACCGCAAAGGAACTCTTTCAGAGGTGTTTCTTTAAAAAAAAAAAAAAAAGAATTCTCCACACGGCCCATGTTGGGCATTTCTTCTGGCTAATCAACTCAATCTTCAGCAATCTCAGCAGCTCCTGATGCTCCCAAACCAGCCCCGCCCCTCCCCGCACCTATTTTCTGACAATCCATTAAAATTCCTTCCCTTTCCCGCACCCTAAGGCCCAACCCTTCTCGCTCCGTCTTCGCTGGCGGTACTTCAGACATGACTCATGTCAGGGCAGCTGCTGAGGCACGTCCTGTCTCCTCTCAGTTCAGGAGGGGCTATGGGAACGGCGAAGAGCTGAGCACACATGAGGATTTGGCAGAAGGAGGGGGTGAGGAAGGGAGGAAATGGAATAATTGATATTGGAGCCAGGCATATAATCAGCCAAGGACTGGGCAAAACCAAACAGGGCCAGGACTTAAGAAGGAGAGAGGGACAAAAGGTAATACAGGTCTGTGGTGGTGAGATAATCTCACCACGATTTCCTCTCCTTTCTTTTGGTGAAACCAATATGGTGGCAGAAAGCAGGGAGTGAGGGGAGCAGGGTGAGGTGCGGTGGGTCGGTACAAGCCTCGTCAGCGGGTTTTGGCAGTTTCTGAAAGCTGCCGAAGGACTGTTCCCTGCATATACTTCACGTTCCCTCCGTCAGCCAACTCGTATTGAGCAACTCCAGGGCGGGGCAGGGAGCTGGGCGCGCTGCGGACACACAGACGAAGAGATTCATCTGCCTTCGGCCTCAGTGAACTTGCAGTCGAGTTGGGAGAAGCATGGAGGTCAAAAGACAAGTTGAATCCTGGAATATCCCGGAATATTGCGGCAGTTCTGCCATTGCTCAAAAGATCCCCAGATACCTGTTTTAGATTTTTCTAGATTTAAAAAGAAAATACAACTGTCAGTGTCCTTTTAGGAGCCATATGAGAAAACCAGTCTCGTTTCTTTCTTGTCATGCATGGCCTGGGTTTGACCGGAAACAGTATTAACCACTTTGAGCACCTCACTCCTCACTCCTTATGCAGAGAGGGCTGGAGGCTGCTTTTCCACGGGAATCTGGGGGCACCGTCTTCTTGGAGTTCCAGGTTTTGTGCCATTTGCTTTGAGGCTGCGCTGCTTACCCTGAGTATCAGGGCCCCAGGCAAGGGAGAGGGTTTATGAGTCGGGTGTTCCAATTACAAATACCACATGAACTTCAGTTAACAAAGACCTGTCCCCATGAAGCATGTATTTTATTTAAATATGCAAAGGATCTGCAGCCCATTCCAAAATGAAAGTTCTAAAAATATTTAAAAAACAGTGGTGTTACCCTCTGATTTACCTTATATTCTTTATCAGCCATGGCCTTCTTTATTTTTTATTTAAGAAAATTTATTTTAATGTTTATTTCTTTTTGAGAGAGAGAGAGACAGAGACAGAGCACGAGCAGGGGAGGGGCAGAGAGAGGGAGGCACAAAATCCGAAGCAGGCCCCAGGCTCCAAGCTGTCAGCACAGAGCCCGACACGGGGCTCGAACCCACTAACAGTGAGATCATGACCTGAGCAGAAGTCGGACGCTTTCACCGACTGAGCCACCCAGGCGCCCCTATATCAGCCATAGCCTTCTAATTTAAGTATATATGTAAATTATAATTTATATATAATATATAGTTGTACCACTTGGAATCTAGGGTCGCTGATATTGCAAATTAAGAACATTGAACAGAGGGAGTCTTATAATAAAATAGGACTTAAAACATTAAGTTAGTGAGACGCACAAAAAGCATCAAGGAAAAGAAAAAGATTGATCCAAAGAAAGTCGTTGGTCCAGACAATACTCTGCTGGCCACTCCAACCTCTTCCTCCTTCAGAGACATGTACCTTCCAGAGGACAGCAGGAGCCCCAGGGTCGCAACCTCAGGGAGAAGGAGGAGCTGGGTGAGATGGGCCAAAGGATGGGGCAGTTCTTATCCTTACTGCTCAGTTTCTCAGGTAAACAGGCTCTGCTATTCTGCTCCAGTTCTCAGAACCAGACTAGTGAAATATTAGGGCCCCAATGAGGTTTACGCTTTACAACTGAGGATACCCAGGCCCGGAGAGGATATAAGACTCATCGAGGGTCACACAGCTGGTTGATGCAACAGCAGACTAGACCCCTGGCCTCCTAACTCCTAATCTAATGCCGTTTTGTTTTCATTACTTCAGACTTTGGATGGTCTTTTTATATGGGGTTTTTGTTTGGTTTCGTTTGGTTTTGCATCTCAATATTTTAACACCACGACCATGTTGTAGGGACCTGCAAGAGATCTGTGAGTTTGGATCCCTTAATTTCCTCCCTCCTCCTGTCCTCCAACCAAACCTGCTCTTTCCTTGAGGAGTCAGCCTAGCTCAAAAGAAGCAGGAGAGCGGCCATTTTTTCCCTTCCTAAACTCAAGCAGAATTCACTCAGCTGTAAGGGTTAATAGGGTCAGGGCAGGGATACCAAATAAAATGCAATGAAATACAATAGTTGGGACATATTTATACTAAAAGATTATTTGTTGTTTACCTGAAATTCAGATCTTGTACTTTTATTTGCCAAATCTGGCAACCCTGGGTCAGGGTATCTTCCCACACACTCCTTGTAATAAAAACAAGCCTCACTTAAAGGGCTCCTCTCCTAGGCCAGGGCCCAAACATAATTATGTCAGGCCATAGCCGCCTCTGGTGAGAACATGGAAGCTGTTTGACTCCTGTGAGGGGTCCTCAGAATGGGTCCCTTGAATACCTTCCTCTGGGTCAGCTGAGACCAGAATGAAGAGGGGCAGAGAGCTTGAGGCACTGGAAGGCCCAGCCCTTCCATTCCCAAGCTGTAAATGGGGTTTGTCCTAGATGAAGCTGAGGCAAGTGCACAATTTTGATTTCCAGAGAATGTTTCTGGATTAAGACAACAATCTCCTTCTCTGATCCTTCTCTATCAGCTCCAACTTGAAGACGTTTTCCTGCTTATAAATCAGGAAGCGCATCTTTAGCTTCAAGTGTTCTGGGAGTCACATCAAGTGAAATGTTCTTTGGTTGTGGGTTGAACTAGACCATCCTGCCCAGGAGCTGATTCGCAGAAGAGAGAAGCCGTGCCAAGCATCATCAGCCAGGAGGTCTGGGCTAGAGATGCCTTGAGGACCGCCATATTGAATCACTCAACTGTGCTCAGTTAAATCGAGGCCAGTGCTCCTGAGAGTGAGAATCCCCCGGAGTACAACCAGGGAAAATTAATCCAATATTCACTAGCAAGTCTTTCTCAGCTGAATTTGCCTAACTGACATGTCAGTAGTTGATAATCTATCCATGACAGAGTTTTATGGGCAACACGCTAGGGACCCTCACCCTGAGAAGAACTGACCCTGCCCACCTCAAGCCCGAAGCCCCCTGGGTGGCCCTCTTTTACAGGTGAGAGGGCTGGGGTTGTATGAAGCTTCCACAGGGCATGAGAAACTCAAACACAGTATTCCCCAGTTAGCCATGTGGCTGGGCCAAGGCAGGGCTCTGGGCCAGGTACTACAGAGGACCTGCCAGAAAGAAACAGGATAGGATCCTTGCCCTTGACGCAGAGAAAGAGATCATCTCTACCAATCCACAGTTAACGCAGTCCGTTCCCAAAAACAGCCAGGTATGAAGGAAAATCCTTACACTCTGGCCATGAACTTTGGAAACAAATCCTGGCTCTGCCCCTTACCTGGCTGTGTGACCCAGGCAAGTTCTTAACCTGACTGAACCTCAGCTTGCCCATCTCTGAAGTGGGTGAGAATTCCTATTTCAAAAGGCAGTAAGGGTTGTGAATATGGCATGTCAGATTCCTAGTGGGGAGGCCTGGATTCCAGTCTCAGCTGGGCTGCGACACGCTGAGGGGTCTGGGGCGGTCTTCACCTCTCCAGGCCTTGGTTGTCCCACCCGTGGGGCAAGGCAGTTGGATTAGATCCTAGCCAGGGACCCATTGAGCTCCAACTTCTCAGGTTCTGTGTGACTCGAGAGCTGAGTCTGAGTAGCTGCAGGCCTCCATAACCAAAGCCTACATGATGGTTTTCCTGGAAGCAGGGGTGGGGGCAGGGGCAGATCTTCCGCTGAGACCTCCACTTCCACCAATGGATGGATAATGGCTTCTGTGCTTCCTCCCTGCTTTCATCTGAGCATCTCCAAGCACCAGGAAAACAGCAGTTAATTAACCCTTGCAACAGGATGGAAAGGTGGTAGGACTTCATTTACCTGAGCTTTACAGAGAGGAAACGGGCACAGCAATGGCTCCACCTAGTAACTGCCCTGACTTAAAAAGTCAGGCTAGACCCCCTCCCCTGCTCCCATTTCTCAACTATGAATGCCACTTTCCAGATACGCCAGCCGGGCTCCTCTGGCAGTGCCTGCTGGGCCTCTGTTCTTGAAAAGTCCAGGGGAAGGGAAGATAGAGGGGATATAGACTCCTCCTCCCAAGTAGGCCTGGCTCCTGCTCTAAGAGGGAGTGATTGATGTGTTTGCCAACTCAGTGTCCCTACTGCCAGCCTGTGACTCACCCCCACTCAGCCCTGGGAGATAGGAGGGTCCCACAAGGGCCCCAGGCTCTCACCCAACAAGAAGAGACAATGATCCTACTTGCCGAGGGACAGAATGTGCCCGAGAGAATAAGGCGAGGGAGCGAGAGCTGGCAGGGCCGGCTCCCAGGGGACCCCTCCCTGTGGAGAGCAGTAGCTTGGCTTGTGGTATGTTTCCACAGACACCTTGCTGGGGCCAGAGACGCTCCTATATTTAAACCGTGGAGAAGAAGCATGTGGCAAACGCCTATATCTGGGGTGTCCCTGAGGGATGGGCCCTCCTTCGCAAGCTGCAGTCCTCTGGAGGGGCTCTGCTTTTCGTGTGAGAAGTTCCCGCTGCCTTTGAGTTGGGTGCTCAGTGAGGAGCTTGCTTTAGGGCTCGATTTCCCTGCGCAGCTGATTTCAGCCTCTTAGGGAAACCTGAGGCCCCTCCTCCTGGCCAAGGTTTGGGTGAGCCAGAGAGGACTCCCCAGAGGCCAAAGATAAGGTAGAGAAAAGGAGGAAGCACCGGCCTGGACGTGGGGTTCTCCATCACTGCCCATGTGGCTGTTGCTGGGACCCCCCTTCCTGGCGGGGCCTCGGGTTTATCAGCAGCAGGAGTAGACAGTGGCTCCATCTTGAAGCCATCCCTGAAGCTCTGATATTCCAGATCCTGGGCCTCCCTCAGGGGAGAGGAGTCAGGGAATGGCTCCCATGTCCACACCATGGACTTGCAAAGGGATAAGAACGTGGTTCCAGCGAGCACACGCAAGTAGGTTCCGACGGCGGGCTTCAAGCAGAGAAAAGCAGGCCAGGCTGCCGGAGGAGCTGAGCTTGGAATGAGATGTGAAAGGAGAGGAGGGCTGCCCTCAGCAGAGAGGATGTGGGCAGAGGAGAAACGCTCCTGGGCCTGGGGCTTGGCCTGACAGTAGCCCTTGGGCCCTTTTTCCTGACTGATCACCCCCAAGGAGGGTGGCTATTTGCATATTGCCAGCCCCAGAGTTCTCACGAGGCTTCCCTGGCCTCCGGTAACCAATTCCTGGGGACACAGGACCCATGGTGCCTGTCTGAGCTGAGCAAGCGTGCTGCCCACACCTTCCTTCTGCCCCTGAGGAGCACCAGACCCAGGAGAAGGCAGTGAGGGCCCTCATGGGGGAGGGAAGGCCGGCAGTTTGGTCAGAACACTCAGGGAGAGATGTCACTGCCCACTGCCGAGGGACTCCCTGGGGCAGCGATAGAGCGGCGGGCAGCAGCCCAGGACACCGTCAGCAGCTGGCGCTTCTCAGACAGTGCGCTAGAGGGAATCCCCTCCCCTCACGAGAGACAGCGGCGCCATTTTGCATCTTCCTTCAGCTTAATCTCTGCTGGGTGCCTCTGGGGCTCCATTTCTTCCAGCCTGACAGACGGGGGAGGCGGTTATCCCCTGACCACATAGAGTGGAATTATGCCTTCTTCCAAGAAGGAAGATGGCCTGAGTTGGTCGCTATTCTCACCTTCCGTCTCACGCACAAATTCAAGGTAGAGCCTCTGAGACTCTAGAGGGAAGATTGGAAGAGTCAAGGATAATTATACACTTTTTTATTTTGCTCCAGAAGAAAATGAGTGGAGTTCGGGGCCTGGGTTTTGTTTTGTGGGGTTTCTGGGGGTTTTGTTTCTCTTGGTTTTGTTTTTTGGTTTTTTTTGTTTTGTTTGTTTTGTTTTGTTCTTTGGTCCTGACAAGAACTAATCTACTCAACCACCAAGTCTTTAAAGTCCAAACACTGTAGTTAAAAACAACTAAAGGAGGAAACAACAGCATAAGAGAGGATGTAATTAAGTGCTATTGTGTACAGCACAAGCCAACTTAAACCTCTCCAGGCCTCAGTTTCCTTATCTGTAAGTGGCAGGGGGGGACCAGGTGATCTACGAGCCTCCTTCCCCAGCTCCAGACCCAGTTCCCAGGAGGAGACAGAGGTTTGGGCACGGGCCTCCCATGGGGTTAGCAGGCAGGGGAGAGAGCTTGCGAGGCCACCACTGCCCCGCCCCTTCACCCACAGTCCTCTCTTACGGGGGGAATAACTCGGTCCTCAGCACCCCTGCCATTTAACAATCCCTTGAATTAGTGCAGCATTTTGAATTTACACAAAAGGCTCATGTTTTTATTTCCCCACTTGATCCTTCAGTCTTTGTGAGATCAGTAGGTGAACCGGGTATTATTATTCTGATTTATGTGCAGGGAAATCAAGCTGCAGAAAAGTGCAGGGACTTGCCCGGTACCTCACAGGTAGACTTGGCAGAACTGAGTCCAGGGCCCAATGGGCCGGAGTGAGTCAGGATCTCTCCTGCTAGGTGAGCTCTGCAAATGCGCCCGAGCCAGGAAGCGGCAGGGACATGATGGAGGGCCATGAAAACAAAGCCCTGGGTAGATATTCTGATACCTCTTTTCTGGTTTGAGAGTTTTCTTTTTGTCACAGAGCTCAGGAGACAAATGCAGCAGCATTTCCCAAGTGGGTGGAAGAGCCGTCCCCACCCTTCATGAGGGTGAGGCTCAGCATTCTCCCCCAGGGCCCTGGCAAGTCTCTACGGAGGCCTTCCTGCCCCAGGAGAGCAAACTCAGCTAAAAAACACAATCCAATCAGGTGGGGGGTGGAGGTGGGAGGTAGAGACACAGCCAGGGAGAGAAGCAGCTTTGGGGCCCTAGACCCCCAGCCCCTCCCCTCCTACTCATCGGCAGGGCACACAAGGGTGCGGCCTGAAAGGGGTGAAGGTGGGATTGGTGGGGTTTGTCCGTTCCCAAGCCCTGAGCGAGACTGGGAAGGAGGCCGCTTGTGACTTCAGTGAGGGCTGAATCCTAGAATGCCAAAGTCCGAAGAAGCCTTATAGGGCACACCGTAGCGGAGGAAATAGGATCAGAGACGTGAGGTGACTCCCCAAGGCTGCACAGCTAAACAGAGAAGAACCAGGACCGGAGTCCCAATCTCCCAACTCCTTGCCCAGAGCACCTTGTCACACTGTTACATCTGGATACCCTTGTCACTGTGTGCAACAATGTGTCCCAAACCTCAGTCACTTGCAGTCTGCTCTCACAATTTCTATGAAATTATCAACCAACTCTTATTTACTTATTTTTAATGTACTTACCTTTAATTTTCAAAAGGAATTTTGAAGGGAGAATTTATATCGCTAACTCAAAAGTAAAAAAAAAAAAAAAAAAAACCAGTATTCTTTTCCATAGATGAAGGCTAACCATAACTTAAAACCAATAATAATAAAAAGAATTAAAACAAATCATCATTTAATTCTAGCCAGATGAAGCTTTTGTTCTCTCTCTCTCTCTCTCTCTGTCTCTCTCTCTTTTTTTCTTTCTGCTCAGAAAGGGAGGCTGGCAAGTATTAAAGAAACATACTGGGGGCGCCTGGGTGGCTCAGTCAGTTAAGCATCCGACTTCGGCTCAGGTCATGATCTCGCGGTCCGTGAGTTCGAGCCCTGCGTCGGGCTCTGTGCTGACAGCTCAGAGCCTGGAGCCTGTTTTGGATTCTGTGTCTCCCTCTCTCTGACCCTCCCCTGTTCATGCTCTGCCTCTCTCTGTCTCAAAAATAAATCAATGTTAAAAAAAAAAAAAAGAAAGAAACATACTGGCACCAACCTAGACTTTCTCCTCATGGTAACCAAATGGAAAAAGGAAGAGCTTTCTATATGCTTCAGTGTTAGTTACTACTGTGCCTTATCACCAGTGGTGTGTGACCTACCCTAGGGGAGATTCTGGGTCACAAACTCATCATTCAGGATAATTTTCCTAAAGCTGGTCCAGCAGGTCAGGTAAAGCTGAAAGCCAAGAAGAAAAACAACTAAGTGGAGCCCCTCCCCAAGATGCATGACCGAATAGTTGTTTTTTTTTTTAATTTTTTTTTAACATTTATTCCAGAGAGAGACAGAGCATGAACGGGGGAAGGTCAGAGAGAGAGGGAGACACAGAATCCGAAACAGGCTCCAGGCTCTGAGCTGTCAGCACAGAGCCCGACGCGGGGCTCGAACTCACGGACCGAGAGATCATGACCTGAGCCGAAGTTGGACGCCCAACCGACTGAGCCACTCAGGCACCCCTGTTTTTTTTTTTAACAGAGCGTTTAAAGATAATTTTTTTAACCTTTTGAACCCCCCCCCCGCCACTCATCCATTTCTCCAGCCCCCCCCACCCCCTCTTCAGCCACTAGCCTGCTCTCTGTATCTAATAAGCCTGGTTTTTGTGTTTTTGTTTTTGGGTTTATGGGTTTGGCAGGGGAGGGGGGATTTAGATTCCACATAGAAGAGAGATCATATGATACTTGTCTTTCTCTGACTTATTTATCTTAGCATAATACCCCTAAGGTCCATCCATAGTGTCACGAATCATAAGATTTGATTCTTTTTATGGTTTAATAATGTTCCAGGGTGAGGCGCCTGGGTGGCTCAGTCGGTTGGGCATCCAACTTCGGCTCAGGTCATGATCTCGCGGTCTGTGGGTTCGAGCCCCGCATCGGGCTCTGTGCTGACAGCTCAGAGCCTAGAGCCTGTTTCGGATTCTGTGTCTCCCTCTCTCTCTGACCTTCCCCCATTCATGGTCTGTCTCTCTCTCTGTCTCAAAAATGAGTAAACGTTAAAAAAAAAATAATCAAAAAAAAAATAATGTTCCAGGGTGTGCATATACACACCACTATTTCTTTATCCATTCATCCATTGGTGGACCCTTCGGTTGTTCCCATGTCTTGGCTGTCGTGAAGAATTCGACAGCGAACCTAGGAGTGCAGGTATCTTTTCAAGTTAGTGTTTTCATTTTCTTTGGGAAAATGCCCCAAAGTAGATACACTAGTTCTGTTGTTAAATATTGAAGGAAACCCCATCTTGTTTTCCACGGTGGCTGCACCAGTTTGCGTTCCCACCAACGGGGCACGAGGGCCCCCTTTTTCTTTGGGCCGTCACCAACACTTGTTATTTCACGTTTTTCTAGCCATTCTGGCAGGTGGGAGGTGTTATCTCATTGTGGTTTTGATTTAATTTTCCCTGACAACTAATGATGTTGAGCACCGTTTCACGTACCTGTTCACCATTCGTATGTCTTCTTTTGGGAAAATGTCTCTTCGGGTCTGCCCATCTTTAAATCAGATTGTTTTTTTGTTTTGTTATGCTGCTATTGAGTGGTATGACTTCTTTATATATTTTGGGTATTAACCCTTTATCAGATATATGATTTGCAAGTATTTTCTCCCATTTGGTGGGTTGCCTTTTTATCTTGTTGATGGTTTCCTGTGCTGCGCAGAAGGGCTTAGTATGATGTAGTCCCCTTCTTTGCTTTGTTTGCTTTGATGTCGGATTCAAAAAACCCTCACCAAGTCAAGGAGCTTACTGACAATGTTTTCTTCTAGGAGTCTTATGATTTCAGGGAAACATGATGTTTCTGACTGTCTACAGCTCTCTGACCTAATTGATGGCCTGCTGAGTGCTGAGTCCTGTGGGGTTGCTCTCTGGGGCTAACCTGGGAAGTGTCCACATGAAATCCTGGGCCTCTTCCACACCTGCCTGCAGCCCTCATCAGCTCTTAGAGGCCCCACGATGCTGGGGGCAAAGTGGAGATGCTGTGGGAGGAAGCCTGGGGAGAGTTGGGGAGCTCAGGGCTAGCTAGTGACCCAGCCCTCTCTTCTCTTCCCTCTTGACTGCCCCCGAGGCTTGGAGCATGGTGGCCCAATTCCCTGAGCATGAAGAAGTTCAGCAACCCTTGGCTAATTCCAGGAACTCCAGGCCCAGCCTCAGTCACCAGTCTTGACATGACTCCCTGCTTTCCCAGCCCAATTTGTGTGTGCTCAGCGATGCATTTGGAGCAAGGTGTGGTTGCAAGGGTACCAAACAGTCACTGTTCTTCACCTTCACACTTGTGTCCCAGTCAAAACAGACCAGTTGTCATGACCATGGGGTCTCCTTGCCCACAGGTGTCCCTTGGAACAGAAGGTCTTGTGGCCCAAGTCTTTGGGCAGTAAGGTTGTGTCACACAGCTGAGCAGCTACCCTCCCTAAATGTCTCTAAGCATCGCTCACAATGGGCCAAAAGCTGGGGGCGGGTATTTCCTATGTTTGCAACCCCTGGGGAAGGAGTTTTCTAGGAGCCAGCAACTAGCCAGAGAGGCAGGTAGAGTTTCTGCAGAGCACCCCCGAGCTGCAGGGGCTCCTTGCCATTTAGACTTCCTTTGTGTCACCAGACTCTGGTGGCAGAGTGGTTGGAGGACAAACACCAGGAGGGAGGTTGGAGACCTGAGTCCGGGTTCCCAGCTTAGTTGTGTGGTCTTAGCCAAGCCTCGAGTTCTGTGAGCTTCCTACAGGCTCACAGAGAGCACAAGGATGCGGCCGTCTGCCCTGACATTTCACTGGCAAAGCAGGAGACCAGAACGCTGTCCAACAGGAGTCTCCAACAAGATGCTGAATGGGGAAGGTCTTTCCACACTGTAAAGCACCATGCCTGCTAAGGTGTTTTTACATTATGTTCAAGGAACTTCCAAAGACCCTCCCTCCCTGGGTCCCCTGCCAGCAGAGTGATGTGTGTCCCAGGTAGGCAGGTGTGCATATGGGAATATGTGTGCATACATGCACACGGGCTCCCCTTCCAAAGTGAGACACAAGCCCTGGGGGATCCAGCCCCTTTTCAGGTGAAATTCTGTCCCTCCTTTCAGGTGAAATTCTTGACTATCTCATCAGTGGGAGTAGTTTCCTTCCACTGTTGATGTTTCCGGGGAGCTCTGCTCTGGGCAAAGTAAGCATCTGTCCCTGAGGATGTTCCCACCTCATGGCCTCTGGCCCTCTTCTTATGTCTGGAAGCACCTCCAGGCCCGGTGTATGTATGGGATCGTTAAGGGGGCCACCGAGCCTCCCCCCAGACTTCCCAGCACAGTGTTGGGGGTGGGCGGCTTGGTAGGATCTTCCTGACCCTCAAGTATGCTCATCCAGGAACTGGTGTATCCTCTGAGATTCCAGGAGTTAGTTCAAGTTCGAACTTTATAAGGCTCCTTCCCAGGATGAACAGTTACTGGGACAATGGAATCAGCCTCTGGGCTCAAAAGGCAGAAGCTGTGACCACAGAACATGGGACTCCTGGAGGGCAGAATAGTCATGCCTCAGACTTGTCCGAGCCCATGTAAGAGAGGTGGCAAGATTCAGGGGTCCCTGGCCCCCGGGCCTGTGAGACCTGTGTCTCAGGTGGCAATCACCTACCGGGGATTTCCTTTCCCAAATCTAACATGGGAAACTTTAGGTCCTTGCTCCCCAAACCCATCCTGGGAGTTCCAGGAGCTAAAAAAACAAAAAACAAGAAACAAAAACCACTGCTCAGACGTGAAGGGGGAGAGGCGCCAGAGAAGATTTGCAGAAAATCCGCTTTTTCCCACAGTCGAGCCGTTCAGCCAGGAGCGGGATGTGGAAACGGAGCTGGGTGCCGGAGCTGACACGGTTGTCTGTTCCGACGGCGGATGGTACTGAGGGCCAGCTCTCAGCGAGGTGCTGGGGTACACAAGTGTGTTTGGGCCTCCCGCTGCCCAGTAGCACCAGGAGCTGCGGTGGGCCTCCCCTCCCCACAGCCCGAGACACAGACTTGGAGCATGGAGCCCAAGAGGGCAGGTGCTTCTTTCACCGGAGTTGTGAGCTCCCGGGAGAGAGAGAGCAGCACCATCTTGAAAGACCCACAAGCCACAGCCTGGAGTTTCATAGGATCTTTTCTAGCTGGGCTGCAGTTGTCCAGAAAACGTGTTCTGAATTACCCACATTTCCCACTACTGCCCAGATTGATGCGGGCTCAGAGTTTCCACCTGTTAAAGGTGACAAGGGACACTAACCGTTATTAGCCAGCTCTCTGATGAACTCTGTCCTCATGGGATGGGCGTCAAAACTTTCGTGGGTTGTTTTGTTTTGTTTTGTTTTTACACTTAAAAAATTCAGGCGATAGAAGATGGCCAACGCGTGACATCAGGCCGTCTCAGATTCCTGTTGTGCCTCCCCTGACTGGGTAGACAGGGAGCTGGGCATCCGTCAGGCTCTGCCCTTCAGTTTGCAAACTGGGGTTCCCTCCTGAGTAGGCACTTCTGGTCTCAGGGTGCTGCGGATGGAATCGTGGAGCAGCTCTTCCCTGCCCTTGAAGACCCCACAACAGGGGCCCGCCCACCACAGCCTCCTCCAAACAGAATGAGTTCGCTCTTTGCCCAGACGTCAGGGCTGCTGAGTGAAGGGGGGTGGGGGGTCTGCTCTGCTCTCCACGTGCCACACAAAGTCACGTGCCCCAGAAAGGAAGGAAGACCAGCCCGGGGTGGGACCGTCTGCTCCTCGCCAGAGAGGGAGCGGAGCCCAGGGGGAGACAGGGACTGGCACTCCTCCTGCTGGAGTCCCACCTTTGGTGACTCAGGCCCAGTGGCTCTCAGTGACTCAAACTGCTGAGTAAGCAGCCACCTCTACCCCCTGCATGGGGGGAACTCCCCATGCCCTGGGGCCCTGATTGTCCCCTCCTGGGCAGCCCATGATGGGAGAGGACCTGCGCCTTCCAGACCCCCAGAAAAAGTAGAGCAGAGCTACCACACAGCGTGTGAAGGCCCCTCCGGCCACCCTGCGACAGGCCAGCCACGCCAGTACCGTTTTATCTCCCGGGAAGACGAAAGAGAGCTATGACATGTCTTCTACACCAGGGCCCTCAAACAGGCACTGGGGGGGGGGGGGGGTAGTAGGTACAAGGGAAGTGGCGAATGGGATCTGTCCTCAAGGCATTTCCAATGAAGATCTTTCCCAGGAGGGCTTCGCCAAGCCCAAGAGGCATGGAGACCCCATGAAACCGTGTGCGTGCGCTCACTCTCATGAGAAGGGCGTTGGAGATCACGTTGCCGAAGGTGGCCCTGCTGGGCACTCTGCTGGGTGCGTGACTGGGCAGGGAAGAGCAGGGTGCGTCCTGCTGGAGAGCCGGTTTGGCCGGTCCCACCTTGCTAGCAGAAGCGTGGTTTCAAAATGGGCTAATAGCTGGGGACACAGACACTCTTTTCATCTTGGTCTGCCCAGCACATGCCTGGCTCCCAAGGAGTCAGCAGCTTCTGTCTGATCAGCCTGAGCTGGAATAGAACTCTCTAGGCTCAACCCACCAGCTAATATCGCCCAGGTCACAAGGTAAAGGGAAGAATCCTGGACCCCTTCAGCCTGAACCCATGCGGGGCCACCCTCACAGACTGGCTTGCCTCATCTGGAACCTTCCTGCCTTCCTAGCAGCTCATTTAGTTGTTGAGGCTCTCCTGCACCCACGGGAGTGCGGGAATTCCAGTACAACAGCCCAAATTTCCATCCCCAGCACAAAGTCCCATGGCAAGTCACAACTCCTCTGGACACTTGCAGTGAGCCCAGCCCTGTTCTAGGCACAGTAATTTGGGGGAAATGACAGAGACCATTAGCAACTAGAGAAAACACAAGGTCACAGTCAACAGGGTGTGCAGATGACAGTTTGGAGACAAGGCCTTGGAGAAACATAGGATTTGGGTGGAGGGGCAAGGAAGCTATGCAGGATGGAGAAGAGGTTGAGCAGAAGCAGGATGTGGTCAATGTCACCAGACAGTGTAAGGGGGTGTGTTGGGGAGGGGAAGAGGTGACCAAAGAGACAAGGGCCAGGCTGGTGATTTTGTCTTGCAAGAAGCAGAGAGACACTGTGGGCTTGTCAAGCAAGGAAAGCTTTGTCTGAGGAAGGTCAAGTGGATGGCACCACCAGGAAGGCACCAGAACCCCAGGGGCTGGATTAGGGGCTGGCAGGAGGCGCTAGAATTGTCCGTTTGTGAGCTGAAGCTTGTCAGGGCCACAGTCTGGGCAGTGGGAGTGGAAAGGGAGGAGTCAGAAATGATTCTCAGTTGGAAGGACAAAATGATGCCATCTCTTCCTGAATGGTTAGTCACTCTCATGTCCAATGATCTTGGGCCAACAGGAGCTCTTTCAGTTCAGGGGCCTCTTCAGACTGAATGGAACTCTCAAGGGAAAGCTGACTATATTCAGTTCTTTGAGACCTTGGATCTTGGGCTCTATTAGTCTAGTCATCTTCTAGGACTCAGTTTCATTGCCTGAAAAATGAAGGGGTTGGCTTCTGAACACTTCCTGGTATAAGGGGGAACAGGAAGAGGGGCTGGGGAGCATTCGGCAGGACATAGAATTCCACTCTTCTCCAAGAAGGAAGGGGAGAAGAAAAGAAAGGTGGGTTAGTTACAAGACCTAAGTCATTAGCACAAGGGGGAGCAGAGCAGGACTTGGCTAGGAGAGGCTCCTTGCGAAGAGCAGCTCTCTCTAGCCCACCTGGAAGGTGGTTCCACGAGTTGACCTCCCCAGAGCTCCATTGATCTTCCAGGTGGAGAAGCATATCTGTCTGGACACAGCCTGGACTTCCCCCTGGCTGTCCAGCCCAGCCTGTTCTCTGGTTGAGGGTCAGCTCTGCCCCCAGAAAGTCAAGTTACTAGCCACTGGAATGTTCTGATGCATGGACCATCCCACCTGAGGCTGGAGTTTCCCAAGGAAGCATGAGATAACCAGACAAGGAGTGTGTGTGTGTGTGTGTGTGTGTGTGTGTGTGTGTGTCTCACTGTCCTTTGTATTCAAAGCAGAGGACGCTGCCAGAAGATCGCTATCTGAGTGTGGGGTGTGCCCGGGAGACCCGGCACTGGTAGGGAAGCTCTCCCACCTGCCGTGGGCACGTGTGTGCACACTGCCCTCGTATTCCATTCCGGCTGCAGGTGCTTGCTCAGGATCTGAAAGGGTGGGTTTGGAAACGTGTGGGGGCATTCTTGCTAGTGACAATGGCTGCAAGGCGTACTGACATTTAGGGCCTGGGGGCCAGAGGCAGCTAAACACCTGTAATACTTGGGACAACCTGCACAATGAAGAATTGTCCTGCCCCAAATGCCGACAGCACCCACGTAAAGAAACACTACGTCATCCCTACATAAAGTCATACAGGCAGACCACACTCCTTTGTTTTTCTGAAACCTATTGAGGCCTATTCTGTGGCCATTGGGTGAGACTAGCATGGGTTCTAAATACTAGTGGGTACCCCTACCCGGGGCTGGAGCTGGCCTGGGTTCATCCCCCTCATGTGCCAACCTGGTCGCTCCTTTAAGTATGGCTTGGGTGATGTAAACACTCAACCAGGTCATACATGCCACCAGTCTGTGTCTAGTCTGAGCATCAGAGGGATACAGATGGCCCTACTAAACAAACATTTATGTCATGCACTGTCCTAAGCACTTCAGAAACGCCCATTCACTGAATTCTCCCAACACTGGGTACAATTATGATCCCATTTTGACAGATGTAAAAAAAACTGAGGCATGGTGGGTTTAAGTAACTTGGCCGAGGCCACCCATCGAGCAATTGACATGGCCAGGACTCGGCCCAGGCAGTGTGGCTCCAGACTCTGTGTTCTTGACCACCGAGTCCCCCTCTGCCCAGTGAGCTAGAGGAATGCACCTGGAGTCCCAAGGTCTCGTCCTGATAGGCAGAAAAGGGAAAGGTCACAGGCCATCTGTGCCCAGAAGACTGGTGATAGCCGGCCTTGTCTGAGCCCAGAGGGGTAAATGCAGACTCCCTGTGGCGCTAGGGCAGAAAAGGGCCTGGCTGAGAGGAAGCTTGGCTCCCACCTGTCAAAGTGATGATGACGGGAGAGTCACCCACAGCTATCCTCAGCCACCAGCAGATAGCACAGCAGCCAGCAGCCATGATACAAGAGCTGGGGTGGGGCTCCCAGGAATGGGTGACGCCACTGGGATGTAGCTGCGGGGGGCGGGGCAGGAAATTCGGTCCCACGGGGACAGCCCTGCCTTCTCCACCACACCTGACCCCTGCGGGCACATCCAACCCCACTCCCCGTGGGCAGCCCACCCTCACCAAGACTTGGCAGGGCTGCCTGCTCCTCCTTTTCCCAGCCCGGGAGAGCAAAGCCCAAAGCCTCTGTCAGGCTTCATCGGCGTGATCACATTTCTGCTGGGTTTGGTCCAGGATGAGTGTTTGGATTCCTCAGGTATCTGAGATGACGTCCAGGGGTGTCATTTACTGAGAACAAGAGAGTTCCTTGTTGCATTTCCATTTAAGGCTTAGCCTGCCTCCAAAGTGCCATCATCACCTCCCCGCATCCTGGGAGAATGAAGTTGAGAGGGGTGTGGCCATTGGCCTAAAGCAGGGGAGGCCTAATTGCATATTTGGCAGGTAAAGTCTACAAGGTGCTACAAAATGCGAGTTCCGAGTTCCCGTCAAAAATGCTCATCATTTCTCTTCCCTCTGCCTGTTTTTGTTCATTTATGCCTCCCCGGCACCTGTTCCCTTTGGGGTAGGTTGGTTTGACCCAGTTTGAGGAGGAAAATTGTGCCCACCGGAGTGCCCAGCTGAGCATGTGGGTGGACCTGATGAGAGCACCATTGTGAAGGTTAAAAGTTTGTGGCTTGTGACTTTTGTGGGTTTTTTTTAATTTAAATATATGAAATTTATTGTCAAATTGGTTTCCATACAACACCCAGTGCTCATCCCAAAAGATGCCCTCTTCAATACCCATCCCCTCCCCTCCCCTCCCTCCCACCCCCCAGCTTGTGACTTTTGGATGCCACCCCTTACTGGGACCTCAACCCATGGGTGGCTTCCTGCTGAGAGTCTCCCTGCAGAGACGAAAGGGCACTGGCCAAGAGAAGTCCCCTCCCCAGCCTTGTGTGGCTAGACGTGGTGTGGAGAAGAATAACCCAGTTGCCCAACCACCTCTGCCACACACACACACACACACACACACACACACACACACACACTCACACTCATGGGGTGGGGCAGGCAGGCTCCGGGCTGCTAGACTTGGCCTTGGCTCATCCCAGCAAAGGTGAGATCCAAGTCAGCACCTGTGTGGAGACATTTTATCAGGCTCGGTGTTATCCTCTAGTCTGAGAACAAGTCAGAGCAGGCAGGCCCACTGGCCTGTGAGCTCCTGGGAAAGTCCCCCTCGAACAGATCTGCTCCGAGCTCATTCCCACCAGACCTTCAGCTTTGCAGGCTCTTCCCAGGGAAGCTGCATCCCTGAGCAAGCTCACACAGAGCCCTGGGGGTCGCTTCATTACCATAAGTTTTCCTGTTGGATTGAGCCTCTGCCCAGCCTCTCCCCACTGCAAGCCGGACAACGAAGCCCAGGAGGTCCCCTTGCGCCCCACCCTAAGCCCCTGGCCTGCCTCCCTGTGCACAGGCACTCTCGTAAAAGGTGGCGCAGCAGCAGAAGTATTTTCTCTCTTTGGCCTGTGAGGGGTTCCCCTGGAGGGCCCGTTACCATTTGCTTCTTGCCCTGGCAGAGGGGAGGCAACGTGAGAAGTTCAACAGAGAAATAACAGTGGAAAACAGCCCTGGCCAGAATAGGAGAGATTTCCCCACCCTGAGTGCAAGTGGCCAAGCAAGGCTGGCTGTGTTGGAAGCTGCCGGTGTCTGGGAATGGCACGAGGTGACAGGGCGAGGGTGTAGGGACTGGGCTTCAGTCCAGGGTTGCCCTTCCCTCACTGAGTTCTTCTGTGCCTCCGACTCCCCACCTGGACAAGGCCGTGGAGGGCTGGGTCGGTGGCTACAACCCACGGTAGGACGTACATCTTACATCGCAGCCCAGCACCCACGTGCTGTGTCACACCACCACGCGTGTCTCTACTCCCGGCATTGCACTCGGAGAGCTTACATTCCAGTATATACTAGTCTATTCCATTTTTTTAAATGATAGTCACAATCGGCTAAATTGATTTCCCAATCCATAATGGGTCGCAATCTGCTGTTTGAAAAGTAATATATCAGATGATGGCTGGGATTCCTTCCACTCCAAACATTCTGGGATTCCACGAACATTATCACGGGGGCGGGGGGCGGACTCCGCCCCATGGCCAGCTGGAGCCAGAATCCCCGGTCAGGAACCTTGACTGAGCCTCTCTCCCTTTCTCTGACCAGATCTACAACGGGACCCTCAAGCGGGAGAATGACAACAGACGTTTCAGCTCCTACAGCCAGATGGAGAACTGGGGCCGGCACTACCAACGGGGCAGCTGTAACGCAACGGGCGCCGGCAGCGACATCTGCTTCATGCAGAAAATCAAGGCGAGCCGCAGCGAGCCCGACCTCTACTGTGACCCTCGGGGCACCCTGCGCAAGGGCACACTGAGCAACAAGGGCCAAAAGACCACCCAGAACCGCTATAGCTTCTACAGCACCTGCAGTGGCCAGAAGGCGGTCAAGAAGTGCCCTGTGCGCCCGCCCTCCTGCACCTCCAAGCAGGACCCGGTGTACATCCCGCCCATCTCCTGCAACAAGGACCTGTCCTTCGGTCACTCGAGGGCCAGCTCCAAGTGAGTGCTGCCAGGCTGTGCTGGGGGCCGGGGTGGGGACCAGGTAGGAGACGGAGTTCGCCTGGCTACACCACACAAGGTTGTTGCTGATGATAGGAAAGACGGCCTCTTGTCCCCAAGGGGCTCGTTGTCCCTGCGGGGGCAGCGGTGGGGAGGCGGGCGCTTCCTGGCCTCAGGAAGTATGAAGGGGAAGACAGAACCCAGACATTCAAACAAATGCATTGAGTATATAGGTTCTAAAGGGTCACGGGTTATGAACAGAGCAAGGCTAATTAGAGAAGGTTAGCTAGGCTCATGGTTCTCAAAGCGTATGCCTCCCAACAGCAGCAGCAGCATCTCCCGGAACTTGTGAGAAATGCTAATTTTCAGGTTGCACCCAGACCTACCGACTCAGGAACTCAGGGAGAGACCCAGCAGTGTGTGTTTTAACAAGCCCTCCAGGGGACGGGGAATCTGTGATCTTAGCCATGCACATCTCTATCCGTGTTCTGGAAGAGCCAACGAGTGTGCCCTGATGTAGACGGTGGGAAAGGGGGCCCTGTTCCACCTTATAGGACAAAAGACGGCCAGGACAAACAGACATAAAAGTTGAGGAACCGGAGCTAGTGCTGAGGAACAGAGTACAACCCTTGTCCCTCAACACTGAAGGCCCGTCACCCAGTGAGAATGAAGGAAACGAAGGCGGGTGTCCCGTCAAGAGCCACGGGCACAGGGGGGCTTGCGGACGGCCACAGTGTCTCCGGGGACACTGAGCCTGCCCTCCAGGGCTCAGAGCCCCATGAACCTCCAAACTGTTCCTTATCACCGCTTAATGATCGTTTATTCATTTATTTGACAAACATTCACTAAGCATCTCCTGTGCTGGGGAAGTGTGGTAAGTGTAGGGACACAGCTAGGAACAGAGCGGCCTAGAGCTGTCCCAGAGCTACACAATTAACTGATAAACTGCTTTTCCCAGAGCCCCAGGAGCTTGCATTCTTGACCTCGAGTCCTCATAGCCCCTCTAGGCAGGTGCTAGAATTCCCGAGGAGGAAACAAGGCACAGAGATGCTTGCCCAAGGCTACACAGCTGCTAAAACATTCCCACACTCTCCCCCACTCACCACTGTTTTAATACTAAGCTGAATCCCGTCGTAGAGCTGGACCTCTCCTAACTACTCAAAGGCCATAAGGTATATTTAGGATGATTCGGAGAAGGACTAAGAAACCCTCTCCCTTGGAGCAGGGAACAGGGCAGCGTCTAGCCCTAGCTTATTGCCCCAAACCAGAGGCCCTGAGAGGTCAAGGTCTAGGTAAGACATGGGAGGGGATGAATGTCAAGCCATTTAGAGATGATGTCTGACTGGCAGATGTGACATTTTCTCAGTGCAGGGCCAGGGTGCTGCTGATACAAGACAGGAGAGCTTCACCCCTTGGGCAATTTTTCCAGAAATGGAGTTAGGATGCCACACTAAAACTATGAATTCTTACTGAGCATTTACTGTGGCAAGACTGAGGCTAGTAAAAGTGAGAAGAGGGCTTCCTCTAGAAACGCTGGGGAGATTTCCAGGAGGGTAGGGCTGGGTGCCATAGAAGGGGCTGTCCCTGCCCTCAAGAACTTTCCATCTCTGTTGGCAACCAGGACACAGACAGGTGGAAAGGCAGCCTGAGACTCAACATCACAGAAGCTGGAAGGATTCCTAGGAGAGAGGCTTCCTTCCCCTGGAATGTTCACAGCAGCAGGACCTCAGCAGGTCACATGCACCGTGAGGGGAAGGGAAAGGGGTACACCTGAGCCCTGATGAGGGGTCAGTGAAGAGAAGAGTCAGGCTGGAGCAGACCTTGTTAGGGGCTGGAGAGTGTGCAAGAGGGCTTAGCAGAGAGCCAAGCTATTAGGTTAAAACATGAAATTTTTAGTTTAATGGCTCAAAAAGGGTGACTATCAACCCTTTCACATGGTTCAACTTAACATGTGCCCTTGGATATTAGTCTAAGCAGTCTGCACTTGAACCTGCCTATGGGAACAACACAGTGAACCACATTTTAGGACTGTGAGTGTGGAAAAGGAGAGTCAAATTTTGGATGACGGAGCTTGGAGAAGAGAGCCAGTTGTGAGGGTCTCTTGCTGTAGTCCCAATGAGAGTGATCATGGTCAGAAGGAAGGCAGTGACCATGAGGTTGGGAAGAAGAAGCAGGTATGAGGATCTTTGTAAGAAGAATTAGCTGGACTTTGGAACAAAGGGAGTGAGGGGCAGATGGCTGCATTGATGGGTGGATGGATGGATGGATGGATGGATAGAGACAGGAGGGAAGGAAGATGGATGGATGGATGGATGGACAGTTGGACAGGCTCACAGCCATTCTCTTCCATTTTCCCAATACCAGGCACAAACAAGAAAGATGGCAGAGGGGTGGGAAGCTTCCTCTTGGGAATAGGGCAGAGTTTTGTCTTGGTGCAGAGGTAATTTACCTGTTTGGATATTGACCCATGACCTGGACTTCATCACAGTGAGTGTTCGTCGTGGATGAGCCTTTTCCCTCCTCTGGAAGAGCTGTTCCACAGGAATGCTCTCCAAGTGGGCCTAGGGCTGCCTTGTTCTGGCTTTCCAGATTGCAGATGAGGCTGTGGCAGCTTGGGCATACAAGGGGAAATTCTCCCAGCCTACCCGGTAACCACCACCACCCCCCCCCACTGCCTGTTGCCCACAGGATCTGCAGTGAGGATATTGAGTGCAGTGGGCTGACCATCCCCAAGGCCGTGCAGTACCTGAGCTCCCAGGATGAGAAGTACCAGGCCATCGGGGCCTATTACATCCAGCACACCTGCTTCCAGGATGAATCGGCCAAGCAGCAGGTAACTGACCACACACCCTCCTCCCCTATAGACCTGGGCAGGGACTGGGTGTGTCAGCCTGACCCCATTTAGGCATGGGTGGGGACATCTGCACTTGCTCCTTCTCACCCTGCCCAGCTGCCTTGGGTGAGCAGTGTGCTTGGCATTGCCTGAGATCACAGCTGGGCATCTTAACCCTCCAGGTGAGTGGACATTAGTCAGGTATTTCCTCCACTGATCATGAAAGAGACAGCTGTGAGTTCAACAGAAATCCCCTTTCTCAAATTCCACTAAAGAGTATGACTACTTTCCACCCTTCAACTCCCTCCCCCCGCTTCCCTCTATCTGTCTCTCTGTCTCTGTCTCTTTGCCTCTCTGTCTCCATCTCTCTCTCCCTTTCCAGAGCTTGATCCTCTCTCTCCCCAGGCATGTGTGCTGGAAACTGGGGCTTGGTCATGCCCCCCCTGAGCTTGGCTGGCAGGAAAGATGCCTATAGGGTTCTGCAGCTCAGCCCCAGGGAACGGTGCCTGAAATGTGTTTCCTAGAGATTCTAGATCCATCCGAATCAGAGTTCCTGTCACAGGAGAAAGTTCCCATGGGAGGGTCTCCTTTATGTCTGTCCTGCTTTAGGACTTTTGAAGTATATTTATAACCATGTCCTCTTGTCCTCACCACCGTATTTCAGAGGAGAAAAGTGAGGCTCAGAACAGAGGACTGCTTTGCTGAGGGTCTCCTGCCAAGGATGTGAGGGCGCTGGCATTGGAATCCATCTTGGTTTCTGGTCTGATTACATCTTGGTTTTCTGATTACATCTTGGTTTTTTTACTCCACACTGTTTTTTTTTTTTTTTTTTTTTTTTTTTTTTTTTTGGCTGGCTTGAATATTTCTGAGCTGACAGTAGACTTTGGGGTCTGAGAAAAATCACTTCGAGTAGTGTCATCAGATCAGCCTCACCTCCTTGACTGGCCCATGTGACACCTGTATGTCAACAGGTCTATCAGTTGGGAGGCATCTGCAAGCTGGTGGACCTCCTCCGGAGCCCCAACCAGAACGTCCAGCAGGCTGCGGCTGGGGCCCTGCGTAACCTGGTGTTCCGGAGCATCACCAACAAGCTGGAGACCCGGAGGCAGAATGGGATCCGAGAGGCTGTCAACCTCCTGAGGAGAACCGGGAGCACTGAGATCCAGAAACAACTGACTGGTAGGGATCCCCAGCCATGGAGAGCTAGGGTTGGGGGTGGGTGTTATATAGGGCATTCCCTCCAGTCTGGGCCCAAGCACAGGTGCACATTTGACCTCTGGCTAATGTCTTGGGAGCCCCATGGTACTGACTGTGGCCAGGTTAGTGGCGTCCACATGGTGCCTACCCACAAGGTGTCAACCTTGTTGAAGATAGAAGGCAAGGGGTAGAAGGCTGGTGTCCAGGCAGGATCCATATTCAACAGACCCTGGGATTTCCAGATGAGGAGGAGGACGTGAAGTTGGAACTTCAGGTCTTAAGCGCCCTCTTGTGTCCAAACAATATGCTAAGCACTCAGGCCCCGGGCGCAAGGGTTAGAAGGAACTAGGAAGCCCTCAGACTGGACTGGGAGATGAGCCCACGTACAGAGTAACCGTGATAAGTGTTTCTGGAATGACCTTCAGGTGGAAAATAGAGAACATTAGAAGACTCTAGCGCTAACATTTATATTAGAAACTACTGATCAATCAAACGTTTCTGGATGACCTTGCACATTCATAATTTTGACCTCAATAAAGAACTCTAGATGCTCCCTGCCCTCAAAGAACCTGAAGTCTTGTGGAGACATTGGAAAATGAGCTCAGGAAATAATCAGACACTAGATTTGATAGACCAGGCCTACTTGGAAGACAATGTTTCAGTCGGGCTCCCTTGCCAGAGCAGGCTGGGGGTGGCACCTCGGCACCTGGGGTCTTCCTGAGCCTGCCATGTGTTGAGTTGACCATCCCCAACCTCCAGGGCTGCTCTGGAACCTGTCTTCCACTGATGAGCTGAAGGTGGAACTCATCGCCGACGCCCTGCCTGTGCTGGCTGACCGGGTCATCATTCCCTTCTCCGGCTGGTGTGATGGCAACAGCAACATGACCCGGGAAATAGTGGACCCTGAGGTCTTCTTCAATGCCACAGGCTGCTTAAGGTGAGAGAAGAGCGTGCCCCTGGGGTCCTTTTGCCCCAGCCCTGGGCCTTTCTCCAGGCAGCCCCATCTCGGCCAGCCTAGGGCAGGGGACGTAAAGTGCAGTCTGGCACTGGTCTTCAAGGGCAGACTCCAAGAAATGGAGCATCCCTAACTCCATGCTGGATCCCTAACATCCAGCATCCCTAACTTCCCTGGATCTGGATAAGGCTCAGGACTCCATGACCCCCTGTAAGGGACCTCAGCAGACTTAGTTAGAAATCTAAGAGTAGAAATGCCAGATCTGAATATCCAAACTGGCTCAACCATTCCCCCCTCTCCCGCCCCCCAAAAATGCATTTCTTGTACTCTCTTGAAGAGTGTTCTTTTAGACAAAAGTCTGCTGATTGGCTCCTAAATGAGTCACTTCCCAGCTGTGGTGCTAAGACCAACGGCCATATTCATTGGCATAAAGGTGGCACTGCTCTTTCCAGAGTCTCCTGAGTCTCATACCAGGGTGAGGCAAGGCCCCTGGGGGCTGTTGGAGGAGGGACCTTGGTGTGCTCATTCCAGAGGAGAGGTTTACAAGTGGGGTCATGGGTGCTAGGGTAGAGGTGGAACAGTGAAACAGATCCCCGTTAGGGTCACACCTTGCTCTGATGGGGTTCATCTTTCCCAACTCCTAGGAGCCCCGGAATGAGGGGTGCAGTTGGGGGGTGCTTCTGTGTTCTCAGCTTATGCTCCTCCCTGTCAGCCTCCATTAGTGGCCTCCAGTGAGCAAAGTCAGGGTATTAAGGACTTCAAGGGGCTGCAAGGCTATTAATAGCAACAGCAGCCACAACCCGCCTGCAGAGGAAAATGGGCCCAGACTGCTTGGAAAGGAGCTCACTGCTGAGGCAGAACACAGCTTCCTTGTGGAGGGGGCATCTGGCCCCCAGCGGAGCACCCCTGGGCTTCTTTCCCAGATCCAGCCCTTGGCCCCAGCACCCTACAGAGCTTCTCCTCCTCCACAGAAATAAACTGGGCAGGTAGAAGCTTCCAGCCCCTGTTCAACAGGTGCCCAGTAGTGGTAGGGAGCGTGCCTCGGCCTGCCAGCTGCACTAGAGCCATGGACAGTCGTGAAAGTTACAGGCCTGGAGCCCAGGGGGGCAGAAGGAAGGGTGAAAAGAACTGAGTTCAAGGAGACCCCATCCAACCTCAACCAGGACCGGGCAGAATCCGCTTAATGGTTTTTCTTTCTTTCCTTCTTCCTTGTTTTTTTGGGGTTTTTTTTTTTTGCCTTGTTCTCCTCCTGCCACACCTCCAAACTCATCCCCATCTCCTCTGCCCCTACTTCCCCCACCTGCTCTCTCCCCCGCGTGCCCCCCAACCACACTCTTCTCTACCCGCTTCCCTCCTCCCCTGCATCCTCACAGCCTCTCTGTTCTCTCCCTCAGGAACCTGAGCTCTGCCGATGCAGGCCGCCAGACCATGCGAAACTACACGGGGCTCATTGATTCCCTCATGGCCTATGTCCAGAACTGCGTGGCCGCCAGCCGCTGTGATGACAAGGTGAGCGTCCCACCCCGCTCTGGCCCCGGCCCCCAGTCCTCCTCTCTGTCCGGAGCTCCAAGGCCCAGGAGCTCCCCAGGATCAGTGAGGGCAGCTCCTTGGCCTCCAGGTCCTGACATTTTTCTTTCCCAGGCTCCACGAGGCAGGTCTGCACTTGAGGGGGGCCCTGAAGGCATGGTCTGGTGACAGGACAGAAGGCCAGTGAAGGGGATGGCTGGATGCAGAGAGCTCTGCTGGCCTGGGGCAGTGCTACAGGGGCAGAATCCCCTCTTCCTCGCTTATAGGCTTTGTGAATGCAGACGCTTCCACGATGTCTGTTTCCCGGTTTGCACTGTGCTCATTCGGAGATAATCACAGTCATATCTATGTCATGGGCTGGTTGAAGGGCTCAATTAGTTAATAAGCAAAGCGTGAAGAGGGCCGGACACAGAGGGAGCTCTCTGTGAGCATTTGCCCCCGCTGGCATTGGCAGTGCTGAGCCCTGCCTGCAGCCCTAAGGAACCCCACTGATGCCCCCAGGGAACCTGCCTGCACCAAGGCTCCTTCTACCACAGTTTCCCACCACCTGCCAAAGAGACCATTGGCAAAGCCACCCTCTTGTCCCCTCTGGACGTTTGGACACACTAGCACAAACAGACAGAAAGGAAAAATCACAGAGGAAAGAGAAACTGAAGGCTGAGATATTTCTACCATGACAGGACAGACACTCAGGAGAATAGTGAGTTCCCAGAGTCCCTAGATGACCAGGGGACTCTCTGGGCATCACGGCCACTGGGTCTTGCACAGTTTCCCTGTGGAGAGATTTTGTCTCCTGCTCATCCACTGGAAGTGACAACAGGGCCTCAGGAGAGAGAGAGAGAGAGAGACAGAGACAGAGAGACAGAGAGACAGAGAGAGAGACAGTCACTCGAATGTTCAGCCGGGTCCCAGTAGACATCATGTTTTTCAACTCTGGATGCAACATCCCCTCTACCTGTGGAACCCAGACCGTGCAAGTCTGATTCCCTCAAACCCTGGCAGGGCCGAACATCGTTAGGAAGGTAAGTCTTCTGTCTCAAAGCCCAGCCTGTCCACTGAGGACAGATGGCAAAGACCTAGGAGCAGCTGCCATTGCAAAGTACTGGGTCCCAGGTCCCACTGCTCGTGTAGATTTGGGATGGGTCAGCACCTTTGGTATTGGAAGCTGAGGACTAGCCATGAAAGGAGGGAATAACAGGGACATGGGGACTCAATGGCTTTTGAACCTAAATATGTCAAGGCTGCTCCTGTCTGTGCCAGGACAGAGGGCATGTTCTTTAATAGCCCAATCTGACCATTGGCACAATGGCTGTAGCAAGAGAAACAGTAGCCACTGTCGGGGCACCTGGGTGGCTCAGTCCCTTAAGCGTCTGACTCTTGATTTCGGCTCAGGTCATGATCTCACGGTTTATGAGATCGAGCCCCGCATCAGGCTCTGTGCTAACAGCACGGAGCCTGCTTGAGATTCTCTCTCTCTCTCTCTCTCTCTCTCTCTCTCTGCCCCAGTTGCTCTCTCTCTCTCTCAAAATAAATAAACTAAAGAAAAGAAATAGTAGCCACTGTCTGTTGTGTCCTACCATGTGCTAGGCCCCATGATAGGCACTTCCATGTATAATCTTCCCAATAGCCCGATGAAGTAGGCGACGTTTACCACTGAGGAAACGGGCCCAGAAGTTGAAGAAAGCCATGACGTTTCACACAGCTAGGAAATGACAGAACTGGATTCAAATCCAGATTCTGGGGAGCGTTACTGGGAGCTTTTTTCAGACTGCGGTGGGTGGCTGTGTTCCTCTCTCCTGGGGCAGCCTGAGGTGCCTGCCTCTCTCCCATTAGTTAGGGCAGGGAGTGAGCCCAGGACGCCATCAGGGAAGGGCACAGGCTCAGGCGCCTTGCTTCTGCTTGGCCCCTAGTCTGTGGAGAACTGCATGTGTATCCTGCACAACCTCTCCTACCGCCTGGACGCCGAGGTGCCCACCCGCTACCGCCAGCTGGAGTACAACGCCCGCAATGCCTACACGGAGAAGTCCTCCACCGGCTGCTTCAGCAACAAGAGCGATAAGATGATGGTGAGCACAGTCGGTTCACAGAACCGGGGCCTGCTGCCCGCCAAGCACCCCGCTGGGCTCAGCTGCCTGGCCCACCCCTTCCTCCCTGCCCCCGTCCCCCCGAAGCCTGAAACCAGCCGTAGGAGACAAGCCCATGCCAGAGCCTTGGCCTTAGGATTGTGCTGCACCCTGGGAGCTGAGTAGAGGGCATTCTGTCTTGCATGCAGACGGGATCTGTGTTCTTGACGGTGGGAGCTCAGACCGCCCCGAGCTCAGAAGCTCCGGTCCTCTGTTTTCACAGCTCATTCTCGCTTACCGTGTAATTGGTAAACCCTGCCTCATCTTCTCCATTACTGTGGAAGGTTTGGGGGCAGCCAGGGCTCTAAGCCCTCTCTGGCCTGGTTCCCGCCAACCCCCGAGTCCCCCAGGTGCCACCAGAAGCAGAAGGGTGCTCTGGAGGGAGGGTCAGGCTCCCCACACTGGGCACGACTGTGGCTGCTGGGCCCCTGGACCACCCCTGTTTGACCCAGGGTGGGTCAGCCTTGGAGTCTGACTCTGGGAGGAGAGGAAGCATCCTGGTGTGAGACCCCAAAGCAGCCCGACGCAGCTGGGAGGTTGGGGCAGAGGCTGGCCTGCAGCACACTTCCTGCGATCTCTAGATTGTTCTCTGCCTCCCTCAGAGCCAGCCCGCAGGACCGTGGCCCCTTGCCTTACTCATTCTGCGGAGCTGCTGCCGCCGTGAGGCAAGGGGCACCGGGGCAGGTGCTTCCTAGGCCCCTTCCCTCAGGAACCAGGCCCCTAGAGTTGGGGGAGGGCACACAGAATGCTGGGCTCCCTCCCTTCGCAAGGCTCCCTGCTGACCCGTCCTGTGTCCTCAGAACAACAACTACGACTGCCCCCTTCCGGAGGAAGAGACCAATCCCAAGGGCAGCAGCTGGTTGTACCACTCGGATGCTATCCGCACCTACCTGAACCTCATGGGCAAGAGCAAGAAAGACGCCACCTTGGAGGCCTGTGCTGGTGCCCTGCAGAACTTGACCGCCAGCAAGGGGCTGGTGAGGAGCGGTGTCCGCCCTTGCACCCACCCCCATCCCCAACCCCATTTCTCCAACTTCTGCTCCCTTCCCTGCTCTCCCACAGGCGTGTGCACTGAGTCATGCCAAACACATATGGCCCTCAGAGCTTGGCTCTACAGAAGCAAACAGAGGGAATGTCATATGCTAGGCTCTAGCCAGGCCTCTGGGGAAACGATGAGGCAGTAGAAATGGCCCGGCCTTCTGGGAACTCCCAGGCGGTGTCTAGCGGGTGAATCCACTCCCGTTGGATTCTGTCTGTGCCCACAGAGTCCCCTTTGCCTCATGATTCCTGGCTCGGTGTTGGCCCCTGCCTGGGTTGGGGGACAGGGATGAAGGGTACGTTTGTGGTAGGAGGAGTATCCTGTGTGTTGAACTGACAGAGGGAAAAATAGACGGTTTGGGGCTGGGCAGATCTAAAGGAAGACGGTGCAGAATCAGTAGAGATTTTGAGGCCACATAGAGTTAGGAGGACATGATGGAATGACATTGAGCCATAGGAGGCCTGTAGCAGCCAACAAGTATTTAGTTGGGGAGACAGTCAACAATCGCTCATCTCTACTGAGGACAAAAGAGAATCAGGTGAAAGCAGGACCGGGGCGAATTGAAGTCTATGAGAGGATGGGGCTGGGGGTCTTCAAGAACTCCAAACCAGCCTGGGACCAGATTACAGACGGGCTGGCCTTGTGGCTAGAGGCACAGATGAGCTGACCCACCTCCAGGGGGCCCTGGATTGTACCTCCATGTGGGCACAGACCCTCTCTTCTCCCTTTTTGCCCTGGGAAAGTACTCGACAAATATGTATGGAATTCTACGGAGGTATGGAAGTTGGAAGGTGGTCAGTGCCTCGGTAATTGACAAATATCATTGACCGTGTGCTTTTGGGTGAGCAGATACTGCTGGGAAATGTGGGGGTGGTGGGGGGACAGAGCTGAGACAAACAGGTGAGCAGTGGCATCTGACAGTTTTGTTAGACTGGGAGTCGAGTCGGGGCCTCCATGAGCCAGGGGTCTGAGACGTCCCTCCCATCACCCATCTTGGCTCCAGGCTGAGCTGGGAGAAGAGAGCAAGGTCAGGAAAGATGGGGGCACATTTTTGCCTGGGTGCTCTGTAGTTGCCAGTGTGTGAGCGAATTGGTGTCCCTCTTTGCCTGTGCTTCTAACAAGAGAGGGAAAAGGTTCCAGGGTTTTTTTTGTTTGGGATTACATGGCCCTCTTCCACCATGGTGCCCGGGAAACCACAGGCTAGGTCCTCACCCCGTCCTTCTTTCTCAGATGTCCAGTGGTATGAGCCAGTTGATTGGGCTCAAGGAAAAGGGCTTGCCCCAGATTGCTCGCCTCCTGCAATCTGGCAACTCTGATGTGGTGCGGTCCGGAGCCTCCCTCCTGAGCAACATGTCCCGCCACCCTGTGCTGCACAGAGTGATGGGTAAGTGCCCACCACAGCGTCAGACCACCCCTCTCCCCCCACCCTCCAGCTAGGACTCAGCAGAGCCCTCACTTTCCAGAGCCTGCTGGAAGGTCACCCTCTGAACTTTCCCTAGAGTGAGCGTTCCAAGAGGGGAAGCTGGCCCAAGAGAGGCTTGGAGGTAGGAAAGGGCAGGGGTGCAGAGATCCCATCCGGGTCCTCAGCCCTGAGTTGGAGCTAGAATGGAACCTTCAAGGGCCACCTTGCTAGAAACCTGGCTGAGGTCAGCGCAGGACTGTGGTCCCAGAGGGAGCCCCTCAGCCCCTCTCTCCTCCGGTCATCTGACCCCGCGCCCTCCACTCCTTTCTCTCTCAGGGAACCAAGTATTCCCAGAGGTGACCAGGCTCCTCACCAGTCACACTGGGAACACCAGCAACTCGGAAGACATCCTGTCTTCAGCCTGCTACACTGTGAGGAACCTGATGGCCTCCCAGCCGCAGATGGCCAAGCAGTACTTCTCCAGCAGCATGGTCAACAACATCATCAACCTGTGCCGCAGCAGGTGGGCGGGGAGGGCAGTGGTCTCCACCCCCCACACACTGCAAAGCAGGCAGCCCCACAACCCTCTGAGAAGGCTCAGATGTGCAGCGAGAGCAGGACCCAGTGCAGGGCGGGAACCTGGGCAGGGGAGGTTTGAAAGCAGAGAAGTTCCAGAAGCCAAGAGCGCTGTGGAGCTGAGCCCAGCTGCCAAGCCTCGGGGCTGCACAAAGGGGACAGAGGCAGCGCATTCTCAGCTGGGGGTCACCAGGGGACGCGGAGTCCTTAGAGGACCAACAGGAGGCATGGAGGCACAGACCCCACCATGTGGGAACTGTATTCTGCCCCATGGGGCTTTCTCCTCCCAGGACAAGGGCTGGGGAACCAGAATGGGAGAGAACTTCCCCCCACAGCCCCCGAGGAGAATCCCAGGCTACTTCTAAGTGGGCAGGGGTGCCAGGTTGTGCCCACTGTGCGGCGGGACCAGCCCAACAAGGCTCTTTTCTCATGCACCCCTGGGGCCTCCCCACATCGCTAAGACCTGGAGGTGAGGGTGGGAGGGAGCAGGGTGATCATTCTCATGCCTCCCCGAGTCTCATCCCACAAATGAACTTCCTGCCTGCCCAGCACCTCGCCCAAGGCCGCAGAAGCTGCCCGCCTCCTCCTGTCTGACATGTGGTCCAGCAAGGAGCTGCAGGGTGTCCTCAGACAGGTAAGGGCCCGCCCTGTCACCCCCGGCCAGTGAGGCTGTCTTGCAGCTCCCCTTGCAGCGCTGAGGGCCAAGAAGAGAAGCAGAATGGCCCGCCCTGCCCAGTGGGCGTGACTGAGCCGCACTGCAGACAGACAGACGGACGGAAGGAGTAGAGACAAATGTGCATGATGGTGAAAGTGATCACACTCTGAACAAATCTCTAGACTCGGACTCGGGGGGAGGTGCTGAGTGCACGGAGGGGAGAGGAAATCAAGGAAATGTGTGAGACGCCTGGGGCGGGATCTTCTAAGAGCAAACTGAAAACCAGGAATTCACTCGAGGGCGTGATGTGCACTGTGGCTGGAAAGGAAGGTTTGGGCTACAGCACAGACCCCTCTAATTTCTTTGAGAGTTTGCCCTTGGCAGAGGGGAGCCACTAGGGGTTTTGAGTGATTAAAGCAACACTTGGCAGCCTCCCTCCTCCCCAGGGGCAGGGCAGAGGGGACTGAGAGATGCTGGGGCGGCTGTATTTGTCCAGTGGTGACCCTGGCTCCTCCCTGTCCTCAACACCTCCCAACCTCATCAAACACAAAGTCCTACCTGGGGTCTTATTTTACCAAAATCTCTTCACACTGACCTTTCTCGCTCCTGCGGCTGCCATGCTTTAGACCCAGATGTAGACAGCGGTGAGGCCGGAAGAAGGACAGAGACGGAATGGTCAGGCTGACCACGCTCGAGTTGTAGCCTGGAGACACTGTGGCCGCGTTAACACAAACAGATCGGTTGGGGAGAGGCCAAGTAATCTTTGCGGGGACAGCGAGGGCAGTCCTGATTTGAAGAGGTCGAGTCTGAAGGAATTGGATTGGGTTGCAGGTGGGGGACCCAAGGAGCGAGGCCAGGCTGCCACACAGATAGGAGCGTTGTGCAGGTGGAAGCCATGAGAGCAGGCAGGACCATCACGGGGCACAGGTGTGGGGAGGAGTCTTGGAAAATAAGGGCAGAAGCAAGGGGAAGGCGCTGACTTGGGGGCCGAGGAGTGCGAAGGGCCGGGGAGCCAGGAGGAGCCGCGCAAGGTGGCCAGGAGGGGCCAAAGCCCGAGTGGGAGGGGAGAGCACGGGAGAGGGTAGGCAGCGGTTCCCAGGGCCACAGAGGTGCCAGGGAGGACCCTGGATGTGGTGACTCAGGAGTCCCAGGGCACCTCCAAGAGCACTTCCGGCAAAGCCAGGGGAGCCGGGCTGGGGAGGGACGGAGTGGGGCAGAGAGGAGAACTGCTCCCCTCAGTTTGGCCCAGAAAGGAGGGAGACCGAGGGAGGGGTAAAAAGGTCTCTGTTTAATGACAGAGGGGACCCGAGCGTCTCTGTCATGAGATGAGGAGTTGGTGGCAGAGCAAGGGACAGTGAGGGGGTGGGAGGCTGAGGAAGACTGTGGAACAGGTGGGAGCGGAAGGTCAGGAGGGGCCTGACTGTGTAGAAGAGGAGACTGGAAGACAACCGCCCTGGGGCAGAAGGAGAAACAGTTCCTCCTCCAGCGCAGCAGGGAGACTGGAGGGAGGCCCATGAACTACTGTAGTCAGAGACGGCTGGGAAGCCTGAAGGCCATGGCCGGCGGTGGCCCCTGTCCTCTGCTGGACCATCCAGTGCTCTTTCCCAACAGCACTGCAACGTGGGCAGGCTTGGCCACATGGCAGCTGCCGGGGAGACCCAGTGGAAGGGAGGTGGGTGAGGACGGGGTGAGACCTTCCTGAAGCTGTTCGATCGTGGTCCAGAGGGTTCAACTCACCCAGAAATACTGAGGCCATGCCCAGCCTGAGGCACACGGCGACTCTTCTTGTTAACATTCTTCTGTACAGTCCCAATGGGAACCAGCTTCGCCATGCGGTCCCCACTGCTCCCTCTAGCTGTGGTTGTCAACAGCTTTGATGTGACTAGCTCGGTGCTTCTGTCCCCCAAAGCATCTGCACATCCCCCATTCGTTAGGTTGTTACCACCACAGAGAGGCAGGCCGTGTGGCTTATGTCCATCCTGCAGAATAGGAGTTTGTCTTGATTCAGTGAGTCGTGGCAGGGGCAGGGCTGAGACCCAGGAATTCTCACTCCTGGGCTCCTTCCACCAAATCCAGCCAGGTTCAACAGGAGCAAGCAAGCAAATCCGCAGGGGAAAACCCAGCATCATGTGATTCGTGCCCAGACCAGGTAGGCCTGGGGCTTTGAACCACCTGGTGTCTGGATCCCTCATTCCCACAGGCCAGTGAGAGCTGACAAAGTTCTCAGAGCTCAAGGCTGGCACCAGGGGCCCCTTCTGCCATCTTCATTCACTCCAGAGCATTTATTGACCACCTGCTGTATGTGTGAGAAACACTGGATGTGTCCCCCCCCCCCCACCCTGCAGAGAGCTCATGCCAAAATTAAAAAAAAAAACAAAACAGAGAAGAAAGAAAGAAAAAGACAGGGACAGTCAGAAGGAAGAACAACAAACAGCTTTTCTAATTTGATGTTGGTTGTTGTTTTATTTAAAGAGTAATGAATATGAGCGTAAGTCCTTGTGCCTTAATACAGATTTCTGCAAATCCACGTAGGAAATTCACAAGCGCTGGTGGAAGTCCAGACACATTTTACTAACTTGTGGATATTAATGGCCTTATGTTTGGTTGCACTAATGAGGTTAGCTTTGGGACGCCTGGGTGGCTCAGTCTGTTAAGCGTCCGACTCTTGGTTTCGGCTCAGGTTGTGATCTCACGGTTCATGAGTTCGAGCCCCACATTGGGCTCTGTGCTGACAACACAGAGCCTGCCTGGGATTCTCTCTCTCCCTCTCTCTCTGTCCCTCCCCTGCTTGTTGTCTCTCTCTCTCTCTCTCTCTCTCTGTCTCTCAAAATAAATAAATACACTTTTGAAAAATGAGGCCAGCTTTAGCCCTGACACACATATATAATGAGCCCAGAGGGCTATGGTTCAAGCCCAAGGACACTCTGGGAGGGTAGTTTCTGACCCCGTGGGAAGTCCCACTCTATTTCAGCCTAGGGTGTTTCATACGGTTTCATGCTGTTTCTCGCCCCCTCTACAGCAAGGTTTGGATAGGAACATGCTGGGATCCTTAACTGGGCCAAACAGCTTCAGGAACTTCACCTCCCGATTCTAAGAAGGGGCTGCTCAAGCAAGTACAGATCGCAGGTAAGAATTGGCTCCCCCCTGGGCAGAGGCATCTCTAGGACCCCTGCAGCAACCTTAGCCAGTCTCAGAGGGAAAGGCCAGGCCTGTGTTCCCCAGGGACACAGAAGCATCCTTTGATCTGGCAGACAGCGTAACTGTAGCTGACACAAGGGCTATGAAGACAGTTGTATAGGTTGTTTGGGCAGGGTGCCATGGGCTCTCCCACCACAGGACATTAGGCATGTGCAATGTCTGAGCAGAGCTTCTAGATACAGCTGTGTAGGCTGTGCACTGCACAACCTAGGTGATGCCATTTACATGGGCTATGGTGTGAATGCAGCTGTACAATATGTCATCTGGGTTTGTACACCTACAGCTCACTTTCTTATCCTTTTTATAATTCACTTCCCAGTCTGCACATGCCTAATGTGGATAAGGTTATTTCCAGCTGATGACTCCAGAGACCAAAAACTCAGAACCGGTATCTATAACAAAGGCATACAAGCCTTAGCTTTCATTAGAACCACTTAAGGTTCTTCCTAAAACACACGCTCCTGGTCTCAAACCCAGCACTTCTGACTCAGTAACTCTGGAGTGGAAAATGCATCATTAAACAAGCATCCGAGGTGTTTCTGATGCAAATGACATCATCAACTTTCTCTAGAAGGTCACTAGAGATGGCCTTGGTACAGAGCCATCTGCAAAGAGCCAGGGATGAGGACAGGGTCTCCTGAACTGAAGGCGACTTCTTAGCAGCCTGGCTATCTGCCAGCACCCCAACACCTCAGGAGGGTCCTGGTGGGGGAGACGGCTGTAAGTTTGGTCCAGATGAAAATAAATAAGACATCCAATACCTTCTCCTGGCAGGTGAGCGTCCACAACATGAGGATGGAAAAAAGAGAGAAGACAAAATTCACTAGATTCTTAATGAGCGAAGTCTGGGCACTCAGCACGCGCTGAGTCTGGGCAGAACGGGGTGGGCGTGGCAGTGGAGGCACAAATCTCATAAGCTTCTCACTCAACAAGAACAACCTATCAATGTGTCAGGGCGACTCTGAGTCCCCCCTCGGGCCAGGGGACACGTCCGTGCCGACGTGGGTAGAAAGGGGTGGCAGTATTGGCCAGACCTATGACGTGGGTCTGTCTCCTGTAAATGCTAACTGGACGACTTCTCCTTTTCCAGAAATGATGTGACCCAGCTGAGAAGAACTCAGGCCTTGCTGGAGGGGTGACTCTGTCCACCCTGTGCATTGTTTAGAAAGGTTCAAATGCAATTGAAAGCAAACCTGAAGGCTGTGGATGATGGAAATATTTTTAGATTTTTTTTTTTCCTTGGGGGAACTGGCAGGCAGGGAGGGTTGGGAAGGGTGGGGGGGGGCTTTTCTTGAGTTAAAGGGGCTTATGTTTCATGTCAATACTTCTTTCTCTGAGAAATGGTGTATATATAGATCTATATCTACATATACACATATATATATGTATGTATAATGTAAGTGTGTGTGTGTGTGCGAGTATGACCACAAAGTGCAAACAGCGAAGCTGTTACTGCAGCTCGTGAGGTGGTGAAAAGTTTCTTACTCGTAGGCAGGGACTTCCGTGCTTTTTGTTTAGCTCCCCATAGTTCCCAAACTGTGCCGTGCCAGGACAGGGGGCCCGCACCGGGGTCACGTCCATGAGAAGTCTTGCGAGGGAACCGTGGAGTGGGGGGAGGTAAGGGGGAAGGGGGGGAGAGTACCTGGGCCCGGGGGCCACCTCCCTCCTTAAGAGGCAGCTTTGCAGGAAGGGAGGCTGGCTGGGCTGTGAAGTTCAGTGTATCTCATGGGAAAATCTAGTTGGCTGATAATGCTGCCCTTCCTGCAAGGCCACAGGGACTGGCCACGAGGCCTGGGGCTGGACAGGGTTGGGGCTCTAGAGGACAGGCGAGGACAGCCACACTTGCTTTGCTGCCTGAAGTCTGTTCTGGGGGAGTAGGAGCCAGAGAGATGGGGCTGGCCATTCTCCTGGGCTGTGTACCGGTCAAAGGAGGCTCAGCCTATAAAGCCCCTGCCTTCAGAGGCTTGTCATCTACCTGTTTCAGGAGAAAGAAGGCAAAATGGTGCCCAAAGCCAAAGAACCGTTCAGGACATGGCTGTTTGGTCTTCGTATTCCCAACAGTGAGGGGGACAGGCTGGGGTTGGACAGGGACCTGCTCCGGGCTCCGGTGGGACAGCGGCTATTTGGAAACTAACCAGGAGGACACTTCCCTGCGTGCCTGATAAGACTCAAGTGAGAGAATGTTTTGGGTCCCAGAAGACTTGGAAGACAGGAATTTGGGTCGACCAGGAAGGAGAACTGTCGAATCAGGGCACCAGCCAGCCCAAGACCCAGCAGCAGCCGTCCCCACCTTCCCCTGAACCCCGGGCATCCTGGTCCTCACTCTGTCTTTGGGAAAACCACAGAGGATGTGATAAAAGGGGCTTGTCAGGGGCACTGGCCACACTCAAGACCCCAGACTCTTGAGCATTTCAGATGAGAAGTAGTAGAAGGACCCCCTGAGGGCCCCATGGAAAAGCTTGCTGTAAATAACCCTTAGTATATACTGTAAGATAGAGAGAACATAGGGTTCCCAAGGCTTCCCTGATTTCTGCCTTCACCACCCATACTAACTGTTGGTGTCCGACAGGAATTAACCGCCTGGTTCATATCCTTCTCTAGAAGAATAGAAGGTGCTCCTCACCTTTCATTCCTCCTCCTCCTCCTCCTCCTCCTCCCAGGTCCCCTGCCTGACCCCCCCACCCTGAACTACACCCCAATCCAACCCCACTTCTTACCCCAGCAGTCAGAGTTGAAAAGTACCTTTCCGAACTAAGGATGTGCCTATTAAGAGGTGTGACAACTGAGACTGGGGCCAGACGTCTGATGACAGGCCATTTAACCAGGTCCGTGATGCCCTCCCTCTTTTTTGCTCATGATGGAAGGCCTCCTCCAGGCTCACCCCTCTCTCTCAGGAGCCACGAGGGAGCCCGGTCCCACCAGACAGTCCTGGGTGTAGGTTCCAGGATGACTCCTCTGCCAGTCATCAGGGCTCAGAGGAATTCATTTCTTAAAAAAAATATGGATGGCGCACCAGTATGTGCCAGGCCGTGTTCTGAGCACTCGGGATGCATCGGCGAACAAAAGAGACCAAGCCCTGTCCTCATGTACCTTACATTCTCCGGGAGGAAGGAGGAGACACGGGGCTCTTGGCTTGGGGGATCCCCCCGTGTGAGAGGACTGTCCGGAACAGTCAGGACAAGAAGGAAATAGCCCACTACCAGGGAGTCTGTGACAGCCCTCTAGGAGACGGCCCTTCCCTTAGCGGTGTCCTGACCTCCTGCCATTCCGCTGCTGGTTTTCTGTCACCAGCTGCGCGGTAGATCCAGGTGGGCCCAGCCCTCTGCCTTGGGGAATGGTGGGCTGAGGTGGACAGTTAGGCCAGGCCTGATTTGGGCTTTCTCAGGCCGGCCAGCTGGCCCTGTGACCTGGGCCTCTGACCCATGCCTGTCACTTTGGAAGAGGCAAAACCGAGAGGGTCCTGAGGATGCATTTCCTAAAGACAGGAGTAAGGGGTTGGCCCAGGCATGGCTCAGTAGCTCAAGCCCACGTTGGCCTCATGCTATCAGGGTTGACGCCCCAAACAAGACATTCCAATTTGAGGGCAATGAGGGAGGACATAGGCCACCCAGTCTCTCCCTGTCCCTGTCCTGACCCCAGGATCTCTTGTGCTTAAGATCCAGTCATTGGCCACCAACAGCCTGTCCAGCGGGGGCCAGACCAGCAACGCAGACCCCCGTGCTTCCCCTAGTGAGGCCGTGGAGGGTTTTCTCCAGCCATGTGGAGACAGTGACGTTCTCTCTCATCCACCGCAGAGCCTGACTGGGAGGGGGGGATGGCTAAGATGAGGAGCTTGGGACAAGGGGATGGGCAGGGGTTGACGAGCAGAGGGAAGCCCAGGGGACGTTCTGGGAGGTATCCTGGAACCCCTCTGGAGCCCGTGTCTCCCTTTGCTCCATGTTTGTATAAGAACCTTGTGCTGGCCAAGCCCAGTGTCTCTGTGTGTGCACTATGTGTTTGCTTTTTTGGAAATATAGGAAATCAATAAATTGCTGGCATTTCTTTGACCTTCTTTGAACAGTGGATCATTTGGGGGTGCCGTTGAGGCAGGAAGCGGCACGCCCTCCCTTCCAGGGTCTCCTCTTAACTGACCCTGTGCCAGGCTAGGACTGAGAGCACCACGGGAGGGGTGATGGGTGCCACCACTCGTGGGCACCTGCTCCAGGTCGGTGCATTTGAGCCTCACAGGAGCTCCGTGACGCCAGTATGGCTACAGTAATCTGGCGAATAAGTAAAGTGAGGCTTTAGGGAGGGAGCGAATATGCCCAATGTCACAGAGCTGACAGAGGGGAAAGGCACCCCACCCGTGAACACCCCCAGACAGAGCACCTGTAGGAAAACAAACTTCAAGGATGTAAGAGAAACTCGTGTTTACTGAACGTGTATTCCACCTGCGTCCTGTATGAGATGCTCGGAGCATCACAAAAGCAGAGGATGTGGTGGGCCCCAGCCACAAGAGGGTCATAAGGGACAAGATGAGCACCCGGGACGTTCACAGGTGGTAAATTCCAAGTGGTGGTCCGGACATAACCGCCGTGGCCCGTCACTGAGGGTCAGGGCCGTCTGGGTGGAGAAGGTTGGGAAAGCTGAAGGAAAGTGCTGGAGAGGACCTCGTTCCCACCTCGGGGGGGTGGTGACTGGCGGGGCCTCTCTATAGAGCCACGGCCCTGACTTTCCGGGTCATCTTTCAGTTTGGAAATGGTCAGGGCAGCCAGGGAGGAGACGCTGTGCCTCAGCCCAGGGGGAGGAAGGTGGCCTGTCTGTGGTCCAGGGTGTTAATATACTAGGTCTGGGGCCTCTGCAAATGTCTTGAATCCTGAAAAACATGTGTTGGCTCCAAAATGTGAACTCAGATTATAAGTTCAAAGTCAAGAAATGTCTGATTGTTCAGCTTTCACTACGGTAGAGCAAACATGCAGAAAGGCACACAACGGGGGTGCCTGGGTGGCTCAGTCAGTTAAGCCTCTGACGTCAGCTCAGGTCATGATCTCACAGCTCGTGAGTTCAAGCCCCACATCAGGCCTGAACACCCCATGCAACCAGCACCCAGCTCAAGAACTGACAGTTACCAGCACCCCAAGTGCCCCTCAGGCCCCTGCCTGTAACTATCCCACTCCCCAAGGGTAATCACTCCCTTAACTTTTATTTATTTTTTTTTATTTTTTGAGAAAGAGAGGGCACAAGTGAGGGAGGGGCAGAGGGAAGGGGCGGAGAGAGAGAGAGGGGAGGGTTAGAGAGAGAGAAGCAGGGCTCACCCGAAGCGGGGCTCATGCTTACTCGAAGCGGGGCTCAAACTCACCAACCGTGAGATCACGACCTGAGCCAAGGTCGGATGCTTAACCAACCGAGCCACCCAGGCGCCCCCATCCCGACTTTTACCACCATACAGTAATTTTGCCTGTCTTGCAGTTGGTGCAAATGGAGTCAGGACGCCCCTCGTTGTGTCCGGCTTCTCTAGCTCGTGCACAGGAGGTTCATGCGTTACTACTGTGCAACGTGTTCCCTGCTGTGTGGTAGGCCAGCGCGGGACAGTGCTGCCGCGCAAAATGGAGTATGACATCACCATCATGGTTGCATCTAGGAGTTATCAACATTTGGAAGCAATGTGTGGATTAGCCTTCACACTTCCCGAAAGTTCCCACATGTGGTGTGATCACTGGGAAATCATAGCTAACAGTGAAGAGGGGTGCCTGGGGAGCTCCGTCAGTTAAGCCTCTGACTTCGGCTCAGGTCATGATCCCGCGGTTCGTGGGTTCGAGCCCCGCATCGGGCTCTGTGCTGGCAGCTCAGAGCCTGGAGCCTGCTTCGGATCCCGTGTCTCCCTCTCTCCCTGCCCCTCCCCTGCTTGCACTCTGTTTCTCTCTTTCTCAAAAATAAAATGAACATTTAAAAAATAACGGCAAAGAAAATTGACTTGATGTGGGATGTGGGTGCATCTAATGTGTGGGAGTGGCAAAGGGCTACAAAGGTCTTCGGTCAGCGATCCCTGGACAAGAGGGGGACAGGCCTTTCTGGCCCCTCAGAGGACTAGCCTGTGAGAATGGGAAGTCCTTGGGGGTCCAGGAGCAGAGGGCAGGACCACCCTGGGAGACACCAGGAGAAGCTGGAAGCCCAGCTGGTGCCGAGGGAAACGCCCCGAGGGTCTTGGGGGCGGAGCCAGGCTGCACCATCTATCTGTCCCTGAGCCTTGAAGTCATTTTCTCCTGTCCCTTTGCAGTTGGCCTGGCCCAGGGCCCGGATCCCCCCAGTAGCCCAAGTTACTCCAGGGACAAAGCAGTCTCTGCGCATCACGTCTGACAATGCAGGTGTTCTGCGTTGTCCAGCACAGTTGGAGAAAGGGTGAACAGAAGTTGTGAGTACTAACCATAGTCTTTTTACTTGAGGAGTTCGCAAATAACCTCGTTACCTTTCAAAGCCTTAGAGTATCCATCTTCTGTGCTGAACTTTACCTCGATCTAGTGAGACAAGCAGAACTCAGGGTGTTACATTCCAATGTGTAGATTGAGAGAGAAAATGTCTGTCCCGGAGTCACTCAACGAGTGTGTGCAGAACCACAGCTGAGACCCTAGTGTCTGTCCCCGCCCACGTGTATACTCTGGTCGACTCAGGTGAACCTTCTCAGCTGTCCGGGCCTTAGAATGTGATAAGACAGCCCTGATACAAAGGTGATACTGTGCACAATTCAACCCAGTGACACAGAAGCTGACGTTGCCTTGAGGCATGATAAGATGACACCTCTCACGAGCGGGGGGTGGCTGTGTAGACAGGCTGATAAATACAAAGTTCTGATTTGTGGACTATTGGATACCGGGAACCATTGTGAGGATCATCTAGTCTGGAGCTAGCTGGTTTGGTGGGTTAGAATATGAGGCTAATGACCCCCCAAATGCCTCAATGACCCCAACAGGCATGCCCCACCCCAACTGGGCATCCTGCAGGCACCTGCCCCTCCTTCAGCAGAGTACAAGTCACTGGGAAGCATGTCAGCCCTCTTGGGGGAGCATGTCAAAGCTGATGAGCCTCCCTAGTGGCAGATCAGCAGAGACATTCCATATAAGAAAGGACTTCATGTTCTAGAACCATTAGTCAACCATTAAGAAGTGTCATGACTGATGAATTAATTCAAACAATTTCCGTATTTAGCAAGTGGTTCTAAATCTCTGGGCTGCATTTACACCCCCTCTACACAAAGCCATTAAATCCTGCTCTCTACACCTCACTCAGAAAGGAAGCTTCAAGGGACGCCTGGGTGGCTCCGTTGATTAAGCGTCTGACTCTTGATCTCGGCTCGGGTCATGATTTCACAATTCCTGGGATCAAGCCCTACATCTGGCTCTGTGCTGACAGTACAGAGCCTGCTGAGGATTTTCTCTCTTCCTCTCTGCCCCTCCCCCACGCGCAAGCACTCTCTCTGTCTCTTTCAAAATAAATAAATGTATTTTTAAAAAATAAAAAATAAAATACAAAAGTTAAAAAAAAAAGAGAGAGAAAGAGAAAGGAAGCTTCAATCAGACATCCAAGGCCAATGGGGCCCACACTTGAACCCATGTGTGTAGTTCTGGATCCTCCCAGGCTCACATTCCTGCATTCTGGGGCCCCAAGTTTTCCTGGAGGACAGCTGGGCTATAGGGCACAGGTACAGACCTAGAGAGAAGTGACCACGTGTTAATTACGTTTAATCATATCGATGCCACAAAGCGTGTTTAACCATTTGCACTTAACAGATCATGAAACTATGGTTCAGAGAGGCTCAGTTATGCATTCAAGGTCATACAGCTAGTAAGTGATGGATTCGGAATTTGAACCAAGTCTGAGGCGGGGACTCCTGCTCTTCCCCCTTCGCTATAACTGCATATAGACCCCCGTTCCGACAGTTAGGTTGACTTCTCAACTGCCCTCTAGTGACCATCCTTTGACCATAGCGCCCCCTCTGAACCTTCTGTAACCCGGGTCTGCGTCTGGAACAAGCACCTGTGCCCTGGACACATACTGCTCACCAACCCCCCCCCTTTTTTTTAATTCGAGAAACATCTAGGTTAAAAAAAAAGTCTTGCCTTCCAAAAAGGTTCTCAAGACAAAACTAGGAGACAACCGCCCCCTCCCTGCCAGTTCCTTCAAGCTGATAAAAGCCATTTCCCAGACAACTGGCCCGTTCTGAATCTGATTCTTGCCCAGACCCTCCTTCTCTTTTTCTTTTGCCAGCCCACGGCCGGCCCCCGTGCCTGCCTGAGTTGGGGCCCTCCTGGGGGCAGAGACTTGATTCTTGACCTCAACAAACCAGAGCTCATTGGTGGTTAGAAAACCTGGCAGGACCGGAGAGGGGAAGCCGTGGCCCCCTGGGAGGCAGGTTGTCAGGGAGCGGGACTGAGGCGGCACCCTGGACTCACCATCCAGCATCCGGAACCCACCCTTTAGAACTGGCCCCTACCAGGGACTCAGGCTGTCAGAGCTGGAAGGGTCTGCAGGGTTTCCCTGAAGTGATTTTCACACAGTTTTCAGCCACAGAATCCTTTAGGTGAAAGACATCTAACGTGGGAGGTCGAAACACCAAACAGGTAAGATCAACGCAGCCCGGGTGAAAGAGGTTGAGGGCAGGACCTCCGACCGCCCACCCCCTTTATTCCTGGGGGGAGAGGGGGTCCTCGGAACCCCAGGCTCCGAGAAGCTGTTGGACAATCTCTGGTCTAGTCCAGCCCCCTTGCTTTGCAGGTGAGGAAACTGAGACCCAGGCAGGGTCACAAAGCAGCTCCAGTACAGAACTAGGTCTAGAGCTCGGCTCTCTTGAACTGCAGTCCAGGCCTGCACGGCCCTCACCTCCCCCCTGGACCAGGTCTGCCTTCTGGTGCTCCCACAGTGCTCTGCTGGAGTCTAGCGTAACCCTCACCGTCCTGGGTAATTGTTGTAGTCCGTCCTCTCTTCCCCCACTAGACTGTGAGCTCCTGGAGGGCAGGGATCCCCTCAGTACCCGGCACAGAGCAGAGGCTCGATACCCTACACACGCGTTCACGAGCACACACGGCCACATGGCTGCCCGAAGGATCTGTGACCGCACCTGGCACCATGTGGGCACAGAGCAGAGTCTTTGGTAAGTGTTAGCGCGACGGTGTGATTAAGTAGGACCTTTCTCATAGCCCCAGCGTTGGTGGCCAGGACTCGGCAGGGGACGAATTGATGCCGAGTGCCCCATGTCCTAAAGAGGATCGAGAATAATTGGAGCCAGACGCCAGACGTCTTTGAGCAAAGATGTGCGAGCTTTTAAACTGTCAGGCTAGATGAGATGACCAAGGGAGTGAGTGCACACACAGAAAAGAGGAGAGGTGCGAGGACCGTGGAAAATCAGCCAAAGAGAAAGAACGGCCAGGGAGGTGGGAGGCAAACCAGGGGACTGGGGTGTCTGGAAGCCGAGTGAAGGGAGTGTGACTGGATGCAGGGAGGGACCAGCTGGGTGAAAAGATGCTGACGAGCCACAAGAGATGAGGAATGAGACCCTGGCTTTGTGTTCTTTTATTTCCTTCTGTTCCTTCTTCTCTTTCACCTTCTTCTCCTCCTCTTCCTCCAGCTCCTCCACATCCTGCCCTCCCCTTCCTCTCTTTTCTCCCCCTCCCACCTTTAGGTGAAATTCAGATACAGTGCAATGCACAGATCTTAAGTGTATCATTCCATCCATTTGGACGAATACGCCCACCTGTGCAGCCCCAACCACTACCAAATATGGAACATGACCATCTCCTCAGAAAGTTCCTTACGCATTTTCCCTGGCAATCCCCCTTCCTCCGAAGAGGCAGCCACTGTTGAGACTTTTTTTTTTAATTTGAGAGAGAGAGAGGAGAGAAAGAAAGAGAGAGAGAGAAAGAATCTCTCTCTCACAGAGCAGCACAGAGCCCGATGTGGGGCTCAATCCCACAACCCAAGAATCACAACCTGAGCCAAAATCAAGAGCTGGATGTTCAACCAACTGAGCCACCCAGGTGACCCCAAGACTTTTTGTTATGGTAGTTTGCTTTTGCCTGTTTAGAAAAATTTAATGTCTGTAGGATCAATCGTTTTGTCCTCTTTCATTTCTGATATTGGTAACCTGCTTTTGTATTCTCGAACCGTCTAGCCAGGAGTTCAGCTTGTCAGAAAACCAACATGTGACTTTCTCAACTTTCTTTAACATTTTTCTATTTCATCCGTTTCTGTTCTTTGTTGTTTCCTTTCTTCCACTTACTTTGAATTTAGTTTGCTTTACTTTTCTAGATTCATAGAGTGGAACCTTAGGTCACTGATGTTAGACATTTCAAGCATTTAAAATGCCCTCTAAGACTGTTAAAAACTGAGAACAAACTGAGGGTTGATGGGGGGTGGGAGGGAGGGGAGGGTGGCGGATGGGTATTGAGGAGGGCACCTTTTGGGATGAGCACTGGGTGTTGTATGGAAACCAATTTGACAATAAATTTCATATATTGGTAAAAAAAATAAATAAATAAAATAAAATAAAATAAAATAAAATGCCCTCTAAGAACTTCTTAGCCCGTATCCTGTAAATTCTGACGTTCCGTAGATTCATTATCCATTAATTAAAAACATTTTCCAAACTCTCTTGCAAATTTCTTTGACCCATGTGTTCCTTAATTTCAAATATTTGGGCGTTTCTAGCTATTTTCTTTTTATTTTCTAATTTTCTACTCTTGCTTATTTCATTGATCTAAAGGATAGTGATCCTGGGCACCTGGGTGGCCCAGTGGGTTGAGCATCTGACTCTCTGTTTTGGCTCAGGTCATGATCAGGTCATGGGATTGAACCCCGCGTCAGGTTCCATGCTGAGTATGGAGCCTGCTTAAGAGTCTGTCTCTCTCTCCCTCTCCCCCTCTCCCTTGCTCTCTCTCTAAATAAAAATATATACATACAACTTAAAAAAAAAACACAGAACTCATATTGAGGAAGTGATGGCGGACTGGAGCCAGAGTCTTCAGGGAAATGAGGGGAATGGCCTGGGGGTCTCTAGGTGACTGCAACATTGCACGGCAGTAGTTGCACGATATGGCAGGTTTAACTAAACTGAAATAAAGGCTATAAAGCGGGGACATTGTGTCTGCCTCTGCTGCTCATTCAGAGGAAACTGAGGCACCAAGAGGGGAGAGCCCACATAGCAAACCTCAGACCTCTTGTGGCTGCCCTGAGAGCTTCCCAGCACCTCCCTGGGCCTTGCCGTCTCTGCTCCGAGCTCCACAAAGTTTAAAACCAACCTGAGCCACACATATTTTGGGTTGCCTGCTTTGGACAAAGGTTAATGAAATCACCACCTACCTAGCCACCCAGGCAAGAAACTCTGGCCACGTGTCTAATACTTCCTTTCTCATTCAGACACCAAGTCCTGACAGCTCTGAGATGTCACCTCATCTCCATACCCACTACCTGTGCCTTAAACGGGGCCACCTTCAAGCCTGGCCCTGAGCGTTTCGAGATGCCAGTGCCTCCAACTGGCCTCTCCGCCTCTCGCTCCCCCCACCTGCCTCCCAGCCACCAGAGTGTGCCGTCACCAGCGCAACCACCGAAGTGATGCTGACGAAATCCTTCCCCTGTGTCAAAACGTCTGCCGGCTCCCAATTTTCTGCAGCTAGAAGTCTTAGGCTGTCACCCAAGGCTTTCTCCACCTGGCCCCAACCCACCCTGTGTGTCTCTGGCTCCTTCCCATTCACTTACGCCCTGTACTCCACCCAAGCGAGACATCTCCCCAAACATGACGTGCCTGTTTAATCCCACTGTCTTTGTGCTGTTTCTTCTGCCCAGTGTGCCCTGCCCCTAGCTCTGCCCGTCAAAACCCTGTTTATCCTTTGAGGCCCAACTCTCATGGCCTTCTCTCCATGGGACCTGCATGTTTGCACCTGCGTGGAGGCCCCGATCGGGTCTTGACTTCTGCGCGGCTCTGTTTTCACCCTCTGTGGAACGTGGAGTTCCTTGTGGGCAGGGACAGCGACTTACTCGTTTTTGTGCCCTTTCTCAAGACCGAGCACAGCTCCCAGCAGAAAGCATTTGCTCCAGCATGCGTGGACATGGGTTCCTCTTGTGTTGTACTGATCTTAGTAGCCTCCCAGGCCTCCCTCCCACTATCTGATCTTAAAGTCCATAACCTCAGCCTCCAAAATGACCAAGCACTCCCTGAGCACCTCCAGGGAAAGACCACTGGAAGCTGTCCTGGCTGTTAGATGCACCTCTCCCTTGGCTTCTGCTCACCGGCCCTTGTCTTCACCCACTGGGGCCATGGAGAAGGGATCCCATCTCTCTTCCTCGAGACAGTTCTCTCAACATCTGAATGCAGTCATCTTGTGCATCTGAGTTGTCTCATATCCAGGCTAACCCTTCTCGGATTCTTCAGACTTTCCTTCTAGGGCGTGATTTAGCATCCCCCTCGCTGTCTCGTTCACCCTTCTTTGAACATATCTCAGGTTGTCATCATCCCACTTAAGAACTGGGGCTCTGAATGGGACCTAGGACATCAAATGTGGCCTGAGTGGGATCGAGGCCAGTGGATCGGGACGTCTCCAATTTGGGGCATACGTGTCTAGTCTACTCTGCCATCCAGCCCGGAAATCACTGGGTTCCTGGCCTCTCTGATCCCCCATTCCTTGAAAACTCATGCAGAGGTCTTTTTTGACTTCAGGGAACCCAGGCTGGTGGTGGATCCTACTCTGAGCTTCCCCAGGGATCTAGATCTCATAAGGAGCAAGAACACTGGGCGTGCGCCTGTTGGTATTTGGAAATGGAATTCTCCAGTGTGGGTAGATCCAGCTTTGGTATCAATGTATTCCCAATCAATTTATTTGGTATCAAATTTGGTCATTTAGTTCTAGGTGGAGAAGTGGTCAGAAGCCACAGAAAGTGATGTCTCAGTATAACTGTCAGGAAATCTCGGCTCCGACACGGAGCCAATGGATGGCCTTGGGAAAGCCTCCTCACCCGTTTCCTTTCTGCTAAAATGAGGTGTCCAGGGCCCCATGCAGTTCTGCCACCCTGTGCTGATATGTGGCGACTCCCAGAGCATCAGTGCTCTCCAAGACTCCTTTCCCCTTGTCCCCTGTTCCCCAGGGTCTCCATGAACTCCAGACCATGGCCCCTGCCTTCCCCAGCTTTCTGGTGGGAGCACGGGAGCCCACACTCTGGCATTCCTACACGGATTCCCACACCCTCCCCGCCTCAGCCTCCTCAGCCACACCGTGCCGGTGGCAGGAGGCAGGAGGCCCACGAAGCTGGTGAGTCAGGCTGTCAGAACTGGCCCTGCCTGTTCTACGTTCCATCGAATCACAGTGTCAGCAAAAGCCCAGGCCAGGGTTTGGCTAGAAACCTCTTCCAGCTGCTGTCACACATTCTCCAGGTGGGCAAGGCATAGAGCTTTCTTGCAGAAGCCCAGGCCAGCTGCTGGATTTGCAAAAGCCCTTCCCGCCCCTTCTCTCCCTCAGGTGGCAGTCACGCCTTCTTTTATAATGGCCAGCAGGTCTGTGGGAACAGCCTTCTCCCTGCTGGCGGGGACAGGACACCAGCTCCAGACTAGGCTGGTGGACTGGGGAGAATACTAACATTTGAGACTCAAAACAAAAGCTGGTGGGAACAACTTGTCCACATAGACTCTGGGTGAGGTGACACCCACTTGGCCACTGCCCAGAGGGCCGTTAAGAGAGGAGCTCCACCCGACCCCCCTGCAGGAAGCTCCACGGGACCACCAGACTCAGCTTCTCACCTCAGAAAATGGGGGCAAAGGACTCCTTAGCACCAGAGAGCCTCACGTTAAAACTTCGGGGGGGGGGGGGTGAGGTGTGTGGAAAGGAATTAGGTTAGCACTTCCCAAAGGGATTCCTTTCCCGCAGGATGTTCGTAGGTGCTCAGTGACAAAAGAAGTCTAAGTTTCGGAAACTCCGGGCTACATGAAGCTAAACAGATTTCCCCAAAGCTTCAATGTGCTAATGTGTGTCACAGCAGAGAGAGGACAAAGAGAGGAAGTGGGGGTGACATGAAGCCCCTCCCAAACTTGTTTCATGGAAGAAACACTTCTGGACAGAACACCTGTGTTCCGGACAGCCAGTCTGAGTGACACCCCAGACTGACGAAGCTCACTCTGGAAGGGAGATTCTGGAGTCCCAGACAGAGGTCCGTCTTGAGCGTGGTAAATGGCAAATCAGATGGACACGGCCTGGGAGAGACCTCTGTGTCAGCCGGCCAAGGGCCAGGGGTAACTCTGCCATGGCTGGCCTTCAGCCAGTGGAGAGGCTGGAGGGAAGATCATGAGAAAAGTAGGATTCAGGGGCGCCTGGGTGGCTCAGTGGGTTAAGCGTCCAGCTTCAGCTCAGGTCACGATCTCACAGTTCACGGGTTCAAGCCCCGCATCGGGCTCTGTGCTGGCAGCTCAGAGCCTGGAACCTGCTTCGGATTCTGTGTCTCCCTCTCTCTCTACCCCTCCCCTGCTCATTCTCTGGCTCTCTCTGGCTCTCAAAAATAAATAATCATTAAAAATAATTTTTTTAAAGAAAAATAGGATTCCGGATGGAAGAGGAGAGCAGGGCCTGTGTCATCATTTACAGAATGAAATGCTCTCTCCTGTCTCCAACCAGCCTGATACCAGCTGACCCAGATTCCCAGAGTCTCCATATTTCCAGGGGTTAGAAGGGCACCTAGCTCAGTAACTCTCAAACAGTAATGCGCATGCGGATCCCTAAGGATCCCGTTAAAACGCAGATTCTGAAATTCTGGTGGATGCTGTTGTTTCTGGTCTGTGGACCGCACTTTGAGTAAGTAGCAAGGTCCTAGCCAGGGCAGGAAGGCTTTCTGGAAGGGTAGACCCTACAAGAGAGGGGAGACTCAAGGGAACAGTTACCAGAGAGCAGAGCTGGGGCTGAAGAGCACTAAGAAAGTGGGAAGAAGCTGAAAGCGGAACAGGATGGTGGGAAAAGGAAGCCAGTGGAGTCTGGGGCTCAGGTTTCAACGTTCGGTGTGGGGCAAGAGGCACCGTCAGGGTTGGAGGATAGACACCAAGGTAGAGCAGCTAGCGAGTTCCCCCCATCCCCCACCCCTGGGGCCACACAAGTGGGGTTGACAATAATTCTGGTGCAGGGCCTAGGGACCACAGGGTGAGCATGATAATTTGTCAGAAGAGGAGCGTGACCACATGGGTTCCGTGTCTCCCCACTCTACAGAAGAGACCTCTGAGGTCCTGGCAGGAGATGGGAGTGTTATCAGCACCTTCCCTTGGCCTCCCGTCACTGGTGGCTGCAGGCGAGGCAGGATGGGCTGACTCACCCAGCCAGGCCCATCTTCCCATGACCCGTGGGTCCCAGACTCGGCTTAAGGAAGGAGAAGGCAGGAAAGAGGGGTTGGCCAAGGCCTGTCCTAACCCTCGGGACCAGGGACCTAAAGTCGGGGAACCTGAGGGGAAGGAGTAGGGGGGGTGGACACCACAGGGACAGGAGAGACCAGGGAGATGCACTGGGGGAAAAGAGAGCCTTTAGGTCTCCACAATATCCCGGGGACAACAGCAAACACTCACAGGCTTGTGATAAGCCGAAGTGATAAGCACTATTCTGAGCTCTTATATTTATATAAGCCCATTTCATCCTCCAAAATCCAATGAGACAGTTGCCAATATCATCCGCACTTTACAGGTAAAAAAACTGAGAGAGTGACTTGGCCAGGGTCACACCGTGAGTCCATGGTAGAATGGGGACGTAATCCAGGGAGTCTGGCTTCAGAGTTTGTGCCCTTTACACACCTTCCAGAAGACAACAGGTTCTAGGGCACCTGTGACCTCTCCCTCCCTCTCCTTGCTCTCCACCATCCCCCACCCCACCCTCTGGCCAAGAAAGATGCAGAATGGGTTGTTGATGGCCAGGACACCGGTACCACTCAGGCGTGGAAGGCAGCCTAAGATCTTTCTCAAGAAAACTCCTTTCCAACTGGTGGTTTCCCCACTCATTCATTCAGGGCGCTACAGTCTGGACTCTTCATCTCCAGCGGCTGAAACTTCTGTGACTTTTCAGAGTGTCAATTTCTTCAGGGTCAAATATCCAAATGTCCCTGCCCCAGAACCCCCAAATCTCTCTGTTGACCTTTCCAATCAGCAAGATTATCTCTGGCCTTTTTAGGACACCGCGTGTATGTTACCTGGCCTTTGTGAGTCAGTCTTGACTCCTTGGGGATAAATGGTCATGCATTCACTCTTTCAGCAGTTATGGAGTGTCCCCACATTCCAGTCATACCCTTGGTGGTGAGGATTCAGCAATGAACAAAAAACAAACTGCAGGTCTTCCCAGAGCTTACAGGAAAGAGACAGACCAAAAACAAGATAAGGGGAAAAGGGGCCAGAAGCGCAGGGTGGAAGGGAGGTTGCGACAAAGTTTGCTCTAATGGCCAGGGATGGCCCCTCTGCAGAGGACGAGTAAAGACCTACAGGAAGGGAGTTTTGATTATGAAATATCATTTTTCTTTCAATAACTGCTACCACCTGTGCTCTAGGGAAGCCCCTTTCCGCTGGAGGGTGGGTTCCAGTAAAGATTCCAAAACTTGGGGCGCCTGGGTGGCTCAGTCGGTTGAGCGTCCGACTTCGGCTCAGCTCATGATCTCACGGTCTGTGGGTTCGAGCCCCGCGTCGGGCTCTGTGCTGACAGCTCAGAGCCTGGAGCCTGCTTCCGATCCTGTGTCTCCCTCTCTCTCTGCCCCTCCCCCACTCTCACTTTGTCTCACTCTGTCTCTCAAAAATAAATATTTTTAAAAAATTTTTTTAATTAAAAAAAAAAAGATTCCAAAACTTACCAGCCACTTTTGTTTCTTTCAACAGCCCTGTGTAGTTACTAAGCCTTCATCCCCATCCACTTCAAATCCCAACCTCACATCCAGTTCACATCCCCATCCCCATCCCCGCCCATCCCCCGCCTGCCCAGCACAGACCAGATGTGGGGGAGCAGGGCTGGGCTGTGCTCTCTCACACACCCCTTTCCACACGGATCCCTGTCACTCTGGGGTGGGGCCAAGGAAAGGGAAGGAGCCTATTCGTATTGGGTTCCCATGGGCGTCACACCATCGCCCTGTGTCGAGGCTTCAGCTCTTCTGCCCCGTTGTCTGTTAACTCAGAAGGACCCAGAAGGGGGACTAACAGAACCATCCGGGAGGGTCTCTCCCAGGCCACGCCCATCTGGTTTGCCACTTACCATGTTCCAGGAGGGCGCCTGCCAGGATGTGTACTCAATAAATTTGTGTTGGATTTATGGAATGACTGAACGAACGAATGAATGAACCCTATCAAGCAGACTCAGTCAGTGCTAACATTGATAGCACATGAGTGAGGTAGACGTCTGAACCTTTCAAGATCAGACTTTTTTTCCCAGGTTCCGTTGTTTTTGTTTTGATCCAAGTGCTTTGACAACTATAAAAGGCAACGCAATGATAATGTAACTATTTTACCGTCTTTTCCCTTTCTGTCAATATTTAACCATCAAATGATCAAATCCTGTGCAAAATCTGCTGAGTGAGAATGATTTCCTCCTGCATTCATTCAACCCGTATGAAGGGGCACAGGGATCTATGGAAAACAAGCCAGGCCTCATGAAGCTCCCAGTCTAGACGGGGAGAGGTGAGGAAATGAACAGTGAAACTGACTGGGATGAGGCCAGTGTTCATTGGCAAGTCATTTTTTCTGAGCAATGTGGAACAGTGGTATGATCGTACACTCATCATCCCAGACTGCCCGAGCCAGTGACCAAAAAAACTACAATAGACAGATCTCAACAGTACTTCACACAAATTTTCTTATAAGGATTGATGCATACATACTTTGCATTATATAGTCAGAATTGTTCAAATATTCCTTAGCTAAAATACAGAAGTGATTTCTTTAAAATATGCTTTTCTTTGTTTCCATCAGATATTCAATTTTATTTGGTAGAAAGTATACCATGCAGGGGCGCCCGGGGGGTGGGGGCGCAGTCAGGCATCCGACTCTTGATTTTGACTCAGGTCATGAACTCACGGTACAAGCCCCAGGTCTGGCTCCACACTGACAGTGGAGGAGCTTGCTTGGGATTCTCTCTCCCTCTCTTTCTCTCTCTCTCTATTCCCCTATCCTGCTTATGCACGTGCACACACACACGCTTTCTCTTTCTCTTTCAAAATAAATACATAAACTTTAAAAATTAAAAAAAAAAAGGAAAGTATACCATGCAAATGAAAAATCATAAAACAATCGGGATCCTGCCGTGTATGACCTTGGATGAGTCACCCAACTTCTTTGAGCCTCAGTTTCCTCACGTATAAAATGGAACTATTTACATCCTTACTTTGCACATCACTGTAATCAGAGTGCACATAAATTATGTTGCACGTTGACTGGCACACAGTAGGTGCCTAATATGTGGAAGCTAATATCATTCGTTAGTATGATCATGTAGCCAGCTTATAAATTATGTCCAGTTTCTCCCAGTAGAGTCCACCATTCACCACCTCCCCTGGGCCCCAGTAGGTGAGACAGGTGGGGTCAGAGGGGTCTCCATGTCAAGATCAGAGGGGAAAACTTTGCTTGTCCCTACCCCCAAGCAGCCACGAAGTGACCTCCCCACTCCTTCGTCCTCACCAACCTGCGCCCCAGGTGGCTGGCTTCTTTGGAGAATTGGCAAGGCAGGGGTGGGTGGGGACCAGGGAGGGGTGAGGCAGCTCATGCTCAACAGGTCTCCCTGACCCGCCTTCCGCAAGCCCAGCACAATCTCAGCCCTGGAGCCAGCCTGGGAATCTCACCACCTCTCCAGCCCCACCCTCCACGTTCCTGAAGAGCAGCTCCAACCCCACCGCCTCTTTCAGATTTGCGTCGCCCAGGCCTGACTTTGCAGGAGAAACTGCTTCGGGTGTGCTGAAGGTGTGGCCGGTGTGGCCAACGCAGCGCTGAGTGCAGGGCCACGGGGCAGGGCTACCCCCTGGGGGCTGGGTGCTTTGCACAAGGTGGAAACATTTTTCTCCTGAGTCTTCAGTTGAGAGCAATTGAAATCCCTGTAGCTGTTGGGGTGGGGGCTGAGAACCGGGATGAACAGGCTCCCGCTGGGGAGAGAGGGCGGGGCTGGGTACCCAGACCTGGTTTCTATGAATCACAAGCCCAGGATGAATGGGCCTTAGTGTGGGGTTCTTAAGGCAGCCTGGGGGTGGGGGGAGGGGCATTGTCCGAGGAAACCGTGGGGGCTCAGGACTTCTTGGAGAAACAGCCACTTGAGCCAGATCCTGAGGGGTGGGGAAAAGTCGGGTAGGCAGAGAGGGAACGAGGGCATTCTAGTGGTAAGACAGAGCATTGCAGAGGTGGGAGAACGTGGGATATTTGAGGGTCACAAAACAGCTAGTTCCATCTGGCTGCATCGTAGTAAGATTGCACGTAGACTAAGGTGGGGGGCGCTGCGGGGTTCCCTGGATCAGCTCTCCACCCCGACAGCAGCTGGACCAGCCCCACTGCTGATATTTTTAGGCCAGGCCTCTGTCCACCCTCTCGGCATGGTTGAGAAGTGACCCACTGGCAAAGCATTGACAGGTGCTTTCTAAGTCCCCCTAAGCACCTGTGGACAGGGCATGGGCTGTAACCACCCACCGGGAGGAGGAGGCTGCCTGACTGTGTTCTTCCAACTCTGAGCAAAGCCCCCTCCCGTGTTGGAGAAGGCGTCTCTCCTCCTATCAGGTCCCTATCAGGGACCCCTCCTATCAGGGGCTTCCCGTGGGGCAGAACAGCCAGACTTGCAGGCTGACAGGCACAGCACAGAGACGCTGCCGTGAGCAGCTGCGGGGGGGGGGGGGGGGGGGGGGGGGGAGCAGGGGCAGAGGGTGCTGAACCCCTGCACTCATGCCCTGTGTCCTGGCCCCTGGGCCCACCTCCAGCCGGCTCACGGGAAGCCCCAGCTGTGGCTCAGGCCCTGCCCTCTGGGAGATCTGAGACGGTCCTCAGCCTGCAGCGTCCTTGTGCTGGGAAGAGCCTTGGCCCTGAAGCCATAAGCTTGGGTTCAAATCCCAGCTTTGCCACTTACTAACTGAACGGCCCTTGGCATGTTGCTCAACGCTTCGAAGCTGTTTCCTCATCTGAACATAAGGATGGGACCTCAGGGCCGTGGATGATGGGTAGGTTGGCCCAAGAGAATATGTGTCACGTAGCCAGCACAGTGCCTGGCACGTAGGACAGGGTGAGAAACACACGAGGAGATGTTAGGTAGGAGAAAGGGTAGGTTTACCCCCAATCAGCAGCACTGTCCCCCCAGTTCCCAATCTTCCTCCCCATAGGGCCAACAGGGCGGGTTGGACTTTTCAGCCCAGAAGGAGGAGTACCCACAGCCATCCTGTGGGGACATGGATGCCAGCCTGGTCTAGCCTGCACTTCTGGCCAGCCCCCAGCCCCCAACTCGGGCCCGTTGAAGAGCCCGCCACCCCTCCCCCGGGAGGCCTGTCCTTGAGCCCAGCACAGACAAGAGGCAGCCCCCGACTCCAGGAGGGGTGCTGCCTCACTTTTTCCAGAAACCAGGTTGCACCGTCAGGGGTGGATCCACCAGGAGCAAGCTGGCCACGTCCATCCAGCAGTGGCACAGACCTGGGAGGGACAGTCGGCACCAGCAGGCTCTCGCCGTCCCGGGCCCCCAGTGATCCGCTCAGGGAGAAGGCCTGACCCTGGAACCCAGAGGGAAGACGGGCTTGCAGGGGCTCCTTGTAACCCCACAGAAGGGAGGAGCTGGCTAGGACCCAGCCTTGGTGAATCAGCTTCCCGAGCCCCCAAAAGGGGCTGGTAAGGAGTTACAACCAAAATAACAGTATCAACGGCTGACATTTACTACCCACTTAACTCACACAGGCACTGCACACGTGATCGCATTCAACCTTCCTAACAATCCCCGTGTTTCAACAGAAGGGAACTCAGGCATTAGAGAGGCGAAGTCACTGGCCCAAAGTCGCAGAGCTGGGAAGTGGCCGGGCCAGAATTTGATGGGAGAAAACGAGGATCTTGATTCAGAGCACGGAGTCTCCGGCAGGAAGAGCTGGATTCCAAGGCAAGTGGCCCCTGGGGCGTCCACCCTCCTCTCTTAGCTCTTCCTCCTCAACAGTGGGTTTATCGTGTGAATGCATGACACGACACGAGCTTGTTTGGACAGAAAATCTGGTGATAGGAGGATGGCAGGGGGGAGGGAAGGTCTCCACCCCTCTGACCGAGGGCCGAGCTGAGCTTAGAGGTCATTTTCCCTGACCTATGGGTGTACACAGGGTGCGAGAGATCCGTGAGGTGAGGGGTGTGCCCAAAGCAGGGGGAGATGGGACCCTCATGGAGAGGGTAGTGCCTGGGGGTTGCAGGGGACGGTGGGCGCAGGGGGAACCTGGGTGTCTGGGGTCACAGGCCACCCTGCTGCAGCCTCACTGAGCTCCCGAGTGGTCAGGAGGCCCAGGCCAGCTCCTGGCATACCCGTGCCCTCAGTGTTTGGCACGGCTTCTGCTGCCCAGTAAGCACAAGAGTGACAAAAGGAATGAATGAACCGAGGGCAAGGTGTGCGTGCCCGTCTGACGCGCCTTCCCACTCACTCGTGAGCCCATCACAGTGTGCTTCTGCGCATACGTCCGTGGTCCCTCCGTTCCCGAGCTGTGTCATGGGGAAAGCACGGGACGACTAGGCTGGAAGCCCACGCCCCTGCCTTGGGCTGATGACCCAGGTATGCCCCTGCACCCTGGCACTCGCTTGCTCTCTCCTTGGGGAAGAGGACAGAACCGGGCCACCTGCCCAGACTCTTCGGTTATGGGCGAGCACTCCAGGCCCCGTGCACACCAGGTGTCTTCAGGGCTCCCATTTAGAGGCAGCACTCTGGATCAACCTGCGGTGTTGCTGTTAAGGTGACCGATGGGGACCTGGACCGGCTGCCACAGAGTCGGAGCATGGTACGCCCTGCCTGGGGACCGTGTCTAGGGCACTCACGGGGTCTTCCCTCACACCAGGTGACTTCAAGCCAAAAGGGATAAGTGGAACCTGACCTCAGGGAGACTCAGAGTAAGACGGCAAGGCCGCCTCTATGTCCCTGTCAGTGCGTGGCCTTTAAAGGAGAGACCACGCCTGCGAGGTCGGAGGCATGATCACGAGGACCCCGTGGGGAGAGGGGCGGGAAGCAGGACCCAGGCCTGCACCATCATTCCCTCTTGCGGCTCAAGAAGAGGCTGAGCCCCCATGGAGATTTGGCAGTTGGAAAATTCTAGCCTTTCAGTGCTAGATTCAGTGTCCCTCTCTCTGGTAGCAGGGAGGGTGGAGCCACGGTGGATCTCCCAGAGACGATGATGGGAGCCCTCTGTGGGCCTAAGGCCCTGCCTCCTGCCCTTTGGGCACTTACAGAGGTCCTTCTTGTTCCCCACCAGAAGACCTTGGATTCTGTGATAACCGGGGCTCTTCAAACACACTAAGCCAGCTCTTGCTTCTAGGGCTTTGTATATGCTGTTCCGTCTTCCCATCCCTGGCCCCTGTCCTTGACTTTCTTCTCATCCCCTGAGACTCCATGTAGAAACCCTCTCCTCCAGAAAGCCCTCATGCTCACCAATGCCAGGTGGGGTGGCTCTTGTCTGGGCTTCCCCAGCACCCACTGTCCTGCCTGCGGTGACACTGAGCTGGAATCTTCTGTGTGCGGCCTCTCTCCCACTGGGCTAGGCCTAACACAGTGCCTAGCACATATTTGGTTCTCAGGAGACATTTATTGGATGGATGGATGGATGGATGGATGGATGGATGGATGGATGGATGAGTGAGTGTATGAATAAGAAATGAGGCCAAGACTCCAGGCTAACTAAGGTCCTTGTTTGCCCAGGAACCATATCCTTCTCATCTCTGTGTCTTGGCATCTATCGCAGTGCTTGGCACATGGCACAGGATAAGTGGGTCTAGATTGTTTCTTGAGAGTCCGAGTGTGATGCTACGGGCACACAGGGAACATGGTGTAGTATGGGAGGTGTCACCGTGGTGGCAGTTACATCAGGGTCCGGGGTGCTCAGAGCAAGGAGTAATGAATCACTCTCCCTGGAAAGTATGGGAAGCCTTCCCAGGGACAGTGGGGCTGGGCTCCCTTGGGTGGATGACATGTGGAGAATTGGGGGAAGGCCTTCCAGGCAAAGGGAGCAGCCGAAGCAGAGGCGTGGGGGTGCCCCTTGCAAGGGGGTGCCCTAGGGAGCTGTTGAGTCAGGTGGCTCTCATCCCACACTGTTTCCCTTCTGCCAACTGGGCTCAAGGCCACCATGCTGTCTTCTCCGATTCAGACCCGGGACCCTGTGGTCCCCGGTTTGCACAGGAAGGAAGCAAGCCAAGCGCCCAGACCAGCCCACGCCTCCCAGAGGCTCATCGCTGCCTGAAAAGCTACCTGACAAAACCGGCCCTCTTTCCTTCCTCAAGGGCTCCCTGCCCCTCAGACAGACGCCTGCTTCCTAGTCCCTGGCCAGGAAGAGAAAGAAAACAGGCCCATCCAAAGAGGTTTCCATTGTTCCCAAGGAGTGACTCACACACACCGGAAGGTTGTCCCCCGGCTCCTCCGTGCTTTCCCCCAGTGTGCCTCGCGGTGACTCAGAGCAGCTCGCGCCACAAGCCCTTCTGCTGTCTGTGAGGCCCAGGCCCTGAGAGGGCCCTGCATTCCCCAGGGCCAGCCGCCCTCTCCCCTCCGGAAGCAGGGGGGAGGCGGCTCCTCTCAGTGTGGCAGTTATGAGGGGCCGTGTCCCCTAGGGTCTCCCTGTGACACAGGCTCTTGCCTCAGTTTCCCTCCCTCTGAAAGGGAGCTGACAGGAAAGCCATGAGATGTGTGTTGGCTTTTATTACTGGCACGCGTGGGCATGTGGGGGTACAGGCACCAACAGCAGCTTCCAGCCGGGCCAGCTCCTGGTTTCCAGACTTGAGTCGGCCTGCAGTGCCCGGGGGGCAGGGGGGTGGGCCCAGAAGCTGGGGGGCAAGCAGGGCGGGGACACGGCGAGGATCTTTGGTGAAGGACACTGCTGCCCCTACTTCCAGCGCCCGGTCACTTTGGCCTTCCCGCGGGTCTTGGAGCTGCAGAAGGAGCAGGGCCCCGTCAGAAGGGGGACACAGGGCTGGGCAGCAGGCCTCCACAGGGAGGGGGTGGAGGTGAGCGATGCTAAGGGTGGAGAGAGGCAGCCCGGAGCCGCTTCCAGAGATAGAGCAGGGCAGCAGCCTGGGGCTGGAGTGAGACCTCCCGGCCCTGTACAAATCCCCCACTGAGCAGTGACCAAGCAGGAGCCCGCGCCCTGAAGGGGAGGAGGAAGGGGTGGGAGCCAGAGCCCTCAGAGGAGGAGTGGGATGGCGGGGACACACGGATGGAGGGGGCAGGGCCGGGTAAAGAAAGGAAGGACCTAGAAACTTACACTTTCTGGTTATCGTTGATCCTGTTTCGGAGAACATTGATCTGTAAGTGAGAAAGAGTGACTTTGGAGCTGATTTGGCTCAGGTCTCAGGTGGCTGGGGGTGAAGGGGAAGCCAGCTGAGCACAGCGGTAGAGGGTGGGAGGAGGCGGAGCAGAGCAGCGATACTGTGAAAGTCAGAACAGGCAGGCATCCGGAGGGGCCCAGGTCCCACAGGCAGAAGCCAAGGAGAGGCTTCCTGGCCGCCCCACTGGTCTCTCACTGAGGGGTCCCCGAGGCACAGAGGGCTCAGGACGAGAGGCCTAAGGAGGCTTTCTGAGAATCGGGTGCAAGGCTGGGCCTCAGGAAGCCCTCTGAACAGCCCCAGCCCGGCCTGAGGCCCCCTGTCAGGCACTCTTGCCCAGGTGTTCATGAGGTACGGCACCCCCGTGTGCTAGGCCTGCAGTTCACCACCCTGTACTTGGGCCAAATCTGAGCCCGGTAGGCCAGGTGCAGAGTTAAATGTGGAACCAGAGGCAAAGTGGAAGGCCCAGGTCTATAGGGGCTGTAACAGCAGCTAATACCTACTGAGCACTTAGTGGATGCCCACCACTCTCTGTTCCGTTATGAGCACTTTCCCGAGTATTAACCCCCAGGATGACTGTGAGGTATAACTTAACACATGGCAGGTGCTCAGAACAACTCCCGGGAGACTTTACTACTATTTTTATTACTACGATGATCTCTATAAGCCTCACAATAACCCTGTGAAATAGGTCCTGGGGTTATCCTTGTCACTTAGACGAGAAATGGAAAGAGGGAAGCGGGAGTAACTTGCCCAAGGTCACACAGCTAGTGAGGGGCAGGGCTAGAAATAGGACCCAGGCAGTGTGGCTCCAAAGTCCACGCTCCGTGCCACCACACAAAATTGCCTCTCTCAGCACTGGGGGGGGGGGTGGGAGGGGACCCTGTAGCCATTCGGGCCTGAGCTGTGCTCAGACGAGAGGCCCGTGCACAAGGAAAAGCAGCAAAGTGGGCCTGGAAAGGGAAGCCGAACTCCTCTGGGCAGAGAGGCCGTGCTGGGGAAGTGTGCGGGCCCGGCGTTCACTGAGCCAGTTCTTGCCGCTGTACGTGCACCTGGGACCCCTCAAAGCTGTGAGTTTGAGGCTCAGCCGGCTGTGCCCACACCAGGGCCTCTAGGGTACACGGGGAGAGAGAAAGCGGCTGTATCTCTGGTGCGGCCTCCCTCTCTGCACCCAGAGGCCTGGCTTTGTGCATCCTGGTCCTCCCACCTGACCCGGGGCATCCGAGCTGCTGCCTCAAGGCCTTCGGGGACAGAAGGGAGGGAGACCCCCAGGGCTGGCACGCCAGGAACGTGCCTTTGCTCAGCCCCAGCGAGTGAACCATCAGACTTCTCCAGCAAGCAACAGCCCAGTGGTGGACGCTGAACACTGCCAGAGACAAGACCCCCAGGCAGGTGTGTGTGAGTTGGCAAGGGTAGGAGGTGACAAGGATAGGGGAAAGGGGCCTGATGGACAGCAGCCATGTGGGACCCAATCCAAAACAGGAGTGTGGGATGGGGGAGGGGCCAGTGAGCAGGCTCACTTCATATTTCTGCTGCTTGAACTTCTCCTGCAGGTCGAACTTCTCTGCCTCCAGGTTATAGATGCTCTGCCATAGTTCCTTGGCCTTCTCCCTGCAGGGGCCAGAGTGGGGATGCAGGGCGGGATAGGAACAATAAGGAATGGCCCTCATCTACCTTCATCCCGGATCTGACCCAGCCTCCGAGGGCACCAGCCCTCCTTCCCACCTCCAGGCCTGCTAAGGGGACCCCCCCAGCCCACCTGACTCAGCAGGAGGCAGAGACAGCAGCACCTGGTGCTTAGGACCGGATGTGGGGTGGGGGGTGGCGCGGCGCGGGTGGGGCATCATTCAATCCCCCTTCCCGCCACCTGGGTGCAGGTGGGTAAGAAGCTCAGAGGGGCGAGACGCCTGCTCAAGTTCTCTTTCTCTATTGGCAAAGCACAAAGATGGCTTGACTGGCTCACACCCAACTCCAGTGGCACCAAAACATTCTTGGCGGGGGCGGGGGGCGGAATATGTGAGGCAACAGCGCCCCCTGGTGGTGCACGATGAGAGTTGCCCTATGCCCCGACCCACGTGCTGGCGCAGGTGCACGCAGGCGGCTGAGCACCACCAGTCCCCACCTCAGCTGATCTTCATTCAGGTGGTCAATGGCCAGCACCTTCCTCCTCTCGGCCAGAATCTTCTTCTTCTTTTCCCGCTCCGTCTGCCTCTTCCCGCTTTTCCGCTCCGTCTGGAGAGAGTGACAAGCAGGGGGAGTTAACTAGGGAACACCCCCTCCTTTCCCCTAACCCTCCCAAAACCCAATGGGGAGCAAGGCAAAGCCTGCAGAAGGACCAGGTTCTTATCCTCTTCTTCCTGAAACACCCACGCTATCAGCTGCCTGGATTTCCTCCCCCCGCCCCCCCCCCCGAGAAACTGAGGCAGGGGCAAGGAGGACCTCTTCAGTCCATTATTTCTTTGCCTCTCCAAATTCTTCCATCTCTCTCCCGGCTCCCTCCTCCCGCCCGACCCATTCTCCACACTCGGCATCCCCCTCCCAGCGAGCCCCCAAAAACGATGAGGAGGACAAGGGTTAGAGGTTGTAGTACCCACCTGGGCCTGCAAAGCCAGGACACCATGAGAGAAAGACCCAGAGAGAAAGACCGAGACCAGGGCAGAGAGAGAGAGAGAGAGGGCAGGGCACGGCAAAGGCAGAGAGACACAAGGGGGAGAAGGAGAAGGTGATTCAGACGCTCATGGCAGGCAACCTTGTTCGCTAGGACTATTCTGAGAGCAGGGCCATGCCATAAGTCGGGCTGGTGTGGTCACTGTGGCGACAGAGGCAGGCAGGCCGGGCTAGCTCTGAGCTGGGGGACTCTGGAAATCTAAGAAAATGTCCTGATCCCTCCACTGCACAGAGAAAATCAGTTTCCTATTTCCTCTTCTCCCTTGAGAATGGAGTGTCGAGCAGGAGTGGGACACAAAAATGAGGAATGGAGGAGGTTTGCAGGAATAAACCATCGCACATCTGCGGGATACACAGATGCTCGCCATGTTAGCCCATCTGATCTCAGAGCAGGCAGGGCAGACGATATTAAACCCATTTTACAGATGAGGGAACTGAGGCTCTGAGGTTGCCTGAGGCCACACAACTGTAAGTGGCAGGTCTGAGTCTCCAACCAGAGCTCTGACTCTGGGCACAAGGCTCTTCCAGACACACCATCAACTTTGGGGGTTCCCGGGGCACTGCTGACACTCGAGGCCGCTGCCTGCAGCCCCCCCTCCAGCAAGCTCCTCTTAGGGGAAGCCACAGCAGGCAGAGCGCCAGCTCAGGGCATGGGCAGGAGGCGGCCTTGGCCTTTCACTTACAGGTAGGAATTTCTTCCTGGGATCCAGCTTGAAGTCTGTGGACACCCCCTTCCTCCCCATATACCGGGACCCCCTGAAGACCACTGCTGCTGCCCGACCTACCTTCTGGATGTAACCCCCAAAGTGCATCATGTTGGACAAAGCCTTCTTCTTCCGGGCCTCGTCCTCAGCCTTTCTCCTGTTCTCCTCCTCCTCCCGTCGGGCTCTCTCTTCCTGATTTTCAGTGGGGAGGAAGAGAGAAAATCAGGGGTGAGGGTATGAACCCCTGAGGCTGGGCTGAGGTCTGGGGTGTTTATGGGTCATGTGAGTAGAACTTTTCCCTCCATCAGGCAAGAAGCTTCCTGAGGGGCCCCCCAGCACGGGGCCTGACACACATGAGCTGCAAAGACTTTTGTTTATGAATGAGTGAAGAATGATCTCACCATCCCCTCAGGCAAGGAGCCCCCCACCCCCACCCCAGGAGGCCTGCTGTTCTGGAAGAACCTCCAACACCAGCACAGGAAAAGGGCCAAGGGACCCCCTGTTCCCAGGGAGCCTGCACCAGGGAAGGGACGCGGCAGGAGAGGACTTCGCTGCCTTATAATGGAAGTTTGTACCTTTTGGCCCCTTCTTACCCACCCCACCCCCCACCCCCCACCCCCCGCCTCTGGCAACCACCAATCTGTTCTCTGCATCTATGAGCTTGGCGTTTTGGTTTTGCTTTGGTTGGGCTGTGTTTCAGATTCCACATATAAGTGAAACTAGACAGTATTTTTCTTTCTCTGAATTGTTTCACTTAGCATAATGCTCTCTCCAGGTCCATCCATGTTTTTACAAATGGCAAGATTCCCTTCCTTTTTTATGGCTAATATTCCAGTGTTGGGGGGGGGGCTGAGTGTGCATGAGCATGCACACACACATATTTTTATGCCTTCCTTCATTGGCAGACACATGTTGCCTCCGTGTCTTAGCTCCTGTAAATAATGCCACAGCGAATGGAGCGCAGATGCCTTTTTGAATCAGTGTTTGCATCTTGTTCGGGTAAATACCCAGAAGTGGAACTGCTGGACGGAGAGTCTTGTAAAATATTAAGTTCGTGAAAACCCAGACATTTCGGTCTCAGTTACTGCTTATTATCAGATTCCAAACAGTGCCCCACATTCACCAGGGGCTCGTTGACTGAATCAATGTGAATGACTAGGGAGGGGCCTGGGGGCCTGGAAGGAGCTGGGGGCCCGCTGGGGGCTTCTGTGGGCCGTGGACTAGGGGTCACTCACTGCCAGGCGAGTCTGACGTTCCTTCTCCCGCTCATTCCGGATGCGCTGCTGCTCGGCCCGCTCAGCCCGTCGCTTCTCCTATGGGGAGAGGGGCACAGCCTGCCCAGTGCGTGCATATGGAGGAGGTGTCCCCAAAGGTGCAGGGACCAACCAGGGAAAGAGGTGGCAAGAAAACGCACAGGGGATTTTCCCCTCGGGAGCTCAGGGCAGTGAGTGCCCTTCCTCCAAGGGCTTCTACTCTGCCAGCTCCCTGGACACAGAGCGCCTCGACAGGTGCACCAGCTCAGAATGCCCTGGCTGAATAAAGATAGCCCACAGCAGGCGTGTGCGGGTGCCCCACGCGGAGCATTACTCATCGTGGGGTTGTCCTCAACGATTTGAAAAATGTCAGGCGGACTTCTCCCGTCTCCCACGAGTGCTGTGCCCCTGGCCCCGCCCTGGCCCCAGCCCCAGCAGCTGCTCTTGGGTTCACGGACAGATGGCCAGACCCTCAGCTGCCAGCCAGGGCGGCACAGCAGTGCCACAAACACAGCAGCGAGTCTGGTGGAGCGAAAAACAAAGGAGTCAAAATAACCCCCCCTGGTTACGATTCGGGACTGTAGAGGCCACACTCATCTTCCCTGCCTTCGTGAGGGGAGCTCCCAGTGGGAGGGAGTGGGGGGCAGAGGTGGGACAACAGGGATTTGACTCGTCACCCCCCCAGCCAAGGCCTGGGGCACCCGGAGACCATCAGCAGCTCTGGCTGCCAAGAATGGTCCGGTCTGGTGGGGACGGAAGGCAGGGACCCAAGAAACCACAGTGCAGGGCCTCAAGAGTGGCTCCTGGCCGCTGGGATCCTGATGGAGAGCCCATGTGCAGCAGGGTAAGGGCCCCCCCCCACCCCCGAAGGCGGTCCAGAGGAGGTGGGGCCTAACAAAGAGGGTGGACGGAGCGGGGTCTCTGGGGGCATTGCCACGGGAGGCTGGACACCCACAATCCTGTCTTTGAGGGAAATGAGCTCCTCTTCCTCTTTCTTCCTGTTCTCAAAGTGAGCCTCGATCAGCGTCTGTAGCTCATTCAGATCCTTCTCCATGCGCTTCCGGTGGATATCCTGCGAAGGCACAGCCGGGCTCAGAGGCTGCCAGGTCCATAGGTCCAGGGAAGAAGTGGTTGGGTAGATGCCACCCTCCGCAATGCAGGAGGGACAGGCAGGGCGAGGGCCTGGCCGGGGAAGGGGCCACCGTGGCCCGAACCCAGGATGAGGCCCTGCCGGGCCTGTGCCGAGCACCATCCTGCCTGCGCCCTCCGCCTGCCGGCCCCCCAGCTCACACGGCCTCTGTCTCCCGGCCCAGGCCCGTTCCCCCCGCAGGCACACTCACATCAAAGTCTACTCTCTCCCCATCGGGGATCTTGGGTGGCACCAGGTTGGGCATGAATGGCCTGTTGGAGAGAAGAGGAGGGAATCCATGAATGCCAACCCCATCCCGGACCCAAGGGGCTCTGGGTGGCCAGCACAGGAGGGGCCCTTCTCCGTCCTGCAGACACTCGGCCGGGCAGCAACAATGACAGCTCCCCGCCAACGACAGCACCTCTCGGCACGTGGGCACACTGCAGCCCTTTCGCGTGCGCCCTCTCGTTTTATCCCCCTGATACACCCCTGACGCAGAGACCCCCCCCAATCTCACTGAAGAAAACGGAAGCTCAGGGAATGACTCGCTCCGGACCACGCAACGAGGACGTCACAGAAGCTATGGCGCGTTGAGTCCGACTCCGAATTCCCACGGCCGGCCCGTGAACCCCTGGCATCCTGGGGTTTGGTCCCCGCCCCAACACATACTTGCTGTGTGACACCAGGTCCAGTGGGCTCCTCAGTTTCCCCGTTTGCCCTCAGGTCTGTGAGGGGCCGAAATGAGATACTGCCATCCATACAAGTGGCCGGGGAAGGGAAAGGTGCGGGACAAATGAACGGGGCTGGGATTGTCTCTGGGGCTGGTGTTGGCGGGGGGGGGGGGGGGGGTCCCAACTTGGGGAGCAGCCTGCGACTGTGCTGAGGCGGCATCTGCGACAGGTTTGGCATCACCGAAAGGGAGAGCCTCCCTGGCCCCCTCTCCACCTGACACCCACCCCGGCAGCTTCCAGGTGGTTTCATTTTGCGGCACCAGGCCGTCCTGCCCCGCCCCTTTGTGACACTTTGAAGCCAGCCAGGCTGGCACGCTGTCACTGCTTGGCTCCCCCAGATTTCCGTCCCTCTTCCTTCAGGTCCCACTTCAGCCGTGCCGTGAGACAGGAGAGGCTATCCATCCAGGGCCACAACTAGTCCACCCCTTTCCTCTGGGTGAACACAGTGCTTTCCATGCTGGGGTACGCAATTGGTAATGGAGCGTGAGGTGGATTGCAGCCCCCCTCCTCCCTCGGGCCAACTCTTGTGCAGTACACAACCTGTACAACCATACAGGTGCCTGCTGCACCCCCCAGCCCATGCCCACTGTATCACACTGCACTCCTGTCCTTCCTCACTGGCCTTCTCCTCCCAGGGCTTCACCACAAGTGTGTCCCACTCACCTGGGCTTTGGTTTGGACTCCTCCACTGGGCCATCTGGGGAGGAGAGAAGCACACAGCCACAGGGTCAGAAGGCCCCAGATCTGGTCCCAGCTCTGCCCCTGATAAGCTGGGCACCCATGCACCTCTGTTTCTCCATCTGCACAATGAGTTCCTTCCAGCCCTGGGGATCCCCGGTTCCAGGAGCATCACGAAGAATTAAAGCAGCAGAGCCACAGACCCCACACTCCTTCTCCCATAGTGGCTCCCAGGGGGTCATCTCAGGGGACAGCTGGGTCCTGACAGGAAGAACACCCTCCCAGAGTGAAACTCCAAAACCTTCTCTCATTCACCGGTTTTGGGCACTGTCCCCGGGGGATCCTGGCCCCAGAGTCCCCTCCAAGGCCCTACCTACTTGGTTGCTCCCTGGACTTCCTGGCCTCCAGGGGACCATGCCAGGGGACATGATTTCAAGACCTAGCTGGCTGCCCCTCCCCTCCAGAGCCAATGCACCCTTGGTAAAGGCTGCAACATGACAATGACCACTGCAGTGACCCCCCCCATATGGGCCATCTACATCTTGGGATTTCATCCTATAGACACCACACCTTACGAGTGGTTTTGCCTGAGCTCCAGGAGCCTTGTATGTGTAGGCGACTTCTGGGGCCCTGTCCAGATTGGGGACTGGACACTGGTCCCCTCTCCCACAGGGCACCACCCAGACAGCTTCTCTGGCACGAGGGGGACAGAGGTTTGAAGGCCAAGACCCCAAACCTGCATGGTCATCAACTCTGTCCTCTCCTCCCCTGAACCCCTCCTCGCCCACCTCCCTGGAGGGAGCCCTGTGGTCAGTCTCTCCTAAAGCTGCTTGGAGGGGCTCCCTCGATGCCCCAGTACCTCTCTCTTGATGTCCAACAGTCCTCACCTTCAGTTTCTTTAGCTTCCTCTTCTTGTCCGTCTCCTAAACAGAACGTGAGAAATTAGCAAAGATCCTTGTTCTAGACCCAAGTCCCCCCCTTCCAGAGTCTCCCCCACAGACAGGTCCTAACCAAAGTGCACCCTTCTGGTTCCTGGGCTCAGGGGATGTCTATTCGCACACATGCCCCCGGGCCCAAGGCTCTGCCTGACACGAAAGGAGCTCACAGTCAAGGTTCATTGATCGAACAACTGGGGGCTGAATCCCAGCCCAGGCAGGATGTACTATTGCATAGGTTGGAAAGCAGGTTCCAGGTGGATTTCTCACGGTCATAGGAGTGCCTCTGGGGGCTCCTGCCACCCCCCCCTCCACACCATGAGCAAGCCCCCCCTCACCCCAGACAGGGCCTTACCTTCTACATTGGTCTCCTCAGTCTCAGCCTCACCTTCAGCCTCTTCTGCTGCTGCCTCTTCCTGCTCTGGAGAAGTGAGCCAGAAACAGTGAATACCCAGGCCCTTACTTAGGCTAGCAGGCAGAACCCAGATCAGAGAGGGGTGGGGATGGAGGTCAGCAACATCCAGGATCCAGAGGAATGTTGGAGTCACCAATATGAATGACAAGGGGCTGCTCCGTTCTTGGTTTAAACCAGAAGTTGGCAAACTATGAGCCAAGGGCCAAATCTGGCCCCCAGACTGCTTCTGTAAATAAAGTTTTATTGGAACACAGCCACATCCACTCATTTATATACTGCCTATGGCTGCCTTTGCCATATTCTAGCAAAGTTCAGTAGTGACAACAGACCCTGGTAAACCATGGCAGAAGGGCATGATCAAGCTTGTGGAGAGTGCTTTTGTTCTAGACTTGTCTCTCTGGGAGTTTGGGAATTGCAAGCAGGCCTTTCTGAGCATGGAGACCTGTTCTGTACGTGAAGGCCACTGGGAGGGCCAGAAGTCTGGGGTAGGAGTGTGTTAGGGTGCGGGGGGCGGGGGTGTTGTTGGTACCAGCAGAGAAGGGCCTGCAGGCCCAGAAACACTCATTGCTGGGGTGGGAAGGTCTGGTGGCTAGCTATTTCTGCCTCACTCAGCACCTTTGCCCAACAGCCTCCCTGGCAATACAACTCCACCCTGTTCCCCAACTTTCCACCCCCAATGTTCCACCCAGTGATCTGACACCACAGGATGTATCCTGCTTAAGATGAGGTGTTGGGGAAGCTCCTGTCCTCGACTCGGTAACTCTAGGGACCCTTCATCTGTATCCCAAAGAAACCCAAACAGCAAGACAGTGGGAGGGTAGATGAGGTGCCCACTGTGTAGACATTTGTACTGCCCAGAGAGTTGGTAGGATTCTTCTATTTTCATCCCTTTGCTTGGCAGGATATGGACCCCACCCAAGTCAGGCACTTGGAGTAGACAGATCAGACAGGATGACGCCAGGCTCATGGCTCTGCCCGTAGGAGGCATCTGGTCATGCTCACTGGCTGATGGGCTGACAAGTGTGGCCTCCTGGCAGAGGGAGAGGAGAAAGCCTCAGGAAGGGACAGAGAGAGGCCATAAGGAAAGAAATGTTGGCCCCCAGTCACTCTGTTCTCTGTCTTCTTTTCCTAGTCTGGGCCCGGGGATGCCTCTTCTTTGATCCCCACAGGAGCCTTACCTCAAAGAAGATCCTTCCAGAAGGGGCAAGAATAGAAGACTGGCCAGCAAGAATATGACCAGTTGTGGGGTCCTCTTCAGGCCATCTTGTTAACCCCTGTCCCCACCCCATCTAATGTGTCAATTCTCTGTAGAATACCCCCCGCCCATGCAACACGCTCAGTGAGGCTCTCCTGGCCTCCTCACTACATCTTGAGACATCACTATTAGAAACTTCTTTCAACTTCAGCCCAAGTCTGTCTCCCTTGCCCTAGTCCCACTCCTAGGGGCTGGAAACAAGTCCCGCCCCCCCCCCACCCCACCCCACAGCAGTGCACATTTGAAGGCTGACGTCATGTCCTTTCTGCCCTGGCTATTTCCAGTTCCCCCAGCTGCTCTTCAGATCGCTCTGTCGCCAGGTCCCTCACACCCTGGCCACCCTGCCTGGGTCCTGTCCACTTGAGAGGGAGGGCCCAGTATCTGCAGCGGGGGCAGAGAAAGGCCACTCCTTCCAGACATTAGTCGCCTTCTGTGGCCACATTCGGAGCAGGCCAGGGGACAAGCCAGCCTGGGTTCTTCCCACCGCCCAGCCCAGGAGAAAGATCAGAAACCAGGGGAAAGAAGCAGCCACCTGGCCCTTGTGAGGCTGAGAGGAGGTGACTGACCCACTCCACACCTGTCCCTCCCCCCCCGCCCGGCCCACCCCACTCTGCCACAGAACGGGGCCCGTCCACGGCAGCCAGGCTCAGGACAGCAGGGAGCAGAAAGCACAGGAAAGTAAAAGCTGTACTACCGTCTTCGTCCTCTCTCCAGTCCTCCTCTTCTGAGGGTCAGGGAGTGGCCGCGGCAAAGGGGAGAAGCGAGACAGGTTAGTCTTAGCAGAAGGACGGGGACAGGAGCAGGGAGACAGCGCACGGTTCTGGGCATGGGCTTTGGAATTAAGCTCCGGTTCCAAGTCCTGAATCACTACTTCTAGCAACTGAGGCAAATCGCTTCCCAGGCGCCTTGTCAGTATAATGGAAAGAATGATCCTCGGGTCTCCGCCCGTGATCTAGCAGGCATAGAGCACTCAGTGGGAAGGCACTCAGTAAATGACGGTATCGGGCCATCTCCTCCCTCTCTAGACACGAGGACAGAGACCCTGAAGAGCAGAGAGTGGGAACAATTCCCGGCTGTCAAACTTCTCCCGTGTTCCTACCCTGAATGAGCCCCTCAGGTATCCCACAAAACATCTCCAATTTCCAGGAGTCACAGTTCTGAGAGCCCCAGTGGAGAGCCTGGCACAGGGCAGTTTTGTTGGTGTCTTTCAAGGAAGCAGCCCCATCTAAGGAAGGCACAGCATTATCACACTGAGGACACAGACCAGCCCACGGCATGCAAACACCTGCCCAAAGAAATAGCTCACAGCAGAATGCACCCTTTCTCTACTGGAAGAAGAGACAGGGCATCGTCCATTCTGCAGGCTGAGTGGTCATCCATGTAGACCTTGCTCTTTCTTGGTCACGTATAGCCAGGGACTTAGCTATGAGGGAGGCGGGTAGAGTCCCTTCGAGCAAGGTGATACATGGAGCTCAGTCCACCATCACAGTGCAGAACCGTTTTGCTAATTCACAGCCAAATCCCACTGTGTGTAGCAGGCAGATGAGCCCCAGATCCAAAGGTCTGTATCTCAAATATCGCCCCCTAAAATGCACAAGCTGGCCAAGCCTCCAAAGCGAAGGAAAACCTACCACATCGAGAGTTTATGTGGGTCACGCAGCAGAAAAGTGGAGCCAGCTAGATTTTTTAAATTCACAACATAGTTCAAATAGCTTCTAAAGTATCTGGTGTTCCCGGAAAACCAAAGCGACGCCCATGGCCCCTCTCAGTTTCCCCTGTGAGTTTCTCATGTGTCTACTCTTTGGCCAGGCACCCTGGAACAGCCTTAAATGAGAGTTGAGAGAATTTGCTGAGCCTCTAAGGGGCAGGATGCAAGCTGCCAGGCCTGCGGAAGCCTGAGGGGTCTGAGGGCTCCTCTGGGCCACTTGGGGCCTGGGTGGGGACTGGAGTGAGGCCTCGTAATCACGTCGGTGTGTCAAGCACTCAGGAAGGCAGAAAGGTTAGGGTGTTCTCGCGTGAGATATGAGGCACAAAGCTGAGGAGAAATGTGAGAACAGATCAGAGTAGGAATGGGTCTATGGGTCAGAAGGGACTTTCCAAGGTGTAATGATGTCTTCGTGTTTAAATAAAATGTTCCAGATAACGGAACAGTTCTATAATCTCATTTTGAAAAATTATTAAATTGAATGCATTTAGGTGTGATAATGGTGTAATGGTTACGTCTTCTCTTTTTAAATTTTTTTTTTCAATGTTTTTTTTTTAATTTATTTATTTTTGGGACAGAGAGAGACAGAGCATGAACGGGGGAGGGCCAGAGAGAGAGGGAGACACAGAATCGGAAGCAGGCTCCAGGCTCTGAGCCATCAGCCCAGAGCCCGACGCGGGGCTCGAACTCACGGACCGCGAGATCGTGACCTGGCTGAAGTCGGACGCTTAACCGACTGCGCCACCCAGGTGCCCCAACGTCTTCTCTTTTTAAGTAGCGCTTATCTTTTAGCGCTTAAGTACCTACTGAACTATTTAAGCATGATGTCGGGGGATGATTTGTGATGTCTGCTCTAAAATAACTGAGGGGAAGGGTGCCTGCGCGGCTCCCTGGGTTAAGCGGTTAATCGACTTTTGATTTCGGCTCAGGTCATGATCTCATGGTTCATGAGTTCGAGCCCCGTGTCAGGCTCTGTGCTGACAACTCTGAGCCTGGAGTCTGCTTCGGATTCTGTGTCTCCCTGTCTCTCTGCCCCTCCCCGACTCACGCTCTGTCTCTCTCTCTCTCTCTCTCTCAAAAATAAACATTAAAAAATAATAATAATAAAATAAAACAAACTTTTATAAAAATAACTGAGGGGAGATGAAGCATAAGTGAAAAAAGATTGGCCATAGTTGATGACTGCTGAAGCCGGGTGATGGGCGCGTCGTGAGGGAGGGGAGGGCGTTATTCTATCTTGCTACTGTTACATGCATTTAAAACTTTTCATGGTAAAACAAATAGAGAAAAAAAATCACACGTAATTAATTGGAAAAAGGGGGTGATTCTGTTTGAACAAAATGACAGACAAAGGAGACAGGTTTAAACCTTTTGCCTGAGACCTGAGCAACCGAGGCTAAAACGATTCCCATCCAGGGGCCATGGCTGCTGAAGGGTCTCTGCTCAGCTGGGAGTGAGGGGCAGGCACAAACTGTTTTCCCAAGGCCCCCAGAATATTGGATTCCTGGGATCTCCCCTTCCCGGCCCTCCCTCTGCCCGAGCTCCATACCTTCTGCGGCTTCTTCTGCTCAGGAGAGAAGACCACGGCCGTAAGAGAGGAGACAAGAGGCGGGTCAGTTTCCAACCACGCTGCCCTCCATCCACATGAGTACACAGGCGTGTGCTTACCTTCCTGCTCCCTGCCCGGCAGAAGGACACGTTGTCAATAGCGCATCGCACACACACCACACGCACACATTGGCCTTTTCCCGAAGATGACTCCGCTATTTCCCTCATTGCCTAATGAGGCTCACCCCCCCCTCTGCCCACCTATAAAGGCACCCCCTAACCTGGCTCAGCCTTCTCCGCCAGGGTTACCCACTGTCCCCAGCAAACCTCTGCCTGGGCCAGCTTGCTCTCTCCAGCGTCTGCCCGCTTACCACTCTCTCCCCGCTCTGAGTGTTGCCAAGCTGTCCCCTAGAATGCCCTTCCCTCGCCCTTCACTATCCAAATCCTACCCAGGTAACCCCTCTTGGTTAATTGTTTCCAACATGTAACATCTTAACATCCACAGGAGAGCACGCTCTGTGAGGGCAGGCGTTCTGCATCCTGATGCCTCTGCAGGCTCCCTGGTGAGCACCACCCCCAGGAGATCATTGTGAGACCGGCTGCCAGTGTCCCACCCCCAGGGTCTCCCAGGCGGGGCGGTGGGCGGGGCACTCCAGGAGGAGTAGGTTCCAAGATGAAGTGCTAACAGTGAGCTCTGATTTGGGTTTCATGGGGTATGAGCAGCTCTGCGGCCTCGAGACAGTCACTGAACGGCTCTGGATCCGTTTTCAGGAGACACAGCTTCCAAGCTCCTCTGCCTCCTAGTCTCTGAGCCAGACAGGACCCCACCTCACCCTGGGACCTGAGTGTCTCTATTTCCAGAAGTCTCCCAGACTGTGGCCAACCCAGGGTCCGCAGCGCAGAGGCACAGAGGCACTTCCCCAGATCAGCAACAGCCACTCCCCTCCCTATCCCAGGTGGCTCATGGCCCCGGGGGGGGGGGGGGGGGGGGGGGGGGGGCGGTAAGGGGCAAGGTAGGGAGGGGTCAGCACCCCAGACAGGATGCTCCAGATACTCACTCCTCGTACTCTTCCCCCACCTCTTCCACGTCAGACATGGTCTCCGCTCTCCCTCCGGAAAGAGAAAAATGTCAGTATGGGCAGAAGGGGAATCCAAGCCCTCTTCAGCTCTGAGAAGAGCTTAGCCTCAGGCTACTGCCTGAGACACGGGGAGGTGATGCTAGCCCTGCCCCTCATCAGCCTGTGACCTGCAGCCAGGAGCCTGCTTCTCCTTCTGTCAAGGGGGGATAACAATCCCACATCACCTCAAGGGCAACCGGTCCAATGTCCATTTCACCCATTCACCTCAAGGGCAACTGATGATGTCCATTTCACTCATTGTTCTGCAACAGATACACTGTTTGGAACTTCCCTGCTCTGGTGCAAATCATTGCAACTCTCAAAACAATGTTTCTATAGTTGCTCAACCTTTCCTGTCCACAACCTTGCCAAGCATTCAGGGCAGCAAAGCTGTGCAACCCGTACCCCGTGTAGTTTGCTCATCACTGCAGAACGTTCCCCTGGGAGAGTGGGTACATGGACTGTGGCACATCCATAGCGTGGAATACTTTCTCGGTGATGGAAAGGAACAAGGCGTGATACCCAGGACGCCTTGGATGAATCTCTAGGGAATTACTCTCACTGAGGGGGAAAAGGCCAAGCGATATGATATCATTTATATGACGTTCTTGAAATGGCAAAGTTACAGAAATGGAGAACAGATCGGTGGTTGTAGGGGGTGGAAGGGGAGGACAGGTGGGCGTGCTGACCCAAGGCACACAGGAGGGGCACCTGGCTGGCTCAGTTGGAGGAGCATGTGACCCTTACCTTGGGATCATGAGTTCAAGCCCCACATTGGGTGTAGAGGTGACTTAACAATTTTTAAAAAGGTGCACAGGATTTTTGTGGTTTTAGAACATTTTAGTGTCTGGAGTGTGGTGATGAACACATGAACCGACACAGATTAAAGCCATACAGAATTTCACACACACACACACACACACACACACACACACACACACACCTGGTCTGAGTAGAGCCGGGGAAATCTGCGTCAGATTATGGCTTCTAGCAAATGCCCATATCCTAGTTGTAACCTGTACCATAGATGTGCAAATACACCATTGAGGGGAACTGGGCAAAGTGTGCAAGAAAACTGTATCACTTCTTAGGATTGCATGTTAATCTACTACTGACCAATAAAAATTCCAATTAATGTCTGCCTGGAGAACTCGTTTTGAGATGCACCCTTAACTGGGATAGGAACGGACAATCGATATTCCAACCCTCTTCCATCAGCTTAATGAGTGCGTTTGGGCAAGTCTTTGTTTAACGTCTCTGAAGGGCAGTTCTTTCTCTCTACCCTGGAGATAGACCCTACATATCCTGGCTACCCAAGGATCGTTATGAGGAGTAAATCGACATTAAGGAAATTGGAAGGCATTAGGCAGTGTGACGTTTTGTTTCCGTGCAATTGCAGAGAGAAGCCACAGGGAGACGGGAGACAAATCTGGTTTTGAATCCTGGCTCCACCTCACGTTTGCCTGTGACCTTGGAAAGGTCACTTAACCTCCCTACACCCCAGCTCTTCTGTGAAATGGCTCCTCCTCTGGGAGGCTCAGAGCTCGTGTAAAGTGCCTGGCCCAGAGCAGACCTCTGACTAATAACTGTTATAACCCAACCCTCCCGGGCCACATGCGTGTACAGCCCCGGGGGCACCGTTCACATTGGCTGAAGCGTGAGCGGCGGCCCCGCGGAGTTGTGCAGCGTGAGAGCTCTCAATCTTCCTGAGCAAGAAAAGGGATAAGGTGATGTGAGGGTGAGCCTACAGTGAGGCAGGAGTAGAATCAGAACAAAGGACACGGCCACCCTCAGTGAGGCTTCTCCTGGGCCCCTGCCTGCTGTCCCAGCCGCGTCCAGCCACCAACTTCTGACTCAAGCCACAGGTGACAGGGGCAGAGGGAGGGCACCGCTCACTGCCCTCTCCGCCTCTCCCTGCACATCCTACTGGAGTGGCGCCCCAGGCACCCACCTGATGACATCCAGTGAGTCCCTGTTCTGATGGGGTGGGGTGACGTCAGCTGCTTTCAGGCTGAGGGATCTGAAGGATTCTCTGCGCCCAACTGCCCCTCTGAGTGGAGAACTCTTCAGACCCAATGCCCCCTTCAGCCGCCGGCCGGCTGGCTACTTATCTGAACCTGCTCCCAATATCCCCGGGTCCTGCTGGGTTCAGGACAAGCATGGCTGTAGCGAGGCAGGCCCCTCTCTAGCTCCCTCTGCTGGCGCAGGGTGGGGGCAAGTGAGGGAGGGTTTACACAGAAGATTTGGACAGAAACTCTGAGCCACTTTTTGGCTCCATTTGGATGGAGGCGGGTGGGAAGAGATGTCAGATGCATACAGTATCATGCCGGGGATGGAACCTCATTCTGCTAAAGAAAGACCCAAATGCCAGAGCATCTCCAAAATAGGTCTTCAGATGAGAGTGGCCAAAGAGAATAGCCCCCTCACCCCAGATATGCACTGCCCCAAGCACCAGGACGGTAGGCAGGAAGAGAATCCTGGGAGGAATCTGTCACCTCAGGGAGGACAGAGAAGTTTCTCACAGGGGCTACGCATGCCAGCCTGGGGCATGTGGCCTCTAGCTTTCTCCCCTCTCTTGCCCTCCCTCCTGCTGGCAGGACTCTGGGCTCAGAGGAAGAAAGAGCAGCTTGGAGCCCTCTCCCTGCTCCTGGGAGCACCATCCAACTCCCAAAAATAGCAAACTGACCATGGAGAGTAAGGGAGGGCTTTCAACCAAGAGGACAGCAGGCAAGCCAATTGCCCGAAGGCAAGACTGATGAAGGGGAAGGCGATAGGCCGAGGCCGGGGCTCTGGAATGAGACATAATCAGGAACCTGGCAGGACCAGGAGTGAGAATGTCCTGGAGCAGCTGTGTCCTCACACCCAAACCCTCACCTGCTTCCACAGACGGCTTTCTAGCCAAACTCCCTTACAGCCAAGAGATCAGGGTCACCTTTCTTGGGGAGTAAAGCAAAAACAATACAGGGCAGAAAGAACACTGGCCGTGAGGTCAAAAGGTCCGGGCTCAGGGGCACCTGGCTGGCTCAGTCTGTAGAGCCTGAGACTCTTGATCTCAGGGTCATGAGTTCAAGCCCCGCACTGGGCATAAAGATTACTTAAAAAAAGACAACCTGGGTTTAACCTCAGTTTTTGCGGTGTGACCTTAGCTAACTCATTTCATCTCTCTAGGCTTCTCCTATCTATAAAATAGATGAGCTTCAAGTTCTAGTCTCACAGAAACAAGTCTCTGAGTTTCTGAGGAATGTGGGCCCCATCCCTCAGCCCTTGTCCCCAACATCCAGCTGGAATCCTCCCAAGCCTGCAGCTGTCAGCCCACCAGGAGAGCTAGGGGACAGGGTTGAGGGGGGCCAGCAGGCAACCCGATCCTCTCAGATTCCTCTTCTGCCCGGATAGGGCTTGCCCTATGAGACATGGGTCAGAGGAGGAATTCTGGAGGTCAGATGGCTTCCCAGCTGCAGTAGGCCTGGAATGTGCATTGACACTCCTTACACGCTAGGCCACCCCTTCCCTAGATGTTTCCTCATTCGGCCCAGGAGAAGCTGGAAGTCAAGGGAATATCCTTTCTCTGCCACTCCCAGACCCTGAGCAAGGTCTGTCCCTACAGGGCATGTTGGGATGGGGTGGGACAAGGGTCCACGGGGGGCCAGGGGGCAGCTGGACTCTAACCCCTGGAGCTGGGTTCACACCCCATAGAAGGATCTCTCACTGGGGTCTCTCCCCCATCAGCCCCCCCCAAATGCTACTTCACAGGGCTTTCTCTCTGGGGAGGAGGGTGGTCCTGGTGGAAGGCAGATGAACGTCACATGTCTGCTCACAGAGGTGCTCCCCCGGTCCCTGCCTACCTCCGGACATGGGCTCCTCCTCAGCGCTTACAAGACAGTTTCTGAATTCCTGGAGATGTGAATTTCACCACCGGGACTATTCTGATTGACATGACTGCAGTCTTGCTCTGCTCTCTGGGAGTCAAGAAGGACCTGCCTGGAAAGGTTTAGGGGGCCCTGGGCCTGGAGGTGAGGGGCGGGACTGAGCAATCTGGGGGAGTTCCTGTTGCTTAGAGCTTCACTGTCTGTAGAGCAGACAGAGACCTAGCAATTGTCTCCCCCACTCTACAGATGAGGAAATTGAGGCCCAGGGAGGGAAAGGCACTTACCCAAGACCTGCCAGCGATACAGTATCTTTAGTGGCAGATCTGGGACTCAAATCCAAGTCTAACATTTCTAACATACTGCCCTACTGTGCTAGTCTTGGAACCTGATCCCTGTGACACCCCTGTAAAGCGTGGCCTCTTCTCACAGGGAACGTGGGCCGCTAGGGACTCTGACGTCCACTCCCCGCGGACGCAGGCAGACTCTGGATACAAGTGCCAGGCTGCAGGACACCTTTCCTCTCCTCTCTGCTCTCCCCATCTCGAGCCGCACCCGGGTCTTACCTCAAACCAGGAGCTGCCGACAGATCCCGAGGTATCTGCTCCGCCTCAGCAGGGACTGGGTGAGGGCAGGGGATGGAGAGGGCTTTAAGCAGGACTGTGGGCTGGGGCCTTGTAAGCCAAGCCCTGCGGTGGGAGGAATGTGCAGCAGGAGACACAGCGGGGGCGCGGGGGGTGTTGGCTGCTATTTTGTCAGGTGCCAGGGACAGGACTAAAGGAACATGCACCCCACGCCATATAAGCCCATGTGGTTGTCCAGCTGCTCAGATAAGCTATTTAAAACCAGAACAGATATGCGGGGAACAGAGGAGGGAGCAGGCATGTAACATAAACCAGCTGTCCCTCTTAAGAATCCTGATAAAGCAGGTGCCAGAGGCCCAGGCCCGGGAAGGCAGGCTGGGAGCAGTACTGGGGGGCAGATGGCAACCTCTAAGACACTTCATGAGTCTCTGGGCCAGGGGTCTGGCGGGCAGGGGGAAGGGCTTATCTGCAGCTGCACGTAAAGTGATGCTGTGGGTATAGACGTCTTCCAAGCTACTGGCTGCTTCTAATGGGCCGAGTGGCCTTGTACAGGATGCAGGCTCAGCAGGCCTCAGTAAGGACATCTGCAAAGTGGGTCTTTTCCATGACCCCCCAGAGCCAGGTGGCAAGTCCTCCTCACTGGGAAAGGACTAAAACTGATACAGAATGTCAGACACAAGGTAGAACCTCCAGTCAAGAACGATGGTTGTCCTCGGACAGGCAGCTGGGTTGTGCGAGGGGGCTGTGAGGACTGCTGAAGCGCGTCCCCGCGCCCCGCGCCCCCCACCCCCCGCCACGCCCAGGGCTTTAAGATCAAGCAGTACAGGACCGTGATTGGCTAAACCTACTAGACTGTGAGATACGTAGGTCAGGGCCCAGGGTTTTTTGTGGTTTGCTTGCATGGATATGCCCACAGCCCCTAGCACAGTGCCCAGGGCATCTTGCAGCCCAGTACGTGATGGAAATAAAACGGAGGGGGAAGGCAAGTCTGGCAGCAGCCGAGCTAACTACCCCCCTCAGTGTCTCTGGGTCAAGGCCCGTGTCCTACCTCTGAAGAAGGAACACCCCTCCTCTGGGCCAGGCCCACTCCTCCCGTGTGCCCCCCGGCCCTTCCAGCCCCTGCCCATCAGGGATGTACACTCTTGTCTGTTTCTCTGTGGATGAAGAAAGCCAATCTCCCCCTCCCTCCTCCACCCCTGCCTGACCACACACCCATGCTTCCCAGTCCTTGACTCTCCTCTCAGTCTTGCTGCCCTGGGAGCCACTATGCGGCACCAACAGCCATCATTTCTGCATCCCCTGCGTGCAGGACTTCCACTCGCTGCTCATCCACTCTATCACACTCCTGCCCCATCACCTCAGCTGAGATTGTCCCCTCCATGGTCCCCAGTGGCCTCTGAGCCCAAGGGCCTGATTCCCCCACCTCCAGGCTGATCCCTGCCATGTGGTCCTCCACGCTGCTGGGAGATCCGTGGCATGGCAAGCTGGGGCCAGGTGCCTGCCGGTCAGCATCCTGGGGGAGAAGGACCCCAGGGAGGCAGAGAAGAGGCAGGGAAGAGGCAGGTGGTGGGAGCAGACTGACAGAGGAACGGTGAGCAACCAGGCTGTCCGGAGAGAGATGGAAGAAAAGCATTATCATCCTCTTTCCTGTCTAGCCCACAACGGCCCAGCCTTGCTTTGTGCCCTGGCCTGGAACCTTTTAGAATTTAAGAATTGTTGGTCTTAAATTTTCCCTTAACTCGAGTCACTTTAAGTGGTTTACTGTTCCTCGTAAGCCCAACAGTCCTTCAAACGGGCCATAATTTGCACAGATGCCTGGGAGAGGGACCTGGGCACCTCAATTGCCACAGATCCCCAGGGAAAAATCCAGTAGGTTCTCACTGTTCATGGACTATGTGAGGCTCTCACAAACCGTTCTAAAGCAGGGAGTTAATTCGGAGAACGGGGAGGCAGTGAGTCAGGGAGAAAGTCTAGCCACTTTCCAGCAGCCACATCTTGATACGACAGGGCTGTTCCCGACCTGTCCGTGGATGCCCCTGTCCCTGCAGGTGGATATACGGTGCTAGCGATAGCAAGGAAGGGGAGACAAAGGCTGGTCCCCACCCAGAATTGCACTGGAAGAAGCGTATACTGGAACACTGCTTGCAGATTCAAGGGCCCACGAGAGAGCGGGCCATGTGTGAGGTCCCAAGGCCATGAGGGCAGGCAAGCAGGTCAAGGAGTGGTGGGGGGATGCGTGGGGGGACCTGCTCTGTCTGCAGAGGGTGCTCGATGTCACCTCCTCCAAGAGGCCTCCCCTGTCCACTCAGCCAGCCAGTCACCGCCGTGCTGCATTTCATCCTCACACCCGTCCCCAGCTGAAATTATCTTGTGCATAGATTTGTCTCCTTGTTGGGGGGCTGGCCCCCTGACAGGAATGAGGTCAGGGCCTTTGTAGGGGGGGATCCATGAATGCTAGGGACAAAGAGTCACGAGGTCGTGTCCCTCAACACTCTGTCCTGCGGCCTGTCCTTGATGGTCACCCACAGAGAGGGTGTGCAGCTGCCAGGACACCCCAGACACCCAGGACGAAGCCATCCCCCTCAGGCCCCACTCAGGCCTCTACTCTAGAAGGTTTCTGGGAGCCTCTCCCAAGAAAAGTCTATGCGAGGACAGTTCTTGTCTGCTGAACAAATTCGCCCGCCAGGGGACTTTCCAAAGATTAGAATAGACCATCATAAGTCTTTAGGTCCCTGTTTGAACCCTGAGTTCCCAGCAGGTCCTTTGAGTCTCTGGGCAAAGCTCATCACACTTCTCCCCTGCCCCTGGTTTTGTCCAGCAGTGGAGACCATGGGGAGTGAGGAGGGCTAAGCATGTGGGCCGGGAGACAGAAGAGAGGAGTGGGTCTGGGGTCTTCCCTCCCAGGAAGTGAAGGGGCCTGGGGGTCCCAAGCCCCTCCACAGTCCGCCTTCGTCCCCCAACCTCGGGGGGAGGCAGTGGGGTACAGGGCAGTGCCTCCACGTCCCACTGTCCCTAGCTCAGTGCAGGCACAGGACCAGCCACAGGAGACCCAGCAGCTGAAAATGGGCCAGTCTGGGGTCACTGGGAGGTCTGAACAGATGGGACCCTGAGGGCCTTCTGTCCCCCAGTCCACAGGACCCAAGGTAGGAGCCCTCACTCACAATCACAAAGGCTGGGACAAGGCTGGTGGTCCCTGGCTGGCTGCTTCTGTCCCACAAGCTTTGGGAACTGGGGCCTGATGATGGCCTTAAGGGCGGTGTTCTGAGAAACCCTGGAGTTTTCCAGGTATGTCTGCAGGCAGAGGACAAAGGGGAAGCGCGCAGGGCTCTGCACTTATTCTCCCCCACCTCCCCCAGCTGGTTCTGGGTAAAACCAGAGCAGTCTGGAAGAAGAGTTCTAATGAAGTTCAAATGAAAAACTAAGTAAACGTGTGGGTGTGTGTATATGTGTGTGCATATGTGTGTGTGTGTATAGTACATAGTGTATACGTGTGAGATATGTGTGTGTACACATGCATGTGTGTATACACACACACACACACACATATATATTTTTCAATTACAGCATTAAAGGGTTGGATAGGGCACCGGACTGACCAGGTTGGGTTTGTCCTAGATTCTCAGAAAGCTCAGCAGTCTCCAAGCCCACATGGGCCATGATGCTGGGGAGGACTGGCTTGGGGGAGAATGTGTTTGGGGAAGTGTGACAGCAGGCCTGGTATTGTAGGTGGCAGTTCTGCCCTCCACCAAGTTCCCATGCTAGGATAGGGCAGCAGCCCGCCTGAATGTGAGGAAAAGAGGGGCTGCAGGGAGAATGGCAACTGACCCCTCCCCTCAGTCCAGTCACAACAATGATGAACCTGGTTAAAAAGCACATCTTCCAGGAAGGAATCCATTTTTAAGGTATTATTAGTCACTTACACCTGAGAGTGAGCGAGTGTATCAGACCTTTCCTGAGAACAGCTTTTCCAGAAAGAGGGTGAAGGGGCGCACAAAAAGGCACTGAGCTCCCGGCCAGAGCCGCAGGCCAAGGAAGTGAGAGGAAAACAAAGCGGGGAGGGGGGCGCATGGAAGACAGTGCAACTCCTTTACAACCCAGCCGATGGGCCTCAGCAAGCTGGAAGCAGGCCCGGGGGCTAAGGTGCGTAAATCCAGGCCTCAGCGAGGGACACCACAGGCACGTGGAGGCACCTGCTGGGAGCAGATCACAGAGGTGACCCTGAGGTTCTTCAGAGACAGAACCGCCCTGACCCTGGACGTGAGCGGGAACTATCTCCGGACGGGGTGTGGAGGTCACACGGTGCTGACGAGAACCAACGCTGTGCTGACACTGGGTCCCGGGATCCGCTGCGCCCGCAGTGGGGTGACAAGGTGCCGGGGGACACCTGCCCCCGGATGCTGGGCTGGGCAGGAGCTGGTTGAGTCTCCCCGACACTCCCGGCCCCAGGTCCAGAGCCAGAAAGGGGGCAGGGGCAATGAGAGACAGGAATGCTGCTGGAGACAGGGCCCGGCCTGAGGGAGGGCCCCTGAGATGATGCAGACCTTGCGGGTCTGTCCCGGCAGAGGGCTCGTCACACCTGTGGGGGCAAAGGTCTGTCAGAAAAGACAAGGAGGTTCCTAGAGCTGGGAGGGAAAGGGGGCCTCCGGACAGGAAGGCATCCCTTTGCCCAAGGCCCACACTCATACCAGAGACCCCAAACCTGCTGGTTGATGTTGGGGGCAGGGAGGGGCTTTGCAGAGCTGCAGGGAAAGCAAAGCCAGATCGGGGTTCAATCAGCATTCTCAAGTCTGGGTCAAACAAACTTGAGAGCAGAACCAGGGTGTCCCGGGTACTAGCCTGTGCAGCTGGAGGCCAATTAGTGTGTACGTGGGGGTGAGGGGTGGAGTCTCCCCAGGCCCGGCCCCTCTCTGCTCCCCTCACCTCTGCCTCCAGGAAGGAATCTGCTTTCTTTCCCAACTGGGTCCTCCTGGTGGCTGCCGGCTGTTTCCGCACCTCCTGGTTTGGGACATCAGGGTTTGGGGGGGGGGGGGGGGGGAACCAAGGCTGACTGCGGAGGGACTCGGGAACCCCAGGTTCCTCCCCTTCCTGAGAGGGAAGACCCCAGACCCACTCCTTCTCTCTTCTGCCTTCTGGCCCACACGCTTACCCTCCTCACTCCCCATGGTCTCCACTGCTGGAGCTCTGTTTCTCTCAGGGCTGTCCCTTCTCTCACCCGGGTCATTCTACCACAAAAGGCCTGTAGCACGAGATCTCGGGGAGGGACGAGGTACCTGGGGGTTCTGATCTCCAGATTCCTGGGTCCTGCTGATCCACAGGTTGAGCCTTGATGTCACAGCCCCTGAGAGCCTCATGTTCTCCTGAAAAGAAAGCCTCACATCTCAGGGCTTGGGGCAGCTGGCAACGGGATGGCATTTTCAGAGGTCCTGGCACAGGGACATGACTCTGCCTCACTGCCGTATCCACCTAGCACATGCCACATATACCCCGGGAGGCCCCCGACGCTCCCCCAGGGAATGCTGCACACAGCTTGGGAGATGGGCTTATGAACAGCAACTCGAGTCAACAGTAAGTTCTGCCAAAACGGACATGAGAAAACGTGGAGCTTTCTTTTTGAGAGAGCGCAAGTGGGGGAGGGGCAGAGAGAGGGGGACCGTGGACCTGAAGCGGGCTCTCTGCTGAGAGCAGCGAGCCCGACGTGGGGCCCGAGCTCATGAATCGTGAGATCACGACCTGAGCCAAAGTCGGACGCTCAACCGACTGAGCCACCCAGGCGCCCCAGAAAACACGGAGCTTTCCAGTATTGCCAGGGTCAAGTTCTGCATTTGGAGGCCTCAGGCCTAATCAGCCCGAAGACACCCAGCTGGGCCTGAGCCCCTCACCTTCCGGCTGGAGGCTGGGTCTGCTCGGCTCTGGCCCACCAGCTCCTTCTCGAAGAGCTGGCGCTTGCTGGCTACGCCCACGGGAGCCACAAAGAACTCGGTGCGGGAGGAGCCTGGAGACTTGACCGATTCCGACCTCTGGAAAGAGAACACTGATGGCTGGCCCACGAGGGTGACGTGCACAGACCACACTTACCACGCTCATCAGGTGCCCCGGCCCCTCCACGAGAGCCCTGCCCACCTGAACAGCGGTGTGGTATCTCTCCAACTTCTCGCCTAACTTGACTGTGCTGGCCGGGAGCCTCACGCTGGCGCTGCGGGACGGGAGGACGGGACAAAACAGGTGAGACGGCTGCGCCGGGCCCACCTGGGCCCCGAGCCGTACCCACCTACCCTTTTGGCAAAGAGAAGATGGCCTCCATCACTGAATGAGGCGAGAATGACTTGGCCAAAGTGAAAAACTACAGGAAAGTCCAGGGACTTTCATCACCTCCCCAGAAACACCCCCACTCAGCAGGACACCCCCAGGGTCAGAAATATCTGCCATTCCCCCCCCCCCATTCTTGTCACCGGACCTCACACACATCTCCTGAATCTCCTTCCTCTCTACCTTCCGCAGCGCTGCGGTCCCCTTCCCCGACCCCCTCTGCCGGCCACCCTGAGCTCTCCCCCACTGCCACCAGACCACTCCTACCCCAGACAAAGCCCAACCTGTCCTCAACAGCTCAAACCTCGCAGGCCACAGGGCAGGGACCAAACTCCCTGACACAGCATACAAGGCTCTCACGGTCTGGTCCCTGACTCCTCCCCGACACCAGCGTCCACCCCACCCCCGACCCCTTTCTCCGCGGGCTTATGTGCCAGTTAGCTAGATACCTCACGCTTTTCCTACTCTGTGCTTTTACTCGTGCTGTTCCCTCCATCTCAAGTCCCAGTCAGGAGTCGAGTGCTCCGTGATGTACTCTCCAGCTCCCGCAGGCTGGGCGGCTGCAGCCACTTTGGGGTTCCATTCCTGTCCCTGCACCTCCCTGCCGGGGCGGGGGAGGCGGCTCTCGCAAGTTTAATAGTCTGATGTGAGGTGCCGAACAGAAGCAGCCGTGCCTCATTCATATGTGCACCCCGTGCCACCACCGTCACCCCACACCTCGCCTGGGATAGTTGGCCTCTACAAATGTTAGGGGCAGGTGGACACAGCACGAGTGCACAGGATTCCTCGTGCTCGAGCACAGCTGCTTTCCAGACCCCATTTCAGCTTCCTTCTTTCAAAACACAGTCCTCAAACTACTCGCGTCAAAATTATGGGGCACGGGGATGCTTACGGCGCATGGAGACTTGCGGGCCCCCCTGCGTTGGGTCTGCTGAAAGTCGTGGCTTCCCCTTCCCTGCGCTGCTCATGGTCCTCCTCCTGGAAGGCCCTCCTCCCCCTCCCCACCCCAACCTCCTCCACCTTCAGAGCCCCACCCAAGCCCCGCCTCCTCTAAGAAGCCTTCCCCGTTCCCCGCCCCCCCATCCCTGTTCCATCTCGCTGGGCCTCGGTCCCTCATGTTGGTACAGTCTCCCCGCAGGGTCTGGAGCCATGGCCGAGGACTGCACCTTCCCCTCGGGTGCTCTATGGCACAGCCTGGCACAAGGAATACGGGTGGCAGTCGCTCAGCAAACACAGACTGAACATGACCAGATCAGACAAAGCCAGAGCCTCCAGGCCCCTGACCTGCGTGTTAAGGTTGTTTCTGAGTTGTCTTTCCTGGAGTTCATCTGAAACAAGAAGGATAGTCTCTGATGAGTGACAGTCCCCAGGAGGCCAGGGCCCTCCTGGAGGGAAGGGCTCAGCTTTCTGAACACTTCCTCTTCCTCCAACCCCCAACCAAACCTCCGTTAAAGATCCTCCTCTTGTCTGGGAGACACCTGCTTCCACCCACCAGGCCAGGTCAGAAGCCCCTCCCTGGCCCCACCACCACCACCAGCTCAACCATCTGTTTTCCTGTCTGCCTCCCTACTGCCCATGAGCCCTGCCAGGCAGGGACCAGCCCTGATCAATATCAGGCATCCAGCTTCCTCCCCAGGGCCTGGCACACATCAGGGGCACAAAGCAGTCAGTCAAAAATAAGTGAACCACCCAGTGAACCAAGGAACTAAGAGTAAATTATCAGAAATTGAGAAGAGAGTCCCCAGTCCATACCACTGTACCACTGGGGCAGAGGCAGAGTAGGGAGCGCTTGGAGAGCCCCACTGCTCTTGGCTCCTACCCTTCCCCGCTGCTCAAGCCTCCTGGGTGGGATCAGGAACTGCTGAAGGCAGGGGTGGGGCCCCTGCCACAGAACTTGCCTGGTGCCCTCTTCCTGCAGCTCTGGCCTTGTCCACTAGGTGGGGCTGCTCAGTCTCATCCACACCAACCCTCTGGGTCATTAACTGGCTCTCCTTCACTTAACCCAAGTCATCTGCTCTTGGCTACCCATGGGAATCCAAAACACCTCTCTATCCAAAGGATCCGCTTGATATCTAACCTAAGGCTGGGATAGATGCTGGTTTCCCCAGGTTGCCCTCCAGGGGACTGGAGACAAAGGTACCCTGGGCTCTCACCCGAAAGGAGATGGTCCTGGGGCTGGAGCGTTTGAGGGAGCTGCTGTAGGTGGCCTGAGTGGGTGAGGGTGTGTCCACCTCTTCCTCCTTGCTGGGGACTTTCACCTGGATGGAGTGGGGGAGTGTCATACGGGAGATCGGGGGAGCCCGAAGCCCAAGCTGCCATGGGGACCCCATGTGGCCTGGCTCATCCCAAGAGCTGCAGGAGGAAGAGGAGAAGAAAACCGTCCTGCCCCTCTGCCTCTGCTGTGGGGACGGTGGACACAGTTCCGTGGGGCTAGGCCACCAGGCAGAACTTTCCAGCAGAACTTCTGGAAGGACGTGAGGTTTCCCCAGAGTCTGCCGGTGTCCTGAAATCCAGGCCCTGGATCACGAGGGGGTTCAGGGTGGCAGGTGCTCCCCGGCAACACAGCTGATGCCCTTTTCAGCTGCCAACTGCCTGCCCTTGCCTCAAGCGTCCCCTATTCTGACAGTGATTGGAAGCAGGTAGGGAGAGAGGAAATTGCCAAATCCAGCCCCACGGTGAGAGGACAGGAGACAGCAAGGGAGCCAGAGACCACCCAGAGCAGGATGAGAGGGGCACGTGCAGGGATGGGAGGGGCGGGGGCACTGCCAACCTGGAGTGTGATGGGCGGGAGGCGGGAAGTCACAGTCGGAGAGTCTGGCACGCCCTGTTCTCCCAGCTCCGCCAAGGACGGGGGGCTCTTCTCAGAGAGGGCACTTCCCCTCTGCTCTGTGGTGGTGGGCTGGCCTCCCCCAGAAGCCAGCCGCCCCCCTGCCTGGGGCTGTCCCAAGGCTGCCAGCCTCTTTGGAGCCAGCTTTGTCTCTGCCGCTGAGGTCTTCTCGGACACCAGAGACTTCTCAAAGAGCAATGCTTTCTCAGAAACCAGTCTCCTTTCTGAGTCTGATGTCTTCCCTGGGGCTGGCAACTTCTCAGAGCCACTTGTTTTTTCTAGAATGGCCTTCTTCTCTGAGATGGCTCTTTTCTCTGACACAGAAGTTTTCTCAGGTCCCGGGGCCTTCTCCGAGATGGAGAACTCCTCTGAGACCAGTCTCTTTCCAGGGGCTAGTGTCTTCTCTGGGATGGAGGACTTCTCTGAGATAGGGGGCTTCTCTGAGACCCCCTTCTTCCCGCCTTCTGCCTCTTGGCCCACCAAGCTCTCCTCCTCCCTGGCCCAAGGGCCCCGCTGCTCCCGGCTCAGTCTCCGGCGAGGAGGCAGCTCTGCCTCCTTCTTGGGCATGAGGGGCTGCGGCTTGCCCTGCCCTGGGTCAGAGCTGTCCCTTCCCTCCTCTGCCTCCTGCTGGACAGGGGCCTGTGCAGCCTCCACTGCCTGTCGCCTCTGCCTCCGCTCCTGCCGTGTCCTGAGGGTGGCCTGGCTGTCCTCATCTTTAGAGGCTGAGGTCTGCGGCTTGGGCACCTCGGCTTCCTCCATGCTGGGCAATCTAGGCCAGAAGATGGAGAAGGGGTGGGAAATAAGTATCAGAGGCTATCAGAGACGGGAGACACCCTGGGGTGTACCTGACCCAATGGGGATGCTTCCAGGGCCACCGGGGAGGCACCCCACCCCCCATCACTTAAAGAAAGATCACTTTTAACCACCTTTACATATTGGGTTTCCACGAAGTCATTTGAACAATGCACACCACGTTTTTAAAAAGTTTATATACCCCTATAAGGTCCAACTCTGCATGTTGAGACCCAGTCAACAAACACTGACTGAACAAGTTTGTCTGCGCTGGGCCCTGTGCCGGGTGGCGGAAGTCAAAAGGAATAAATGCAGTGCTCGCCCCCTGAGAGCTTAGATCAAGACCAGAGACGTTCGGGGACTTGTCAAAGGTCGCACAGATGATCAGTGGTGGAGCTGAGAGGAGAGCGCTAAGCTCTGACACGCCATCCTGCACTCCCGTTAGCCACGGTGGCGGCCACGGGCACTGGGGCAGCTCGGGGCGCACACCCTGTTCCCCCTTCTCTTGGGGACCCAAGGGAACACGAGCAACATGAGAGGACTGTCCTAAACCCGTAGCACTTGACCTCCAGCAAAAGGAAATTGTTTTCCTTCCTCACCACCCTGCTCTCCATGTGAATTGGGGCAAGTGAAATCACTATCTAGGCCTCAGCGTCCAAATCTGCAAACCAGGCCTGTTGGGCGAAACGAGACTCATTCCACGTAATGCCCAGCACAGTCCTGGCCCACAGGGGACTTCCATTCCCTCATAACCCTAAAATCCAGGCGGCAAGAGTAGCCACCGCATCCCTCCCCTCAGAAGTGAATTATGGAGGTTCCGGGTTACAGGGGAGACAGCCTGGTTGTGGAAAGAGTTGAGCCCACAGAGCCTGACCGATCCGGATGGCGAGTCCGGCTCTGCCAGCCTTAGGTGCGCAATCTCAGCAAGTCACCTGTGTGTGCTCTTTGACCCAGTTTCTCCATCTGTAAAATGGGTTAATGATACCTCTCTCCTGGGGATACTGTAAGGATTAAATGACTTCTATCCACCAAATGTGCAGCAAAGTATCGGCTCACGGATAGCATCAGCGTATAGTGATTCTGGTTCCGAAGAGGGTGGAGGCGGGCAGCGTGGAGGAGGGTCTAGGGAAGGTGAGGAGCTTGAAGGACATCTGCGGACCCTTCATCTCATTCCCCGGGCACCCCCAGTACTTGGTCTGTCTGGGGCAGCTAAGTCCATCCCGGTCACCTGGGACAGGGAAATGGTGCCTCGTCCCCCACCCTGACCCGAGCACCTCTGGGCAGCCGGTGTGTGTCCATTCTGGGCGAGCTTGGGAGCTTCCTCGTCCGTGGCCGAGCTCAGATTGCGGTGTCGCCGCCGGCGCTCTCGCTCCTGCTCCTCCTCATCTTCTAGAGTCCACTGCCTGGCCAGGCTGGGGGAGGGGGGGAGGAGAGGATCAGTGCAGCCCAGGCAAGACTCCTGGGTCCCCGGATACCTGTTCCCAGGGCAGACCCCTACGGGGCTGGGAGAAGACAGCAAATACCCTCTAAGCCTGGGCAGTCTGTAGGTGGTTATGGCGCACTTGAAAGATGGCTGGGCTGGGGCGCCTGGTGGCTCAGTCGGTCGAGCGTCCGACTTCAGCTCAGGTCATGATCCCCGGGTCCGTGAGTTCGAGCCCCGCATCAGGCTCTGTGCTGACAGCCCAGAACCTGGAGCCTGTGTCTCTGTGTCTCCCTCTCTCTGACCCTCCCCCATTCATGCTCTGTGTCTGTCTCAAAAATAAATAAACATTTAAAACAATAATAAGAAAATAAAAAAAGAAAGAAACATGGCTGGGCTGAACTGAGACGTGCCAGAATTGTAACACACACAGGTAGTCCCAAGACGTAATATGACAAACAGAATGTAGAGTATCTTGTTAATAATTCTGCTTATGGGGCACCTGGGTGGGTCAGTCTGTTAAGCATCTGACTTCAGCTCAGGTACTGATCTCTCGGTTCATGAGTTCGAGCCCCGCATCAGTGCAGAGCCTGCTTTAGATCCTCTGTCTCCCTCACTCCCTGCCCATCCCCTGTACTCTCTCTTTCTCTCTCTCTCAGAAATAAACATTTAAAAAATAAAAATAATTCCATATATTGATTACACACTGAAATAATATTTTGGATACCCTGGGATAAATGAGACCTATTATGAAAATTAATCATCTATTTCTTTTCACTTTTTTAGTGTGTCTCAGAAAATTTACAATTTTAACATGGTTCATATTTGTGGCTCATATTACATGTCAATTAAATTTCAAATAAAGGTACTACAAGGATTTGGATCAGACCAGAGTTTCCTATCCCGGGTACCACTGAGATTTCAGCTGGGTAACTTCATGCGGAGGGGCTGTGCTGAATTTAGGATGTTGAACAGCATCCCTAACCTCTACCCACTAGAGATACCTTAGCACCACCCCCCACTTGTGACAACCAAAAATGTCTCCTGTCTTTGCCATGTCCCCTGGGGGACAAAACCACCCAGGATGACAAACACTGGGTTGGACTTGACTCTGGAATCCAGAGTGGGAAGGTGGGGCCTCCCTCTCTAGGGGTGACTAGGAACATGGGAGGGTGGGCACAGTTCTGCCCGAAGGAGGGAGATAAACTTGACTAGTTCCTTTTTCTTTTGGGTCCTGGATTCTTAGATAATATTCATCAATGGACAATGGCAGAGAAACTTTCTCAGAGGTTCCCAACAACCCGCGGGATTTCTCAGCCGTTCAGAATGGGGAGACTCACAAATAAGGCCAATTACACCTGGGAAAGGTTCCAATATCCACTTCCCTTCTCAGGAGCTCTTTGGCCTCTCTCACCTTCTAGACCCAGCTTTCATTTGTCGGGGAGCAAGGGGACTCCATACACTCTATTTTGGGTTCCTGCCCCCAGTCACCCTGCATTCACAGGACCAATCAGGCACTCCCACAGCCAGTCACCCACCCACCCACCCACCTCCTTCCGCACTCACCACCTGCCCATCTAGCCACCTGTCAATCCAAACAGCCATCCACCCAGTCACCCCCCATTTCCGTGCCCAATCCCGGCCACCCACCAATCATCTTTAGCCACCTGCCCTACCATCCCCCACCCCGCCTCACTGCCAGCCACCCCATCTTCCATCCAACCACCCTTGCATCCCAAGCGAAGAGCAAATACATCTCTAAGCAACTGCAATGGGCCAGCAAGTCATCGACGGGGGGGGGGGGGGGGGGGTTCACAGAACAAGGCAACGTCCCTTCCCTAAAGGTACTTACTACCGAGTGAGAAAGAAAAGCATGTCCACCAATAACTCCCCCAACCAAAGCAAAGAAATTGCTCTGCAGGGGAGAGAATGATTACTGTAGGCCAAGATTACCAAGAAAGGCTCACGGACAAGACTGAACGAACCTGGGCTGGACCTAGGGGGGTGAACAGGATTTTAATAGAGGTGACAGGGGGCTGGAGAGAATCTGGCAGTCCAGACAGAAAGGAGGGCCTGAGCAAGCCTAGAGGTTAGAGGTAGGGGGGTTGGCGGAGCAAGAAGATGTGCTTCACCCAGAGCCCTGGGAGAAAGTTTGGGCTGAGAGTAGCATGCCCGGAGAGTCAGCAGAGCAAGCCCTCTCTGGAGCCTTCCTATGACTCCCCCAGTGCTATCTGGGGCCCTACAGATAGGAAGAGTCTGGAGAAGGCCTTCTTCTTCCCTCCCAGAGTTACTGTAAGGCCTTCCTTTTGCCACTATCAGGTGTCTCTCCCAGCCTATCCCTCTGCCCAGCCCTATACCTTCTAGACCTTTTCCCCTCTTGCAGAGTATTGCCATGCAACCAAGACTCAACTGAAGGAACAGACGTGTTTTTGGGGGGGAAAAAAAATCATGCAAACCCACAAATTTTGCAAACAGAATCGCATATGAAAAGCACCTATGGAGCCTCCAAGGAAAGATTCCTCAAGGCCGCCTCTTGTAAGGCTGAGTCTACTCCTCCTCCCCTGGTGCACATCCCCCTCTTTCCTCTTCCTCGGTTTTCTTTACTAAAATGAGGAGAAGGAGCCACACGATCGATGACTCCGATCTGGTTTTCTAAGTCCAACATCGTGCTGATCCAACATTCACCAAGTAATTTTTGAGCACTGACGACGTGCCAGGCATAGTTCCAGGGATCGGCGTGCAGCAGAGAAGACGACGGACAGTTCTTCCGGCCACGGAGCACATAGTGCAGGGGGCCGGGGTGCGGTCAGTGAGCAAGGAAATAAGCACATGGACAAGGCAACGTCAGCAAGGGACACAGGACAAGAGAACCAGGTAAGGGGTAAGAGAGACACGATGACTGGGAGGAGAGGGCCCTCTGCGAAGAAGCCAGAGGAGCCGGATCTGGAGGCAAGGTGGCCCAGGAGGAGGGCACGGCAAGTGCCAAGCCCTGGGTGTGACAGCTGGCTGTTTGGAGGAAGGGAGACCCAGAGCCAGAATATGGCCCGCAGGGACCTTGGACAGGGAGGAGAGGCCAGAGAAAAGGCCTTCATAGACCAGAGAAAGAATGTGGGTTGTACTCAAGTGTGCTGGGGAGCCACTGGACAGTTTTACATAGAGGAATGACATGACAGAATTGATTATTATTATTATCTCTGGCTGCTGAAGGAAAAAGAATTGAGGGTGGCAGAGGGAGAAGGGAAACAGGGGCACCCATCAGGAGGCTCCTGCAATCGCCCAGGCGAGAGCTATGCTGGCGGTGGTGAACTTGGTAGCGACAGAGAGAAGGAAAAAGGGATGGAGTGGGAACACATTTTGAAGACAGAGCCAAAGGGGGATTGTGGATGCAGAGGAGAAAAAAAGAAGAAACAAGGAAAACTAGATTTCTGGCCTGAGCAATTCCTGGTGCTGTTAGTACGATAGGAAAGATCAGGGGAGGAAGGAGTTTAGGGAGCTGGTGGGGGGAGGAAAATTCCATTTCCGGCTTGTTTGGGGTGAGGAGAAGAAAAGGAGACCAAGGAGACTGGAGGGCGGAGTGTGAACCTGGAGGGAGGAATGAGGTCCTGTCCAAGACCACAGGGGCAGGGGGTGGTGGGGACAAGAAGACCAGCACAGAGTAAAGAGAACAGAAGTGTCTGGTCCACAGGAAGCCAGCTCGATGGATTGGGCCGGAGCCAGGCTGGACCAGCAAGGGAAGAATGGGAGTCAAAACCAAGGGACGGGTGAGAGCCAGCAACTCTTTGGAGAAACTTTCCTCAGAGACAAGCAAATAAAATGGGACAGTGCTAGAGCAGAATGTGGACTCAAGGAGTGACTTTTTTTTTTTTACATTTATTTATTTTTGAGAGAGAGAGATAAAGCGTGAGAGGGGCAGAGAAAGAGGGAGACACAGAATCCGAAGCCGGCTCCAGGCTCCAAGTTGTCAGCACAGACGCAGGGTTTGGCCCCGCGAACTGCGAGATCATGACCTGAGCCAAAGTCAGCCACTCAACCAACTGAGCCACTCAGGCACCACTTAAGAAATGATTTTTTTTTAATATTTTATGTATTGATATTTATTTATTTACTTACTTACTTATTTATTTATTTGGACAGGGCAGGGGAGGGGCAGAGAGAGCGGGAGACACAGAATCCAAAGCAGGCTCCAGGCTCTGAGCTGTCAGCACAGAGCCGAGGAGAGACTTGAACTCATGAACAGCAAGAGCATGACTTGAGCTGAAGTTGGATGCTCAACCGACTGAGCCACCCAGGTGCCCCCAGGAGTGGATTTTTAATTGAGGTGTAATTTATATACAATAGACACACATCAAGTTTTGTTTTTAAAGCCAGGCAAATGAAGGGGAGTAGAGAAGGTATGAGAAGTTAGGAAGGAAGGTGTGAGGCTGTGGTCCTGCAGGGAGAGGAGAGACCACGGGCCAGGGTACCTCTCATCTCCAGCATGCACCACGGCTCCTGGCACACAAGCGCCAGTGAATGTGGAATGAACAAGTGTGACCGTCGACTCTCAGATGTGCAGGCCTCTCCTCCTCCCTGAGAACCGAAAGCCTCTGTCTTGACAAGGAAAAGAACAAAGCAGGGACAAATCCTCAGCTCCCCCAAAGGCAACCTGCCCATCTCTTACGAGCCAGGCTCTGATGCCCTCCCATTCCTCAGCTGAAGTTGGTTCACAAGAGATCATCAATTCGTGTGTGGTAAATGAATGATCAATCTTCAGATACACATAGCCTACAGGGGTCATGTGAAGGCCTATGGGAACCTTGTTTAAGTTCTGAGGTCAAGGCCATAAGGCTTTGATTGCAGCCCTTCTCCACCAGACGTGGAAATGCCAACTTCATCGGGCTCTCATCTGAGGCCATGTTTTCAGCTCTCTCCTTCTCGGGACTTATTCCCTCCCCCTATGAACACTTTGGGACCAGCTCTCGTCCTCCAAAGCTGAAGGATCCATCCACGGGAAAGTGCCCCACAAAGCCGGAAGCTCTTCTCCCCTGACCACACCCAGCTGGGCTGGGCTGGAGCCTCCAGGATTCCTTGGTCCTGAGCAACCCCGTTCCCACACGCTCCTCTCAGCCCTGGGGGAAGCAGCTTATTTGTTTATTCTCCAGTGGGGCCATATATGGAGTGTGATCTGCCAGAGCCTGGTCTCCTCAGAAATGACTCACCAACCCCCCCCCACCCCTCCCCAGGCCAGCCCTAACCCTAAGGGGTCTCCAGGGCTGGAACTGCAGGAGGTGGGGCCCAGGTGTCCTTGAATGTCCACCAGTTTTAGGCCATGACCCCACAGTGCACCCAAGGTGGCTTGGTCACTCCCCTGCTGCTCACGAATCATGGGGCTGCCTTCAACCCCTGGCAAAACATGAATCACTTCACCTTCACCACCTTCACCACCACCCCACCCCGGGGAGAAATGCTATTGCCAATAACTTGCTATAAGATGAGGAAACGGATAGAACTGGGGGGAAGGACGGGCAGGTGTCAGTATCCAGGAGGGGCCTCAGCAGGTATAGTTGTCGAAACCCCCGTAATAAATAAATGGTAACGAAGGGCCTTAGAACCTTTAGCAGCACACAACTATTTGTGGAATATGGTAAGTAGCTCAATAAATGAAGGAACCAAGAAGTAAAGGTAGTAACATAGAAGTGCTTACTATAATGCCAGGCACTGTTCTAAATATTTTACAAATAACATTGACATTAAACCTCACAACAGCCCTATGAGGAAAGGTGATGTTATCCCCATTTCACAGACGAGGAAATGGAAAGTCACTGGGGCTAGTAAATTTCCCAAGATACCACAACTAATAATATAACAATAATAATAATAATAAGATTCCATCCTAGGTCAGCCTCTCACAAGCCCGTACCCTTAACCACAATACCAGATGCTGGTAAAGGATGTCCTGGGAGGGCTGTCCCTCAGCCAGAGTGAGGCCCCACCTTCTTAAGAGCCCAACAGGGTATATATTCAGAGGAAGGAGCAGGGGAGGCTGGGAGGGCCTCTGACCTTGTGCGCTTCCCCACCCCAGGACAGGCCAGAGGTCATGGGAGAGCAGAGGTTTGGGAAAGCCCGGTGGCCAACACATTGACCAGAGCCAGGCCCAGGATGGAACCCGGGTCCCACCATCCAGGAGTCCCAGTCACTCTCACCAGCTGATGCCACAGCCCTAGGAGGCTGCCCCACCACACCCACCTTCGCCACAACCCTTTCCTCTGCCTCCTGGCCTTCATTCGGAGACAACACCCCTGTCTTTGCCTCCATGGAGGGCTGCTACCCTCCCCAATACAGCACTCACACCGCTCTCAGCTGCTGCAGACCAGACAGAAGTTAGATCTAAGGAAGAAACCCCTTCTCCCCTGCCCTGCCGGGGACCTCAAAACAAGCTTGAAAAACAGATCAAGGCTCAGCTGCTCTGGTTAAAGTAGAGGAAGGTGGGGGAAGGCTGCCCCAGAAGCATCTGTAGAACCCCGGACCTCAAGGAGCAGGATTTGCAAACCTCTGAAGGAAAGAGGAGCTGGGAGGCCCAGCTCTGACTGGCTGTAGGACTTTGGGCCAGTCTTCAACCCCTGAAGGAGACAGGTCTCTGGTTCCCCTTCTGCACTATGAGGGGTCACCAAAGGTGGTCACTGAAGTCCCCTCTAGCCCTGATGGCCTAGGGAGAGGTGTCAGGGGAGGGCAGTGCTGGGAGGTGGGAGGTCTGCTCAAGGCCCAGGTAGGGAAATGATTAACCGCTGGCTACTCAGTCCCAGGCACTCTCAGACCCACCCCTCACCCCCTGCAGACAGGCCCCGCCCAGCCTCTACCGTCACCCAGCCAGCCAAGGGAGGAAAGGACGAGGCCACTAACCAGGGCGCCCTGCCAGCCAGCTCACCGCTGCCCCCAGCCCAGGACTGGAGCATCTGAATTCCTACTTCGCACCAAGGCTAGGCTGCAGGCCGCCCTCAGCTCCCCACCTGGGCCCTGGCTGGAGCCACACGGGTCACACCCTCACCGTAGTCCTCCCCAGCCTGGGAGACTCGGTTGACAGTGACTCACAGCCCTTTCCCTCCTGCCCGCTGAGGCTTGTTGTTCACGAAGGGAGCAGGGAAGGAGCGGTCCTCTGTTCCAGGTGCCTCATCAGGGTGACTGTTGGCAGCAGCTGTGTCTGCCCACGGGGCTCTGTGAGGGCTGGGGCCAGCAGGGAGGGCCGGCCAGGGGCTCCTGTGGCAGGACTGGTTCTCCAGGGCGTGCCTGGCACTGACCCTGGACCTCCCGTGGGAACTCGGCCCTACCCCAGCAGCCACAAGTCCATCTGAGCAGTGGACAAGCTAAGACCAGACCCTGCTCCCATTTGTAAAGTTCTCATGCCCCAGCTGCCCACCCACCACACACGCACACCCCATACAGATCCAGGCACGCTCTCAGACACAAAATCACATACATCCCACCCGTCTGTGAGCTCCTGAGGAAGTTGCGTGTGGTTTGCATTTTTAACCCAATGCCCTATACTGAGGTCTCCCATAAACATTCACACCAAACAGACTCAGACTCCTAAGGCCTAAACTCAGCCACATAAGAACCTACTACCCACACAGATGCCTCCACACCACACAGGCCATAAACATGCTCGCCCACACATACACCTGCACGTACACATACAGGCACACATCCATAGGCACAGATATGCCCACACCTAGGAGAAAAGACACTCCCACATCAACCCCCATGTACACTGACCCACACACAGAGTCCAAGGTCTGGACCCCCAAGCTCCACCCTCAGCACAGACCTTCCCTGGGGTGTGTCCAACCTCCCTGGCAGCCTAGGTTCCTGTTTTCCAGGGCACTGAGTTCCTTCCATTCTCGGGGCTTACTTTATCCCCTTTCTAGATCCCTTGGGCCCCTCCACCTGGGAGGTTACCTGGCCACTGTGCTTCAGAGCAGTGTGAGGTCTTGAGGGTCTGAGGAGGTGGGCCCCCAGCCCTGGGGAGATGAGACTGAGATGCTGGAGAAGCTCTGTGGCCCTTCTGGAGGGAGGGGAAGGAGATTCTAGAGCACTAGAGAATGCCTGAAAGCAGTCTTAAGGGGGAAAGCCTGGGGAGGGTGCTGGTCTGCCCCTGCAGAGACTGCCTTGGCCTCAGGATCCAAATGCCCACCTGGGAGGGTCAAAAAGGCCAATTTCTCCTTGGCTGAAGCCTACGGGATCAAAGGAGTAGGAATCCAGCTCAGAGCTACTACGTGGGCCTCAGTTTCCTCAAGGGCAAAATGGGTGTATGTGGCAGATGCTGCTGGGGATAAGGAGGTGAACATGCTCATGTGGACACTTCTGAGCAGAGGTGCAGGGTAGCTCCGAGAGGAGTCACCGGGGGTCACCAGCCACAGTGAGGGGCGCTGCCTCCAGGACAACCCCAACACCCCAGTTTTATCTAACCATCACAGGATGCCCAGCAGGCAGAGATTACATACCCGGTTTCCTGACCCTTTGAGGGACTTGCCTACAAATAAGGAACGAGGCACAAAGGGGAACAGCAACTATCCTAGGTGATCCAGCCCAGACACCACCCGAAAATGCCAAACTCAGAATCTTAGCTTCATGGGGGGGGGGGGGGGGGGAGGGGGGGGCGGTGTCTGTTGCGCCGTGGTCTCTCAATCCACTGATCCTTCTACTCCCGACCCTCCGAGGAAGTGGTGCCCCCACTCCTCCTCCGCAAGAGGGGCTGAGGGACCCCTCCCCAGGGCCCCCCTCTCCCAGTCTCTACCAGAGAAACGTGGCAGCAAGGGAGGCTTGTCTGGAAATGAGGCTCGGCGGCAGTAGCCCTTAAACACCTCCCCAAACCCCCAACGCGTCCCCGCAGGGGGTCGTGTTTGAAGGGGGCTCTCCAGGTCGGGCCCAGCCTCCCCCAAGCACCCCGTGTGCGGCCTCAGTCCCCAAGAGGAGGAAAGGAAACCGTCGGGGAGCGAGAACACCGCCCTGTCACTTAAGAGTTCCCCAGTGTGCCCCCGGGGCCGTCCCCCCTTACGGAGCAGCAGGGCCAGCAGGATCAAGGCTCAGAGCCCGCCTCCCGGGCGGGAAGGGGTGGGGGGTGAGGGGCCGGCGCGCGGAGGAGACCCCGGTGCGGCTCCCCGGGGCCCGCCGCGGCGCTCACCTGGACAGCGCGGACCAGTCCTTCCTGCTGACAGCCATGCCGCTGAGCCCGCGGGCCGCCGTGTGCGCGTGCAGGGCCCGGCGGCCGCCGCCTCACCTGCGCGCCCCTCCCCCGCCGCCCGGCCCAGGTAGGGTCACATGGCCGCTTATCTCGGCCCGCCCGGCCCGCCGCCGCGAGCCGCCTCTTCGGGGTGTGGGCGGCCCCGACAAAGCCGCATTGATCTCCGCCCCGGCCGGCCCGACCGCGCGCCTGCCAGCGCCGGCCAGCTATCCGACAGGCCGCCGGACGGACCCACGGACGCACAGGCCGGCCCGGGGTCGATCGGCCGCCCGCGGCGAGGGCGGGGGACTTCCTGCTCAGAACCAGTCGGACCAGCTCGGCGCTGGGCCGCCTCCTCTCTCACAGGGGCCTCTCGGGCCCGGGGTGGCGGGGAGTGGGGCGGCTGGAGGGGACCCGAAGATCAGGGTCAGGCCGAGCACACTGGCGGTAAACCGACTTAGCCCCGTGAAACTTAGGAGCAGAAGCCGAGCGGGAAAGTTAGAGCAGGTACCGTAACCTCGGGTCTGCAGCCCTGGGTGCCTCCCGGGGCCTCGGCACCCACCCCGCCCCTAATAGCACCCCCCCACCCCCACCCCCGAGATGAGCTGGGTCGTGCTTCCGCTATGCCGCATCCAAAACTGCCAAACGCGCCCCCTGTAAAGCCAGCATCTCCACAAAATGAGATTTAAGAAGATTCAATTCAGCAAACATTTGAGTGCCCACAGCTCTGAAAACACAATGATGTCAAAGGTACTGTCCTTGCTTTGCTGATACTGGACTTTGGGCTGGAGGGGCAGGGTGTGGAACAGGGCAGAGGAAGATCAGCTTTTCCCCCCGGAAGGAGTGAACCCCGATAACCAGGACTGGAATTTTGGAGCCACTCGAAGGCAACTCAGGCACCACCAGCACCCCCTGGGTCCCTTAAAGGGCCCATCTGGGCTGGTGGGTGTCGGTGCTTTCTAGCCAGGAACCAGCAGCAGGTGGGCAGAGAGAGGGCCAGTCACTGAGCACCGAGAGTCTTATCACCCCTGATGGATCAGAACTGCAAGGTCAGCAGCAGCTGTTCCTGGTCTGAGAGGGACGAGAAGCAGCCCCAGGTGCCAGGAAAAGATGGAGGAGAGTCAACTGCCTGCACTCCGACCTTGCTCCCCAGCCTGGCCTCCCTTTGGCACTGACCCAGGACTGATTGTCTCTACGGTGCCCTCCAGCTCTGAGATCTCACAGTGACCAGCAAGCCAGCTGCTGAGCAGAAGCCTGGAAACACAGACATAGCTAAGCATCTCCTTGCCCCCAAACACCCCCTCCTCCGGGGAGCCTTCCTTCCTGGCATAGGAGGTGAGGAGTGAAGTTTAAGGAGTGAGTGCTGAACTGGGAGCCTGGAGACTTGGCTTTGAGCTCTGATTCTGCCATTTATGAGCCATGTGACTTGGGCCAAATCACTTCTATGTCATGGAAATAATGACACTTTGCTTCCTTCCAGATTGCAGGGATCAAATGAGTCCCATCACGGAGTGTTGGGGAGCAGCGTTAAGGTTGACAAGGCCCCAGAGAGTTCTGAACAGAAGCCAAGGCAGGACCCAGAGCCGTTTGCTCGGCCAAGGAAAGACAGGGAGGGGATGGTCGTAAGCTGTGTCCCTGGATACTCCGATACAGGGTCTGACACTTCCCAGGGAGCCTGCTGTCTCCCTGGGGGCCTAGGGAAGGGAACTTTCCTTCCAGGGTTTGCCAGTGGTCCTCAACTTAGGAAGAAAAATACTCCTAGTCATTTGATGCCTGGCCCTTCCAGGGACACTTCATGAAGCCAGGGGACAGTCAGGTATCTGTCAGTCCAAAATCCAAAACCCTCTCTATGGATGTAAAAAAAAAAACAACACCCCAAAGACACGGAAGGTCGGTACGCAGATGACTCTAGAAGTAAGGAAAAGTGAATTAGGTACATCTTAAAGTCCGGAGAGTTCTTTGGGGGCGGGTATTGTATATTTTACTAGGCACTTTCTATGTGCCAGGCCCTCTGCTTGGTGCTGTGCCAGCATAGTGGTTTCCTCGAGCTGCTTGGGACAAAGCGCCACAAATTCAGGGGCTTCGAACAACAGAAATTTATTTCCTCACAGTTCTGGAGGGTAGAAGTCCAAGATGAAGCTGTTGGCAGACAAACTGCCTCCTCAGGCCCTGAGGGGAGAATCACTCCTTGCTTCTTCCTACCTTCTGGCGGTGGCTGGCCATCCTGGGAGTTCCTTGGCTTACAGTTGTGTCGTTCCAAACTCTGCCTTTGTGGTCACATGGAATTCTCCCTATGTCTAGGTGTCTGTGTCCACAGTGCCCTCTTCTAATAAAGGCACCAGTCATGGGGCACCTGGGTGTCTCTAGTGGTTAAGCATCTGACTCTTGATTTTGACACAGGTCGTGATCTCCCCGGTCATGGGATCGAGCTGTGCATTGGACTCAGTGCTCAGCCCAGAACGTGGAACCTGCTTGGGATTCTTTCTCTCTCTTTCTCTCTCTCCCTCTCTCTCTGCTTCTCCCCCGTGCACACTCAAGTTCTCTCTCTCTCAAAATAACTAAATAAAACTTAAGTAAGGCATCAGCCATTATACGAGGGCCCACTTCATGCAGTATGACCTCATGTTAACTTAATTACATCCACAAAGACCCCATTTCCCAATAAGGTCACATTCTTAGGCACCAGGGGATAGGAATTAAATGTATCTTTCGGGGAGACGTAATTCTACCCACTACAATCAACAAGTAGCTTTGATTTCAGTGACACAAAGATGACAAGGATTCAGTTCCTGACCTCCAGACATTCTCACTCTAGCAATGGGGACACACACTCATTTCCACAAACACCCGCACACCCAGGCCTCTTGCCAGAGAGACCTTCATAAAAAATGGAAATTATGTCATCAGGAGAGATTAATAGAGGGATTGGGAAGTCCTAAAGAGGAAAGACCATCTGGTTGGGCCTTGAAAGTTAAGTGGAACTCAACTTCCAGAAAAGGCAGTCGAGCATCCAACTACCAGACACAGTGGAAGACGTAGGGGCAAAAGTGGAAGGTGCTTATGGAACAGAGAGACGACTCATATGCCTGAAGCTTCGAATGCCTTCCAAGGCTGACGGGAAAGATGGGGGGCAGCTGGTGAGGTCCCAGTGTGTGGTGCTCAGGAGTTACCTTTTCGTGTGGAATATGGGGAACTTGAAGAAAAAGGGTTCGTGGCCTCTGAATGGGAAAGGTCATGAGGTCAGCTTGGAAGGAGAAGGCCATTCTTTACAGTCCACAAAAGAAATGAAAGGGGCTTGAGCAAGGGCAGCCAGGGAGAGGGAGGGGAGAGGCGTTGGAGGGCAAGAGCCTTGGAAAGTTGAATTGTCAAGACTGAGTTGGCTGATGGCAGGTGGTGAAGTAGGAGAAATCCAGGAGAAATCCAGAACTCTCACCTCCCTAGCCTGAGGGGCTGGGTGAATGCAGGTGCCATGGATGAGACTGGGACGCAGGGGGAGGAGGAGGCTTAGGGAGGAGGGTGACTTTAGACCACTAGGGGTTTTTCAGCCTCCGCATTATTGACATTTTGGACCTGATAATTCTCTGTGGTGGGGACTGTCCCTGCATTATAAGATGGTCAACAGCATCCCTGGCCTCTACTCATTAGAATTTCAGGTTCCTGGAGAAAGCCAGGGGGAGCTGTCCAAAGATGGCTGGCTGCGGGAGTGTGGGTGCTCAGAAGACAGCTTCGCCTGTTTTCTTTGGTGGGGCAGGCGGGAGGATGGAGGGATCCCTGAGGACAGGTTGGGGAGGGACGTGTTAATGTTCAAGATATCTGTGCCCATGTGCTGACAACCTGAGTGTCTTGTGAGTGTCTTGAGAAGAGAGCAAATGCCTTCTTCACCTCAGTTTCCCCTCAACTCTATGCCTAGTGTAGTAGGTGCTTGGTAAAGGATTGGAGAGTTGCACTCACTTGCTTTGGGAAGAAGAACAGGAAAGCCCAAATAGTCTGAAAACCCTGCCGAGTGTAACTTTGGGAGCTGGGTCGGGGAGAAGCTGAGATCGGGGTGGAGGTGGGGGGACTCTAAGTATCCCTTGGCCTCCAGGATGGGGCAAAACCAGGATATCAAGCATCAGCAACTACCACAGTTGCCGGTGAGGGTGCACGTGGTACAGACTAGCAAAAGTGAAGATATCATTCTTGGCGACCCAGCAATTGCACACCTGGGGAGAGAAACTCTCGAGCAGGAGCGGCAGAAGAGAGGCTCGTGAGTATTCCAGGCAGCACCGTTTATAGTAGCAAAAATCTGGAAACCACCTCAGTGTCACCAACGGGACCACGGATGAGTCAGCGATGGCATTTTGGTCATTTCACAGCACTGGAGATGAGCTACAGCTAAGTGTATCCACAGGAGTGAATTTTACAACCCTCATCTTGCAGTGGAAAAAGCAAGAAGCATGCATTTCTGTCGGGTTTACACGCCCCACCCCCCGCAAATGCAAAAGTAAACGATATCTTGTGTAGAAATTCCGAAATGCGGAGCAGCGCTGTAAAAAGAACCAAGAGAATAGTAAACACAGAGTTGAGGATTGTGTTTACCTTTGGGGAGAGGAAGGGCCTTTGAAAGTATTTGCAATCCCCTCCGTCTTTACGTGAGTGGTTGGCATAGGGGTGTTCATTTCATAGCTCTTCAATGTACAGACATTAAAAACCGCAGGCATGTGCCGGTCACTTCCTCTGGGGAGAATCCGCGAGGGTAGGGCATGTCACATGGGGAATTCCCAGGTCAAAGGCAAGGGGTTCTCAAGACTTCCCAGCCAGCAGTGGGGGAAGGGGTCATCTCTCTCCTCCCCTGCCAGAACTGATGTCTGGAATCCCCACCCTCAACCCCTATCGACAAAGCTCCTAGGGCAGCTTCCCCTTCTCTAAAGAGGCCAGAGTGGAGATTTAGGGGGATCCCCTGGCCCCAAACCATCAGATTTGTAAGTCACACCCTGACATTTCAGTTTTATTCTCATTCATATATACCCGCTAAACAACTGCCAGACCACTCTCCGGGAAGGCAGAAAACAAATAAGTGAAGTAATCTCACACACACACACACACACACACACACACACACACACACAGCAGTGGTTCCCTGGCTTTGGGTTTGGGTTTTTACAAATTCATTATACTTTTTAAATACGAATCCCCAAATGGTGTTGCTACCATTTTATTTAGCAAAGGAAGAACATTAAAAGACAATTACCACCCACCATCCTCTGCTCCATAAGTAAAGAATATTTTAATACTAAAATAGTAAGATGAAGGCATGCATACGTCCCTCCTTGTCACTGAGTACAGTTAGCTTTGTGGAAACTTCACCCCAGGGGCCCTGGCTTCCTCAGCAGCACAGTGGGGCGGTTGAAATTTGGGTCACAAAGAGCTCCTGAGGAGAGTTGCATCCGCGAAGCACCAGTACAAGGGACACGCGGGCGTCCACCCCACTCTGTGACAGGCAAGCCACTGCATGCTGTGTGCACACATACCTGGCTCACCTTCAGATGAACAGCTGGGAATGTTCACACACACACTCCTCCCCCAGGGGCTCCCAGTTTGGAACACGCAGATGAGGCCATGCGTCTCTCCGAAACCTAGAGGGTCGGGCTCACCCAGCCTGTGCTGGCCGGTGACAGGGGTAGTTGTTGGCACTGGAGCCAGACGGGTGCTGAGCCAGGCCAGAGGTGGGCCACCCACTCAGGTCACCAGGCCTCTGCCTCTGGCTGGGATAGCAAACCTCCACCCACATCCAGTTTTCTCAGTAGACTGGGGGTCCAAGGACCTGTGTTTTCATCCCCAATTATGTCTGTGACCTTGAACAAGTCACTTTCCTTCTCTGGGCCTCCAGATGTTGACTGCAGTTCTCTGTGCCGGTGCCAGGGGATTATAGAGACTCACACTGCTCAGCCAAAGGGACCCACTGGCCAGCTTAGGAGTGTGTCTGGGGAGTAAGAGAATACCCTTGTTCCTCAGCTCCAGTGAAGGAGCCTCAGGCTGGCAAGCTTCGGGGAGTTTTGAAGAGAGAGCACTGATGCGGTCATGAGAGGAGGCTGCCGCCTGCACTGGTCCCAGCAACCTGTCCCAGCCTTCAGTAGTTTGGTCACCCAGCTGGAACGGAACCGCCCCCCTGGCTGCCCAGCCCAGATCCCTGCGGGGAGTCTGACTTACTTCGTGGGGGGCCTCTGGGGCTAATGTTTAACTCATCTCCCTCCTTCAGCAGGGCACTTTAGCCCCGGCAGCCCTGGACATTGGGCTGCCCTGATCAACCTGCTGGAGGTGGGCTCCAGACAGACAGGGGGCCTCGCCTCCTGCCCCCATGGAGATAGGGTGCTCGTGGGGAGGGAGAGGCAGCCGCTGGCCTCCCGAGGACTCTGGGGCAGGCAAGGGCGTTCGCAGGTGGCATTCTGCCCTAGCCCTTCCTACCAAGGAGAGAGGCGCAGCAGGTCCATCTCGAGCTGCAGGGGAGACGTTTACCCGGCTTAACCACAGGCCTCCCCCAAGAAATCGCCCCTCCCTCCGCCCCCAGTTCTGGCCCCAGTGTTGGAGGAAGACCTCTCCTTGGCTCAGTTGGGGGACATTTGTATCTCATTTGAATGCCTTCCCTTTTGGTAGGGATTTTGGGATTCCTCAGGTGCATAGGGTGGGCCCCTGACCCCCCCCCCCCCGCCGTGTCCCTTCCAGAAGGTGGCTGCTTGGGCTCTTTGTGGTAAGTCAGGCCCCAGGAAGCACTACCCCAAAGGCAGGTTGACCGAGGCTCCAGGCTACCAAACCCTGTGACTTGGGGTGAATTACTTCACCTCTCCAAGCCTCCACGTCCTCACCCACCAATCCAAGATGAGAGGATCTATTTGTTAGCATTTTGGGAGAATGTAATGATATAATTCTGATAAAGCATTGAACATCATATTTATTCTTATTAAAATAGTGACTAAGCATACGGGTTCTAACAGACTGCCTGGGTTGAATCCTGGCTCCTACCTGTGCGGCCACGGGAAGACGCTAGCCTCTCTATGCCCCAGGAATAGTGCCTTTCTCTTAGAGCTGTTGTGAAGGTCGTGAAGCTGTGTACAGTGTGGTGCCTGGCACTTAGTAAATGGGCTGCATGTGGGATCTGTTTTCAGTGGGAGGCCCAGGTCCCAGCTCAGCTCCCCCTGTATCTGGTCCGGGTCGTGCTGGCCCTCCATGGGGAAAGGGGCGGAATCGTGGCTCTCCGGATACCATGCCTCCCACCCAGGCCCTGTTCACAGCTACAACGAAATGAGCAGCCCCCTCCCAAGGTTGCTGTCCCACCCAAAGCAGCCCTGTGACGACACCTGCCTCTTCCCTCACCCACTCAGTTCCCGTGGTTTTGGCTTTCTGGAAGCGTTTTGCCTCTTTGCCCTTGGTCCACCCTCACGGGAGGTGGATTAGGTTCAGCCGTGCAGGGAAGCAGGAAAAACCAAATGATGACCTCCGGAAAGCCTTTGGATGCCCGTGGCCCTTTCCCAGAGGGCACCCACCTTGGGTGTGTTGAGTTGGCCCCAAGGGCTCTCTGCACCGAGGTGTTTGTTTTGAGTCAGACCTGAGGCTGGTCTCCTGCCTCTGTAGGGCAGGGTGGAGACCCCAGTCTGCCAGGGCCCCAGGTTAACAGTCGACTGGTGGAACTGATGTTTGGCTTTGGAACTTGGGGCCAGGCTCTCTCAAAGGGCTGAGAAGAGGCAAAGCAAGGAGACCATGCTCTGGACCCAGGCCAGCCGGGAGGAGCCCTCTGAGGCAGGGAAGGGTGGGTTTCTGTGGCTGCCCGGGCACGAAGCCCAACCCCATCCTCCGTGTACAGACCGGCCCCATCAGGTTCTCCAGCTTCGTGTGTGCGTATGAGAGAGACTGGGTGTGTCCACGCCTAAGGCTTTCTGAGTATGGTAGGACCTGTGCTCTTTGCACACATCTGCCTTTCTGCCTACTGAGCCGGCTGTCGCAAGAACCCCAGGCAGAGTGTTGCCTTCCCTAAACGCATCCCAAGCTGCTGGTCCTTCAAGGGGCTGGCAGGCTGAGCAGATCTGGGTCCGAGGGCCTGCCCCAGGAAGTAGCTGGCGCTGCACTTTGTACTCAGCTTCTGGCATTTGTGGCAGATAATACCCTGGGAGCAGAGGGCAGAACAGGGACTGGCAGGGTGGGAGGAAGGGGGACTCCTCAGACAGCTCAGCCTCTCTGGGACCGGGGCTGAAGTGATCAAAAAGTCAGAGGGCGCCGGTCGGGGACAGCCACTTTCTTTGTAGGCTTAATTCAGGAGTCACCAGGACACCGCCCTGAAAAGCCCGGCTCTGCTCTACCCAGAACTTTGGTCTCTGTTCCATAGGAGCCACTCTCCTTGGTATGTGGGAGGGCAGCGGGGGAGGCTGTCCCCTCCCCTGATTCCACCCCAGCAGGCTCACACCCCTCATCAGGCTTTGGGTCCAGGTATCAGTGGAATGGAGAAAGGACCTCACCTAGAGGGCAGACCACTGGTCGGCCCACCCCGAGGCAAGTGGATATGGAGGATATGACCAGTCCAGGAGTGTGAAGAGAAACTGGGAGGAAAGTGGATGAAGGTGGAGGGAGCAGGGATCAGATGGAAAGGACAGCCCCAGGGATGGCGATGGGGAAGGAGCCACCTAGTGGCCAGACTTAGGACTGCGAGTTGTCCCTCCTGCCTGGGCCAGGGCGCTGAGTAACTCTTGCCCAGGCCTGTAGGACCAGGTAAGGGGCTGAAAGCACCCTGACCTCTCAGCCCAGAATACTCAGGAATATCCAGCAGCTTCCAGGGAGAGATAATGTAGGTTTTCAGAGAAAGGGAACTGTGAAATCAAGCAGGGCAAGGGGCTTTGAATGCAGAAGCCCATTCTGCTGGCTGGAATCATTAGGCGGGGCTGGGGCTGTTCCAGAGGCTAGGGCCTGGGTAATCTGAGTGTTCTGGATGGTGACAGGGTGCTGTTTGATGTCACTGGGGCTGCGCAGAAGGGGTCCCAGACGGACCTTAGCAGGCAGCTGCCAACTCCTTAGACCTCCACTCGGACCCTGAGCTCATGCCTCGAGCCCAGAACAGCCATCTCTTCAGACTCCCTGTCTTTCTTTTTCTTCTGAGCACTCACAGCCAGAGCTACAGAAATGACCAGAACCCTGGTTTTTAATGGAGATGTGATGCCTGGGGGCACCCTACATGTCATAGAAGCAGTGGTGGGATGCAGCATGGGGCCAGAGGGAAGATGTTCTCACACCTCTTCCTCCTCAGCTTGGCTGTACCACGGCTGGCCAGGGTCTATACCCTGCTAGGGTGAACTCTTCAGACACTGGTGTGTTTGTCCTCTTGGGTGTCTGTTTAATCCCATTTCCAGAGGAGGGCACTCAGGCTGGAGGGGAGAGGTGGGAGCAGGATGGGATGTTCCAAAATGCAGGGTGGGATGCAGAGAGGCGGGTGAGGCAGGCTGGAGGTAGGAGGGAGAAGCGGAAGCTCAGAGCACAGTGCAGCAAGCCGGCCTGTAGGGACAAAGAGGCAGAAGCCATTTTACAGATTTACCCGCAGGAGATACAGTTCTGGAACTTCTCACCCCTAGCACACCCGGGGCTGGACCACCATCCAGAGGGGCGCCTATGAAGCCTCAGCTTGGCAGCCCAGGGCCCAAGCTCCCTCCCCTCTCCTTTCTGAAGCCCAATCGCTGCTCCTCCCCACTGTGGCTCCTCCTCCACCACTGGTTAATTTCCGCTTCTGGCTCTTACTTGCACATCAGCCTTCTGACACGCCCTTCTCCTGTATCTACTAACCCTTGCCCATCACTTCCTCAGGGAGCTCAGAGCTCTGGAAAGCCTGCCCTGCCAGGGCTATTTAGCAGACCTCTGCCCTACTGCACATCCCCTTGGCACTCCCATGGGGATTTTATGAGGCCTAACTTTGCTGCTTTCTCCAGCAACTTCCTCAGAGAAGGGGGGGGGGGGGGGGGCGCCTCGTCTTCTCTGAATAGAACCCTCCTGGAACCAGAGACTGTGATTTGGGGTACTTTGCCAGGAGATATTTTAAAAAGCTTAGATGTTCAGCAAGTCAGAGCTGGGGGGCCCCCAGGGATCGTCTCACCCAGTGGCTCTCAAGGTCTTGCAGGAGAATACCTACAGGGCTGGCCCACCCCAGAGTTGCTGATTCAATGGCTCAGGGGTGGGGCCAGATCATTAGCAGGTGGTACTGATACCACTGGTCTGAGGACCACGCTTGGAGAACACTGATCTGCTACAGCCTCCAGTTTTATAGATGGGGGTAACAAACAACGCCCCAAAGCAGAAATGATGTGCCCAAAGCCTTAGGTTGCTAGAGCCAGGGCTGAGTTGAGCAGAGTTGAGCAGTGCACCACACTGGGCCCAACCCACCAGCCATCGTTCTGGAGCCCCTGTTATCTGTTAGATTCTGGTGGGCCCAAGAAGAAGGGAGCTGGTCTCTAGGTACCTCTACTGTGTGGTGGGAGACTTGGCGGCATCAAACATCTTCTTCCGGCCTTCCATCCCAGACATGGCTTCCACGTTCTTCCTCCAGTCGCCCACCTCCACGGGCCTCTCCTGTGGGCAGGCCACACACACATCAGAGACTTAGCAGGCCAGAGGGCAGCCAGGCCCTCCAGACATAAAAGAAACTAGGTGCTAGAAAGTCAGACTCCAGGGGCGCCTGGCTGGCTCAGTGGGTTAAGCGTCCGACTTCGGCTCAGGTCATGTTCTCGCAGTCTGTGAGTTCAAGCCCCGCGTCGGGCTCTGTGCCGACAGCTGGAGCCTGTTTCGGATTCTGTGTCTCCCTCTCTCTCTGGCCCTGCCCTGATTGCTCTCTGTCTCTGTCTCTCTCAAAAATAAATAAACATTTAAAAAAAAAAGAAAAGAAAAGGAAAGAAAGTCAGACTCCTCGGGGCCCCTGGGTGACTCAGTTGGTTAAGCGCCTGATTCTTGATTTTGGCTCAGGTCATGTCATGGTTCATGGGATCGAGCCCCATGTGGGAGCCCCAGTGTGGAACCTGCTTGGGATTCTCTCCCTCTCTCTCTGCCCCTCCCCTGCTCACACATGTGCATGCATGCTCTCTCTCTCTCCCAAAATAAATAAACACATTTAAACATTAAAAAAAAAGAAGGAAAGAAAGTCAGTCTCTTCAAGAAGAGGAAATGCTGACAGCCCAACCCAGCTGGTGAGGTCCAAGGACACATTCAGAGATAGACACATATCAAGCTCCACAGGAAGGAGGAGGCTGTGTCAGCTGGAAGTTCTGGATGATTGGGGCTAGTTCCCACCCCAGTGAACTCACAGCCCAACATTGCCTCCAGACCTACACCAACTTCCTGGTCTGGTGGCTCAAGGCAGCTCAAGGCCACCCCTTCTAACCTACCTCCTCATAAATTGGCTCATGTCCCATTTTATCAGCGTATTGCCTGGCCATCTCTTCTCTTTATGAAGCTTCTAGGGCCAGAGACCATGCCTTTCATCCATGTTCCTTCTAGAGCCCGATTCTGGGCACATATATTGAGCTCAAGCTCAAGCTCAAGCTTTGAGTGATTTGTTCCTGAATGAGTGATTGAACTCAGTTTTCTAATTTCTGTGCTCATGGGTCCTGTGACCACAATGATCTGCTGTCTTTTTCCCCAGTAGCGACAGAGGTCACTGTCTCCCTTGTCATCGTAACTCCACATTCTCTTCACACTGGGTAGAGTTTTTACTTTATTGCTTGGTCTGGCTTTCTTCATGTCCCAGTTTCCTCCTCAGATTGAGAGCAGGCTGAGAGAAGGGAGCAAGTCTTCTTTCTTCCAAAACAGAATAAGACTTCATCACTGGTCTCCCAGAGGGTTCTAGAATGTTCTAACAGGCTGCCTGGCTTCCAACAGGAGCTCCTGCCTGAGTCTATGTGATAGAGTGACTGGTAAAGGCTGATGGGACAGGGAGTGAAAGGTTCTGAGAAGAGGGCTCCTCACCTTCTCTGTGTCTTCCTTCTTCACTGACTTCAGGTTGGCCCGCAGATCCATAGACACCTTGTGCTTGGAGCCCAGTAGGGCCCGGAGCATGGCATCAGCTGAGACCCGGACCCGACGCAGTGGTGGACGCTTGAATTTCCCACGGAGGTCCAGTACCTTCAGCTTCAGGTCCTTAATCTGCAGGTGAGAAGAATCGAGGGTTCACTGGAGAGACTGCGTGCACCCCCAGGGCACCCTTCCTGAGGACCTCAGACTTCAACAGTTCCAGCCAAAACCACCCCCCAAATTCTCCAGCTTCCAGGCCAGACCCTCTGGGACACTCAGACCCACTCATCACTTTGCAAATAGCCACAATGTGTTTGTTGACAAATGAATGAAAGAGTAAATGGACAGATAAAGCGCATTAGCCCTCTCTGTCAGGGTAGGGTGAATAGATAGGGCAGTCCCACCAAACTCAGCACAAGTCTGATTTGGAAGCCCTGTTTGGGGGGGGGGGGCTGCTGCCTCTTATTCCTGTGGCCCCATTTCTGCTTCTAAGTAGCCCCTCCCAGTGAGCCGTCAAAACAGTTCATTGAGGGCACAGCCTTGGTCCAGTGGGGCGGATGAACTCCACTCCAGGGTGCTATCTCTAGAGGGAATTCTGGGAAGATTAGTGATGCCACAAACCATCATTCCTGATGGGAGAAGTAGGAAGAAACAAAGTGGTGTCCCATCCCACTACGTCCCCTCCTCCCTGTTTGAACAAGCACCCAGGAGCAGCTCACTACAGCATCAGGAGTCCTGCCCTTCTGAGTTCTGCCCCATCACACTGGAGCAGGGTCTGGACTGAGCTAATGCTCCCCCGCCCCACACCGAGGGAGCACAGGGCACTGCAGTGGGTGGGCGTGGGGGCGGGGGGGCAGCGACCAGACCTGGTCCCACAATCACCACTGTGTGACTTGGACCAAATTTCTCAGCCTCTCTGAACCTCAGCGTCCCTCTTTGTAACGTGCAGATAATAGCACCTACTTCATCCACGGGGGGCGTAGGGAGGATCAAAGGGTGCAATGCACATGAAAGCCATTCACAAAGGGAAGATGTTATTAACAAGCATTTGATTGTTTGTGTGGGTGAACAAAGAGGGCAGCTCCTCTTAGGCTGAGGAGCCCGTGTGGCCGGTTGGGAGGAAGTTTGTGCTTTTCATCTGTGTGATTATCCTCTCTGCCCATCTCCAGTCCTAGGGGCTGGAGTGGAGAGACCAGAGCTTCCCAAGTGGCCACTTCCCAGACCCTGCAGGAGAAGGGGGACCTACCTAGTCCACGGCTGCAGCATCATTGTCCCCCCACCTGCCCCGGACATTGGACATCGCCCCACCACGCACCCAGCCTGCCCTCTCCTCCTACAGGCTCACCTCCCTGGTGTTGTGGAGGCATTTGGCCTCAATGTCATATCTCTCCTCATCCACCACCTCCACCTTGGCGTGCAGGTCCCGGCAGAGGTCCTGGAGGAAGAAAGGTTAATCAAGCACAAACAGAAAAGAGGGGACAGGAGCTTTGGGGACCCCAGCCTTTCTTTTCTGCCTCCATGCCCAGCACCTTTGCAAGATTTACATTCTGGAAAGGACCTGACCATCCCCTTTTCTCTGAGGTTCATGGCTTCTGATAGCTCAGTGTGTAAGCCCTTTGTTTTCCTTTCTGAGTATAACTGTTTTCTTTAAAAAGTTTTCTTATAAAAATCAGTTAATTGTGGAAAATTTGAAAACTATGTGTTAAACAAAAAGAACATAATAAAAATAACGAGTGGGGTGCCTGGGTGGCTCAGTCGATTAAATGTCTGATTTCGGCCCAGGTCATGATCTTGTGGTTTGTGGGTTCGAGCCCCGTGTTGGACTCTGCACTGACAGGTCAGAGCTTGGGGCCTGCTTCAGATTCTGTCTCTCTCTCTCTCTCTGCCCTTCCCCTGTTCTCTCTTTCTCTCTCTCTCTCCCCCCCCCCTCAAAAATAAATAAACATTTAAAAATTTTAAAAAAATAACGAGTGATGTCACCAGTAGAAGATGACCATTGGTGACATTTTGGTATATTTCCTTCCAGTCTCTTTTCTCTGCAGCCACTGGCATGTAAACAGGTATCAGTGTTTTACAAACATTAAAAACCTATTTGCAGGAGAAGGGGAGAAATGGGGCCTCCCAAGATCCCCCCCACTCCCACCCCACTGCACACCTTCCAGGCCCTGGCACTGGTCTGACGTGGGGCCCCAGCCCTGGCCTGGCCCCACCCAAAAAGCTGCTCCTCCCCGCTCTGAGTCTCCCTTCCTGCGCTTGTGACATGGGATCTACCAGCACCACCTCCCAGGGGTCTATGAGATGACATGAGACCTTGTAAGGGAAGAGCCACTTGTAAATGAACCGAGCTTGGAGCCAGTGTTAGCTCAGGCTCCTGCCAGCTGGGCCCTGGGGTCAGCCGTGCAGACTCACCTGCAGAGCACTGAGGGACAGGCCACGGGTCTGCAGCGTGGGGATGCGCTCGGCCAGGTAGCGTGCCTTCTCAGCCTCCCGCTCCTCGTGCTCCTGCTCCCAGCACTCCTTGGCCTTGGCCAGCATCAGGCTCTAGATGGGACAGAGCCTCCTGACCCCGAGGCCTGGGGCCCTCGTATTCCCCACATCCTCTCCCTCCGCCCCCCCGCCCCCAGCATCAGGGCCAGAGTGGAAGGCTCTGCTCTTGCCTCTGACTCTACAAGCAACGTGTTCTCATACTGGTCAGGGCGCAGCCCAGGCAGCCCCGGGAGAGTACGAACAAGATAGTCCCACGGGGTGTGCAGGTGTGTGGGCTGGCTGCAGGCAGGACCATGTGAGAGCAAGCACTGAGAGACCGCACGCAGCATTTCTTGGACCCCGGAACTTGTTTTTCCCTCAGTCTCCCTCTTACCCACTTCTGGTCTGTTCTGGGCCACAGAGCTCCAAAGAGAGAAACTCTTGCCAAAATAAAGCAAGGCCCTCTGCCTGCCACCAGGGGATTGTCACCCTGAAGCTGGTCACTGCCTCCTGTCAGGAATCTGGGCAGGTGCCAGGACTCCATAGATTCAGGTTCCCACTCACTGACCACCAGTCTCAGGCAGTGGCTGAGTCCCCTCTGCCCCCTCATCACCCTCACTTTGGCCTCCTTCCTCTTCACCCCCCCACGACCCTCCACACCCCCACAGAGTCTGCACCACATGCCCTCCTCCGTCTCCCACTGGATGTCCCCCAGAGCCAGCACGAAGCCTCACCTTCAGCAGCAGTTTGCGGGAGGCAGTGATCTTGGGCTTTCTCTGAGAGTGAGAAGGAGAAAGACAGGTGGTGAGGTAGAGGCTGCAAAACCGGAAATGTGGTCTAGGCTAGGATGCGTGCGTGCCAGCCAGGTTCACCATCACTACCTGGAATCCTCGCCATAGGGTCCCTTAACAGGTCCCTCTGTGACTGAGCCCCTCAAATTCAGAGAATGCTGTAGTCAGCTACCTTGACTTAGAGGCTGAAGCCCCCACTTTCAATCCTGGTTCTAACGCTGGTGGGAGCCTACGTGGGTCACATGACCTCTGTGGACACCTCCTTCCTCGTCTGTAAATAAGGATGCTGAGACCCACCTTCCTCAGTCCACAGAGTTATTACAGACAGAATGACATCGTGGACGTGCAAATCCTTTGGAAGGCATGAAAGAGAGGCACCCGTTAGTGCTCTACATAGTAATGTACCAACACCTTGATGATCTGTTATGTCAGAGGAACAAGCTGTGAATTTCATACGTGAAGAAGTATATCTTTATTTATTTATTTATTTATTTTTTCAACGTTTATTTATTTTTGGGACAGAGAGAGACAGAGCATGAACGGGGGAGGGGCAGAGAGAGAGGGAGACACAGAATGGGAAACAGGCTCCAGGTTCTGAGCCATCAGCCCAGAGCCTGACGCGGGGCTCGAACTCCCGGACCGCGAGATCGTGACCTGGCTGAAGTCGGACGCTTAACCGACTGCGCCACCCAGGCGCCCCAGAAGTATATCTTTTTGGCCATCACAGCTTTTTTAATGTCAACATCAGCCGTATTCATCTTCCTCAGGTATAAAAACCTCGTTTTCTGGGGGCACCCAGGTGGCTCAGTCGGTTAAGCGTCCGACTTTGGCTCAAGTCATGATCTCATGGTCCATGAATTCGAGCCCCACGTCAGGCTCTGGGCTGACAGCTCAGAGCCTGGAGCCTGCTTCGGATTCTGTGTCTCCCTCTCTGTCTGCCCCTCCCCCGTTCATGCTCTGTCTCTCTGTCTCAAAAATAAATAAACGTTAAAAAAAATTTTTTTCTAAAACCTTATTTTCTTATTAAAAAAAATCCTTGATATGTTCCTGCCAACTGGACATGTTCTCACAAGTCTTAGCTCTACGGCAGCGTTCCCCTCGGGGGAGGCGAAGGTGAAGCGGGCTGTGCAGTTCCTAACTGATGAGGCTTGAGGCCTCCTGAGCATTTGTATCTCTTCTTGACCACAGGCTGTCGATTCTCATTGTTACCAGCGAGCAGCGTAGACTATACCGCGCTGCGGGCCGGGAGAGCGTAGCTCTGGTTTGTTAGGCTAGTGTATAAAGTAGAAGTCAGCAGGATTTGCGGGAGAAAATGGGAGAAAAATGACCTTACATTTTGTGCGTGGAATGTGTGACTTCTAATCCGACTGGCGAGAGCAGTTCTGTTTGTCCCTTCACCTTCTCAAGCGAGGTTGGGACTGCGTCTCAGATTGGTGTGCTCGTGGGAGAAACGGCCCGTGGCTATAATCATTACCACTCACGGTTTACACACTGTGATGTACTCATGGAAAGGTTTTGTTGCAGTATCGTTCCCCCGATGTTTGGTGAGCTTATGGGACACCTCGTTGCATCATCAATCAGTGGTGACTCACTTTACTATGAGCCTCAGCAAAACTTAGACATTCATATGGTGGGGCGCCAGGGTGGCTCAGTCAGTTAAGTGTCTGATGCTTGATTACAGCTCAGGTCATGCTCTCGCTGTTCAGGAGATGGAACCCCGTATCAGGCTCTGCCCTCACAACGCAGAGCCTGCTTGGGATTCTCTCTCTCTCCCTCTCTCTCTGCCCTTCCCCTGCTCTTGCTCTCTCTCTCTCAAAATAAATAAATAAACATTAAAAAGAAAAAAAGAAATTCGTATGGCTATTGAAAAATGGTGTACTGAGAATCTCATTGAGAATCTCTGTGCCAAATGCCCCCTCCATCGGTGCTACTAATTCCCACCCTTGCCAGTTCAGAGTCCACAGCCCTATCCCTGAAGTTCCTAACCCAGGGCTGAATACACAGGCTGTGTTCTCAGCAGCCTGATAAATCTGGATTGTTTCAGAGTTACCTAAGACCTGAGGGGAGTGGAAGGACATCTCTGTGCTCCTCCCTCAATGTTTGGTCACCAGGCAGGGGTAGAATAGCCCAATGATGATGCCTTGTTACTCTTCAAATATGGCTTTGCATAGGACCAGCTCTGCAAAAAACAAGATGGTCCCCCAGGGCTGGACAAGTGAGCAGAACAAGTGAGGAAGTACTTGCTCCGTGCTCAGCGAGGGTGCACAGCAAGGCATGGGTGCAGAATCACCCCCAGCTGTGCCATGGCCCTAGCTAGCCCCAGGACGACCTTCCAGGGAGATTGTGCACTGGGGCCACCACCCTGGGCCCCAAGAAGCCCCTGCCCGGAATCTTCACCCAAGATTTCTATTCTCCGGGGACTTTCTTAGCCACTGGCCACCTGCCCTGCCCCCGCCCCCTGCCACACACACTGCTTATGCCACCTTTACCAGTCTCAAGACCCAACCAAAACAAAGATACCCCAAATCTCACTTACCTCGCTTCAGGCATCCACCACAGGAAGGACAGGAGAGAACAGAAGACAGAGCGTGAACCATTCATATTACATATGCAACAGTAGAACCATGTAGACAAGCTTGGACAGGGGCGGTGTGGTGACAATCATACACCGGAAGGAAATCAGGCATCAGGCAAGGGGACCAGCAGAACGGAATAAAAATCCAATGGCTCCCTGGGCTACTGGAGGTTCTCGAGGGGAGATACTAGTCATTGTAAGCCAGGGAGGAGGGGTGGAATTTCAGGGAAGCCTCAACACAGGGTTCCAGCAACGTGAAAGCTTCTGTCTCTGGCTTTGTGGGCAAATTTCCAATGCTTTGCTCATCTGTTGGGCCAGTGTCAAATCATGGCCTGGCACATGCAATTCATCTGATCGGTGCAGGGACAAACTCTGAAACAGGCCTCAAAGCTCTCCCCTAAGCAACCTGGAGCATGAGTTCTGCTCAAAGGCTAGGACGATGCACAGTAACACTGGGGACCCAGGCACTCAGGACTGGTTCTGCTTTAGAATCTGATCTCCTGGGGAACTGCTTCAGGGGTTGGACAGATGGCGCCTCAACTATGGGGCTGAAATCTGTAGCAATGGGCCTTGCTTTCCTGGAGTCTCAGTGGGGGCGGGGCTACTTACACTTCAGGCATGGTGGTGGCGGTGGGGGGGCAGCACCTACGGGCACAAAGCAATCATCAGTGTGGGAAAGTTACGACTCCTGCCTCCCAACCCAGCTGAGCCTTGGGGCTGTGTCAGCAGCCCAGCCTGGGAGTGTCCGGCAACAGGAAGAAGAAATCAGACATAATGGATTCCAACAGGTCAGAATAGGATAAATACTTGTCCATTTATTCTTTATTTCATTCATTCATTCATTCATTCACTCGTCCACTTATTCACTCACAAGAGAGAGAAGTCTTAGAAGAGCAAAGAAGCAATATCAGAACCCAAAGTGGCTCTGCTGGCCGGGCATGTAGGGCGGGGATCGGCAAATTACAGTCCACAGGCCAAGTCTGGCCCCCAAACTCTTTTTGCTTAAAGGGTTGGAATATAAAGAATATGCAACAGAAAGTTTTGTGACCTGCAGAGCCTAACATACTGATTATCAAGCCCTTTCCAGAAAAAGTTTACCAACCCCTGTGGGGAACAGAATGGAATCCATGGAACTCTGTTTGAAGAGTGAGGTCACGGGGCCCTAAACAACGTGCTGAGTTGAGAGTCTGTCCTGTGGATGAGCGTGGGCATGAAGTTCTCAGAGAGGGGAAGAGTCTGAAAGATGAGTGGCGCCGAGTGAAGACGGAATGCAGGTAGCCGCCATAGAGCACAACTCCAGAGGGCGCTGTTGACACTGTGCAATGTAATTGGGCCCGGGCATGCTACTCCCATAGAGGGCAGTGCAACCTGCACCCCTCGGGTAGGGCGGCGAGGGGGCCCTGGAGGGTGTCAAGCCAGGAGGCAGGGCAGATCCTGTGTTCTACTCTGTTCTTTATCCTGACCCTCTCCAGGCCAGTTTTCCCCTCTGCAAAAATCGAGGTTAGATAAATTGTCCACTTAAAAAAGCCTTTAAAGCCTTCGTTCAAACCAAATTTTACTTGGAAGTAACACAAATGTGATCAATAAGAGTAAACGGCCCAGGTTGAAGCGGGTTACATAGGAGCCCCAAGGCCTTCTTGAGGACCTCTGACTGTGCAGCACAGTTTGAAGCTCCTTGACTGGGTTATCCTGGGGCTCCCTTCAGTCCCAACAGTTGGGGGACCCAGGCCACGAAGGGGGTCCTCAAGGCTACACGAGGGGGATACTCCAAAGCCAGACCTGACTCACCATCTTGCCTGGGCCTGGACAAAGAGCATTCCAGTAGAGGGTGGGGATTGTGCAAAACATCGGGGAAAGAAGGGCAACTCGGGTGGGAGCAGGTGTGCAAGGCAGGACAGGAATCCCGAGCTGGGTTGTGAAGTGAGGAGGAAACCGGCGTGTGTGCATCGGGGGCCATGGAGTGCAGGATCGGGAGTTCGAATCTGGTCCAAGAACCTGGTTTGGTAGGGGGCAGGGCAAAATCTAAAGGACACTTGGAAAGTAGCTACCAGTAACTATTCCAGAGCCACCTTCTGCCTCTGCCTTAATTCTCTCCTTTCCCTTTGTGCCCACGAAGCCTCCTCCCCCACCCCACGAGTGGGACTTGGCCACCTGTCCTGAAACTCCCCACCCTGTCAGAAAGCCCTCTGGGCCCCCCACCTCTGCCCCTGCTGCCTGGGGAGGGTGAGGCCTAGGGTGGAGGAGGGGGAAAGGGAGTGTGACCCCAGAGTCTCAGCTGTCACCCTGGGGCACAGAGGGAGAGGTAGGAGCCAATCCATAAATTCCAGAGATATTTGGCTGAAATTAGATTTTATCACCAGCTGTTTATTCTGAGGGCTCCTCTCCTCTGAAGACTCCCGAGGAAGTCCAAAAAGAAACACTAGCTGGTAAAGAAACACCTCCAGGTCTGTCTATCCATCATCATTGCCTCCCATAATGCCAGTCTGCAGAGGGCACCAGGTCTCAGCTGAGTAGGGATGTGGCTCACCCTTGGTGGGCATTTGGCCATGTTCACACCTCCCTCAGACAGCCCCACTGTCACCAGCATGGGGCCTTACTTGCCCAGGCCAGTCCGGGCCCCCTGCCAAGCTCCAGGGTCTGCCCTCTCCACCCACCCCCCCCACCCCCCCCGCCCAGCTTGCCCCATTGACAAATGCCAGGCCAAGGGGTCCCCAGCCTGTGCTCTGATACCCACCAGACGGGACCCCTTGACAGGTCCTACGGGAGACAAGCAGAAACCTGATAAGCAGAGTCAGGATGCAGATAGCAGCAGCAAATGTGAGGCTGGAGAGCCAGCATTCCTTCACCCCCACAAGTAGCAAGCAAGGAGATAATTAGAAAATCCACCGCTGGAGGGAGGGAGGGAGCAAAAGATGGCCAGGGGTTGACTCGGAGCTGGGCTTCCCTTTCCCTGAGGCCCCGTGGGGTGGGACAGGAATATCAACTAGACTATGAGGCTGAGTGTGTAAGCGTCTGTGTAAGTGTAAGTGTATAAGTGATTGTGTGTGTGTCTTTACAGACGGGACCGATCCCTTTGCACGCCTGATCATCAGGGACACAAGTTTCTGGTTAGGCTCATGTGCTTCCCTCTGCTCCCCATTCCCTGACCTTGGACCCCAGTTCAAGGGCACCCCAGTCCTCTTTGACTATTAGCAAGCATCGTTACTCCCACACCCCCATCTTGAGCTCTTAACAGGAAAGCCTGATCTCAGGACGGCTGTGGGACAGTCTCCCAAACCTGGTGGCTGGTGCTGCCTTTAGCCCTCACCCCACCCCCAGCCACGGATCCCAATAGAAGGAGCCCTCTGTTATGCGTTCAGACTCTCATGCCCCAACCCCAAATGCTGTCACCATTGGCCTTCCCCCCTAGAGCCCCCCTACCCCAACTACTTCTACTCCTCAGAGCCAAGAGCAGTGGACAAGGGTGGGGCCCTCGCCAAGCAGTGTTGGCAGTCTGCCCTCACCTCTTCTTGCCCTACTCTACAGACAGGTGGGCAAAGGGAACTGAGCACGTCCCTCAAAGACAAAGAACAAAGAGACAAGATGGTTTCCTCAGTCAGCAGAGGCTGGGGTCCCGTGTTCCAGGCTCCCCCAGAGCTCCACACACCGGAGAACCTTCTTTCTTTTCTGCTGCAGGCATTGCCTACTTGTATTGCTCACCAGGCTCCTCCTAAACCTCCAAATGCAGCTCTGCCACCCCCGTTCCCTGATTCCCAATGCCACCCCCTTCCCCTCGGTGCCCTCTCCCTCCTGGGGCCCGCTGGACAGCCTGGTGTGAAACAGAATCCGCTAGGCTCTGCCCTGGGGCCCCTTGAGCAACCTTGTGGGAAATTCTGCTCTTGGCTCTAGCCTTAAAATGGGCAGGGGGGATTTTACCTCCAATCACAGTTTTACAGGAGAGATGTCATTGCACAGGATGAAAGCCTGCGGGAGCATTTGGGAGCCGTTCCACCAGCCAACCCAGTTGCACAAGCAAGACATGTCTCCCTCCATCCCCAGGCCCTGGGTGTCTCCTGAAACTCAAGCCCCAGTTTTTCTCTCTGGGCTCGACCTCGATCCAAAGTTCAGGGCTGCAGACACTTACCTCGTTCGGTCTCTGTGAGCTGGGCTGGCCCGTGTCTCGCTGTGGACCGCAGACTATGAGGGGCAGAGCAGAGGGGAGGCTATGAAAACTACGAGCGACAGCAACTGGCCAGTAAAAATAGAACAGACACACTGCCCCTCCTCCCACCCCCTCCCACCACACACACACCCCTCACAGAGCAGACACACGCCGCAGCACACACATCAGGCACACGCTGAAGACACGCATGTACAGGCTCAGGAGTGCACCCAGATCCTGTGCACACAGAGGTGACCAGCTGAGTAAAACCAGCACCCACCTAGGGGGATGCAAGCCGAAGAAGGGAGAGAATGAGTGGCCAGACCAGATGAGGCACTGAGCAGCGAGGAGACTATAGCAGAGCAAGGGGCTCTGGTGGGGGGCAGGGTGCCAGGAGGCCTGGGGGGGGGATGAGCAGGGATGGGGGGAGGGGAACTGTCTCGCTGACCTACATCTCTCACAGGGAAATGTGGAGATCACTTTTCTGGAGCCCATGCTCCAAAAGCCTAAGAGGGCTAAAGACTGGATTTGGGGGCTCTTGTGTGGCTCTGGTACACGTGCCCGAGGAGGATGCCTGGGCTTGGGGGTGATGTAAGGGGTGACGTAAACAGCGCGGCAGGCGGAATCCAATGAGCCTTCCTGGGACTGAGCTGAGTGGCAGGAGCAGTGGGGCCCACGCTTCCAGCATATGGAAGTCTGAGGGTCCGCAGATGCTCTGCACCCCTCTCCAAGTGGGTTTCCAGGAATCCAGGTTTCCTGGGTTCCAAATGGCTCCCCTCATCCCATGCCTGGAACTCAGACTCACTCACCTTCTCCCCTGCCTTACCCTCTGTCTCCAGAGTCCAGGGGGCTGGTGCCATAGAGGTTGCACCTGTTTACTGGGTATTTTTAGGACAGTTGATGAACACATAATACCCACCCTATAGTCAGAGAAAGACAATGCCTACTATGTTAATCCTGTGGCTATTATTGTCGGTCATCTCCTGGGCCAGGATCCCAGGCCGGGACAGGACAAGCAGGATACTGACCCCTCTTGGAGGCCAGCGAGAGCCTCACACGTGGCAGGAAGTTAGGGAGCTCTACCATGCTGCATGTTTGGTGGGGGAGAGAGCTGGTGGACAGGAGTATCCTAAGGAGACACACCCACAGAGCCTACAGAGGGGTGAAAGGCTCCGCCCTCCGGACATTGTCATTCTGGTGCCCAACAGAGGCTGCTCTAATTCAGCTCTGGTCAGGTCAATTTGGGAAAGTCCCCATGCTGGAATGCTGCCAAGAGAGAAGGGACAGGGTCTAGAAAGTTACAGGGGTTGGGGGCATGGGACTCTGAGTGGAGGGGCTAGAATGGAAAATAAGGGCAGGTATCAGCCAAGGAGCAGCTGGAGGTCAGAGAAGTGATTTGAAGGCTGGGATGAGTCTACTGGAGTTTATTGTATTGGCTTATTACGTTTGTAAATCATCCAAGAACTTTCTCTTTCTTTTTTTTTTTTTTTGTACATTTTAAAAAAATGTTTATTTTTGAGAAAGAGACAGACAGAATGTGAGCAGGGGAGGGACAGAGAGCAAGGGAGACACAGAATCTGAAGCAGGCTCCAGGTTCTGAACTGTCAGCACAGAGCCCGACGTGCGGATCGAACTCACAAACTGTGAGATCACGACCTGAGCCGAAGTTGGTCGCTTAACCGACTGAGCTACCCAGGCACCCCCCTATCCAAGAACTTTCTGACTGAGCTACCCAGGCACCCCCCTATCCAAGAACTTTCTTACAAGAACTTAAGACGCACCCCCAAAAATGAATTATCTGCATGGATTGTTCTGCTTTTTGGGAAGGAAAAACAAAGAAAACAGATTGACGAATGGAAGAACAAAAGAGGGTCTTCAGGGACCACGATGAATCGTGGACTCTGGGGTGTTATCATCCTCAGTCCCTGTGAGACAGAGCGGGGCCGGGATACCGCATCCCGGACCCCAGCGTCTTGAATGCTTCGACACGCCATGTGGTCCAGCTCTCTGCCCTCAGGTCCACCCCAACCTGTCAGCTTCTCTAGGGCCTCTTTCCTGCTGTGTGTTCACAGGTGGCCTTCAAAAATGGGACTGTTAGGCTCTATTGTCCTGGCGCCTGCCCCAGTCTTCCTTTGTGTGTGGACCACTCCGGAGGCCTCTGCCTCCGGAGCCCGCCTGCAAGGCTAGTGATCTCTGGCTAGGAGCTGCCCACACCCAGCTGAGGGGCCAGTGCTGGATGGCATAGGCCCTGGGTCCCACCTTCTGCCCCTGCCAATGTGCCTCTGCAGCCTTTCTCCTGCCCTCCTCGCTTATTGTCACCCTCATGAACGGTCACCCCCTTCTCAGTGCATATCTGCCCAGGGGCCAGGTCGCCCACCTGCCATTCTGCCTGTGGAGCCGAAGCAGCCATCCCAGGAGCTCTGAGGCCATGTCTGACACAGACGCTCACCTGGTAGGGAGGACCCTCCTCAAACACAGAGAAAGAAACAGTCCTCCTGGCCCCACGGGAGCCCCAGGCAGAACTCCCCGTGGTAGGCTGAATGGTGGTCCCTCAAAGTCGCCCATGTACTAATGAAAAAGATGTGCATCTTTCACCTTATATGGCAAAAAGTACTTTGCAAATCTGATAAAATTAAGGAGTTGAAGATGGAGAATTACCCTGGATTATCCATGTGGGCCCAATCTAATCACGTGGGTCCTTATTAGACTGAGGCATTAGGATCAGGCTCAGTAGTAGGACACCTGAAGAAGGAAGAAAGATCAAAAAAGAGACTATGCTGCTGGCTTTGAAGACAAAAGACATGACCATGAGTCAAGGAATGCAGGCAGCCTCTAACCGCTGGAAAAGTCAAGGAAACAGATTCTCACCTCCAAGCCTCAAGAGGGAAGCAGGCCGGCTGACACCTTCTCTGTTAAGTCAGCGAGACTGATTTTGAACTTCTGCCCTCCAGAACTATAAGACAATCAACTTGTGTTATTTTGAATCACTAAAGCTGTGGCAATTTGTGATAGCAACAAAAAGAAACTAATACACTCTGTAATGCTTTCCTGGGCCCCGGGACTTCATGGTTCAGGCTGTGCTCGGGGCATGCCAGAAAAGCCGTGGGCTTGGGGGATGAGGGGCTCCGTGAGAAGAATAAGCCCAGGTCCAGTGTCGTCTGGGCATGACAGCCTGGAACAGACCCTCACACATTCCTGGCCAGCCCATAAGGGCCTGGTCTTCCCAGAGGTCAGCTCTGAACTTGCTCAGAAGTTCACAGGATGTCAGAGCAGGAAGATTGTCCAGTGCAATCACTGTGCCCTTGAGGAAACAGAGGCCCAGAGAGAAGGGGTCACATGGTGAGCAGGCCAGGTCTCCTAATGGCCAGCCCAGTGCTCCCGTCACGTTGCACTTAAAGCATGTCTGTCCCCTTGAGTATACCCGGTCCTCATCCCACCATCCCTCCTTTTAACTCTAATATAACCCTGGCCCCACCCTTGACCCTAACATTCGCCAGAGGCCCATAAGTGCCCTCAACTCACATTGGGCAGGTATGTGGCTTCTACAGCCAGGCCTGGCCTTCATTTCAGGCCTTCTCCTGGCCGCTCGGAGGTCCATGTGAGCTGAAGAACCCACCATCTGGCCGCACCTGGAGGCCCCAGCCCTAACCTGCCAGGACCTTCATCTTCTTGCTCTCTGTTCTCTCATTTGGTCTCCAGAGGTAGCCCTTGCCCTCCTGTGATCCATTCTGTGACCAGTTTTGTGTGACATGCTCAGCCTGATCTTGTTCACGTACTTTGTCCAGCTTCTATGCTGAGCCGGTGAGTCTAGCCTTGGGCCTCCCACCCCAACTTTCACATAATGCCGCTGCTGGCCTTTTCGACTGGAACCCCCTGTAGGGTCACTGCGACCGACCCAGCTGCAGTGTCCTCTCTGAACCTCGGCTTCCTCGTTCGGAAACTGACTTTACGGTGCGCGGTGACCTAAGGGTGAGCCTGGCTTCCACGGGGACTCCTCTTCCCTAGGGTGAAGCTGATGGCCTTCCCTTAGCCTCTTTTTAAAGTTCAGGGACAGGGGCGCCTGGGTGGCTCAGTCGGTTGAGCGACCGACTTCGGCTCAGGTCATGATCTCACGGTTTGTGAGTTCAAGCCCCGCGTCGGGCTCTGTGCTGTGAGTTCAAGCCCCACATCGGGCTCTGTGCTGACAGCTCAGAGCCTGGAGCCTGCTTCTGATTCTGTGTCTCCCTCTCTCTCTGTCCCTCCCCTGCTCATGCTCTGTCTCTGTCTCAGAAATAAATAAATATAAAAAAATAAAATAAATAAATAAAGTTCAGGGACAGTCTGAGGTAGCCTTGACCAGAAGCTGGGCCCATGTGGTCCGTGCCCTCTCAGATCTCCCAAGAGGTCCGAGCTCAATGGAAAAGAAAACAGTTGTTGGAGGAGAGGGAATGGGAGTCAGGACTCGCCAGATCTAGGGAGAAAGGGGCCAACCCAAGAAGAGGGAGCAGTTGGGGGTAGGTGAGGTGACAGGAGAAGACCAGGAGGGGATTCCAGCCTCTGGTCCCATGGGCTCCCAATGTCCCAGGGCTTGGGAGGACACAGGGCTAGGAAGGAAGTGTCTGGCCAGCGGAGCTAAGCCTTGTAAGGCCGTGGGTTGTGGAGTCAGGGCCCCATCCCCTCAGTGGCGACACCTGTCAGCCCGACTGCCCTGGCATTGTCTGGGAAGCTAGGAGCCCAAATTAGCAAGTGACAAGGCTCCGCGCCTCTGCCTTCCAGGCAGCCCTGCCCCTGCATGCCCTCCCCCACACTGCTCAACCGTCACTGAGGTGACAGCTAGCCCCCTCCCCGCCTCCTCCACCCACCCCATCTTAAGCCAGGGCTGGGTTTCCGGTGGCTGAGTTCTTAGAGAATGCAAGGCTGGGGGCTGAGAAGGCACCAGAGCAGAAGGAACAAAGAATCCTAAGAGTAATCACCCCTCAATTTTCTGCCACACATTAGCCTCACCATCAAGGCCTGTGGCATTAGAGACATAGCCTAGTACAGGGAACCCACACACAACTCCCTAGTAACGCTCATTAGTATGACTTAAGCCATTTTGCCCTTCCCAGCCTCTATGTCATTATCTGTAAAATGGGATAATAATAGCGCCTACCGCAGAGGGTTGCTGGGAGGCCTCAATGAGGTAACGGGTCTGGAGGGCTTTGCAAATGTCTGGCACAAAGCAAATGCCCCACAAATGTTAGCTCTCAGTATATTCTCATTGAAGGCTCAAGGTAACATTCGGAGGTAGGTACTATTATTAACTCCGTTTTAGCCATGAGGAAACTGGGGACTCAGAATGGTTAAGCAAATCACCCAAGATCCCACAGCAAGGAAGAGGCAGAGCTGAGACCTCTCTGTGCTCCTTACCCAGGCCTCACCCTGCCATCTGGCAGGGTAAGTGCTTAATAAGTTAGGAGCCATGCTTATACTCAGCCAGCGTGATGGCTTCTACCAGGAATTTGGAATGAACCAGGCTTGGGGCCCCCAAAGTCCCATAGAATTCATCGCAACGTTAAAAACCGTTAAGTGAAGCTTTGATTCCCTCTTCTCTCTCTACCTAATTGTAAGCGGTCTGGCTGTGTAGCAACAGATAGCATTAGCCACTATTTCCAGTGCTGTGAAACCGTAAGGAGGAGGCTCTTCCCTTCCCTCCCCTCCGGGAAGGCCTGCCTGGGGCCAGGCATGGGAGCAGCACAGTTGGGCGAGCCGGAAGCTGGGGAGAGGCCTCGCTGGGAGAGGCCCAGCAGCCTCCAGCACTGAGCAGAGAGGGGGCTGACCTCCAGCTCAACGACTGGTGTTCCTCTCGCCCTCTCCTCCACAGCTCTGCATCTACCCCACCACCTTCCCACACCTCTGACTGCCTCCCACACCCCTGCCCAAACCTACTGTGTCCTCCCTTCAGCACCCTTCTCTTCCAGTTCAGCATTGCCACCCTGAGTCCTCCTCAGCCCCTCTGCTCAGTTCCCCTATCAGCCCAGTGCTGTGATGGAGGAGGGGGACAAAAGGCCACGCCCATTCCCACCCCAGACCTCCGGTATGTTGCCAGCTAAGCCTTCCACCCAAGAGCCTGGGGCCGGCCCTGGCCTTGACAGGTCCCTGAAAAATGGGCTGCTGCTCCAGAAATCCCATAATAGGCAGGTGGAGTTTGGGGCTGACTCTGTGGGGTTGGGAGGGGAAGTGGGGCACAGAGGCGGAGAGCGAGCTAGCAAAGCAGGGGTGGACCCCACGCGAGAAACAAATTCTTTTCACACTGGCATGTGAGCAGTCAGCGAGGCTGGAACCGGGAAGCCAGCTCACTGTGTCTCTCTCCCAATTCTGCCTCCCCCTCCCCCTGTCCACTCCCCCCCCCCACCATTAGCCCTCAGCACCATCTCCAGCTGGGCCTGTCCTGCCCCCTGATTCCCAGCTTGCCCGCACCTCCATCCTGGCCACGTGAGTCCATTCCTGCCTCCGAGCCCGCATTCCATGGGTTTCCGCCTCTGCACCTTTGAGCTCGCAGCCTTCCAAAGCAGAAACCTTACTCCCTTCGGCTTTCACTCAGTTGGTGGAGTCCCTGCTGGGAGCCACCTCCTCCCGGAGGCCTTCCCAGGTTCTAGGTACCTCTCCCGCACGGGACTTCCTGTTAGTGCAGCTCCCTTGGTTCTAGGCATTGCTTCACTTCTCTCCAGGTGTATCGTTTCCCTTCCCGCTGAGAAAGTTGTCTGGGGACGGGGGCAGGTCATGGGGCTCCGACTAAGCGGGTGTCAGCGGGCCTCTGCTAGCCCCGTGGTTTTCAACTTTTACAGTGCATCAGATTCCCCTGCAGGGCTTGGTAAGACGCAGATTCTGGGCCCCACCCCCAGAGTTTCTGAGTCAGCGGGTCTTGGGTAGAGCCTGGAAATTAGCATTTCTAACAAGTTCTTGGGTGATGCTGGTACTGCTGGTCTAGAGACCATCCTTTTAAGAACTACTATAGTTATACGGATTAGCAAAGGCACCCACTCTGGGCAGACACAACCCTCTGGGTCAATGGCTCGACTTCAACCTGTGCCACCCCTCAGCAGAGCCCTTCACACAAGGCATGGCCCAGAATTGCCCTGCCCTGCCTCCTGCCTTTGCCCTAGTCCCCACCATGCTCCAGACCCAGAGGACTCTAGAGGTCCCACACAGCTGCCATCTATTCATCATCCGTCTATTCATGATGGAGGCCCCTGGGTCCCAGGCACTGGGGATACCGTAATAAGCCTCGGATCCTACCCCCACCACGGCCTGGGCCTGGCAGAGCCAGTCTTGGGCTCCTGGACACAAGTTTCCTGGGTGCTGGTCCTCTCTCACTGCTTTCCCTCTATTCCTTCTTCCCATGCTGCAGAAGACATTATTTTCTTCTTTGTCAGAGGGCTGAACTTAGTCCTAGGGCTAAGAGGGGACGGTGAGTCAGTGGGGACAGAATCTCAGCCTGCTGTCCTTTCCTGGAGCCAAATCTGTGTCTTGTGCCAGGGCCACCCCAGCATCAGACCGGGGTGCACAACTGCCTGTTCACCATGCTCGCTTGGCCGTCTGCAAGCCCCTCCTCGCACCCGGGTCCCAACCTGAACCCCACGTCCACCCCTCCTTCTGTTCTTCACGTCACAGAAAATGGCACAGCCACCACCACTCAGCCCACCCCCAAATCCCAGGGTCACCCACTGCTTCTCTTCTCCCCCCAGTTCCACCATCGGTTGAGCACCGAGTTCTGTCCTGCTCGCTGCTCAGGGTCTCCGACCTGCCTCTGCCATCTCGGGCCATTGCCTTTGTGCACCTTGCGGCAGCCTCTCCGGGCTCCCCGCACGGCCTGAACCATCTTCCTGAAACGAGGCTACACTCATGGCCCTTCCCGTTTCCCCCATCAGTGGCCTCAGGATGAAATGCAAACCCTGTGGTCAAGTTACATGCCATCTGGGATCTCAGTCTTGAAGCTTCCCTGGCTTCCACACTCCCTTAGCTCCGGCCACACGGAGCTGCTCAAAACTCTTGGAGCAGCAGAGGCCTCTCCGAAAGAAGGCGTTTCTCTCCCACCTCACCCCAGACCTACTGCACCTACCCTCCTCCAAATCTCAGCAGCACGCTGACTCCTCCAGGCAGTCTACCCTGACCACCCCTAACTGCATTAGGAGCTCTCGTCCACGCTCCACAGACCCTGGGCGTCCCTCGTTCCCTGCACTTAACCCATGATGTTGAAGTCACATATTACACATATTCTGGACAAACTTGAATGCTGATACTATGTCTTACTCATTTTTGTATCCTCAGTGCCCAGCACAGTGCCTGGCACATAATAGGTGTTCGATAAATGAACACTGAATAAATGAACAGACAAATGGACAACACAGAGAGAAGCCTTCTGCCCAAAGACAGTCCTTCATGGCTCTGGAGAATCCTCGCTTGTTCCCTGGTTGGGAACACTCCAATAAGGTCGGAGTGCTCGTGGCTAAGGGAGCAGGTTAAGAGATGGTTGGGAAGCCATCTTGTTCAAGTTCTTGGCACCCCAAAATGTCTGGACACCCTCCCCCTGGGAGAAGCAGCCACAGCCACTTACTGACCTTGACATAGGTGATAAACTGCTCTCCCCTCCAACAATGTGCTCGGACATACATAGAAACAACAGCTGGACAGCTGGGCCTTTGTTGATGGTAAACTTAGCCTCTCAGAGGTCACCCTGAACTATGACCACCTCCTCACCCCATGTCCAGGCTGGGGCCAGGAACGTCAGGGGAAGAGGCGCCAACACAGACAAAGGCCCCGCCTCGATGCCTGGTGAACACCTAGGTGCCTGCCAGCTTCGCCCTCCCCCCTCCATTCGGCTCCAAACCCCCTTCTGCAGACTCCAGCCCTGCCCCCACACCATCACTGTGTAGCGGGAATCTTGGGGAGGACTTGACCAGGAAGGGGCCTTTCCTGATCAGAAGTTCCAGTGAAGTTCCTTTAAGACCCCAGGCAGGGGGCGCCTGGGTGGCTCAGTCAGTTAAGCATCTGACTTCAGCTCAGGTCATGATTTTGCGGTTTGTGAGTCTGAGCCCCGCGTGGGGTCTCTGTGCTGACAGTTCAGAGCCTGGAGCCCCCTTCGAGTTCTGTGTCTCCCTCTCTCCCTGCCCCTCCCCTGCTCACACTCCGTCTTTCTCTCAAAAATAAACATTAAAAAAAAATAATAAAAGACCCCAGCCAGGATGAAATAACTTCTCTAAAACCCCAAGGCTGGGTTTCCATGGGTGCCCCCCACACCCCTTTTCACACTGGGGCAGAGGTAGGAAACCAAACTGGGGGTAGCAGTGGGGGTGGGAGTGAAGTGAAGTTCATTCTCACCGTCAAAGCAAGAGGGGGAGGTGATGCCGGGCCCTATAAGACATCTCTTCCCCATCACAGGCCACCCTGTGCTTGACCATGGCAGTGCTTCTCAAAGTGTAGTCTGCTGACTCTTGGAGGTACATCCCTTGCCTTTGTCATCACATTGGCCATTTGTGCTAATGGTGCAAAGGCAAAGGTGGGGAAAACTGCTGATGCCAAAGCAGGAATTGGGCAGTGGCACCGAACTGTACCAGTGGTCATTGTGTTCTCCCCCACCATACGTTCACTGGGGGGAGAGTCAGAGGAAACAGGAGAAAGTGTTCATTGTATTGTATTAAACCTGGTGAGCATACAGCGGGCTCATCAGCTGTATGCCAAAGTGGAATGGAATGTGCTAACTGCTTTTTCCCTGGAGAGTCATTTTCACTCGAGAGAACAACTAACAAAACCTATGGTGAGTTGAACTGGAATATTGGTAGATATTGTCTCAAAAATATAAAAAAAAATTAAAAAAAGAGCCTGTCGCTTCAAAGAAAACAGCTCAGTGTATTTGTTGCCAATTATAAAATTCAAGCTTTCAGATGAAAGTTCAAATCTTACAAAATTTGCGTCTGCCTTTGTGAGTGCGAGAGCTTCCCAAATAGGTAGATTTTTCTGGTGAGCTCAGCAGTGATATTAAAGAATGTGATTTTTAAAAATCATTGTATAGGGGGCGTTTGGGTAGCTCAGTCAGTTAAGTGTCTGACTTTGGCTCAGGTCATGATCTCATGGTTCGTGAGTTGGAGCTCGGCATCCGTCTGGCTGCTGTCAGCACAGAGCCTGCTTCAGATCCTCTGTTCCCCCCTCCACCCCGCTTCTTTGACCCTCCCCTGCTCATGCTCTCTGTCTCTCTCTCTCAAAAATAAATAAACCTTTAAAAAACACAATAAAATAAAAAATAAAAATCACTGTATTTGTGAAGTGTGTTAACATTTGGAAGATCTGCATAAATCAAAATTCCAATATATTCCAAATGCCCAATATGTCATGCTACAAAATCATGCATGGGCAAAAGACCCATTCAAAGTGGGACATAAGCCATTGGATTTCAATGTAACAGGCTGTGAAAACTTCATTATATGGTTTCAAATTCCACATGGTAGCTAACCTTAAAAAACTCTCTTTCGGTCAGTTTTAATATAGTGCCCAAGAAGAATATCCACAATTTGGGGCGCCTGGGTGGCTCAGTCGGTTGAGCAGCCCACTTCGGCTCAGGTCATGATCTCAAAGTTCGTGGGTTCGAGCCCCGCATCAGGCTCTGTGCTGACAGCTCAGAGCCTGGAGCCTGCTTTGGGTTCTGTGTCTCCCTCTCTCTCTGCCCCTCCCCTGCCTACTCTCTCTCTCTCTCTCTCAAAAATAAATAAACACTAAAAAAAAAGAAGAAGAATATCCACAATTCTCTGAAAAGGCTATTAAAATACCTCTCTCTTCTAACTACATATCTGTGTCAGGGTGGATATTTTGTATATGCTTCAACCAAAATATTATAATAGATGGACTACAGAAGCAGCTATGAGAATGCAGCTGTCTCCTGTCAAGCCAAACATTGAAAGGATTTGTAAAAATGTAAAATAATAGTGTCACTCTTTTTATTAGGTACTTTCCTTTTAGAATTTTATTATAAAACATTTTATTTAAAACAAATAATGATAATTTATTTTATTTATATTTATTCTTGTTTATATGATTATAGCATTATATTTATTAAAATACTTCATTTATGTTAACATGTAAGGTGGGCTTATTATAATTATTAAATGGATTAATCAATATTTTTTAAATGTCTCAGTTTTAATTTCTAGAAAGGTAAATATTGATAGCTATGACCTACTTAAACAGAAATTGTTTAGGGTTCTCAATAAAGAGTGTAAAGGGTTCCTGAACCCCCCAAATTTGGGAACCACTATTCTATGTTTTTAGATTATTATTGTTATTATCCTGATTCACTTATTTTATCTATGAAATAAGTTAAAAAAAAACAAAAAGGATCAAGAAAAAAATGAAGTATGGTTTTAACTTTGTCAAATGACAGCCAGTGACAGGAATCAATCAATCAAGAAGTTCATAACATCCAAGTTATTAAATGTGGGATTGACCATTGCTAGTAGGCTCTGGGGATTTTGTGGGTTTGTGGTTCAATAAAACGTCCCTGAAATGACAAGTTAGGGAAATTGTCATAAGAAAGTGCATGAAACGGTTTATGCAACTGTGATATTTATTTCAGTTCTCTGTCTCTTCGTATGAGGAAAGGGGCACTGACAGACATATTCCCAGGAGCTCAAGTTCTATTTCATGGAGCTGGAGATGCAGTTCTCCTCCTTGCCACCAGAGGGTGGTGTGTGTGTGTGTGTGTGTGTGTGTGTGTGTGTGTGTGTCTGTATCTGTGTGTCTGTGTGTCTGTGTGTGATTTATTTGTGACCTACTATGTATATGAGATCATTTGTGAATCCCTTCTTTCCCTATCTCTTCCCACACCCCTCCACCCAGATGATAAACAATCGAAAGTGTGTCTAGCCCCAGGCCCGTATCCACCACTGGCAGAGGCTTCCCGGCTCCTTGTCCACACAAGGTAACCTGGGTCCATTGCATACTACAGCTCAGAGAGCACCAAATACAGCTTCTCTGATAGACTTGTTTCTTCAGGGCAGTTACTGTAACCCCAACATAGCTGCTTTGAAAATGTTTCTCTTTCTTAAAGCGAGGTCTCCCTGCAGTCTAGAAACTCCCTGGAGGATCTAAGGGGTTATGTGGTTCTTTACTTTGGGGAGGGGGGGGCATTTAGAACATTTTTTGAAAACTTGTGAAATCCATAACATTCATATACAACATTTTGAAAGTCATAAGCTTTCACATACACCAATTTCAAGGGGCTCAGAGACCCTCCAAAAGCCCATTCAAGGACCCACATTGCCAGGGGTGGGGGGAAGGCCTGAGCCAGTTGTGTGTGCATAACTGACTCCAAGGACTTACAGAGAGATCCTCTTTCCAGGGAGGGGCACCTCTGGCCTGGCTCCTCTCTGGGCATGGCAGGGGGGTGAGGTGAGGAAACGGAGCTGCAGGACAAGGCAGCCAACACTAGAAGGCAGTGTGGAGCAGGGAGTGATCGGACCGGTTCCTGACTCCTCAGGAGGCATAGAATAAAGGTATGGAAGGATGAAGAATATTCATACTACTATTTCTGCTATTTAAGGATATTGAGGTTCTCAGAATGCCTTGTGGAGGCCAGGGAGCCAAGACAGTTCACAGCCTGTGGCAAAACAGTATTTATTCTCCCCAATACCTCCACATTCATGTGCAATCCGCTCAGAATAATTTGGGAGTTTAAGCCTGGGGTGAAAATGCACACTTGCTGTAACTTCCCTGTTATCCTCCCCTGCCTTGATCACTGCAAATTCTTCATGATTCAGACTAAAATGCAGAGAGAAGATAGCCTTCATCTCCTGCTTTGTTGTCCACTTGAATAGATTTTTTTAAATTTTTTTTAACGTTTATTTATTTTTGAGACAGAGAGAGACAGAGCATGAACGGCAGAGGGGCAGAGAGGGAGGGAGACACAGAATCGGAAGCAGGCTCCAGGCTCTGAGCCATCAGCCCAGAGCCCGACGCGGGGCTCGAACTCACGGACCGCGAGATCGTGACCTGAGCTGAAGTCGGACGCTTAACGGACTGAGCCACCCATGCACCCCCACATGAATAGATTTTTAAAACTCCCCAAATATTTGTTACACACACAACAATGTATGCATTTCATCATAGGACTGACAAGGTATGATGAACTCTCTCAGAAGGGCCTCGAAAGAAGCTTCACTGACCAGGTAACCCCTGAGCTAGGTTTTTTAGGAAGTATAATAGGTCACAGAAACCAAGGAGAAAGGGCATTATGCCCCAAGGAATGCCATAATGACATGAGAAGGCATGGAGTGTGGGGAACGACGGGCAGCTTGCTCTTGCTAGGGTGTGAAGGACTAGGCTGGGGACAGCAGGAGGAGATGAAGCTGGCAGTAGATGTGGGATGATGACAAGTCACAAAACACGATCTGCATGTTAGGTGCCAGGGAGCCGGGACTTCATGCATTTAATTGAGGTCCATTAAAGGGCTATAAACCAGGGTAATGCAGTCAGATGTGAATTGTGGAAAGTTCACGAAAGACTACAGCATAAAAACTCGATTACGGAGTGGAGGAATTGGAGGCCCAGGGACCCAATTCAGAGGTAATAATAATAATAAACAAATATAATATAAATAACAAATACAAAATAATAATAATAATAAGGGGCGATTCCTGAGGAGGACCTGAATTAAGACAGCCACGATAGTATGGAGCAGAGGAGACAGGTGCAATGGGCAATTAGAAGGACAATCTTTAGCACCAGCTGAGTCGATGTGTGTTGGGGTGGGGGCAATGGCAGCTGGGGGGTAGGAAAGGAGAAGAATCTAGATGGATTTTTCTGGCTTAGTCAATGGGATGGGCGCAGTGCCTTAAACTGAAAATGGAACCATATCACAGAGAAAGAACTGGTTTGGGATCATGATGATAGTAAGTTCCATTCTGGACAGGTAGGACTCGAGACTCAGTGGGCAGACATGTGGCAACATCCAGCAGCTGGTCGGTTGGCTGACCTGGGACAGAGCTCCCCAGAGCTCATCTGGGGAGATGGTGGCTGGAAAGGCAGCCTGGGAATCACCAATTTATCACAGTAGTTACAGCCATGGGCATGGATGAGACGGGCAGATGTGGAGGCGGAAGGGAAGAGGAGAGAAGGGAAAGGCAGGAGCAGAAAGCTGAGGACGAAGCCCCGAGGGGAGTGGACATGTGACGGAGAGGCAGAGGAAGGAACTCTGGGGAGCGAAAAAGAAATGTGGACGGAACAAATTTAGCTAGCATAGAAGTCAAGGGAAGACAGAGTCCCAGGACACGGGGGTGATCACTGGGGTCGACTTCCTAGAAGACCACCACCAACTGTGTCAGGCAAGTGGGAAGTCTTTGGTTATCTTGGTGGGAGTGGTTTCGGTGCAAATACCTAAATGCTAGGATTCAGGCCTTGGTGGAAGAAGAAAGGTGTTCTCTCTAGGGATACTGGACCAGAGAGCTTTGGGACGTAGGAACAGAGGCACAGCTGAGAACAGGGACATCTGACTGAAAACAAAGGGATTGAAGGAAGTTGACAAATGGAAGTGTAAGACGCACCCACTCCCTCCTACTTCTGCTCCAGAAGCCGAAGCACTGGTAGCCAGCCTCCTACTCCCCAGCAGGAGACTAGAAGATTCTGATCCAGGGAAAAAGACCATCCCAAGAGAAGGCATTGACATTTGAGAGTCCTGCATAAGGTCACGAAGTTGGAGCTTGACCCCCCTGGCGTCGGAGCCATGAGAAACCAGCCCCACCAATACATAGAGCTTCCAGTCAGCTTTTGAGTGTCTTTTTTTTTTTTTTTTAATTTTTAGAGAGAGAAAGAGAGCATGCGTGCGGGAGCTGGGGAGAGAGACAGAGAAAAAGAGAGAATCCCAAACAGGCTCCACGCTGAGCACAGAGCCCAACAAGAGGCTTGATCCCACAACCCTGAGATCATGACCAGAGCTGAAATCAAGAGGCAGATGTTCAACCAACTGAGCCACCCAGGTGCCCCAGCTTCTGAGTGTCTTAAATTCATATATATCCATGGACATTTAAGGATCACCAGATATTTAAGGACAACATCTAAGTGGAAAGAGAACTACAACAAGCAGATTCAAAGCAATCTGGAAAAACCATGCAAGGCAAGGAACAGAACAAAATTTTAAAAACTGCGATTAATAGAAAGAAGTTATTTTGTCCATGAACTAGGAACACAGTGCTGTGTCAGAAGGAAAAGAAACATCCAGACAACATTTCTAAAGCTCTTGGAAATTATAAAATATGTTAGCAACAATATAACACTCAATAGAGGGCTGGATGAGACAGTTGAAGAAATCTTCCCAAAAGTACAAAAAAAGGCTGGGAAATAGATCAAGAAGGATAAGAGAATTAAAGGATCATCGAGGAGGTCAAATATTTTACTATTTGGAGTTCCAGAAAGACAGATGAGAGAATTTAGAAGGAGATGATTATCAAAGAAATCACACCTACGTACACCTCCCAGAACGGAAGGAGTAAGGCTCACCAAGCACCCACCTCTATTGCAACAAAGACCTAAGGCAGAGGAGACAAAGGCCATTTCAAGCTTCCAGAGACACAAAGTGGGTCACACACCGAAGACTGAAAAGTTGAGTGGCGTAGGTCTCTTGACGGCGATACTGGAAACTAGAATCCAACAGAAAAAAATGCCTTCAAAATTCTATGGGGAAACAATTTCTAACTAGAATGCTGTAGATACCCAGCCAAACTATCAGGTAACTGTGAAGGTAGAGGAAAGATCTTTTCAAATACGCAAAGCCTCAAAATCCTCTTGCCTCTTTTCCCAGGAAGCTGCTGGAGATGGTTCATGTCACCAAAATGAAGGAGCAAACCACGAAAGAGGATGGCATGGGGCTCAGGAAACAGAATGGATAGGGAAGAGGCCAAGGGAATTTCCAGGGTGATGGGGAGGAAAGTATCAAGATCACTGTCAGCTGTGGATGAGACCCAGTTAGCAACCACCACAGATCAGAGCAGGAAGTTGGGGTGGGGGAGGCTCGGAAGTTATGAAAGGAAAAAGAACAAAAGGAGGGGGAGGAGAGGGAAGGACCATTCTAGGTTCCCTTGTGGGTCTGGATGTACTGAGCTTTACTCTGCCATCAGAAAACCGGAGGCCGATACAGTCACAGACACACACATCCCACTAAGCAATTAAAACAGGGTAAAACTTCAGAGAACCAAGTCGTGTAAAAAGGAAATGTTAATCATAATATGCTACATGGCGTGGAGGTGCAAAATATTTACATGGTCAAAACCTATGTAGATTATTTTTAATTTAACTGAAACTCTTGAGGGCCTCCTGGGTGGCTCAGTCGCTTAAGCAATTGACTCTTGATTTTGGCTTAGCTCATGCTGTCACGGTCATGAGATCAAGCCCCCCCATTGGGCTCCTCCCTGGGCATGAAGCCTGCTTGGCAGTCTCTCTCTCCCTCTGCCCCTCCTCCGCTCACGCTTTCTCTCTCTCTAAAATAAAATAAAATAAAATAATAATAATAATAACTGAAACTTGAACTAAAACTAAATTTATTGAGAGGATGTGGGAGGGATAGGTTGGGTGGGCAAGATGGGCGAGGGAAGCTTCTGTGTAACAGTGTTGTACATAATGTGTAGGAAGGTAACCATGGTGACAGCAGGGCAGGCGACTCAGAGCCCACAGGGCTGCGGGCAAAGGGAGGTAGGAGAAGTCGGGATGATTTGGGTCAGCTGCAGAGTCAGAGGCGTTGCTCAGATATTTATCTCCCACTTACTCTCGGCCAGTTTCTTTGGGGACCTCAGTGCACTTAATTACACTAAAATGTCAGTGGCAAGGTCTGGCTCTTACCGCCCCCAGAGCATCGTGCTTTCATAGGAGAGAGCCTGGTGGTGGAAAGACAGTGGAATGGGAAGTTTTCTGACTACAGCGAAATAACTCCAGTGACCTTGGGCCAGGTACCTAGCCTCTGAACGTCAGGCTCTGCAAAATGGGAAGAATGACAATGCCATCACAGTATTGTCGTGAGCTTCAAATGAGGTAATGTCTGCGGAAAGTCTTCTGGAATCATCAAGAGCGATGTGGACCTTTCAGTGAAACCAAATGAATTAGGCGTCCCTGTTGGACGTTCTGGACATGAGCAGCAGAGCCTAACCTCCCACCTTGCTGCGTGTGCACATGGAGGGATCCCACCCCTGGTTGGCTGCCCCCACTAGGTTCAGGGGCTTCGGGAGATCCACACACGGACTCACACATCACAGAACCGGAAGAACCATAAGAACAGCAAGGGTACACATGACATGTTCAAACCTCAGAGCAAGGCCATGAGGTAAGAACGGTTGACTCTTATTACTCAGGATTGTTATGTTGTATAAAGTCACCCAAACACTGAATTAGCAAATACTGAACCACTGCTCCCGGGGAAATACAGGGTTAGGTTCCTGTGAGCCTCTGATCACAGCATATTCATCAACCGATCAATACAGAATCTAGTTTTATATGTACATCTGTTTAAAGACACCTTATTAATACATATGTATATGTGTGTATGTGTGTATACATATTATACACACACACACACACACACACACACATATATATGTTCATTATGGCACAAGAACAGACACTCAAATCAATGGAATAGAATAGAGAACCCAGAAATGGACCCACAAATGTATGGGCAACTAATCTTTGACAAAGCAGGAAAGAATATCCAATGGAATAAAGACAGTCTCTTCAGCACGTGGTGCTGGGAAAACTGGACAGCAACATGAAGAAGAATGAACCTGGACCACTTTCTTACACCATACAGAAAAATAAACTCCAAGTGGATGAAGACCTCAATGTAAGACAGGAAGCCTTCAAAATCCTCGAGGAGAGGGGCGCCTGGGTGGCGCAGTCGGTTAAGCATCCGACTTCAGCCAGGTCAGGATCTCGCGGTCCGTGAGTTCAAGCCCCGCGTCAGGCTCTGGGCTGATGGCTCAGAGCCTGGAGCCTGTTTCCGATTCTGTGTCTCCCTCTCTCTCTGCCCCGCCCCCGTTCATGCTCTGTCTCTCTCTGTCCCCCCAAAAATAAATAAACGTTGAAAAAAAATTAAAAAAAAAATCCTCGAGGAGAAAGCAGGCAAAAACCTCTTTGATCTTGCCGGCAGCAATTTCTTACTCCACATGTCTCCGGAGGAGGCAAGGGAAACAAAAGCAAAAATGAACTACTGGGACCTCATCAAAATAAAAAGCTTCTGCACAGCGAAGGAAACAATCAGCAAAACTAAAAGGCAACCGACAGAATGGGAGAAGATATTTGCAAATGACATATCAGATAAAGGGTTTGTATCCAAAATCTACAAAGAACTTATCAAACTCAACACCCAAAAAACACATAATCCAGTGAAGAAATGGGCAAAAGACGTGAATAGACACTTCACCAAAGAAGACATCCAGATGGCCAACCGACACATGAAAAAATGCTCAACATCACTCATCATCAGGGAAATACAAATCAAAACCACAATGAGATACCACCTCACACCTGTCAGAATGGCCAACATTAACAACTCAGGCAACAACAGATGTTGGCGAGGATGCAGAGAAAGAGGATCTCTTTTGCATTGTTGGTGGCAGTGCAAGCTGGTGCCACCACTCTGGAAAATAGTATGAAGGTTCCTCAAAAAACTAAAAATAGAACTACCCTACAACCCAGCAATTGCACTACTAGGCATTTATCCAAGGGACACAGGTATGTTGTTCCGAAGGGGCACATGTACCCCCATGTTTATAGCAGCACTATCCACAATAGCCAAAGTATGGAAAGAGCCCAAATGTCCGTCAATGGATGAATGGATAGTGAAAATGTGGTATATATATACAATGGAGTATTACTCGGCAATCAAAAAGAACGAAATCTTGCCATTTGCAACTACGTGGATAGAACTGGAGGGTATTATGCTAAGTGAAATTAGTCAGTCAGAGAAAGACAAAAATCATATGACTTCACTCATAGGAGGACTTTAAGAGACAAAACAGATGAACATAAGGGAAAGGAAACAAAAATAATCTAAAAACAGGGAGGGGGACAAAACAGAAGAGACTCATAAATATGGAGAACAAACTGAGGGTCGCTGGAGGGGTTGTGGAAGGGGGGATGGGGTAAATGGGTAAGGGGCCCTAAGGAATCTACTCCTGAAATCATTGCTTCACTATATACTAACTAATTTGGGTGTAAATTTTTAAAAATAAAAAATAAAGTTAAATTATAAAAAAAATAAATAAAAATAAAAAAATATTCATTAACATTGAACTCATGGCCAACAGCACTTGAACTCGTGCCCAAACAAAGCCTTTCTAACACATGTATTTTCTCTGTAAGACACATCACAGCCTCCTTGTGCTTAGGGACAGAAGAGAGCACTCCAGCACTATGCTTGGGGGCCAATTTAAACAGTGAAATCATGGGCACCTGAGTGGCTCCGTCAGTGAAGCGTCCAACTTCGGCTCAAGTCGTGATCTCGCGGTTCATGAGTTCAAGCCCCGTGTCAGGCTCTGTGCTGGCAGCTCAGAGCCCGGAGCCTGCTTCAGGTTCTATGTCTCCCTCTCTCTCTGCCCCTCCCCCACTTTCTCTCTCTCTCTCTCTCTCTCTCTCTCTCTCTCTGTCTCTCAGAAATAAATAAACATTAAGGAAATTAAAGAAAACCGGTGAAATCACCAACAAAAAGTACACAAAAATGCAAGAAACATGGCACTGAATTGACTGCAAGAACAGTGTGTGCCTGCAGTCTGAGAGCCAAGAGGAGAAGTCAGAGTGTCACCTTGCTCAGCCCCAGCTGGGAACGTGGGCTTTGGACAATTCACATTTTTTACCACTCTGCCCATGTCTGCAAATGACCACTAAAGCACCACAAGTATTGATTTGGGGCTTACAAATAAATGTTGGCAAGCAGGCTGATTTGCAAACGCAGAATCCACCGCTAATGAGGATTGATTCTATTATCACCATTTTACGAAGCAAGAAACTGACGCTCATCAGGGTGAAACACCTGGCACCCGGCCAGCAAGGGGCTGAGCCAGGATTGAAACCCCATATGTCAGGCTTCCACACCCAGGATTTTAGCACCATTGTACACTGTTCTCCAGGCCAGGCTTCTCATTTTATAGATGAGCCCTGAGGCCCAAAGCTGAATCACCTTTGGCCACCTAGGTGTGGGGGAAGCTGGGGGCTGAAGCCTGGCCCTGGATTCACGGACTGTCCCTTTTTCTCACAACAGCACCCCTCCTTTTATGAACTGCCTGACCCATCTGAGTTGTGCCTTCTCACCTCCCATAAACTCTCTCTCCTACTCCACCCAGGGGCCCTGGGAACTGGGTGGGGACCTGGGGTGGCCACCTGGAAGGTTTGAGGAGGCTGCGGCGTTACCAGCAGAGCTGAGGCATCAGGATGTGTGCGTGCAGATTGGACCACTAGGGGGCGCCCATCCCCGCACCGCGCATTTCCCGGCCGGCGGAGTGCTCGAGGAGCGCCTCTGCGGCGCGAATGGTCCAGGAAAAAGGGAAAGGAACAATGGGCTGATTGATGCAAATGCACCATGAAAGACAAATTGTTCAGATGAGGCGCATTCCGGGCTCCAGCCAAATGCCCAGGGTGCGTGGAATTTCAAGGCGAAGCTGAGTAGATTTGGGACCTTGTGCCTCCCTTCCTGGAATGCTGCAGACTTGGCCCAGGCTCCCAGGGGCGGGGAAAGGGCGGGGGGAGGGGGGGGAGGGGGGGGAAGATGCAATGGAAAAATGGATGGAAAAGGTGGAGAACTGGCTAACAGGAGCCTGAATCCATTTAGCCTCGAGTAAACGCTTCAAACCTCACTTCCTAGCCCTACTCCCCTGTGCTGGCTGGAATCCAGGAGCTTCCTCTTACTCCCTGGGTGGCCCCAGATAAAGCTTCCACCTCTTTGAACTTCTGTTTTCTCATCTGTCAAATGGGAGAAATCATCCCTTCCATTTACACACCAAAGGGTTGTTGCGTGGATCAAATGAGAAAGGTCTGGAAACCTGGCATCTCTGTTCCACCCCCTCAAGCTCCACCAGAGGCTGCCCTGGGCTGCCAATAAGGAAACCCGGAACTTTCTACCCCATCCTGGCTCCCTGGAGACCTCCAGGTGACCCCAGCCCCGGTGCTGGCCCTTACTGTGAGCTCCCAGCCTCCTCCTACCCAGGATCTAAACTTCCGACCACCGCCCAGGGCCAAGGAGGGTGGAGCAGGATCTGGAACGGAGGCCTGCACAAGGGCTCCTTGTCCGGCTGGGCAGGCTGGCACCCGCCTGTCCTGTCCCGAGGAGGTGGCTCTCTGGGACTATTGTCTTTCTGTTGAGACTTGGGGGAGGGGCCAATTAGAGCCCATCAGGGCCAGGCCAGAGTGCCCAGGCTCACACCCCAGCCCACTTCTGGACTGCTGTGACTCTAGGTTTTATTTTATTTTATTTTTTAGGGGGAGAGAGAGAGAGAGAGAGAGCATGCGCACACACGAGTGGGGGAGAGGGGCAGAGGGAGAGACAGAATCTTAAGCAGGCTCTATGCTCAGCTCAGAGCCCTATGCAGGGCTCAATCCCACAACCCTAGGATCATGACCTGAGCGAGCCCAAATCAAGAGTCGCTCAACTGACTGCGCCACCCAGGGGCCCCATGACTCTAGGTTTTAATACCTCTTCACACACACCCCCCCGCCACCCCCACCCCAGCCCACAGTGGCCTACACATCTGCCAGGATTTGTTCTTCAGCCTTCTGGGTGGGCAAGCGTATTGTTAATCATGATGACTCTGCCCCAGGCCACTTTCTCCTCCTGAAAAACCTCAATTCCCACCCTTTATCTTCACAGCCTCCATTCCATCCCCATTCCTTTGCTATCTTTATTAGATGAATTATTCATAATTCACACGATGCACCCAGCAGAGTACTGGCCCACATTTAGCATTCAATAAAATACTACTATTTGCCCAGCTACCCCCCTAGGTCACCCAGGGAAGGGATTTAAAACTACCGGACATTTATCCCGGGCCTTGGATTCCAATTTTTATCTGCTGTCTCTCCTGTCGGCCCTGCTTTTTCTCTGACACCTACAGCATCTCCTTGCTCTGCCCTGGCCAATTCTCAGCCTCGCAGACCTGGGTTCTGATCCCGGCCCCAACATCACACAATCACTGCGCAATTTGGAACGAATTACTAAATTCGTCTCTGAATTCTCAATGTCTTTATCCACAAGTGAGAAGGATCATCTCTGCTCTGGGCAGTAGGAAAGATCAAATCAGGCAGTAGTTATGAAAGCCCCATGAAACTTTCTTACCAGGACACGCAGCAGAGAGATTATTACCATCATCAACTTGCTAATGGATGGCCTCCCCACCCTCCTGCAGATAAGTGTGTCCTCTTCCAACTTCTCGAAGACTCTAATAATAATCCCTGAGGTGTGTAATTTCCTAACTTTATGAAGCATTTTCACACCCTCCGTACCATAATGACTTTCCCAAATGAATCCCATGTCAGGAAAGGTAGGGAAGGAGAATAATTTTGGACAGCTGGAAACGTTCAGCATTATTCAGGCCATTTATAAGAATTTATTATCAGCCAAAGATAAACAAAGTCCCTACTCCCTAGACACATACAGTCTGGTGAGGAGAAAGCTAAGTAAACAGATTCCAGCAATCACCCTGGGGCCAGTATGGGTATTTCCAGCTGGTCCGGGGTTCATCCCAGAGCCTGGTAGAGTTTGGTTCTGAACAAAGGGCTTTTGGATGCTAGTGATGACCAAAGAGGAGGCTCATGTGCCCCCAGGCAACCCCCCTCCTGCTGTGGTCAGCACCAGCCACCCCAGGGGGTAACCAGACCCTGCCCCTTCCTGGCTTCTGGCAAGATGGGCGGTTGTAAGTCCCGAAATAAACAATACTGGGGCCATTTGCCAGCATTACACACATGAGCAGCTCAGGCTCAGGGAGTGGTCAGCGGGCCTGGAAAGGGTTAAGTCCACAGGATGCGCCTGGGACCCAGCTGTTTCCCGTGGGTGGGCGGGGGGGATTTACAGCCTCCCCCGCTATGGGGCTACCAAGCCCCTGCTGGGGAAAGATGTGCTCTCAGGAGAGAAAAGGAAGAGTCCCTACTCCGTAGCCAGACTCCCCTGTCATGCAGCCAGGGCCTCCCACGCAGGCGCCAGCAGGGGGGGTGGGGGGCGGCCAGGAAAGAGGAACCAGGGGATCCAGGAGAAGGCAGGACTGGACTCTAGATACCAGGACGGGCAAACATAGAGTTGGCCCAGTCTGTCCTGGGCCTTCCCTCATTCGGGGATAGGAGTTAGTGGCAGAGAAGTTCATCTGGGAGGGAGTTCAGACCCCAGCCTTCAATTTCTAGACAAGAATATGATGCTGTGCTGCTCTATGCCTCAGTGTCTCTCCCAGGCACACCCTCCAGGGTAGGCTCAATAATGCCCCCCACCCCCAAATGTGTACATTCTAATCCCTGGAACCTGTGAATGTTGTCTTGTATGGCAAAGACATTGTAAAGGGGAATACGTGAAGGATCTTAATATGGGCAGGCTGCAAATGTTATCACTCGGGTCTTTGTAAGAGGGAGGCACATAGAGATTACAGACCGAAGAGGAGGAGGCAATGTGACCACAGAGGCGGGGATTGGAGGGATGCCACCGCAAGCCAAGGAACACGGGGAGCCACCAGAAACTGCAAGAGACCAGGAAGCAGTTCTGACCCAGAGCCTCCAGAGGGAGCGCGCCCCTGCCAATACCTTGGTTTCAACCTGGTATCAGCCCAATACTGACTTTGGACTTTCTGCCTCCACGACTATGGAAGAATACATTTCTGTGGTTGTAAGCCACCAAGTCTGTGGCAAATTATTAGAGCAGGAAAGTACTGGTTGTTCTCTCCCGGCTACAAAAGTAGCCCTTTTGTATGTTGTGTTGGGGAATTTCTTTCTCTAGGAGTTATTTTGCCTGTCGTTGGGATAGCACTTTTAATTGACCAAGGACATCGTTCCGGCCTGGAAATATCCCGAATGTTCTGAGGTAGGAAGGTAGGATGTCCTGTGCTAAGCAGGCCAACTAGAGATGGTGCATTGCCCAAGTAGATCCCTTCGCTTCTCACTCCCTGCTCTCAGCGCTCTAGTGACTCATGTGGTCTCCAAAACCACCGGACTGAACCTTAAGCATCTTCTCTGTGTTCACCCGGCCCCCTCCTACAGCCCACGGCACTCTGGTGTCTTCTACTGGTCAGGAATCTTGGGGTGACCTGACCCCCTTTCTGAAAAAGCAAACTCAAATCTGCAGAGGGGTGGGGAGGTAAGGAGGCATAGAGATTCTAGAATCTCAATCACTCGGCAAGCATTTACTGAACTCTTACTGTGGGCCAGGCACAGGGCCAGGCCCCAGAGATAAAAGGTAAAGAGAATGTGGTCCCTACCTAGAGAGGGAGACCAGTAAACCAATGGTACACCAGTAAAAGTGTATGCAGGGTTCTCATGAATGTGAGCAGAGGAGGGGCACCTGGCCCTGATGGGGGTATGAAGAGAATCATGGGAAATCTTCCCGAAGAAGATCTCTGTATTATTTATCTATTGCTATGCAACAAATCAGCATAAAGTGGCATATAACAACACCCATTTATCATCTCATAGTTTCTACAGTTCAGGAATCTGGAAATGCCTGGCTGGGTCCCCTGCTTCATTGCCCCTCACAAGGCAGAAAGCAGGATGTCAGTCAGGAGCAGAGTCCCATTGGAAGGCTTGGCCGGAGAAGGACCTGCTTCCAAACTCAGTGGGTGTTGGTGAGATCTTTTGATCTCAGTGTCTTTTGAGCAGCTGGCCAGAGGCCACCCCCAGTTCCTAGCACGCGGGCCTTTCCAACATGGCAGTTTGCTCCAGCAAATGAGCAAGGGAGAGGGTCAGAACGAACAAGATGGAAGGCACAATCCTACGTAGCCTAATCACAGAAGGGACACCCTATCTTATTCTATTCATCAGGAGCAAGTCACTAAGCCAGTCTGCTCTCAAGGGGAGGGATGTATAGACGTTTCTCCGGAGGCAGAGACCACTGGGGGCCTTTTCAGGGTCTGCCTGCCACCAGGACTCCCAAACTGGGTCCCAAAGGTACATCAGGGACCAGCTCGGCCAAGTCCGGAACGAAGGCTCAAGAACACAGCGCTCTCTTGGAGAGACGGGAGCAAGGCTACCACGTGAAGAACAGACCTAAGGGAATCAACAATCCACTCCCTGCGAATAGCCTTACATCTCATTACATGCTCACTTACGTTGTCTTCTTGACCTTATTCATCGGCAGATTATTCCCCAGCGGAGGGAGGATTATTGTTTCCACTCTACATTTATGAAAACCGAGACCCAGGCAGTAAGAGCGTGGCCAGAGGCCAATTGCCCCCATGGGCTCCCTGTTCCAGGGACTCTTCTGATAAGGGTGGGATCGGGAAAAGTAAAATCACAAGCCAAGCTAGAGTCTGAGGAAGACACAGGAAATGGAGAAATGAGATTACCCTTGCTGCCAGATGGCACTCCCCAGGACTGTGGCATCTGAGACTACGTGGATGTATATGAGCTTGCAGGGTGTGTGTGTGTGTGTGTGTGTGTGTGTGTGTAACACCATTCAACAGGTTCTGCTCAGTAAACCTCCCCCAGGCTCCCAGGCCCCAAACTCCAGGGGCAGGGGCAGAGCCCTGAGTTTGCTGCATCCTGAGCTCTTGATAACTGTCAGAGGTCATTGAGCATCATTCCCTCGACCCGGCAACTTCAGAATCACTATGGGTGGGGTCAGGGAGCTTCGTGAAAATACTGATTCCTGGGCTCCAGCTCTAGAGATTTGGATTCGGTGGGTTGCAGGTAGGGCCAGGGTTCTGACCATCTGCTGGATTTAGAACCTACTGATTTACTTCTATTCCTTTGTTTTACAAGTGAGGAAAACAAGGCTTGCCCAAGGTCACAGGGCTGGGTAATGGCCCAGTCTGAACAAGGATCCAGAAGGGCTGTCTTCTGCGCCCAGGCTACCAACATTCTTACTGAGAGCCACTTAGGGGTTCCCTCAGTGGATTCTGCCCAATGTCTTCCAGGCTCTATTTATTTGAAGTATTCTAGGAGCTTGCCCTGAGAGCCACTAAGCCCCCAATGCAGTACAAACAGACACACACATGCACACATACAGAACCACTTACACACAACTTCACATTTGCTCTTTCCGCAGCCTTTACTGAGCACCTACTATATGCCAGCCACTGGCCTGAGGAGGCAACATCGGAAGCACCAATGGTAAGCACAGTGAGGAAACACAGGGCCCTGCCGTCGTGTGCCTTCCAGCCCAGGACAGTGAATCAGGGGACTGTGTCAAGTCAGTTCTAGCAGCTAGGTTGTGCCCAGGCTCAAAAGCAACTGAGCAGAGGAACAAGTGATTGGGTGCTGAGGTGAGGTATACCTCTCACCAGACTGTGCAGGTGCACCTCGTGGCTGGATCTGGGAACTCAGGAGACACTGGGCAAAGCAAGGTAGACCCAGGTCCCCCTGCCTGCTCCCAGGCATCCCTGGTCTTATCGCTGCCTTTTACATTGAAGGTATCTCAGCCCAGCAGTAGGTGCTGGCAGTATGGGTGCTGACAGAGAAAGGGACTTGTAGGCTAGCTGAGAGGACCCCCCCCCCCCCGCCCAGTACCCAGTAGAGACCCAGGAGAAAGAGCTGAGAGACTGTCCCCTCCCTAAACTCATAAGTGGCCCAGATGCATGCATGCCACGGGCTGCGGCAGAACTGGGTAGGAACATCAGTCCAATTCCAGACTGGGTGTTTGCTCAGGAACCGTGGCTCAACCATGCAGAGGAAGTTTTATTTCCCCAGGCCTTACATTTACCATCTTATCTATCAGGAAATATTCCAAGCTCTTCCTGTAGTGATAATACGAGATCACACCTGAAGGTTCCTTGAGAGCCAGAGTCCTGAAGAGAAACACAGAGGGGAGTGGTGAACATTCCAGAAGGTAAAGATGGGGGCAGGGGGGGGTGGTGCTTCCAAAGACCTTGCCAGGGGAGAGTTCTGTTTTGTCCTGCTAGAGAAATAGACCATTCTGGGCTGGATCCGTGGGGTGGGCCACCCGGACTGTGAGAAAGGGCCATTGGGTGTATGTGTTTTGGAAGTGGGGTAAGCACAGAGTCTAACGCCTCCTTTTGCATAAATAGCCAAACACTCCAAACTGCAGCCCTGACCACTCCAGTCAAGTATAATTAATTATTAGATGCTGTCAGCTCTTTAGAGGCGCTCTCCCAGCGAGGTTTCTCTCCATGTCTTGGTAAGCACGGAGGCTCAACTCCCTCGCAACGGGGAGCCAGCCAAGGGCTCCCCAGGGCTGGCATGGGCCAGACGCGCACGCACTCTCCTTCTGGCTTGGTCAGCGACACGCTCTGTTAACTCAGACAAGTTGTGCCACTTGCCCTCTCTTCCCTGGCAGGGGAAGGGGCATTTATGTGTGTGAAGGGCTCTGAGCCACTGGAGTGGAGCCTGGTTAATGAAAGCGCAGCACCGTCCGATGACAAAGGAATCTTGATGGAACATCACCTGCTCTCTCCTTCCTCACTTCTTTTTGTTTTCTTTTAACGTTTTGGTTTTTTATTATTATTACTTCCTTATTTTGAGAGAGAGAGAGAGAGAGAGAGAGAGAGAGAGAGAGAGAGAGAGAGCATGCCAGAGCTGGGGGAGAGCAGGGAGAGGGGGAGGGAGAGAGAGAATCCCAGGTGCAGAATCTCTGCACCATCAGTGAGAGCCCGACGCGGGGCTGGAACTCACAAACCGGGAGATCATGACCTGAACTGAAATCACGAGTCGGAGGCTTAACCGACTGAGCCAGCCCCTCAACCGATGAGAGGTGCCCCTCTCCATCCTCCCTTCCAACTGGAAGTTCCAACACCGGGAGGCACCAGGACGTCACGAGAACTTTGTGGAACCCAGAGTTGGGAGGCCTGAGTTTACACTGTGCCACTATGTTCATTTCTCTGAACTTCCATTTCGTCGTCTGTAAGATGGACACTTATCCTGAAGGGATGTAGGTCTAGCCCAATTAGGCTGCACTCCATCAAGGTTAGTATTGGTATCAGGTAAAAGCACTGGCAAGCATTGCCAATTTAAGTTGTTAATTGCAGGCAGCTTTCTCAAATGGGGATGAGGCCAAGCAAAGTTGCTGGAAGGATTATCACGCTACTGTAATCACACTACTGCAGTAGCAAAGTTTACTGTGCAGTTTCTATGTGCCTTATCTACTTTACAGGCATTCCCGCAATTAACTCTCATGATGATCCTAGGAAGTAGGGTATTATCATTCCCATTTGTTAATGGGGTGCCAAATAACACGGCTAATGAGAGACACGGCAGGAATTCACACTCAGGTCTGAGATTAGAGCCTAAGTGTTTCGCTGCTGCCTGAATGCCTCCATGTGGATGACACGGGAGTAAGTCTCTGCCCCACAGTGGGCATTTATTAACTAGTCACTGTCTCCTCATTGGCTTCCACCTTCCCCTTCCATTCCCACCATGGCTCTTCAGGCCTCATTACCTCTGGATCTCCCTGCTCCCAGGCCCTCCCTTCCCCCAGGACCACCACAACACCCATTCTAAAACCCAGTGCTCACCACAGCTCCCCCGCTCTCCAGTACAGACCCAGCCATTCCGCTTCAAGAAAGCCGATTAGGGGCGCCTGGGTGGCCCAGTCGGTTAGGCAGTTAAGCATAGACTTCGGCTCAGATCATGATCTCAGGTGAGTTCGAACCCAACATCGGGTTTGGATCCTCTGTCCTTTCTCTCTGCTCTTCTCCTGCTCATGTCAACACTCTCTCTCTCTCTCTCTCTCTCTCTCTCTCTCTCTCTCAAAAATAGATAAACATTTAAAAAACATTTTAAAAAAGAAAACTAATTAGACTTCTATTAATAAGAAGAAAAAGACAGGGGTGGGGAGGAGAAGGAGGAGGAAGAATAAGAAAAAAGAATAGGGAGGAAAAAGAAAAGAAACCAGCAGAGACACAGAGATTTAGGTATGCAAATGTTTACTACCACCTTGTATATGATAGAAAAACACGAAAAGAACATGGGTGTTCAACAATAAGGGATTCGTTTGTCAACTACTACTAAATACAATAGAGTAACATACAGACATTAAAATGCTTACTTAACATCATGGCCTCATAACACAATATACTATACATAAAAAATCAGGCTATAATGGAGCACACACAGTATGACCCCATGTGTGAAAAAATAATTACATATTATATCATAGATAATAATTATATGCCACATATCTATTTTCAGAGAAATAAATGCAGAGAGAAATGCACCAGAATGTTAGCAAAGATGATCTCTGAGAGATGGGGACATGAAAGACGATGTTTGTTTTCTTCTTTATAATGTACTGTCCTTTCACATTTCTCTCCAGCAAATACATTTTTGTAATAAAAGTAAAGGTGTGTGTGTGTGTGTGTGTGTGTGTGTGTGTGTGTGTTAAGAATGGAAGCCTTGTGATGGGCTCCCGCTGCCTATGAAAGAAGCCCGGACCCCTGGCCGGAGTCAGGGGACTGACTGGAGTCAGGGGACTCCAAGTTGGCCCAACTCCTCTGTGCTCAGCTCTTGCACGCCCAGGTTCTGTGCAAACCTGCTCGCGTTTCCTGAGCCACCTCACCGTTTCCAGCCTGGCACATTTGCACCGATAATTCCTACCCCTGGAAGGCCTTGCCTACCCTCTTCTCTCTGATAGTCAGAATCCGGTCCTCCATTCCAAGGACCACCTGCATCCCCCGCCCACCCCTCACAGCACTGTCCCCACCTAACAGTCCCCTCTGTTCCCTGGCTACTCTCTGTGTCTCGATTACCACGCGAGATGGGCCAGGCTTCTACGACTGTGCCGCAGAAACTAGGTGTTTCACAAAGCGCTGAGGCTGGGTTGAACTGAATTGCATTGCGGTTGGGGACCAGTAGAAGCTGAGCTGACTGAAGAGCCCCTAAGGACACCTGGCTCTCCTTTCTCCTTAGAGCTGGGGGCCTGGTGTGCCCTCCAAGGATGGCAGAAAACTCCGATGCTGCCTGAGTCTGGGTGGGTGATGCCTCTGGGCCCTAGCACTGTTGCCTGGGGCAGAAGAGCTGGGGCCAAGAGCTGTGGGCAGAGCTGACCGGTGAAATAAAAGGGTGGGAGAGGCAGCACTTCCTGTCCCTGGGGCAGGGCGTAGGGTGACCCCCTGTCCCAGATTGCCCAGGACTGAGGAGTTCCTGGGGACATAGGGCTTTCAGTGCTTTCACACTAGAAGAGCCCCACGCACACCAGCACGGTTGGTCACCCTAGCTGGTGTGAACCCTACGTGGGGGCCTCTGGGACCAGGCCTGCTGCCACACAGGGTCACATCTACTGAGCTCACAGCCCTTGTCCCTGCAGATGGGGCAGCCCTGTGCCCAGGTCATGAGACAAACGGCATTTGGAGCCAATACAGGCCTGGCCCTCAACCTGAAAATGATTTGTTCCTCTAGAGTCCCACTGTACTTTCCCACTCTGGGTCTCTGCGCTCTTCCAGACCAGTCCTGCCCCAGGACACCCCTTCCCAACCCCCGTGTCCTTTCCTGTAGGGAGACCCACCACTGTTTCAAGGCCTGGCTGCGGCCAGCTTCTCCATGAAGCCTCCTCCGTGCCCTGGCACACGGATGTGCTCTCCACTCCCCGGGGCTTACTTCTCCTTTCCCCCAGCTCCCGAGCAACTTTCTCCCAGTGACACTGTGGGCTCATTCACTCCTTCATTCGTTCACTCATCCGGTGAGGACTAATCATCTGGTGTTGGGTTAAGAGCACATGCTAGAGTCCTACTGACCTGGTTGAGTCCTGGTTCCCCCACTTCATAGCTGCTGTGTGATTCTGAACAAAGCACTTAACCTCTCTGGGCCTCAGTTTCTTTCTTTCTTTCTCTTTCTTTCTTTCTTTCTTTCTTTCTTTCTTTCTTTCTTTCTTTCTTTCTTTCTTTTTTTCTTTCTTTTTTCTTTGAGAGAGAAAGAGTGAGAGAGAACACGAGCATGTAGGTGTGAGCAGGGGAGGGGCAGAGGGAGAGGCAGAGAGAATCTCCACGCTGGGTGTGGAGCCCAGGGCTCAATCCCCCAACCGTGAGATCATGACCTGAGCCGAAATCAAGAGCCGGACACTTAACCGACGGAGCCACCCAGGCGCCCCTGGGCCTCAGTTTCTTAATGCAAAACATGGGAGTTATGAGGAACACCTACCTCACAGAGTTGCTGAGGCACGACACGATTCAATAATTGTACGGTTCTTGGATCAATGCTGGGCACAAAGTAAGCACTAATACCGTTTGCTGTTATTATCATTAAGAACCTGCTGTGTGCCAGATACTGTGAGATAGCAGGAGTACACAAATGACAGGCACTGACCACCTAGTACAGCAGGCAGACGAGTAAGCCAGCAATGGAGGGTGAGTAATGGAAAAACTATGAGCATACAGAGGAGAGAGCAGCTACCCAGCCTGGACCGTAGGCAGAGTAGAGAAGGCCCCTCCGAGGTGGTGAGCCAACACTGCAACAATGTGCAGGAGGTGGGTGCGAAGGCCTGGGAGCGTGAGACAGCCTTTGCCAGCCTGGAATGGGGGCGGCTGCGTGCAGGGGCCCTGGCTGTGGGGACCGTGCAGACAGGTGCATTACAAAGGGCCCTGACTGTGGAGAGAGCACCTCCAAGGAGCCTGGACTGCCTCCATCGCAGTGGGCAAGCCCCTGGAGGTTTGAAACAGGAGAATGAATTGCATTCTGGACAGAACACACTAGGGGACTGTAGGCATGCGGCCTGGAACAGAGACTGGAGGCCAAACCAGGGCTATGCAGCCTCCCAACCAGCAGCCTGGCGCCCAGTGGGACACACAGTCTTACCCGGGTCCCTGGGCCTGGTAGGACAACTGCCCACGGCACCTCTGCAGCCCTAACTTCCGGGAAAGTCCAGATTACAGACTTGTAACCACAATGCCCTACAGATCTAGCCTCACTCCCTCCTGCTACAGTGCCTGCCTGTGGGCTCCAATTCTGGCTCCTTGCGCTTGTCTTCCTTCTCACCCTGGCAACAGGCTCACTCTTGCCAAAGCCTCAGCCCCAGCCTCAGCTCACCCTGACCCGAGCAAGCCCATCCCTTCTCCCCTCTGTCTCCCCACCCCTAGCCTCATAGGACTCCCAGTTGCTGGGCTGGGACTTGCCCTTTCTCATTTTCCCATCGATGACTCACGCATCAGGCAGGGGTGAGGCCGGGGCTGCCGGGGCAGGGGGAGAGAAAGCAGCAGCCCCTCCCTGGCCTCACGGCATCCTCAGGCCCAACCGAGCAGTTTTTCCATCTCATGCATGTCTGCCGGCACTGTCGGGGCCTGTTTGTGCCCCCAAAGAGGCCTTGACCCTACTCTGTGGTCCAGCCAAGCATTCCTAGGGTGAGGGCCTATGATCCATTTTTAGACTCTAGAGTTGCCAGAGCAGCGAAAACACCCCTGAAGTCACAAAGCAGGGTGTCTCCCTCCCCAGCAGGAAGACAAAGACTCCCCAAAGGTCACGTATCTTTAAAAACAACAAAAACAAAAACATAAATTCAGGGTGTAAGGTCCCAATCCCTGTGCTATGACTTCTTGGAGGCTTTGGGAAGCCATGGGACTCTCTTACAAGTGGTAGGAAGTGATCTTCCCCATCGCAACAACCCCCACCTCTATTAATGTATACTGAGGGCCTACTACATTCTAGGGTCTGTGCTAGGGGTTCTAACTGCAGCACACCCATCAGAGGGGCCGGGGCTCTCCCAGCACGGGGAGAAACTGAAGCTGGGTTTGGGCAGGAACGAAAGCACAGGTGGAACCGACAGGGCTGTGTTCCAGAAAGGCAGGGAGTGTCAGAAACCAGAGCCTGCCTCTTCCTCTGCTCCGTGTGCCCCCTGCCCCTTGACACCCCATGCTGGCTGTGCCCCCACTGCCCTTTGCAGCCAGGCTCTCAGAATGATCTGGCAAACGCCAGTGAGGCTAACACAGTGCTGGGCAGAGGAGGCAGAGGCCAGCATTCCCCCGGATGCTCACACCAGCTCTACAGGCACCAGTTGGCATTTTAGCTCTCTACCAGACTCAGGGCTTCTCGGGGCAGGGTCAGATTGTGTTCCCCGTCTCTGCATCACCAGTGCCAGGCACAGCGCTGGCAGAGAAGAGGCATCTAGGAGTACATATTTGCCTGCATCCACTCCCACCTGCTCCCACTCTCCCACTTCTGAGGGTCTGGATACCTCTTTTCTTTCTTTATGCCTGAATCCCCACCATCAGCAGCCTTTCAGTTCGATTTGAAGAGCAAGGATTCTATTTTAGAGGCCGTCTTATAGGACAGAGATGCTAACCCTTTCCCATTCACATGGCTCCAACAAAGAAGGGGTAGAGACCCCATCATCTTCTCGCCAACCCCCGCCCCCCAGCCACCCAAGTGTGGCCATCCTCACCATCTTTCTCCCCAAGCCCATGACAGACATCACCAATTGACCACAGCATGCTAGGGGAGCCCAGATCTTGCCCAGCACATACCAGGGGTGGCGTGGAAGATGATGCTTGTTTGCGACGCTGGGACTAAGCTATCCATGAAACAGGGATACAGCCTAATGAGGTAATAAATGAGATATTTGTCAAAACTCTCTTGTAATTTGTAAGTTCTTTGTCCCTTGTGAGATGCGGTGCTCGTAGCAGATGAACAAGGCACTCCCGAGGACTCTAAGGTACTGGGACATAGGATGGGGAGGTCTTGGCTGGACAGTAGGAGAAATCTGATGGGGAACAAAACAGGTCAGAAGCACAAAGAGGTTATTAAAGAGACTTCAAATTGTTGAAGGGGGCCACACAGCCCCCTCGTTCCTTCTGGAGACTCTGAAGTAGGCCACTGCTTTGCCACAGGGAAGGCCAGACGTGGTGGGCAATGGAGGAAAGGAGGGCAGAGTAAACTGCTGACCACAACATGGGAAGATCTCGAGGGTTACCCGATGAATTTCTGTGTAACTCAGGCAGCTATTTCTCTGTACTTCAGCTTTTCCCGTGCTGTAATCATTCCTTTTAAACCATCCAGCAAGGAATACTTACTGCATAAATGTGTGAAGCCTGAGTATGTAAATGACAGGGAGGCCAACTCTGCTCAGAAAGCTGAGCCACCTCCCAGGATGGCAGGGGCGGCATGGCCTTCTGGAAAAGCAGCTACATAGACTGAGTTGGCCAGTAGAACATCCCTCAGTCCAGGCCTTACGGTCCCTCCTTCCTAGGACCACTGAGGTCGTGCCTCCTAGGGCTGCAGTGTCTCTCCCCACCCAGGCCGGAGATCTCAGAATGGGTTATGGAGTGGAGAAGCAGGGGTAGGAGAGGGATGCTCCAAGCACTGGGTCTTTGTGGGCAAAGAACTCCATTCAGCAAACGGTGTGGTCACTGCCCTTTGCGGGGACTCTTCATTTTGGGATAGGCATGAAATGGTAATGGCCAAACCCCCACCCCACCCCCACCACCTCCAGGCCTAGCACCACAGTGGGGGGGAAGATGGGCAAGAGGTGGGGGGCGAAGTGTGCAAAGAGAAGGCCTGGATGGGTGGGGGTCCCAGAAGGACCTAAGCAGCAGGAGACCCTCAAGTGTGGGCCTCAGGGCCCATCAGCTCCCCCCACCAAGGTGAATCCAGAAGTGATGCCAGGCTGGTTCCTCCCCGGGGTACCAGCCTGGCCTCCTGAGTCCTGAGGCACTGGCTTGGCACCCCATGGGGAAATGTCCTCCTCGCGGCACGGCACAAGCTGGGGACTAACAACAGTCTGCGACCAGATGACGGGGCCGCCGAGGGGAGGGTGCTTGGATGCCAGCTCTCCATCACCATCTGTACGTCAGGCTGTGGCTGCAAAGCCCTGAGCTGGGAATGTCCGGAGACTCTGAGAGTGTCCAGGGGCTGAATCTTCATCCTCAGCCCCACATGGCCTTCTGCCCTCCTCCCCGGGCCCCATCCATTCCTTCAGCTCCAGCGTCTCCTCCACGTGACCATGGCTTCCGCCTCGACATATGGAGCACAGTCCTGCTCCCATGAGCCAAAAGGGGCAGGAGAGCTGGCAAGAAAGAGCAGCAGTTAGGGCAGGGGCAGACACTGAGATAAGTATCCACAGTGAGCTGCTTTCCATCAGAGCTTTCCGACCTTCTCCACATCAGGAGAAAGGTAGAAAATAGTATTTGTACAACACACTGTGATCAGGGGAGGAAACTGCTTCCTCCGAGTCCCCCTTGAGGCCTGAGGGATCAATACGGACCAGTTCTCAGTACAGCAGGTCTCCCTCCCTCTCGGCTAACCCTCACTACAGTCAACAGGAGGGTCAAAGGGGTATATGCCACCGGGTGGGGCTCCAGGCTCACCGGGACTCTCCTTGGCAAGGTGGAGAACTGCGGGGCTGGAGGGTGAGATGGTACGAGAGGGGATACAGGTTTCCACCGGAGAAATGAAAACCTGAGTGGTATAATTCCGTCCTCGGCCCTACTCGTGGTTCCCACGGGGAGGGAGTGGCATCTGGGGAAGAGGGCACAGGGCTGGGAGCCAGGGCTTCTAGGTCCTATTCCTGGTCCCTCCCCTGGGCCTTCCTGACCACAAATCCGCCCCTCACCCCCTGCCCTACTGCTCAAGGAGGATTAAGACATCACAAATAACAAATCATGACCCCATCCTGCACCCCTCCACCCACCCTGCCCCAATGCCCCACCCCCTTCTCCAGCTTCTCCTCTTCTGGCCCAGCTGGGCACTGGCTGGTACTCAGAGGCAGGCGGACAGGCCCATTCCCCCTTGGTATCGGTGGCCTGGCCTGCCCACCCTCCAACACCTCTGGTCTGCCAGCAGCTCAGCCCTAGGACCCGATATCCACTGTCAAGAATAGGTAGTGGAGCCCTGGCCCAGCCTAGTCAAACCCTCCCCCTAAGGGCCCACCTTGGGAGCTGGGTTCTGTTCCCAATGACTCTGCTAACTGAAGGAGACTGTCTTTCTGCTGGAAAGCCTTAAGGGAATGCGCAGGCCAGCCTCTCTCCACCAGAGCCAGGGCAGAACCAACCTGTAGGGAGGCCCATCCCACCATCTTCCTCTCTGTCACCTGGGGCACATACGACCCTCCTGCCTGGGGCCCCAGGGGAAAGTCCAGCTCTTGGCCTCCCTTGCTCAGACTCCTAAGCTCCTACTCCCTGTCGGCCCTAGGGTCGTTCAGCTTTGACGTGGAATGCTGGTGGGAGTCCCCCATTTTCTCCATAGGGGAAAGAGAAGGAGAGAAAGGAACCCTCCAGGGGCCTACCTGACTTGACCTCCGTACACCACGTGGTGGGGAGGGTGCGGAGCATGAAGGTAAGATGGCAAGTTGTGCGGTTTAGGACACGAGGGTCCCGGCCCCGAGGCTCTGCCTGGCCCGCACAGTCTGGATTGCCTGCTGGTTCTTGAACTTGACCAGGCCCAGGGTGATCTGGGCGTTCCAGCCGGGATCCTCGAGGGGGCAGCGGAAGTCGATCTCGCCGCCTCCCTCGGTCACCAGCGTGAAATAGATGTGGCGCCCGGTGCTCTCCACGCATTCCACGGCCTTGATGCGGGCGAAGCTGAGCTCCTTGGGCCGGCCGCCGGTGCCCTTGGCCTCGAAGAGCTGCAGCCCGCGCTCGGTGAGCACACAGCGCTTCCGCTTCCACAGCTGCAGCAGCCCGCCGCTGCGCTTCTCCAGCACGCCCTCCTTGAGCACAGTCGCCGCCGCCGTCATGGGCGCCCAGACGTCCCGGGAAAACTGCAGGCTGCGGTGGGCGCTGCGCCCTCCCCGGCTCGGCAGCGCCGGATTCTGGCGCCCGGGGCCGGCTGGCCGCGCGCCCTGCCACCTGCGCCCCGGCCGTCCGGTGCGCCCGCCGCGCAGTCCTCGGGCCACCGCCGTCCGCTCGGCGCCCGCAGCCCCGCTCCGGCCCCTCCGCCGCCCCGCGCGAGCTGCCCCGCCCGGCCACTGCCCGGTGCCCCGGTGGCTTCCCGGTCCGAGAGCCCGGCTGCGCACTGGCACCACGCTCGCCCGCTCGCTCCGCTGGGCTCTGCCTGCGCGCTGGGCGGCAGCTCGAGGGATGTGCCCTTACATGTTCCTCCACTCGCCTCCTGCGCCGCCCGCCGCGCATTCCTGCCCCGGCGGGCCCTCCCCCTCCGCGCCGCGCACCCGGCGGGGCAGGGCTCCGGGGGGCGGGGCCGCGGCGGGGGCTCGGGCACTCGCTGGAGGCGCTGGGCGCCGGGCGGGGACGGCTGGTACCGACAGGGGGGCTGCTTACCCAGCAGCCGTAACCTCGTGGCCTGCCGTGTGCCGCTTCTTGGAACCACAACTCCTCCAGGCCTCGGACGCGGGGGATCGTGGAGGGGCGGGGGTAGGGAGCGGCTCCTACTTGAGAGGGTCGCTGCTGGTGAGAGGGGGTAGCTCTGTGGTCGCGCAGTGCACCCGTTGGGACTCGCATAGTGGGCGTCAGACATCTGCTGGACGTTTCCCGGGCCGCGGGAGCCCTGGCCCCCCCAGCCTGAGCCCCTTCTCCTAGTTTGGCCAGCTCCCCTTTGGCACGAGGACGATCTTGGGGTGGGGGGTGGGGGCTAGGGATCGAGCCTCTGTTGGGTTCCCTCCCCTTCTGCTGCCCAGCTGTCTCTGCGTGGGCGACCCACCCCTCCTACTCTTACGCACATCTCCAGCTCGGGGAGAAGGGTAGAGAAAAGCCAGGGCGAACTGAGCAGAGAGAAAACCTGAGGTCGCTCAGCCTCTCTGTGGTAGCGGAGAGGGGACCCCATCGTGATCTGGAGGGGTCACTTCCTGCAGTGTTCTTCGTGGTACACACTTGGAGACACCCGTCGCTCAGCCCACGTGGACCGACCATGCCTGGAGTTAGCTGCTAGCCTGTTTGTTGCAGACCCTCCGCGGATTCCAGCAGCCTCTCTGCCATCCTAAGAGAACGAGCTTCCCCAGGATTCCTCGCTGAAGGGGGATGGGGAGGGAGAAGGCTTCCCTCCCTTTTTGGCCTTAAGGGCTTTGCGCTGAGTTGAAAGCCCTGCAGTGCTGGGTTCAGACCTCAACCCTTCCTCCTTGACTGCTGTGTCCCCGCCCACCTTGGGCAGCTCCATTAGCCTCCTAAAATTTCCTCATTTGTCAAATGGAAAGATTTATTCATTCTTAGTTCATGAAGCTCTGATGAATAAGTTAGATAACATTTGTGAAAGCCCCAAATCCGGGCCTGGCAACTCTTGAGTCCCAGTAAAATGTTATTCCCCCCCTCCCCCCACTTCTATTGCCTTCAGAGGAGGATGAGGACCGGGAGAGTAGGCCAGGCACAGGAAGATGGGGCCTCTAGGTCCTAATTCTGCCTGGTCTTGGTCAGCTCCTCCAGGCCCACAGTTTCATAAGGGCCTATTCATTGACATGTTAATAATAGAGTATTATGGGAATAATAATATGTAGTAATGACAGTAATAAGACCTCTTTGTACCCACACCCTGTTTCCATCCTCCTGCCCATTGATGTGGAGCTTGATGGGCACAAAGAGGGTCCAGTGGAGAGGGGAGGGGTGCCCCAAGTCAGGAGGTGGAGGAAGGCAGCTGTCAGTGTCCCACCACAGCTCTACAGCCCCATGTGCTGCAGGAGCACCCACGCCCCAGGACAGCTAACTCCCTAACCTGCAGAGTACCCCCACCCCGTCCCCGCCCCGGGGAGAGGAAGTGGCCAGCATCACGAGGAAAGAGAGGCAGCCAAGAGAGGTGTCTCTTGAGACACAGAGGGCAGCAACAGAGAAAGCTCGAAAGTACCCACAGTCCTGTCTTAGGGACCCCCAAAGTCTCAGTCTGTCTGCCAGCCATGCCCTCACATGGCTTCTCTCGCCAGCCCACACCCCCCCCACACACACCTGCTCCATAAGAATTTCCCGAGTCCACCAACCTGGCATAGTCCCACCATGATCCAAAGCTCTATCTTGGAGGAAACAAGGCTCTAGACCAGGCTGCTAACCTGCTCCTCGCTCCGTTTTGTCTCTATCGCTTCCTCCTCTCCCTACCCTGAGCCTGGAACTCACTGATTCACTCTCCAGTTTCAGGTTAATTCATAAAGGTACACGCTTCTAAACGTTATAGGGGCTCCTCGTGTTTTTTATTCTCTTGATAAATTGGTATTGTTATTATTATTGTGCTCATTTTCCTGATGAGAAAAGTGAGCTCAGAGAGGTCAGGCAACCTACAGTAGGTCACCCAGCTCTGTAGATGACAAAGCTGGGAAGATAACACATGGTAGCTAAGAAGACCCAGGGTCTTGTGATGACACCACCCTGCCTCTGTATAATCATCTGAGTACCCGGAGTCCTTTTTTACACATGACCCAGCCACCCACACTTTCCTCTTTGGTGTGCTGGGTGGAGTGGTACCAAGTGTTTGGACACAGGAGAAAGGGCAAAAAAGATAGGAACATTGGATAGCAAGAGTGAGTGGGTAAAGAGGAAGCCAGAGGCGGAAATTCAGTATGGCATACTCTATTGCTGGAAAGGTCTTTACCAAGTAAACAACCAGTTCCCGACGCCACCTCTCCTCGGTGTCCTGTGTAGGTCTTACTGGGGGTCCTATCCTCCGATCTCATGACCTCTTGGGAAGAGAGGAGGTGACTCATTCTAAATCCTTCCCCAGAATTGGCATTCTGCCTGGTAGCCCCAGAGAGATGCTTGGGCCCAAGTAACCCAACTTGGTGCATCAGGAGGATCAATAAGCATTCTAGAGCCAGGGGAGCAGGGCTGGGCTGGGGAGGCTCGTGTTGGTGCTCCCCTCCCGCCAGAGTATCCCTATGCTGCCCCTGGGAATTGGACCTCTAACTTAGCCTTCCTGGGGCACTCAGTTGGGGGCAGTGCTGGGCCCCGGAGATGCTCACTCAATTCTTATGGGCTTGTTTACCCTACACGGGACTGCTGGACAGAATGTCCCTGGTTGCAGCCCAAAGCTGGCTCCGCCCTCTGCCCAGCCCAAAGGAAAGCTGATCTGCACTGTCAGGCAGTCTGAGTCCAGCTGGAACGGGCTAGACTACAAAATGGCCCCAGGGAATAGTGTGCTAGAAATGCTCCAGCTAGGTCTGAGCCATCCGTGGTGGGGAGGAGGGAGCCCTGGATCCACTTGGTGGAGACCCAGGACAGGATGGAATGGCAGATGAGAATAAGGTGGGACAGAGGCCAGAATGGGACCCAGAGGGACATAAAAAGTAACATAGCTTCTTGTTTTCTACAATATTTACTTAATCTTATAAATTCTGTTTAGTGGTCATCAATCGTTCCACTCAATCTATAGAAAAAGCATCAAAGATCATTCTACTTACAAAACAGAATTTCTATGAACACTATAAAAATTGGGGCACCTGGGTGGCTCAGTCAGTTAAGTGGCCGACTCTGGGTTTCAGCTCAGGTCATGATCTCACGGTTTGGAATTTCGAGCCCAGCATCCGGTTCTGCGCTGACAGTGCAGAGCCTGCTTGGCATTCTCTCTCCTCCCTCTCAGCCCCTCCCCTGCTCTCTCTCTCTCTTTCTCTCCCTCTCTCTCTCTCTCTCTCTGTCTCTCAAAATAAATAAACTTTTAAAAAAAGGGACTTAAAAAACAAAGTTAAAAAAAAAACACTGTAAAACTTGTAAAACGGAAGTAAGATCCTGTCACTCCTTTTCCTGCAATCTACCAGAGCCTTTCATCTCTGAGTAAGGCCCCTCTCCTGCTGGTTTTCTCTCTATAGCACATACCACCATCTCACATTCTTAATGTTTTTCTTATTTGTTATCTATCCCCCTCTACTAGAATGTAAGTTCTGTGCCAGCAGGGAATTTTATCCTGTTTTCTTCATTCCTAATGTTTATTTAATGTTTTAATGTTTAATGTTTATTTATTTTTGACAGAGAGACAGAGTGTGAGCGGGGGAGGGGCAGAGAGAGAAGGAGACACGGAATCCGAAGCAGGCCCCAGGCTCCGAGCTGGGGCTCGAACTCACAGACCGCGAGATCATGACCTGAGCCAAAAGTCAGATGTTCAACCGACTGAGCCACCCAGGTGCCCCAATCTCACTCTTTTTTTTTAAAAGCAGCCTTCATGCCCAGCAGGGCTTGAACTCATGACCCTCCGACCAAGACCTGAACTGAGATCAGGAGTCAGACGCTTAACCGACTGAGCCACCCAGGCACCCCAGTGTTTTGCTTCTCTTAAAAATCCAGTTAAATGCGCAATACACAGATGTTCATACACAGTGGAGCAGTTAATAATAATGAAACAGATCTATAGCTCTTAACAGAGGGAGATATCTAAAATATGTTGTTTTGCAGGGAAAACATTTCAGTACAGTGAGCGTCAGAAGGTGTAGAATACGATCCCAAATGAACAAAAAGTTTGTGTCTCTCTGTGGTACAGGTTTTATCTGGAAGGATTCGCACCAATATGTTGCCTATGGAATCTCCAGGATGTGGATCAACAGCATGAATACGCTTGTTACTTTATAAGCATGTTCCTACAGGCATTCTCTGTTTTATTGCACTTCACAGATATTGTGCTTTTTACCAGTTGAAGGTTGGTAGCAACCTGCATCGAGCAAATCTATTTGCACCATTTTCCTGACAGCATTTCCTCACTTTGTGTCTCTGTATCACCTTTTGGTAATTCTCGCAATAGTTCAAACTTTTCCATCATTATTGTATTTGTTATGCTGATCTGTGATCAGTGATGACAGCTCAATGAAAGCTCAGATGATAGTATGTTTGAGCATTAAAATGTTTTTGAATTGAGGTGCCTGTATAGTCTCTTTTTGGACATGATGCTGTTGCACACTTAATGGACTACATACAGTACAGTGTAAACACAACATTTAAAAAATTGTTTTAATGTTTATTTACTTTTGAGAGAGAGAGACAGACAGACAGACATAAGGGGGAGGGGGAGAGAGAGAGGGAGACACAGAATCCGAAGCAGCCTCCAGGCCCTGAGCTGTCAGTACAGAGCCCGACGCGGGGCTCGAACCCACGAACCGCGAGGTCATGACCTGAGCCGAAGTCGGACGCCCAACCATCTGAGCCACCCAGGCGCCCCTAAACACAACTTTTATGTGCACCGGGACATCAAAAAATTCATTTGATTCGCTTTATTGCAACATATGCTTTATTGCAGTGGTCTGGAGCCCAGCCCACAATATCTCCAAAGCTGTGCTTGTATATGGTTTGGATGTCACACGCACACATGTATTGCACATATTTTAAAAATAAAACAAAACCACAGGGCTGGCTTGAAAGCAAGGGCCAGTTTGGAGATGTAAATGGTAGTCACTGGCCACAAGATTTCTGCAGGGTCAGCGGGGCCTTCTGGAGCGGGCCATGGACACCACAGCAGAGCAGCCGGGGGGCTGAGCCGTGGGGCTCAGCCTCTCCTATATCTGCGCTTCCCTTGTCCTTTCCCTACCCTGGAAAACACAGAAACAGGCAGGTATCCCCACAGGCCCCTAGGCACCTGCCTCATTGTCCCCTAGTCACTGGAAATGGAAGGCTCATCTAGGCTGCCTGGGTTTGACCCCTAGTAAGGAAGAGGTGGTGCGGTGTAGACAAGTACTTCTCAGACTCTAATGTGCAAACAGATCACCTGGGACTCTTACAAATGCGGATTCTGATTCAGTAGGTCCAGGATGGGATCTGCGATTTTGCATTTCTAGAAGCTTCTATGTAACATTGATGCTGCTAGTTCCTTTGAACATCCAGGGTCTAGAGCAGTGGTTCTCAAAGTGCGGTAGCAGCATCAGCATCACCTGCGAACTCGCTAGAAATATAGATTCTAGGCTCGACTCCAGACCTACCAGAAATTCTGGGTTTGGGGCCCAGCAATCTGTGATTTAATGAGCCTTCCGCATGATTCTGATGCATATGAAAGTGC